>NC_051203.1:0-717660 GCF_015220075.1 Falco rusticolus | reverse complement strand
CCCGTCCCATCCCAGCCAAGCTGGCTTTGGGGACAGTCACAGGGCAATGCAGCCAGAGCTGTCGCCTCAGCCCCATGTGCCCCCTCCCCACACAGCCAGGGATTAAGGCACCGTGGCAGCACTGGGGCTGATCCCCTCTGTGCCAGGAGCACCCCCTGTGACACTGCAGGGTAGGGCCAGGAGGACATATGGCAGCCCTAGCCGTCCCCAGAGCATGGACACGGGGCACAGCAAGACCCTGCCACAAGGTGCAGGAAGGCACAGGGCCTCGGGGAGCCAAGGGCACAGGGACCACCCCAGGCATGGCTCACCAACCCACCCCCTCTAGGCCTGGCAGCGCTGAGGGGATGGGGCAGGTGGCCAGTTGCCCAGGGATGGAGCAGCAACACCCCTGCCATGGCCAGGCCTCGGCCACGGCTGGGTACCTTGGGGAGGGGATGCCCTGTGGCATCCTGGCCTGGCAAGACCCCACCCCAGGGCCAGACTCTGCCTTGTGCTTTGGGGAGGGGGAAGCTGCCAGGCAAGGGGCTGCTCTGAGAGCATCCCGCTGCCACTGGCTACCAAGTCCCAGCTCAGCCAAGCTGCAAGGCCCCGAGAGGTGGGTTCAGGGACTGGAGATATCCAGTGAGCACCAGTTTCATGACAGAGGTGGTTTGAGTGGTGGAACAAACAGCTGCAAAAGAAACCAAAAGGGAAAAGGAGCTGCCTACAGGGAAGCAGCAGGCACCGGGCCACGGGCTCCAGGCCAGGAGAACAAAGAACCAGAACAAAAAAAGGGACCAAAGTGAAGTCTGGACTCGGCCAAAGGAAAATGGGAGGGGGAAACAAAAGAAAATAACCAAAGCAGGGTTTATTGGGCTGTCCTGGTCGCAGCGGCTGCCATGCAGGTGACATGGGGAACGTACAAAGACAGCAGCGAGCGCCACACTCCTCCTCGGCCAGCACAAGGCAGGCATTCCCTGCAGCAGCGGCTCCGTCGTCACCTGCCCTCAGCTACGCCTGGCTGGGTGGAGAGGGAGCTGGAGACCCTTGTGCCCGCACTCTTGTCCTGCGGCCACACACTCCTCCCGTGCCCCCCAGCTTTGGCCCAGGTGGCTCCTGTGGGGTCCCTGCCCCACGCAGGGGCCTTCCTGCGGCTCCCGGGAGCAGGAGCTCGGCTGCATCAGTCGCCCTGGCCCCAAAGCCCAAGAGTTTGCAATAGAGACAGAAAAAAACAAGAAGAGAAACCAGGATTCTCCTACCCCCAGGGTCGCAAGGAGAGACGGCACCTCGCGCTCTCCCACAGATGAGCTGAGCTTCCCCACGTTCTGCCGGGACGTGCCAGAGCCCTGGTCCTCTGCTCGCACGCCAGCCCCACGCTCCGGGATACCAAAGGAAAATAACAGCAGCCCAGCGGGAGCGGTGGCTGGCGGCGGCTCCCCTCTGCCTGGGCTGGCATGTCTGGGCCTCACAGAGTTGACTGCAGGTCAGGATCCACCATGGTCTCACGGTCCGGAGACTCGATGTAGTTGGCGGCTTCCTGGAGCTTCAGCAGCATGGCCATCTGCAGGGAGAAGAGCATGGCACCGAGCCCCAGTGGGACGAGAGATGCCCTGGGGAAGCCAAGGCCACTTGGCCCTCCCTCCCTGCCCTCCCGTACAAACCAGCCATCCCAAGCAGCTCCTTAGAGGCTAAAGCAAAGCCCAGAGGTGCTGCAAAACCCATCCCTGTCACCAGGATCTTGGCCTTGGGCACAGCTGGGATGCTCACGGCTGAGCATGCCAAAGCAGCGCAGAGGGACAGGCCCTGGTGCATCAGCTGTAACAGCCCGCTCGAGGTGACACACGGGGACACGTACATGCAGACTCCAGCACAGCAGGGACATACCAGAGGGTCAGAGTCCAGGGAGCTGGGGGTCGTGTCCTTGACGGTGCGCTCCTCGGGAGGGGAAACGGTGCTGTGGGGCCCAATAGTGGGTGGGGGCAGGTGGTACAGCTTGGACTGGTCCTGCTGTGCTGATGGCCAGGGCAGGGTGTCCCGCACCCACTCCACGGGGTCCTCCCAGGCTGCCTTCTGCCCGTGGACCTGTACACAGGGAGAGCAAGCAGCAGCCACCTGTTCAGCATCTGCCAGAGCCGGCATCGTGGCACCCCGAGTGTCCCCAAACAGCGCTATGTCCCACTGAAGCCACAGGGCAGGGCAGGGCCAGACAGGTGTCGCCTGTGCCCAAAATCCCAGTGCCTCCCTTCTCCGTGCCCCATTAGACTGCTGCATCAGCACATCCCCAAGCACCGCTGGTTTATTTCCCCATGTCCCAGGCAGCTCTGTGTACCTTGAGCCCATCTTTTGCCCCCTCCTGCAGGTAAGGGATGATGGAGTTGTTCCACAGGTCAATGAACCAGGTCCGGAAATCCTCAATTCCAATGGGGCAGGACAGGAAGAAGCAGGGACCTGCGGGGGGAAGGCAGAGAGCGAAAATGGGAGCCGAGTCCCTTGGCTCCAGTCACTGGCCCATGGCAGCACAGCACCAAGGTGGGCAAGCCTGGCTGTGCAGGGTGCCATGGGCTCGACCACCTCCCGGGAGCAGCGTCTGGCAGAGCAAGCTCCCAGGCAAGTCACCAGGCTGCCAAGGTCCATGTACCCCCCAAAAGCAGAGCGAGGCAAAGGGAGACCTGCCTAGGGAAACACGGCTCTCCCTGCTCAAGGAGGGGTGCCAGTGACACAGGTAGCCTTGGTTGACACCATGGTGACAGCTCCCATAGGGCACAGCCAGAAATGCCACCCAGGGAAGAGGAACGCTTGTGTGCATTGCCCACCAGCTTCTGGTTGTGTGGGCTTGGGCAACACAGAGCAGCACAGCAGCTCCCAAAGCTCCTTTGTTTTTTTTGTCCCTGGGGGCTCCCAGCAGTGCAAGGCGCAGGAGGGAGGCACGCAGCAGGGCCGTACCGATGAGGAAGTCAGAGGTGCTGTGTTTTTCCAGGAAGGTGTGCAAGTGGTACCAGAGCTTGGGCACCCAGTCCAGCACACGCAGCAGCTCCTCCTTGTTGGCGTTGACATCCGTGTCCGACTCCAGGAGCTTCCGCCGCAGGTAGCGCACCAGGAAGCCGTTGGCTGGCTCCACGTTGTTCGAGAAGGTCAGCATCCTGGGGGAAAGAGTCAGCTGTTCGGGGCTGGGTCTCTGCACAAGCCGCCAAGCACCCTCAAGGGGGACCTCCTAGCACCCCCACACTGCATGTGCCCAATGTTGGGGCAACAGGTCCTTCTGGAATGGCAGGCATGGGCCTGGGGATTGATCCTCATCCAGGTTCCCAGTCACAGGATTGTCCCCAGGACTGCCCCGGGGCAGAAGTGATGGCCTCTGTCCCCCGCTAGCCTGGGGATGGTCCCCAGGGATGTACAATAAGCACGTGATAAGTTTAGTAAATCCTTTGACACCATCTCCCACAGCATCTCCTGGAGAAACTGTCTGCTCATGGCCAGGACGGGTGTGCTCTGTGCTGGGTTAAAAGCTGGCTGGACGGCCAAGCCAGAGAGTGGTGGGGAATGGGGTTACATCCCGCTGGCACCGGTCACACGGGGTGTCCCCAGGGCTCAGTGCTGGGGCCACTCCTGTTTAATATCGATGATCTGGATGAGGGGATCGAGCGCTCCCTCAGTAAGCTTGCAGACAGCCCCAAGCTGGGGGGAGCGTTGATGTGGGGGAGGGCAGGAGGCTCTGCAGAGGGATCTGGGCAGGCTGGGCCGATGGGCCAAGGCCAGTTGTAGGAGGTTCAACACGGCTCAGTGCCGGGTCCGGCACCTGGGTCACACCAGCCCCACGCAGCGCTGCGGGCTGGGGGCAGGGGGCTGGGAACTGCCCGGAGGGAAAGGGCCTGGGGGGCTGGCTGACGGCAAACTGAACGTGAGCCCCCCGTGTGCCCACGTGGCCAAGGAGCCCAACAGCGTCCTGGCTTGTGGCACAACAGTGTGGCCAGCAGGACCAGGGCAGTGACCGTCCCCCTGCACTCGGCACCGGCGCAGCCGCACCCCCAACCCCGGGTTCAGTTTCGGCCCCTCACTCAGGAGGGACAGTGAGGGGCTGGAGCGTGTCCAGAGCCGGGCAGCGGGGCTGGGGCACAAGCGCTCTGAGGAGCGGCTGGGGGAACTGGGGGGGTTCAGCCTGGAGAGGAGGCGGCTCGGGGGGGCCCTCATGGCTCCCTACAGCTGCCGGCCGGGAGGCTGTAGCGAGGTGGGTATCCATCTCTTCTCCCAAGGAACAAGTGATAGGACGAGAGGAAACGGCCTCAAGTTGCACCAGGGGAGGTTTAGGTTGGACATGAGGAAAAACATCTTCACCGAAAGGGTGGTCAGGCACTGGAGCAGGCTGCCCCGGCCGGGGGTGGAATCACCACCCCTGGAGGTGCTCAGAAGACATGTAGATGTGGTGCTCAGGGACATGGTTTAGTGGTGGCCTTGGCAGTGCTGGGTTAATGGTTGGACTTGATGATCTTAAAGGTCTTTTCCAACCCAAATGATTCTAAGATTCCCACCTGAAGCTGAGATGGAGGCCATGGTTTGGGGTCATCTTCACAGGCTGGTTGGTGGTCCCAATGATGTAGGGGCTGAGCAAGTGACAGAGAGAGACAGAATTCATGAGAAAAGCATGCTGCATGACCCCCGCCTGTGGCAGAGCTGATCTGAGCACAGCAGCCAAGCAGTCTCATCTCTACAAGCCCAGGGACCTTGCTGAGAGCAGCGGGGAGCATGCATGTGCCTCCTGCGCTGGTGGAGGGTGCAGTGGGGCTCTCACCATTTGTGGTATTTGCAGGTGAGCGCGCCATTGACAAGCTCGCTGATGGAGCCCGCCTCACTGAGGTCGTCCAGGAGGATCACCAGTGGCACATCTGGTGCCATGCCCGTCTCCCGGTCAATCTGGTTGGCCAGGTTGGAGAGGTACAGCTGCAGGTCCTGCAATGAACGGGCCGGGTGTCACACATGGGGCCGTGACATGGCTGCCAACAAGGACCGCAGCACCAGGGTCAGCGGGGACACTTCTGGCTGCAGCATGCCCTCACCTTGCAGGACTGCTGGTGCATGTTGAAGGTGCTGACAATGCCCTCGGTGACGTCCCGACCTGAGCGCTCCACCAGGTACTCAGCCAGGCGGTTGGTCAGGTAGGTTTTGCCGGTGCCGCTGGGTCCCGAGAGGATGAGCCGCCGGTGCTTCAGCAGGAGGCTGATGTAATGCTGCATCATGGGCTTGGGGATGAGTGTCTCAAACACTAGGCTGTCCACGCACTTCTCCTTCAAGCCTGCAGGCAAGGGAGGGCTGAGGGTCCTACTCACATCCCACGACACCGTGAGATAGGGGGAGGGACAGTGATGGAGCCTCGCCATCACACTGACCTTTGAGTGTCACAACAATGCTGGTCAGGCCTCGGCGGCACAGCGGCAGCTCTGGTGGCTCTGTGTCCAGGACCCGCTTGATGTGGCTGATGCTGTAGCCATAGACAGACTCGGTGCTGAGCCCCAGCGTGGAAGCAGGATCCATCTTGGTGATGTAATCCTATGTGGACAAGGACAGGGCTGTTAGTGCCCCTGAGGACCAGCGGGCAGCAACCAGTTCCAGGAGACCCTGGTAAGGACCTGGGCCAGAGAGCATCAGACACAGTGGAGCAGTATAAAAGGCTGGCTCACAGAGGAGCGGCCCCCATGCGCCTACCTTAAAGACCTGGCAGACAGCCTCATCCAGCATCTTCCAGTCCACCTTCCCGCTCACCTTGGTCCAGCCCAGGAAAAACTCCTGCTGCTTGAGGTCCTAGGAGCCAAGGCAGGTGTGCAGAGCAGAGCACTACACCCAGCCCCAGAGAGGCATTCTGTGCCCCTTGCCCAGGGCCATGGCACTGGGACCGGCCAGGCTCCCTGTACAGCCCACACTTACCCCCTTGATGATGTGCTGGGGCGGCATGCGCACCACGATCCGTAGTGTCAGCTCATCCTTCTGGGTGCCAGCGCTGACAGCGTCCATAGGGGACACGTCTAGGGACAGAGCAATGAGGTTGTGCTGGCAGGGAGAACTGAGCCACCAGGCCTGACCAGGACCAGCCCGAGCCACATCCTGCTGTGGCTGACTGTGGCACCGGTGGCATGACAGATCCCCATGCACAGCTGCCTCCAGGTGACCAGCAGCACGTTCCCATCACACACAGAGTCTCTGTCCCAGCCCTTCCCCATCTGCCAGCAGCTCTGTCACCCCTACCTGCATCCCCCAGGCTGGGGCCAAAGGCATGGCCAAGGGTGAGACCCAGGGAGCGCCGCGGTGAAGAGGAGGCTGACGTGCTCATGACGTGGCCAGGAACAGAGCCTGGCACTGCCGAGGGCCCTGGAGCCACTTTGAGCCGATCATTCTCGGCCTTCAGGAGGTCCACCTCCAGCTGGGGAGAACCAGTTACGGCACTGGGTGAGGAGCTGGACGCCGGCAGCACAGCTCAGAGCCAGTCAGGCTCCTGGCAGTGGTCCTTACCTGCATGTTGTGCATGGTCTCCCGCAGCTGCTCCAGCTGGTGGGCCGAGTTGAGGGCCTCCAGGCGGATGTCCGTCAGCTTCATCTCCTTCTCCCACAGCTCGGACCGAAGCTCCGACACCTCCTTCTTCTCTGGCTCACCCTCACCATGGGCCTGGAAGAGCCTGGGCCAAGGGAGAGAGAGTCTTACAGGGTCCAGGGTGGGAGCCTGCAGCCCCCACGACCGGCCCTCCCCATTCCGTGTTGCCCATCCTGGCCCCACGTACTCAGCTGTGTCAATGCCCACAGACGAGGATGTGGAGGATTTGATGGAGGGCGAGGCGGTCTCTGTGGAGCCATGCTGCAGCTTGGGGGAAGAGGGGGCCGACGAGTCTGGCGTGGCGATCTCCTCGATGTCCGAGTAGGACGAGGCTGATTTAGGTCCCTTCTTGATGCTGAAAGCCTTGTTGAAGGAGCTGCGCAGCTACAGGTGACAGAAAGGCACTTGTTAGGGACAGCCCGACAGTGCAGCGCTGAAAGCAGAGACAGGGCTCAGTCCGGCCCTAGAACCACCGTCTGCCCAGGACCCACAGACAGCCTGAGCTGGGACCAGTAACACCGTATCCATCACCGAGGCTGCACTGTGCACTGCCACTGCCCCGGGTAAGGCACCAGCCTGACCCTGCTCTGCTGGCACAGCTGGCGGAGGGGGTGCACAGCCCTCTGTGCAATGCTCCAGCCCCAGCCTGGACGGCGCGCACAGCCCCAGAGGGGGACCCCCGTCCCAGCCAGGCTTCCCCCAGCACCTACACTGGGTGCTCAGGCACTGCACCAGCACCCCGACCCGTCGGGAAGGGCCGACTCCATCCTGACCTTCACCCCCACCACAGCCATCCCAGCAAGTGGTGTTCAGGGGGACAATCCCCCTACTCCACAGCCAGGGTCCTGGTGCAAGGGGACAGTTACCATCCCACCGTCCCACCCCCACTGTGGGGTCCTCCTGGAGGCACAGCAGGCCCGCCAGCCCTCTGCAAGATGTCACGGGGGTCCCAGCCAGGCATGCAGCATGCACACAGCACAGAGAGCAGCGGGCGGGTGAGCGGCGTGCCAAGGTCAGGGAGGGTGGACGGACACTGCACGGGGGCCAAACCGGGCCTGGGTCCTGCACATGCACCACCAGCCTGTGGGAGAGCAGCAGGACAGGCACCCCGGGCTCACACCAGGTCCTCTGGAGGGCCAAGACCTGCTCCGAGGGGAGGTGGGAGGAAGAGGGGATGGAGAACAGGCAGGATCCAGCCCAACTCCCACAGGCACCAGGCGGGCTGGTCTGGTGTGACCCCAAAAGCAAGAGTGCTGCATTTCAGCACAAAAAACCAGGTGGGTGTCAGGTTCTGCTGACGATGAGAGAGTAGAGGAGCACTGGGACTCACGTGGGTCCCAACAGGGACAGAGCCATTTGAGGCCACGTCAGGCCAGCCCTGGCAATGCAGAGATAGGCAGCACCACACACCGGTGCCACAGGCAGGGCTGCAGTGAGGTGCCCGTCCAAAAAGATCTAGCCACAGGGAGCCAGGACAATACCTGCCTTCCCCAGGCAAGAAGGGGACTGTCCCCATCCATGGGACAGGTCCCCAACCAAGCCCTTCCTGCTGCCTCAGAGCCGCCTGGGGCAGTTCAGCCCATCCACGTGGATGCATGTTTTGGCCTTAACATCAAATGAAGCAGCCAAGGTGCACGCAGTCCGGCTGGGGGCCCCGGATGGCCCATGCGGGGGGTTAGTGCCAGTGAGATGGATGGGATGGGTAGTGTCATGAGCACCATTCCCGAAAAATGGAGCAAGGCCCCTGGCAGGGCATGGCACGTGGTGGAAGGGACGGCATAGGACTTACCTCATACACCTGGAAAAAAAGAGTTGAGGTCAGCATAGCGGGAGAGAAACAAAACAAAGCAAGACTTAATTGTGCATCCAGCTTTGAGCTGTCTGGTGCAGGGAAGGGGCTGCCTGGCCGAGGTGTCCGGCCCTCTGCACTGCCAGAGCCTGCAGGGGCAGGAGATGGGAGGAAAAAACAAGGGAGCAGGCGTGCAGGACCAGGGCTGGAGAACTCCCAGAGGGGCTGGAGAAGTCCTGGCCAACACACCAAAACACAATCCATGGTGGCTACACGCTCTTCATCAGTGCTGTCCCCAGGGGACAGAGGAGACAAACACCACCATGCCACGGTAGACCAAGAAGCAGCTGGCTTGTGGGCCTGACCCCAGTCAGACCCTGCCAGTGGCTCCCCAAGCCCCACTCCTGCCAGTGCCCTGCCCAACCCACCCAGCTCTTCTTCTTCTTCTTCTTCGCATCAGCGTCCTTGCTGCTGCCAATGCTGGAGTGGCTGGTGATGCTGTTGAGGCTGGAGATGCTGTCAGAGGAGTTCTGCCGCTTGATGCGCAGCTCTAGGACCAGCAAGAGAAGCAGGAGAGATCAGAAAAGGAGGTATCAGCAAATTGTGTCTGCCCCAGTGCCAGAGCCACCTGCACTCTCCTCCCTGCACAGCTTCCCTGCTCACACCCAAACACCTTCTGAGCTTTCGGAGCCACCTGGTAAGACAACAGGGGGCTCAGACACTACATGGGCGCTGCCTCCAACTCTAGGGAGATGCCCAGGGTGTACATCATTCTGCTCCTGTCCCAGGCCACCTCCCTGCCAGCACGTTACACTCACATTGTGGTTTCAGGACTAGGAACAGCACTCACGGGAACAAAGTCAAGATCAGCAGCCAAAACTGGGCTGTCAGCAAAGGGCCCAGTGAGGAAGTGCCCCAGGGAGGACAACCACCCCGTCCCCACACCAGTGCCAAGATCTCCTGCAGTGACAGCTCTGGCTGTACAACCCTGGCTTCAGATGCTCAGGGGTCCCAGGAGGGGAAGAGCTGCTGCCCAGGGGACGCTGCCTCCCATGTGAACACCTCATGAGCGAGATGTGCTCTGGGCACCTCCAGGCAGGCACAGCCCAGCTGGGTTTGGGCGAGTAGCTGAGGAAGGGCTACATCCCTGCAGCGGGAGGGCTGCAGCACCTTACCTTTGGGGGTGACATCAGTGCCATTCAGTGCACCCTGGATCACAGCTTGGGCCTCCGAGTTCTTCTTCTTCAGAAAGTCAATGGTTTCTCGCAGGTCCAGCAGCTCAGTGTCCTGGGGAGCAGAGCCAGGAGCTGTACAGTGTGTCCCAGCAGCACAGGGCCCACCTCAAGAGCACCACTGGGATGGGCAATGTCACAGCAGGTTCACCGAAGTCCAGCATCCCCCAGCACCACGAGCACCCTCCGGGACCACCAGTACCCCCCAGTACCTACTCGGCATCCCAACAGTGCCCACCTTCTCCTCAGCGGTCTCTGCCAAGTGCCGCAGGCGGGATGTCATGCTCACCAGGCTCTGCTCAAAAGCTGCCACCAGATTGGCCTGGGAGAAGTGGAGAAACAGGTGAGCACCCACGCCTGGGTGAGCACCCTCTGCCAGGTGTGGGACACGAGAGGCTGGAAAGGGGAATCCAAGGCTCTGGTGGGCGCAGGGCAGCACCAGCCCCACACACTGCAGGGACACAGAGCGGTGTGTCCTGCAGCAGGTCCCATAGGGACTCACGTTAGCAGACAGCTGGGACGTCAGGGTGGCCACCTTCTCCTGCGAGGACTCCAGCTCACGGCGCAGCTTGCGGATTTGCTGTGGGGAGAGAGCAGAGGCAGTGAGAGGGGCCAGCTGCTCACCCTCGCCATGGTGGCAGGGGCAGGCGACGAGCAGAGGGTGCGGGCTCACCTCAGACTGCATCTTCTCCTCAGCCTGGCAGTGCGAGAGCACAGGGAGACAGACAGACAGAGGCAGGCAGTCAGGAGGGCAGCGAGGCACGGACAGGCTTGGCGCAAGGCAGAGGCATGCACAGAGCCCCCCCCCCTTCCCACCCAGGCCCCCACCAGCCATGCACAAAGCAGCGCAGCACAGAGGCAGCTCTTACGGAGGAGTAGGTGGAGGACGCGCTCGAGGCCAGGGACAGCACCGATCCATGAACTGCAACAGAATAAAACCCAGCCCGTCAGGGTGCCCCGGGCCAGCAGCATCCCCATGGCTGCAGGTGCAGGGCATAGCAGGGTGCAGAGGACGGAGCTCCCAGTGGAGGGGGGCTCTGTGGGGGGGCCGGGGGAGGCAGAGGGTGGGATGGCAGCTGCTCAGCACTGCCTGTTTCTCAGTGTGTGGCTGATGACCTCCCTCGGCACACGGTGTGCAGCAGGGTGTGGGGAGCACCCTCCACCTGCACCCTCCTCTCTGGCTGAGCCCAGGTGCTCTGCCACTCCCCCTGGCTGCTTGGGTCCCTGTGTCCCCAGTGCCACAACACCCTGGGGCCAACCCAGGGCCACAGGGTACCCATGGTGGTCAGGGTGGGCTGTAGCCCAGAGCAGAGGGGTCTACCAGGCCCCTCAGGGCTGCTGTCCCCTCCTCTGATGCTGAGGACTGGATGCACCAACTCATCCAACAGTGCTGCAGCAGATCCAGGAGGAAGGGACAAGTGTGCGGGGAGTCCTGTCGCCGCCCCCAAGAGCCCCCTCCACCTGGGCAGGAGTGCAGCACACTCTCACCATCGTCCACAGGGTCCCGGAAGGAGCCCGAGCGGATCATGCCCTTGGGCTTGTCGGCCAGGGAGAGGGTGCTGCCCATCTGGGACGTGCTGTACAGCTCGAAGGTGGAGTCGTGTGTGGGGATGCTGTTGGAGCGGGTGATCCGTGGGGTTGCGGTGGCAGTGGGGCTCACTACAAGGAGAAGGCAGGGGAGAGGCAGGGTCAGAATCACACCAGGGAACCTGGGACTGGGATGGGGAAGCAGGGCTGGAAGCAATCCACAAGAGCTGGGATGCAGAGAGGAAGCAGGAATCATGGTCCCAAAGCAGGGAGAGACTGAGGGAAAGCTGAAATGCAGATTTACACTGGGAAGATGTGGACGCCAGCACCAAGGTTACCACAGGGCTGAGAAACAAATCCATCACCCCAGGGCAAAGTGGGCACCACCATGCCAGAGCCCATCACCTGTGGGTGCAGAAGTGGAGGACTTCAACACCTGCTGCCCCCCACCAGCAGCCCAAACCTGTCTGCCTGGACCCTCCAAACCCTCCAAGAACACGTAGGTCCTGGCAAGAGCAGGGCAGGGCTGACCCCTTGCCCTGCCAGGCACCCCCAGAGGAGCAGAGAGTTGTGGCCAGAGCCCCAGGATGCCCTGAAGGTGGAGATGATGAACATGCCTGGCCCCTGGGCACAACCCAGCACCTCGATGGGCCAAAAGCACCAGGTGCTGAGTGTCAGGGCTGCTGGGAGTGTCATGGAAAAAAGCAGCACCCGGGGCAACATCAGCAAGTCACATGGGGAGCACAGGGTGATGGGGAGCAGGAGGCACAGGGCTTGTTGCAAGCAGAAGGGGACTGGCAGCAGAGGGCACTGACCGATGCTGGTGAGCGGACCTTTCCCAACCAGCGCCATGGGGAGGGCAGGGGGCGAGGGCAGCTCCTGCTGGTCGTCCAACTCAGGGAGCCCGCTGCTGATGGCATGCGAATGGCGCCGCTCCTTGGCCTCCTCCTGGGAGTGGAGCTGGTACCTGGGGAGCGGAGCAGAGACAGGCATGGTGAAGTGGACCAGCACCATCCTGGCTCCTGCCCACTGCACTGCAGCCCAGCCTCTCCGGCATGGAGGGCACCACCAGCCCCCTGCAGAAAGCTCCACATGCCCACCCTCCCTCCCCAGCGCCATCCAAAAGTCACTTGGGCACTTTTACCTCAACCCTTTCTTGGGCAACGTGTTCCTGTCGCGGTTGGCACTGGAAGGGAAGGAAAGATCAGTGACATCCCTGCACAGATGAGGGAAGGTGCCATGGGGATTGAGCTGCGGGGACAGGGAGCTTTTCCCCAGAAATGTAGCAGGAAGAGCCTCCAAAGCAGGCAAAGGTCGCAGCAGGATGGCAGGGAGGGATCTGAGCGCAGGGAGGTGCCCCAGCAGCCCTGTGCCCTCCCTCCAGCCATACCTGTCCAGATGTGCAAGCCGTGGGCTCCCGCTCCAGCCCAGCTCCCCTGCCTCTTCCTCCTCCTCTTCCTCTGTGCTGGCAGGGGGTGCAGCAGCAGGGGTTGGGGTAGTGGTGCTGCCCCCTGAAAAGGCACTGGGCAGGCTCATAGGCATCTGCAGGGACTCCATGCTGCGATGCAGCCCTGAGAGCTTGGGGTACATCCTGCCCTCCTTCGGGACACTGAAGCCACCCATGAGCTCCAGGCCCTGGGAGAAGCTGGCCGAATTGATGTTGAGGATGGGGGCAGGACTGGGGCTGAAGCAGGGCGCGAGGTGCCCACCAGCTGGGTGCAGGTCCTGGAGCTTGGCAGTGTGTGGGGGCTGCAGCTCGCTGGAGGAGGGCAAGTCCAGGCTGTTGGAGTTGACCTTGTCCAAGTTGGCCAGTGAGGGAGGCTTCACGTAGGTCTTGGCAGCCGCTCTAGAGGGGGAAATTAGGTAAGGAAGCAGGTGAGACTGGAGTGCTGGGCACAGCTGGGTGCTGGGCACCTGCTGCCCTCAAAGGTGGAAGGATCGTACCTGAGAGGCGTGGGGGGCAGCTCGGCCACCTTGGCTGCTGGCGGGAGGTTGGCCTGGGCTTTCGGTGTGCTCTCAGGTGAGCTGACGCTCTTCAGCGTCCCACACTCAGAGTCAAGTGCCACCGCCTTGGCCTTGGCCTTCTCCTTCTCGCGGTCTGTCTGGTTCACAGGGGCTGGTGTGCCACGGCTGGTGCTGATCTTGGATGGCTCCTTGAGCCGTGACACAGAGATGCTGCCCTGCTTGGTGCTCAGCAGGCTTGGATCGATGCTGCTGCTGACTGGCCGGTTTGCGCCACGGCCACCGGTCACACTCATGGAGCTGGACTTGGCTGGCCGGGGCAGGCTGCGGTACTGGATGTTGGAACGAGCCCCTGGGGCCAGGAAACCAGGCTCGGCTGCATTGGAGACATCCAGGCTGGTTTTCCTCCCGCTGACTGGCTTGACGGGGATACCAGAGCTCTTCTGGATCTTGCCAAGTGTGGCTGAGCCCCCAGCCTGCATCACAGTGGCTGTGCCAGTGGCAGGAGCTGGCTTCTTATAGCCGAAGGAGCTGGAGGCTGAAGGGCGCGTGAGGCCCGAGGGTGGCTTCTTGGCATCAGCAGCGCGATCACGGCCAGCATCGGAGGAGGAGCGCTGCAGGCCTGTGCTCTTCACAGACAGCTTGCTTTTGTCGGTGGCTTTGGTCTCAGGCTTGCCTGGTGGGTAGGGAAGGCCAAGTTAGCGTCCCTGGAGGCTTTGGGGACATTGAACTAGTCCAGATAGGACAGTGGTACTGGAGATGCAGGGGTGTGATGAAGAAGGGACATGCCACCATCCCGGGACTCAGGGCAGAGCCGTGGCCAGGCCTTCAAGCACCCAGCTAGCCTCCAGCCCGGCACGTGGCCACGAGGCCATGGGGCAGGCAGACCAGCAAGCAGGGCTTAGCATGGGGCCAGACCCACAACGTGCCTGCAAGGATGCACAGCCCTGCCACCCGCTCCAGCACACCTCCAGCTGCTGGGTCTGAGCGCTGCCTCTGGGAATCCCGTGGCCAGCGTGCTCAGGGAAGGCCCACAGAGGTGCCACCCAACCCTCTCCCCATCAGAGCAGCTGGACCCTGCATGAACTGGGTCTCACCTGCCACTTTGAGGGTGCTCTGGGCCGTGTGGGTGATGGGGGAGGTCACGGCCACGGGAGGGGTCTTGCCCTTTTTGAGGGAGCCAGGAGTGCCCAGGCTGACAGGCTTCTTCAGCTCACCACCCTTGGGCCCTTCCTCACCGCCCTCCGAGGGCTCCCGCCGCCACTTGGAGGAGCCGTGCTCCATCTTGAGGCTGCTGCTGTCGTAGTCCAGCTTCTTGGGTGCCTTGTCGTCGCCCTCACAGTACCAGCTCAGCCCGCTCTCTGCCAGTGAGCGCTTCTCTGAGTCCGTGCGTAGCTGTGGGCAGAGCGGAGTCAGGGGCGCTCCTGGCACCCACCCCAAACTTCCCAGAGAGCACCGACCAGCTGGGAGAGGGATGCACTGTCACCCTACGCCATGCCTCAGTTCCCCCACACCAGCACCCTCCATCCCCTCTTTCCCACAGACCAGCGGCATCCCAGGAAGGGTCTGGGTGCCACAGGCACCTACCGCTATGGCCGAGTTCCTGCGGGAGGCGGTGGGGGTGGAGGGCAGGGAGTTGAGTGAGGAGCTGGCATTGAACTCCTCCGAGCTGAGGTTGTCAGAGGCATCGCTGAGGCCGCTGCTGATGGAGCTGCTCTCATCCCAGCTGCAAGAACAGAGACAGCATCAGACCCACCCTGCCAGCCCCAGCTCTGCCCGGCACTGCGGGATTTCCCCGCTCCAGGGGCTGCGGGGCGCAAACCTAAGCTCCCAGTAGCACCTGCTGCAGGGCTGCGGTGGGCTCCAGCCTGGCACAGGCTCGGTGCCCCACCAGCACACCAGGCCCAGTGACCCCGCTGTGGGGGGAGGTTGGACCATGGATGGTGTCTGTGCAACATGAGGAGGCCAGTACCCACGCTGGCAGGGCTGGCAGCACTGCAGTTGGTACCAAGCCCCCTGCAACCTGCCCCGCTGAGCAGATCTGGAGCATCGCTGGAAAGGGCAGGGACTGGCTGGAGAAAACAAACCAGCCGCCCCGCAGCATCCACCCTTCCTCGGGTGGCCCCCACCCACTGCCTCGACACACTCTGCTCCCCCCCTCCAGCAGCCAGCATCCGCAGCAGGCAGAGGCAGCAGGTATGGGCACCGCTGCTATGCCAGGGCAGCTGCTCCGTGCTGGGGGCGCAGCGGACCGTGCGCAAGCCCATCTGCAGGGCCACCAGTCTGCACCGTGCCGGGGCAGCAGCTGCCTGCGCACCCCCCGGGCCCGGCCAGCCCCGCAGCACAGGGCTGTGCCGAGGGCGATCCAGCACAGACAGGCACAGAGCGTTTTCCAGCAGGATGAGCACGGCCCCTTTCAGGTCAGCAGCTGAGTAGGTCAGCGAGGCCCTGCAGCCTCCGAGGGGGCTGCAAGAGGCTGGGGGAGACAAGCAGCGGTGTAGGAGAGGGGAGCAAAGCTGAGGGGCTGTGGCCAGGCCCAGTCGCTTACACTGGGGCCACAGAGATGCAGGAGCCCAGCAAGCACCAGAGCCCCAGCAGCTGGGGAATCTGCTTAGCATCACCCAAGTGACACTGTGACCCCTGACTGAGCTGGGGACAGGACAGTGTGGCCTGGCAGAGAAGAGGGCACCTGCTGGGTGTCCCTGCCAACCAGGGTGCCAGGACACAAGCTGCAGCCACCACCATCCCCTCTGGGACGCCCAAACCCCAGGACACAGCGACACAGGCAGCTCCAGCACCCTCTCCAACCAGCCCCATGTACCCTGTTCTTCCCAGACATCGGGGACTGGCCACAGCCAGGATGGACACAGCCCCCTGCATCCCCACAGCAGCTTTTGCAACAGAGCCCCACAGGCTCTGCTGCTCAGGATGGGATTTAATTATGACCACATGCCCGGGATGTGCTGATGGGTTGCCTGGCTCCAAGCATCTCCCACCACCAGCCCCTGGTGCTGAGGGTGACTTCTCACTGGGACAGAAATCTCCACCCCGGAGCATGAAACAATGCTCCTCTCCTGTGTCAGCATCACCCTTGAAGCAGGCAGCACTGGGAGCAAGGCATGGCTCCTGTGGGCGCATGGCTGTGACCAAACGTAGTGCTGCGTCTCTTCAGTTTGGCTTTAGTGGCCTGGCAGGGCAAATCTCAAATGCTCTCCCAGCCTTGCACGGGAAGCCCCTGCCACCCTGCCACCAGGCATCTGGAGAGCTCTGGTGAAACAGGCACAGGGTCCGGGGCTGAACTGGGGCAGGAGGTGGCCCCGGATCCTCCTTAGCAATCCCATGCTAAGGAAGGTCAACACAGAAGGTGACAGACAAGATCCAAGAGCACTCAAGCCCTGGGGTGAAGCCTGGGAGCCAGCTGCCCGCTGTGGGATGTCTCTGGCTCTCTTATGGGGCACGTGGCTGGCACACTGAGGGCTCCTCAAAACTGGCACACATATGCTGTAGCCGGCACAGCAAGGAAAGCCTCAAATCAGGCTGCACCACAGCACTGACAGCTCCTTGGCAAATACCAGTTCTCGGTGCCTGGCACCCCGGTCCCTGCCAGCCGAGGCCACCCAAGTGCCACCCACAGACCCCAAACAGGGGGCAGCGACGCCGCAGTGTTATGCTGGGGGGCAAAACTCAATTCCTGCTTTGTGCTCCAGCCCCTCCATCTTACACAGAGCAATTTCCCACCTCCCTTCAGCCGGCACCGAACCAAACCCACCCTGAAGGCAGCAATGCATCGGGACAACCGCAAGCCCCACACCCCTGACAGCTCCCAGCGAAGGGATGCCCAAGGAAGGGATGCCCAAGGACAGCAGCAGCAGCGAGGTGGGGGCTGCGGCAGCATGACCGTCCTGCGGTGCTCCCCGGCACCGGCGACGCACACCCGGCCCCGGCCCGGGGAGGCGGCTGCGGGGGACGGACCTGGCCCAGGGCCACCGTGCGAGCGGCTGCGCGGGGATGCTCCGCTCCCGCCCCGGCCCAGGCGTGCCCCGCTCCGGAGCGCCCAGGTGGGCACGCAGCACCGCCGCCCGCCCCGCCCCGGCGGGGTCAGCTCCGCCGGCCCGGGGTACCGGAGCTCCGGGAGCCCGGCCCAGCCGCGCTGCAGGTGTGAGGCGGGGGACTGGGCGGGGGGGGTCGCGCCCCGCTCCCGGCCGCGGGGAGCCGCCCCGATGCAGCGGTGCCGGGCGGAGCCGCGCTGCCCGGGTCCCCCCTTCCCCCCCGCGGCGTGGCCGAGACAAAGCACCGCCCGCGGTGCGGCCCCGGGGCGCGCGGCTTTGTCTGCCGGGGCCGGGCTCCGGCCGCCCACCCGCCCGCCCGCAGCGCGCCCTACCCGCCGCGCCCGGTGCCGGTGCGGGGCCGTCCGTGCCCGTACGGTACCTGCTGGCCAGGCGCGGGGCGCGGCGCGGCCTCCCCGCCCGCAGCATGGTGCTGCCCGCGGCAGCGCGGCCCCGCCGGGGCGGGCGGGAGGGGCGGCGGCGGGACCGCCCCGCGCTGCCCGCGCCTTAAAGCGGCAGCGGCCGCAGCCCGGCTATCCCCGACCGCCCCCCGACCCCCGCCGGGAGGGGCTCGGGGACCCGGCCCCAGGGCCGCCCAGTCCAGCCCATGAACTCCCACCCCTGTCCCTGGTGCTCCTCAGCCCAGCATGCCCCCGCCCCCGCCCCCCCCCCCAGTCTCAGCCCGGGTCCCCCAGCTGCCCCCAGCCCACACTCACATCCCCACACGCAGCACCAGTGCCCCCCAGGCCATCCCCCAGCCTGGCCCCAGCGCCCCTCAACGCCCCCCATTCCGCCTCCCCGACGGCACCACCTCCGGCCGAGGGTCCCGGGGAGTCGGCGGCCCCCGCAGCCCAGCCCAGCCCCGGCCAGGGCACCCACGCCGCCCCGCGCCTCATCGACCAAAAAGCCCCTTTCTGTCCTTGTTTCTCTCGCACGCGCAGCAGAGCGGGAGCGCCGCGGGGCAGGGTCCCCGCCGGCCCGGGGACTGCGGGGACACGGGGCCAGCCCGGCCCCGGCGGGCAGAGGGTTAACGGCAGCCTCGGCGGAACAGGCCCGGTCCCCGCGGGCTGGGACATCGGTCATTCCTTCCTCGCGCCCGCCCCGGCGCGGCAAGGCGACGCCTCTGCCCCCCGCCGAGCACGGCCCCCTGCCCGCCCCCCGCCCGCAGCCCCCGGTGCCACTGCCGCCGTTCGGGGTCCCGCGGGCAGCCGGCCCGGCCAGCACCGCCCTCCGCCGCCCCCCAGCCCGGCGCCGCCCGTTCCCTCCCCTCCGCCGCGCCGGCAGCGCTCGCAGCGGCAGCCCCGGCTCCCCCGGGGCCCGAACCCGGACGCGGGGCTCGCAGGGTGGCCGGGGGCGCAGCCCCGCACGGCCCGGCACAGCGGCCGCCGCCAAAGGGCAGCTTCGGCCCCGCCAGAGCCAGGGTCAGAGAATCGCGGTCAGCGGCAGCAGCCCCACCGGCAGGCACCGGTACCGAGCCCTGCGCAGGGGGCACCCCCAGCCCATCCATCTCGCCCCGCACGGGCACCTGCCCGCAGGCCAGACCGACGCCCCGCACCAGCCGGGCCCCGGCACTCGTGCCCCTGCCAGGCGGGTGCTGCTGGATCCCTGCCGTTGCCCTGAGGCCCACCCTGGACCAGTGAGGCCCCCTTGGCCTGCCCTGGCCCCTTCGTCCTGCTCTGCCGTGGTCGCTGCAGGGGAGGAAATATGGGGCTTGCACGGGGGGTCTCCACGCCCCACATCAGCGGCTCAATGGCACTGAGGGGGCTCTGCAGACATGTCACCAGCATCCCCCATCACAGCCTCCTGCAGCCGTGGCAGGACCTCACAGGACCTGTGAGGAGGCACAGCCAGGGCTCTCCCCTCCCTCTCCTTCTACTCCACTTAATGGGGCAGAAAAACCAATTAGCTTCATAAATCACGATCGGGGGGTTGGGGACTCCCCGCAGGCATGGGCAGGGGTGGCTCTGCTTCCCCCTCACATCCACCTCAGGAACGGCCACAGGGCATCACAACACCCATAACCTCCCTCAGGATCCCCACAGCTCCCTGCACACACCCCATGCCCCTGTAACAGCCCCCAACTCCCCCCCCAATACTCCTTGAGATCCCCACAGACTCACAGGATACCCAGATTCCTCTGAGTCCTCCTCAGACCCTCCCCAAACCCCTGTGTACCCTCCAGGACACAACCCCCAAACCCCCAGGTACCCCCCCCCCCCCAATAGCACCAGCCCCTGCCGCAGGCCAGGCTTCCCCGACCCCAGGTGCTTCCCGCTTCCATTTTGGGTACCGGGATCTGGCACCCTTCATGGAAGCCGCGCTCAAAGGAACAGGGAGTTGCAAGGACCTTACAGATGGGGAAACTGAGGCAGGGAAGGGGATCTGACTCGCCCAAGCTCACCCAACAGAAGAGAATCAGCGTCACATCCCAGCAGTTGGTCCAGTTCCCTGTCCTCCAGGCAGCACTGCCTCTGGTCCCCGGCCCCCCAGGTCCCCAGGGGACTCCCCCCACGCCAACCCAGAGTGTGCGTGGCTCCTGCGAGGGGGGGCCCGTGGCCAGGCTGCACTTCTGCTCCAGCTCTGCGCTGTCAACCACAGTAATAGCAGGGTCTGATTTCCCCGAGGCAGCCAGGCTGATGCCGTGGGGGTGTCAGCCAGCACGCGCCTGCCCGCAGCAATGAGATCAGCCGTGGACCCCAACCACAGGCCTGGCCACCATGCCAGCGGGGCTGCTGAGCTCAGCCAGCCCCGCTGCGGGGCGAGGGGACAATGCAGGGTCACCCCCTGACCCACCCTGAAACCCCGGTGGAAGTGTGTCCCCATGTGGGGATCTCCAGCTGTTTTGGAAATGGTGGCACATGAAGCCTTGCTCGTGGCCACCGTGGTGGCATGGTGGGCTTCAGCGGCTGCGTGCAGCGGCCAGAGAGTCCCAGGGCAGCGCCGGGGTGGGGAGCGGTGTGACTCAGCCTGCTTGCGAAATTCCTATTTTTCCCGTTGTCTGGACAAGCCAGTGGCCTCAGACACCTCTGCCTGCAGTGGCCGGGCCCCATCACAGGCAGCACACGGCAAGCAGCAAAGCCAGATCCTGAGCAGCAAGCGGGTGGGCAGCCAGGTCTGGGGGGCAGACCCCCCGGAGCAGCTCTCTCCAGGGCACGTGGGCGTGCGAGGTCCAGCCCTGGGCTCAGTTCTGCTCCGCGTCCGCACCCAGCCCCACCAGCGGCCGCAGAGGCCAGCAGCTTTCCAAACCCTGGGCGTGCACTGACCCCTGAGCGCCCTGCACCCCCTGAGCCCCACAACCCCAGGAGCCCCTTCCCAAGACATGCTCCATGCAGCTGCTGCCACAGCAGCCCAGCCCAGGCAGCCCCAGGCGCCGGGGGTCACCACTGGGCGCCCTGACCCAAACCCCAAAACAAGGAGCTGGCTGGAACGCAGCGCGGAGGAGGGGTGCTTCAGTGGTGGCGGTGCCCAGCGGGGTGTTGGGGCCCCTTTCTGGGACCATCCCCTGTCCATCCCCAGCTGGAGGGAGGAACCCCACCGAGCCCCAGCACACAGCACAATGCAGCGAGGATTTATCCAACACCACTTCCCCAGCCGCCCCCCTGCCACCCCCCCGGCCAGGCTGGGGCCCCGCACACACGCCGGGCCACGTGCAGGGCCACAGCCGTGCCCCCTGGGATGTCCCCTCCGAGAAATGACTTCACAGGCTCGCTGGGATGGTGGCAAAGGGTCAGGCCGGAACAGCCAAAGCTGAGTGAGAGGCGTTCGAGGGGAGCAGAGCGCCAGCGCCAATCCTGCTTGAAGCAGGAGAGGAGGGCGTCCGCTCCCCTGCCGCTCTCGGGGAGCCAAGCCAAACATCTGCTCCCGCCTCCGGGCTGCACCGAGCTCAAGTAGCTGCGAGGAAGCCGGAGCCAGGCCAGCCGGAGCACAGCGGGTGCCCGCTCAAGAGCATCCCTCCTGGGGGGATGCGGCTAGCAGCCCCCAGCCCTGCTGGAGGGGACCACAGGCTCTGCAGCGCCCAGCTGCCAGCAGCACCATAGCGGTGGCATGGGACAGTGCCCAGGGAGTACCATGAACTGGACACACGTGCTGACCCTTGAGCTGCACGGCACCCCGCGGTCCCAACACCAAAGGCTGCTGCCACGGCTCCATTTCATACCCATGAACAGTCAGGACAGTACCCGGCTGATGGGGGTGCAGATGCTGCCACCACTGAGGTGGGCTGCAGTGCTACTCCCTTTCCATCCACAACGAAAAACAAGGCCCAAAAGGACACCCCCAAATCACAGCGGTTCTGGGGTTACCTGAGCACTTCCCCAGAGCACTGAAAGCCCCAGGGGACATGCACAGCCACAGGGATCAGCTCCAGAGCGATGCCTGCATGCCCAAGGCCTTGCAGTGCACACAGATCATCAGCGCTCCTGCAGCCACCGCAGCAAGAAGGCGCTGACTCAGCAGCCAGCCCTGCTCGCTCCCTCTCCACTCGCCCATCCCCGTGCTTGGGGATGGCAGGATCAGGCCTGGCAACACCGTGCCCTGCCAGAGGGGCAGGATGAGCTCAGCCTGGGCATCCCCACAGGATTCTGCCACTGTGGGTATTTGATCAGCTCCAAGGACCAAGGACGGAACCAGCCTGTCCCAATTTGTCCCTGAGGTCCTCACCTGGGGAGCTGCCCATCACATGGCTGAGCTCAGGTTTCGTGTCCTTGCACACCAGAGCCAGGGAGAGGTGCTCCTCCTCTACTGCACCCCGCAAACCCCGCCGCAAACCCCGCCGAGAGCAGCTGTGCCCTGCCCCAACGCACTCGCAGCCAGCAGGGTGGACCAAAGGAAACTGAGGCACAGCCAGGGCCACACGGCAGGTGCCTTCAACCCCCACCCAGTGCCCTGCACTTCCCTGAGCATGAGGCACACCATGGGGAGGTGCTTGGACCTGCTAAGCCCTTGGCACTGGGCACGGTGGCCTGCCAGACCTCTCTGGGGACATCCAGAGCACCCCAGGGCCCTTGCAGCTGCATCACTGTTCGTGGGGAAGCGGCTGGGTAACAGGCTGGCTGATGAAGGGTCTGACAAAAGGAGGGTGGCAGAAAGGGTTGCAACACACAGGGTGCTCTCCAAGCCCGGGAGACGTGGTGGAGCAAGGCAAAGCAGAGAAGAACCGACACTCTCGTCATACCCTCAGCCTGGGATCCTGTGCTGCATGGCTGGGGGGAAGCCCCATGACCCCAGGCAGGCAGGGCTGGGGGGGTGGAAGCCAGCACACCCTACCAGCTCCCAACCACAGCAAAGCCTCACAGCACCCTGCTCACTCCCCACCGTGTCCCTAATGGCCCCAGGGAACACCCAGGGGTGATGCATGCTCACCCGCTCCTGCGCCAGCACTCAGGACCCGCAACAGCTGCTCACATCAGGGCCCCAAGCATACACAGCACATGGGAGATGCACCAACCTGCAGCCACACTACACTGCAGGGGGAACGGCAGCTCCACGTGCAGGAGGTGGCACTGCTTGGACATGCAGGACATGGCCGGGACGAAACCAGGCAAAACCTGGCTTGAAAATTCCCGCTCGGGTGCTCTCCACCTCCTCTACCGTTGCCTGATTCACACACAGGTCTGCACATGAAGGCACCCACGCTGCTGCATCATGGGCCCAGCACTGCGCTGCAGCCGTACAGCCACAGAAGTCCCTCGGCACTGGGCGACCTCCCATTGGGGTGACCTTGGTGGGGTGACCTCCAGGGCTCAGGAAACATTCCCAGCCTGGATGGGGTGGAAAAGCGTCACCGGCAGCACTGCACCCCTCCAGGGACTGGCATCAGGGGCAGGGAACAGCAAGCAGCAAACTGAGCAGTGGTGGGTGGAAACCTGAGCTGACAGCAGCCAAGGAAGAGAGCAAAGACTTCCAGTGCCAGGGAAACAGCCCAGGGGTCGGTGCTGTCCCTGCCTGCGCCCTGCCCAGGCCCCAAGGACGGGCAGGACAGGGCAGGAGAGCAGCACCACCCCAGAAAATGCTGCCATGTTAAGCTGAGCTTGCTGCCTGCGCCAGGCCCTTCGGACACCACGGTGCCAGCAGTGGTGGGGGGCTGCGGGGCTGCTCCCAGCATAGGCTGTGCCGGGTCCCTGCTGGCCAAGGGCTGCCCTGCTGCAGAGCACAAGGAGGATACGGTGACGCTGGGAACAAAAGAAAGGCCTCGCTACCAGACAGGGAGGGCAAAGCCAGAGCTTTCCACACTCCAAAACCAGCAGCAGGTTGCTGGTGGAGAGGAGCTGCGAGTGCTGGCCCGATGGATGCAGGCAGGAGGGCATGGCCAGGCAAGGAAGCAGAATGCCGGCACATTCAGCTGATACAGAAATGCCTCTGGAGGCTGGGGTGTCCCCAGCTGATCCCTGCTCACACCACCAGACCTGATCATCCCACCCCCCTCTCTGAGCTGGGCCCTGGGACCACCACTGCCCTCTCAGCTGGGCCCACCCCAACCACCAGCCTGCCGATTCACCCCAGTACCCCCCTGGACAGCCCCCATGCCCCAGCCATGCCTCACCTACCTCAGCCCTCTCCTTCCAGGATGCTTCCCCAGGAAGCCATGCAGATGCCAGGTCCTATCCCATGGCTTCCCGCACGTCTCAGGAGACGTGCCACCGCATCCTCTGAGCTGGCTCTGACCTACTGCCCTACAAGCCTGGGTGTGCGCCGGCGCGGTGCATGAAGCATTGGCCTGGCAGCCGGGGCTCGGGGGCTGATGGCCCCATCTGCAGCACTCGGCTCCTGCCCGGTGCATTAGCAGCACGGGGAGACGGGGCCTGGGGCGGTATTTGCTTTCTAGGTCAGAGCCAGCTGAGGAGGCTGGATGAAGGGCTGCACTGGATGAGTGCTCTGCGTTGGCAAGGCAGCTCCTCGCCCCAGCTGGCTCTGGCAAGGAGGGGATGCCCAGTGCCCAGGCTCCTGGACAGGGCACCTCCGTGTCCCCCAGCACCCAGCCAGGGACATTCCCTGGGTGTCCCTGTGGACTGTGCCACGCTGCCTGCTCCGGGGGACCCTCATCCCAAGTCCTATCATGGGGCCATAGGGGATGGAGCTATGACTAGATCACCGCTTGGCCCCATGTGTCAGCAACATCCTGGTGACGTTGCAGATCCCCAGAACATGTCCCTGCAGTTAAGAGGGCCCTGTGCTGCTGCGGCTGCCCTCTTGCACCCAACCCTGGCGAGGGGTACCCAGCACAGAGCACCCAGTCTGTCTCTGCACCCACTGGCAGGGCACTGGGGATTTCCCTTGCAGCACGCTCAGGGTCACACTGCGGGCCCTGTGCAGGAACAGGGACTCTGGCACCCGGCCGTGGAGGTGCCAGCCCAGCTTGCCGTGGCACTGAAAGCCTCACTGGCACTGGGGGACTGTGGTGCTGCCAGGGCCTCGCAAAAGGCTCGGCCACACAGGGCTCCCACCCCAAAGCTTGGCCCTTCCCAGGAGGGGCTGACCCTGCCCACACTCTGCCTGCTCAGTGGCTGATGGAGATGAAGTCATGCTCTGGTTCACCCCTCCCCGCACTGCCTCTGCAGCCAAGGGCACCCCAAGGTTATCTGCCTGCACGAGCAGCTCCAAGATGAGACAAGAAGCAGTGAAGCCCTTCGTACCCACAGCCAGAACCACTGTGGCCCCAGCCATCCAGGGCAGCCCAAAGCCACCCTGCTGCCCATCACACCCCATGGTCCAGTGGCTGGTGGCAGAAGGTAGTGACGTGCCACCTCTGGCTGCCAAGTGATGGGTTACGGTCCCCAGGAGGGGTCCACACTGAGCCAGCACAAAGCACCCCATTCACAAACAGAGGGCAGCCCCTGAGATTCACCCTACATGCCTGTGGGGAGGACAGGTCTGACACTTGTGGTGCCACAGACACTCTTGCCCCCAAGCTGCAGCATCACCGGGGCGGAGGCCTGCACAGGCACCCCTCGGTGTGTGTCCCCTCCAACTGTAACATGCACCTCCAGGGCATGTCTGGGGAGTGCTGGCCCCCAGGATGGGTGTGAAGCCATGGGCTGTGCTCTATCCTGCAACGAGCTGACATGACTATGGCCGCCCCAGGAGGGCCAGAGCAGCACAGTCAGAAGAATCCTCCTGTGCTGAAACAGGAAACCTCCAACATGCTGAAATCCTGGACCCTTGCCAGAGCCAGGGGCACCTCAACAGTGCAGTGGGAGCTGGACACATCTGGAAGGAAAATGCAAGCCCTGGGCATGCTAGGTTGTGCCCACCTGGCAGGAGATGCCCCTGGCCCTGTGGGTGGAGGGACAGAGGCCAGCGGGGGTCCCAGAAGGAGAGGACCCCTGCTCAGCAGTGCACCCCACTCTACTACGGTGCCACCCAATGACACCTCGGTGCGCAGTTCTCACTGGGGTGCTGAGACCTGGCCCTGCCTGCCCCACCACAAGCCACCAGCACTCCCAGCTGGACACAGGATGTCCCTGCAGTGCCAGGGTCAGAGGCAGCAGCTTAGACCCACTGGGAGAGCACTTCTGAAAGCAGCAGCACTTACCCCAGCAAGGCTCTGGCTCGGGGCTCCCACAGCCACACACCATGCACTTTTTTCAGCCCCCTGCTCTGGGAACACCCAGATCAAGCCGGACACTGCCCACATGCCAGAAGAGCAGTACACCCCAGCTCAGGGGCTTGCCAGCCCCAGGAAGCCCTGGCTGGTGTCCAGCACCACCAGCACTACAAGGGCTACACTGCCTCATTGGTGGGAAAGCACCTTCTGGGATGCAGGGACATAACCCAGATTGGCCGTGATCTATGTGCTCCTCCATCCTGCTGTGCCTGATGCCCCTCCACCGCTGGCCGAACAGGAGGTGATGAAACCTCCAGAAAAGCCGTGGCGCAGGCACCTACCCCGGTGTGGGCACTTACCCTGTGGTGATGTCGTCATCCTCTGTCAGTGTCTTCCCCATCAGATCGCTGTCACTCATGTAGCCTGACTTCAGCTCCACATCATCGGTGTCCAGTGCCTCAACCAGCTCCAGGCGGGAGATGTGGCTCAGCTTGCTGGGGCTGCGCATGGGCATGGTGTGCGAGTAGTGTGCCCGCTCGCCATGCATGTACCAGCTGGGTGTGCCCTCAGAGCGGCAGGTCCCCCCGACCGATGGCGCGTCCCCCGCCTGCAGGCGTGGGCTTGACTGCCCATAGCGCCAGGACAGTGGGGAGGAGCGGTTGGACAGGCTGGAGACGCTCCGGGGGTTGGCTTCATCGCTGTCATAGCAGGTCATCTCCAGGGAGCTGCAAGGACGGGATGCAGGGGTGGTTAGGGCAGAGCACAGTGGCCAGCAGAGGTCTATGCCCTGCCTCACCCCCACCCCGAACTGGGGCTGCAAGTGCTCGGAAAACAAAACTGCCCATTTTGAGGCAGCTGGGCAAGGCCAGAGGCTCCCAGGAGTCTGGGCGCAGGGACGCTGTCTGTCCTGGACCCCCTTCATCTCAGCTGGCAGGGGACAGTCCCCTCCTTCCCTGCCTGGTGCCAGCACAGTGTCCCATGTTCCAGGACCCACCGGGACACCCACACCACCAGCCCACTAATAGGCTGCCTTTAGTGGAAAGCCCAGACATGCTCCCCCATGCCCGGGCTGCTCTCCCTCAGCCATTTCCCTTCCCATCTGCACCCCAGTACCAACCCAGACCCAAAACAGGATGAACTTGAGTGGTGGCACACTGATCCCAGGGGACACAGCAGCAGGTCATGCCAAGGAGTGGAGGTTGTGAGCCAAACGATGATGAAGAGCAAACCAGAGACCAGGTCTCTGCATCAGCATGCCATACCGAACCCCTGAAGAGTGAACCTCCAAGTCTGGGCAGGAGGGGACACCCCAGGTCAGGGCTGCCCAGCCCCACAGGCTAGCCTGCTGCTCTCCAGCCAGCCCAGAGCCATCAAGTGCATCAGGAATGGGGAGTTCAGTTACTCCCTGCACCCCTCAGGGTGTATTTTGGGCAAACAGCATGCCAGGGAGTGATGCTGAGACTAAATATAGACACCAAAAATTATTACTTCTTGGAGCAGCAACTTGGGAACCCACAGCCCTTGACTTGGCTCTAAACGTTACTATCAGCGAACTATTCCCCATCTTGGATTAAATGCTCCTGCAGGAGCACCAAAAGCCAAACCCTGGCTGCAGTATTGAATTTAAAACAGGGAACTACATAAAAAACTAGGAAGTTTGTTAAAGCGGAACTAAAAGAGGCAGCTAAAAGGGTTTAGTTTTTGTCGGCAGCACAAAGGCTATTTAAGGATGTTCTGCCGGCGGCTCAGAGCACATGCAGACCACGTCTCCAAGCAGGACTAAAGCGAGCCCTTGAGGAAGCTCGTGCAGCCCTGCAGCCGGGTGCAAAGGCTGCCAGAAGTCCGATGACGTCTTTCAGGAACAAAGTTGTGTCCTAGTGGGGAAACAGCAAAGGATAAGCCTCCAGACGCTGGGTGGAAGAATACAGTGAGGAGAACAAGAGAAATTTGAGGAATAGTTTGTGGAAGGAATAAAAAGGGAGCCCAAAGGAACAACACCAGCAAAGCGGAGCACATCCAGAGGGCTGCGGATGACATCCGTATTGGACACACTTGTAGGAAACGTTCATGAGAGCAGAATTAGTGGGTATGTGTGCAATTACAACGTACCGGGGAAGAGCTGACACAGCTTTACACAATAAAGGAAAATCCGGCTCACAGCCGCGGTGGAGCTCCTGGAGGGATGCAGGGAGCACGCTGCAAAGGCTGCTGCAGAAGTTGGTGGATGAGTGCCCTCATCAAAGGCAGATTAAGCTTCCAAATAAACTCAGCTGCCACGGGATAAGAGGGAAGATCCTCACATATTTAAGAACCGCTTAAGGGACAGAATGCAGGGGCAGGCATCCCTGGGCTATCAAGTCATTTTTCTCTATGTCAGGGATCCGGCTGAGGCCTCCGCCACGTGATGTACTACGCATCAAGAAAAGGAAGAGATAGTGAAGAGTCAAAACCCACCATCAATGCTAATTTAATCACCCTTAATATCCTCATGCTGTTTCCCTAAGGCTGGGTCTGGCAGAGGATTTGTAAAGGAGTTGAGCGCTGGGGCGAGAAAGCGGTGGGCGAAGCTTGACACAGATGAATGCAAAGCGAATGCAGAGCAAACATGAAGCAGACATGAAGTGAACACAAAGCAGCCCTGACTCGGTGCAAGCAGCACCAGGCTGTGGACCAACTCCCACGCTGAGCAAAGGGATGGGGCAGAGCTGTAATGGATAATTCCAGGAAATGGCCAGCCCAGGGAATATCGCTGTGGCCCCGTGCAAATCCCACTGCCCCAGTGCTCTGTTGCCTCTGGCTCGGAAAAGATCCAGAAAGTGCAGCAAAGATGAGCAGTGTCTAGACGAGCTTCTAGGTTAAGGAGAGCTAAATCATCCTGGCTGCTTCATCCTGGACAAAGCTGATCGAGGGGTGACAGAGGGGAGGTTTGTAAAGATGAGTGGTGGTGGGTGAAGAGCAGGGAGGAAGGTGCTGGGTTTTGCCCCTTCCAACACAGAAATGAGGACTGAGGGAGACCACGAGGTGGCAACAAACACCAGGAGAAGGATGTTCGCCGCATCCTCGGCTTTCCAGAGTCCTGACACCCGACACAGCCCCTCCGCAAAGCCCAGGCTTCATTGCGGCTGCACCAGCAGGGTGGGAGCCGGGAGGGTGCCCTGGGGAGTTACCCCCTCGCACCTGCTGCCCCCGGCCCACCACTGGCAGGGTCCAGGCCTGCCAGCCCCGACGGGGAGACAGGCAGGATGCTGGAGCTGCTGTGCAGACCCCAAGCACGGACAGAGCAGAGCAGTAACCCTGCAGTGGTATCAACTGAGAGACCCGGGGCACACAGGTAGTCCCAAGCATGTGTCACAGAGACCTCTGAACACAGAGGTAGCCACTCTGCTTTGGTTCACCACGCAGCAATCACCCTGTCCCCACTCTCATGGTCCCGCCAGCCCCAGCTGCAACCATGGGGTGCTGCCAGCCCCGGGCTCGGCAGTGTACCCACCTCTGCCCATGGGCTGCCAGGCATTTGGTCAGCTCTGTCTGAGAGTTTCTCTACCGTCACCTCTACATACAGTAGAGAAACTGAGTCACAGATGGGGATGAAGCCTGTGTTCCAAACCTGGGCAGGCGCAGAGGATACCTTCACCTCTGGTTGTCCTTACGGGGGCACCCAACAACTAGGAACAGACCTCACCCCTGCCTGGGGTCTGGGGGCAACTGGCTCCCCTCAGTGCCATCCCTACCCATCCCCACTGCCCCAGAGCATGCAGGGTAGCGTTGGGCCCAAAGCACTGCCAGGGATGGGGCTCTACCGCAGCCCCGCACATGACGCTGCACAGATTTGGGAGCATCTCTCCAAAGCCCCGTAAGTAGGGTCCCCAGGCCAAGGGGCACAGCCAGCACCTACATGGCCTTCACCTGGAGTGGAGTGGCTTCTCAGCCGCCCCAGCCTCCCTTGCTGCCCCAGGAAGGACCCTGGTGGTGGGGAAGGGGTGGGGGGGTCCACTGTCAGGGCCTCACCTGTGAGACACTTGAGAGCCCCTCAGGCTGGACATGGTCTCCTCCAGGTTCTGCCGAAGGTCCAGAACATTCTGCACTGTTCTCTTCCTCTGGGACTCAGGGTCTGTGAAGAGACAAGGTGGTGGCTTTAAAGGAATGAATGGCTCCTGCATCCTTCTGCCCATGGCTGTGCCTAGCAGCTCTCGCCCTACCTGCTGGGAGGGGACAGGGCAGGGCTGGCACCGGGCTGGAGCTGTACCACCGCAAAATGCCTCCCCAAAGGGCGCTGCAGCTGGGATGGGGATGTCTGGTCCAGAAAGGATGAGCTGGCAGGGACCAAGTGGGGCCACAGGACCCACAGAGGTGGCAGGAGGCCAGCTACAGTCAGGCAACCATGAAGCACTGTGACCCTGCTGCATGGGGCCACACAGGAACAGCCATTCTGGAAGCACATCCCCAAACTCGCCCCTGTATCCCCCAGGCCCCGGGGGTGCCCCAGCCTGGGGACACGGGCACTGCAGCAGCACCGCTCAGTGTGCAGCCAGCGGGAACTGAGGAGACGCGCAAGCCAAGCCCCACTCCTGCCTCATCCCTGGGGAGAGGCGGCTGCTGCTGTTGGGGGCTGGAGCAGCCAGTGGGAATGAGCCCCCCATGGGCAAGGCCCGGGGCTGAAAACCCGCGAGCTCCAGCTGCCCTGGGTCTTCTTCACCATGGCACAGGTATGCACCCCCAACCTCCACGTGTGCACATGCATGTACCTGCACCACAACTACTTGTGCATACACGTACATGCACGCACATCCACACACATGTGCATACACACCCATAAACACACATGCACACACAAGCATGGGCACACACACCCTCAGGGGCACACACACACACACACAGAGGAGGAGATTCACTCACTGCTGGCACAGCCCTGGCAGCGCTGCTGGGCTCTGGGCCATGGCTCCAGCCCCTGCACCCCTGACCCGCTCATGTGCATCCCCGGCAGCTAACAGCCGTGCCACCGCGGCTTTGATCCCCGATTTCAAGCCTTTCAGCGGCAGCTTGCCATTGAAATGCAGTGACAGCGGGCGCCAGGGACGCTGGATGTGGCTCCTCCTAATGTAACGTGGCAACCAGTGCTTCGGGATTTGCAATGGCACCGTGCAAACTGCAGCAGTGCAGGGACCACGGGACACAGCCGGCACGCACCCGAGCAGGCGCCCCACAACAGCACCATCACACACCCAGCGCACAAGCAGGGCTGATGTCCCACTGTCCCCATCACGCATCAGCCAGTCCTGTAGCCAGCCCTGTGTACCATTTTTATTGATGATCTGGATGAGGGGATCGAGCGCTCCCTCAGTAAGCTTGCAGACAGCCCCAAGCTGGGGGGAGCGTTGATGTGGGGGAGGGCAGGAGGCTCTGCAGAGGGATCTGGGCAGGCTGGGCCGATGGGCCAAGGCCAGTTGTAGGAGGTTCAACACGGCTCAGTGCCGGGTCCGGCACCTGGGTCACACCAGCCCCACGCAGCGCTGCGGGCTGGGGGCAGGGGGCTGGGAACTGCCCGGAGGGAAAGGGCCTGGGGGGCTGGCTGACGGCAAACTGAACGTGAGCCCCCAGTGTGCCCACGTGGCCAAGGAGCCCAACAGCGTCCTGGCTTGTGGCACAACAGTGTGGCCAGCAGGACCAGGGCAGTGACCGTCCCCCTGCACTCGGCACCGGCGCAGCCGCACCCCCAACCCCGGGTTCAGTTTCGGCCCCTCACTCAGGAGGGACAGTGAGGGGCTGGAGCGTGTCCAGAGCCGGGCAGCGGGGCTGGGGCACAAGCGCTCTGAGGAGCGGCTGGGGGAACTGGGGGGGTTCAGCCTGGAGAGGAGGCGGCTCGGGGGGGCCCTCATGGCTCCCTACAGCTGCCGGCCGGGAGGCTGTAGCGAGGTGGGTATCCATCTCTTCTCCCAAGGAACAAGTGATAGGACGAGAGGAAACGGCCTCAAGTTGCACCAGGGGAGGTTTAGGTTGGACATGAGGAAAAACATCTTCACCGAAAGGGTGGTCAGGCACTGGAGCAGGCTGCCCCGGCCGGGGGTGGAATCACCACCCCTGGAGGTGCTCAGAAGACATGTAGATGTGGTGCTCAGGGACATGGTTTAATGGTGGCCTTGGCAGTGGCTGGGTTAACAGTTGGACTTGATGATCTTAAAGGTCTTTCACGACCCAAATGATTCTAAGATTCTAACCACACCACTGGACACGCTGCAGGAAGCACCCATGGGTAATGCTGCTGCAACCCCGGGCTCTGCTTGCCCACTGGCCCAGGCAGGAGCACCTCAAACCAGTGAAGCGGCTCTGATTTATGTGTGACCCTGGAAGGTGGTGACAAGTGGTAACAGCCCCGATGAGACAGGTTAAATCAAGCAGGTTAAAGCCAGTGTAGATGAGGCTAAGAGTGCTGGTGAGCCCAGAGGGCACCCAGTGCAGCCAGCACACACCACCGCATAAGAATACCTGGCCCCGTGTGTGCCCAATCACCCTGGTCCAGCTCACAGAACAAGGCTTAGCAGGAGGCAAGTTATGAACTCGTTATTAAATCTTTGTTGTGGCCCATGCACATTGGAGTTAATAAAAGGCACAGATCCTCCAGCTGGTGCCCCAGAGCCACAGGATGGGCATGTGCAGGTAGCATGGGCAAAGCGATGGAGGGCTGGAGCAGAAGCGGCTGCACACACGCAGCTGAGGTGCAGAGGAGGCTCCAGGGGCCCTTGCTGTCAGAGGGCTGCACCCACTCTGCTCTGCGGCTGCAGACAAGGGGACTCCTTGTCTTTCTGGTGGGGCAGGCAGAAAGGGTCGTGTTAGAAGATCAGAGGCACCTCAAAGGTGCCAGGCCCTGCCCTTGGGCTTCCTGGAAAGATGGATTTTCAGGCTTGAAATGGTAGGGTAAAAACCTGAGGCCAAGTTCACTGCTGCCACAGGTGCAGTCTGTAGGGCAATAGAACACTTTGGAGGGGAGGCATCTAAGAACCTTAGGGAAGGCCAATAAAACACGCACCAGTGCCCCCAGGTGGGTCCATGCAGGGGAGGACTCAGCACTCTCAGCACCTCCACCCTGGCTGCATTCGATGGGTACCAACCACCCTGAGCCCCACTCCCGCAGATGAAGGCAGCACGCACACCCTGGCAGCACCGTGCCCCCATGGGCTGGGGTGGGACAGAGCAGGGCAGGATGGAAGAGCCACCCTTGTCCCCCGGTGCTGCCAGCATGTCCCACCCTGCTACCAGCTTGGCAGCATGCTCCTCATGGGCACTGCTCCCTCCCCAAAACACCCTGGCTGCCTCCCCTGCAGCCACCCACAGCCATCTCCCCCGGGCAGAAAGCCCGCGCTTGGGCCTGGTGCTGCCACCTCCCTGGGTGCCGCTGGCAGCTGGGCTGCTACAGCCACCCCCATCCCGAGGAGCGGTGGGGCCAGGGCGGGCACTCGCTGTGTCCCCAGCCGCCCCGACAGAGGGGCTGGCACACGGGTGCCACCTCACCTGCACCCCTGCTGCTGCTGGGGAACCCCCTTGCGGAGAGGGCCCCCAGAGCACTCAAAGAAGCAGCATCCAAGGGCGAGGGGCCCAGTGTTTCAAGGTGACAGCACTGACCTGCATCCCCAGCTTCACCTGTGGCACTGCTGGCCATCCATGCCTGGCCCCCAGTTCTCAGGTGACAGTCCCGATAACTCTGGCCTCTGGAGTTGCCCAGGAAAAGCAGCTGCTCTCACCTGGGAAAGGGCGGAACTGTGACTTGAGGAGCCACTTGCCCTCCTCTGGCACACATCCAGCTGGCTGTGTCGCTGCTCGCACTGTCACTGCTTGTCCCCACTGTGCTGGGCCAGAGCAGTGACACCGGCCCTCCGCAGTCTGTTCTCCAGGTGCGGCAAGGGGCTGGGAGCTGTCTCAGGGCTGGCTGAGTCCGCTGCATGCCGAGGCTGAGCCAAAACCAGAGCTGCTGGGAGAGGTTGGAGTGTGGGAATGGCAGGAGCTCACTAGATTCCTCCCCACATCGATTTAGCAAGCTTGCCACAGCCAGCTGTTTCCAGCTGCTGGAGCGAGGAGCAGTGGGGACAGCTTAGCCTGTGCACGGCAGGGTCAGTCGGACAGTCTGCCTTGGCTAGGCTCATTTCCCAGGCAGCAACGGCTGGGACATGTCCTGCAGTGTCCCCTGCTCTGCCAGGGCTGCAGGCTTGGGGATCAGCCATCCCCTCCACCCCACCTCCAGGCTGGCTTGCAGCCTGGTTCGCAGCTTCCCGCTGCTCTTGCAGGCTCCATCCTGCTGCCATGGAGGGAAGGGCGTGTGGCTCCCGCCCTGTGCTCCTCCAGTCCAGTCACGCACAGGAGGGCAGCCCTGAGACAAAGCCACTGTCCCCAAGCCCTGTGCAGGGAGGCCACCAGGCTCCACTGCCTGAGTCCTCTCTCCTGTGCCAGGCTGGGTCTAACCTGCCCTTGCTGGCTCTGCCTTGCCTTTGCCTGCCACTGCACTTGGGCAGCTCTCCTGCTGCCCCCAACCCCCCAGCCCCCACTGCTGCTTCTTTCTTAACCGAGCGCTCTCATCAAGGTCAGGAAACGATACGGCTCTGCTTCACACATGGGGAAACTGAGGCTGGAAGTCCTAGCCCACCATCAACCATCCCATCATCCGCAAGCGCTCTCCTGCGCAGCCTCCATCACCACCTCTGTGTTAAACGCCAGGCAGCGCTGCCTGCCACGCGACAGTGGGTGCCAGCACAGCAACCTGGCACCTTGGGTGCCCTGCCCCAACCCACACGCTGCCCATCGCCCCATCTCCTGCCCTGCACAACTGGGGAAGCATCAGATACCACCACCACGAAAAGGAGCATCAGTGAGATGGGATGCAGGGCTGGAAGCAGCTGAGGAGGATGAGAAGGAGGAAGGAGAGAGCTGTGCTGCAAAGGGCAAGGTGCTGAATGCTGTGACCGTGCCATGCACTGCAGAGCCAGGGCTGGAAGAGACCAGGGAGCGCCAGGTTGTGCTCATGTCCAGCCCCTCCAAGAGAGCGGTGGCTGCTCCTCTGCCTGCACGACGGGGCGCAGCCGTGTCCCCGCAGCCGGGTGCTGCCGACGTGGCCAAGTACGTCAAGGAATGAGGAAATCATCAACTCCAAACGGCTCATGACAGCTCATTTCAAAGGAGCATGTGGCCAACAGCTCCTGCTGGGGCCAGGCAGAGCTGCGTCCATGGGACACGTGTGCCCCATGTGCCTTGGCACAGAAACCCACGTGTGTGTGTGCCACTCCAGCACTTGTTTGCATCATGCATATGTTCATGTGCAGGCCACATGGTAGCAAAAGCCTGCAGAAAGGTGCATACGTGCATGTGCACGCCTGTGCCCACGACCTTGCACGTGTGCCCACATGTATGTATGCAGGCACAAGGACAGCAGCAGTTACCATCTACACCAGGACGAGCAGGCTAGGCTTGCATGGATGCACTGTCTGTGCCTGTGTTCATACGCTCAGCATGAGCATGGCACTCTCATCTATGTTTTCTCACCCCCCACAACCCAACTGGTCTCACTTCAGAAGATCAGACTCAGAAAGGAGTCCTGGCGACCCAGTAAAGGTTTTAATGGCAAGCGGGAAATTGCTGTAAAAGGCCTCATGGTGTTTCTGAGTCATTATGGTGAGCCCCTATTACACAGTAGCTGCAACGAATTTCCCCAGGCCATGAAACATTTTTAACTGGTTGCTCAATTCCTTCCAGCGCATTGAAAAATACACTAATAAACTCTGCAATAAAAACCATTCTCCCGGGGCCCTGAGACTCCTCCAGCCCAGCCGAGCTCCCCAGCTCCATAAACCTTCACGCAGATACACGCTTCTCCCACTGTGCTGCCTCAGCCTGCGCTCCCAGCTGTGTTTATGAATGAATCAGCCTAGGCATCGTTTTGCTGGTATTTTCCTTGCAAACCCTCCGCTTCAGCACCCAGAGCCTGCCACAGCCGGGCTGCCGGCCCAAGGGGAGACCCAAGACTCTGAGTCCAGTGCAAGCCTCGCCAAGCCCTGCAGGTTCCCAGCTTACACCCCGCAGCGTGCAATTTGGTTACGGGCGTCCTGGCACACTGACAGCAGAGTCTTTCCATATGGAGTAAAATGGCTTTATCTTGCATTACTTACATCCAGCTCTGATTCACGCTCCCAGACGGCTGGGCAGGGGGATGGTCGCAACCTGCAAACCTTCTCCCTGGGGTAAATCTCTTCTTCCCCTCCAACAGCTACCAAACAGGCTACATGAGCAGTGGAAATGGCTAACGGGGCTCTGCAGGGTGACTGTCAGGTCCACAGTGTTTCCTTCCATCATCAGCCTCATTTTCCAGCCCAGCCCCTTCCCTGCAATCCCTGTGCGCTCCCCCCAGGCACATACTGGGACCCCCCAAAACCACCCCTCTCTCTCAGAAGATGCCCCAGCCTGAGTTCCCTGGGAAGAGCACATCCCTACCACTCAGTGCCCCAGGAGGGCATCTTGCCCTTTCCTGAAAACCTGTTGCCCCACCCCATCAGAAGGCAGCGGGTTCGTTAGCACTCGCCATGGTTTAACTGCTCTCATTGCCGCGGCTTCTTGGCATGAGCCAAGGGCTGGCTGCCAACCCTGGGCCTCCTGCAGCAGTCAGGAGCGCATCCTGCTCCCCGAGGGGCAGGAACCAGGTTGGGAGCCCTGTGCCATCCAGCACCCAGGCAACACTGTACCTGGGTACCCAGATGGTTGATTGGCACCTCTGAAACACCCTGGACAGACCCACAGGGAGAAGCATAGCCACCATCCACTGGATGAAGGCAGCAGCCCCAGGGCTGGCGGAGCCGTAGGTGCTGCTCCCTGGCGACATGGAGGCACAGCCTCCTGCTACAGGGGACAGGGGATGTGCAGGGGATGCTGCAGATACGCTGCCCTCATCACCGCAGCCGGCACAGGATGGGGCAGCTCCACACCGTGCATGGGGGCCATCAGCTCCTCGCTGGCAGGCAAGAGCAGAAAATTAGCAGCGGTGACAGGCTGGGACTTCAGCCGAATCAGCACTTCTGGGGCGATCACTGCTGCTAAGCCTTGTGAATTGCTGCTCACAACGAGGGCAGGGCTGAGAGACCTGGAGCCTGAACCCCGTCTGGCTCCAATGAGCCAAGCTTTTAAAAGGGATTCAGACTTTCTCAGGCTAGAGCAGCCATAAATCTACTTAATTGGGTCTCTCCCATACACAAGTTTCCAAGTGAACCCGCTGGAGAGATCCAGACCGGGCCTCCAGCCCATTTGCGGGTTATTCTTTCAATGGATGCTGTGCTTGGCCCCAAACCACCCCACCTGCGCATCCAAATTACAGCTCCTTTTTCAGCAGTGAGAGCCTCTAGCTGCTCAATGTCCTGTGCATCCCACCTCTGTGCTGTCCTCCACTCCCCCACACTGAGCCAGGAGAGCCCAAACTCCCCTGTCTTGGGGCAGACCCCGCTCCTGCATGCAGCATTGCACACCTCCACGCCACAGCTGCCTCCAAAGCTGCTCCTGCAAAGCGTCGGAGGAGCTGGGAGCATCCCCACACCGCTGTCTGCATCCAAGCACTGCAGGTCTCCAAAATAACCCAGAGCAAATGCCTGTACAGCTTGGGAAGGAGGGGGATCGCAGACGGCAGGTGGATGGGCTGGATCCATGCACCAAGGGGTGCCCTGTGCCTCCAGACACCGGCACACGCAGCCACAGAAATGCAGAGTGACATGAACCCCCCAGTTAACAGCCCCATGGCCTCAGGCACATGGAGGTGGCATCACTAGTGGTCACTGCACCTGGGGGCTGTCCTAAGCTGGGGCCCATGCAGAGCGGGGTCAGGCTGGTCACACAGAACTCCGTGCCTCAGTTTCCCCCCAGAGCTTGCAGTGCCCCGCAGGGTTTTGCGTGCCATGCTGGCCAGCAACACGGCACAGCTGGCACAGCCTGGGGATTTCAGGCACTCCAAATGCTCCACACACAACACCTTTAACACAGCTACCAGCAGACATCCAAGGCAACACTACAGACTCTGCACAAAAAAACCCCAAACAAACAAAAAAAAACAAAACAAAAAAAAACCCAGAAAGCAGGGGGAAAGAAAAAAAACCCCAAACCAAAAAAACAAAACCCCACAAAAACCCCATAGCGAGGCAGAAGGCGCAGACGGGCCCCAGCACGGAGGCCCCAGAGCAGCCCGCAGCAGCAGGTTCATGCTCCCCACGCGTCACCAGACACAGGTCGGACATTGTGGAAATTCAAAATTCCAGATGGCTCTTTTTGGGTGGTGGGGCTTTTTTTTTTTTCCTTGCCTCATTTCCAAGGCAACAAGACTCGCTGTCATCTGCTAGTTGCCATAGAGATTTCACCTGATTCTGCTTCAGCGGAAGAGAAAGCCGGCAAGCTTGCTGCTGCTGAGCCACTAGCCGCGACCGCCTTCAAACTTACTGGGAAAAGCAGAGATAAATGGGGCTTTATACCACGGAGGCAATGGGCTGATTCAGAGGATCAAAGGAAGGAACTGCGGCTTTCTATAGCACAAATCAGCCCTTCACTTAACTGCTTCGGTGCCCTCCAGATGTGCCCTACATCTGGGGACATTGCCAGCCCCCATTCTGGGCTTTGCCTAGTGGAGGAGGGGAACATGACACAGGGAGAATCCTGCACCGACTTCTGACTGCATCTCAAGAGCCAAGATGGGTTCCCTGCAGGGATCCTGTACCGTGACAGAGGGCACTGGGCCTATGGCCAGTCACAGCCACATCCTTCCTCCCATAACTACCCTCCCTCGCTGTGGACAACCCTTCTCCAAAGCCCCTGTAGCCCAGAAGGCGAGTGAGCCAAGAGGAAGATGGGGCAAACACAGAAGCAGCCAAGGAGGAGGAAGACCCTTGGGCAAAGGTGGAGATGCCCATGGGCTGTGCTCAGTACCGCTCGGCTGCCACAAACATGGGGGTTTAAGCATCACATCCCCCCGCCCCGGGGAGCCGCACACAGCTGGCCACAGACAGCACTTATACCACATCAGGCACTGGCACTGTCTCAACCATCCCGTTACTGCTGAGGATCCTCCATGTAGATAGTGTGGATGTGCCCATGCCCCGAGCCCAGCTGCAGCATGTGGTTTGCAGTCATTCCCTCCACGTTCTGCAGCAGCTTCACAACTGCCTGCCCCCCTCCCCAGCACAAGTGGGCTGCCTGGGACCGGGCACATCACCAGCAAACTACCCTGCACCATTGCACCTCCAGCCACTTGCACCCATCCCCTTCCTTCTCCAGCTGGTCTGAGAAAAAAATCCCAACTGAAAACCCAGTGCCGTGGGGATTCACAGGCCTTCCCATGAGCAGGGCAACTCCCCAGACTCTGGTATGGAGACACCACTCAAGAGTTCCCTGATCTGCAACAGCAGACCCTCAGACTCACAGTCAAATGCCCCAAATCAGCAGATCTGATGACTCAAGGAGCCAGCCCGCCCCGCCTGGGGCTCCCTTTACCTGAGGATATTGAACCCCTTGGCCACAGGAGAAGATCCTGAGCGCTGGCAGACTGCTCACGGGTGGCAGTCACCTCTAGGTACCACAGACAAAGGCAGAGGTCCCCAGGCTCATCCCTCCCCACTGGGTGCCCAGGCCTGGCTGAAAGAGCATTTATCAGACCCAGAAGCAGCCCATACCCTCCGCAGCCCACGTCCCCGTACCCGGGCTGGCGGGGAAGGGTCCGGCCGGGCAGCTCTTGGCTCAAGTTGGCTCTGTTTTGCAGGGAGAACAGAGTCATTAGCGAAGCCAAACTCCCCATTCCCAGCCAGAATACAGCCATGCTTGGGGAAGCTTTATATTCACAGAGACAAACAACTCACATTTGCTTTTTAACTGTTGGAATTGCACCCACTGGGACGGAGCAAACAGGGAGCCTTTTGTCCCCCTCGCCTTGTGACTGCAAGCTTTGTGCAGAGCAATGCGTTGCAAACACAATTCTCCCCGGCCTCAGCTGGGCTCTGGTAGACACTTGGTCTGTCTGTCCATCACCAGATCAGCCAAAGAGTCCTCATGCGTCTCCAGCAAGAATGCAAAATGTCCTCCCTTGCTCACTCGTCAGCCAAAGCCTGCAGGGCTGCTCTGCACTGACCTGCTCATCAGCCACCAAGAACCCAAAACGCAGCTGTCACCAGAGGGTCTTCACCTCGCCGAGGACCTGCAGTGGGAAACCAAAATTGCATGGGGCTATGGGTGGCAGAGCTGCTCACTTGGGTTACAGCTCACCAGGGAGTGAGGGAGGGTAGCTCCAAGCATGGAAAATCCCAGCATGGCATAGGCACAAAGATCAGGTCATTATGAACCTCCAGGGAAGGTGCCCAAGTCACCCCCGAGATGGAGGTCTCTGGAGACCTCCAGCCCATTGCTGAGCTCCTGAACATCGGAGCTGGCAAGGTACTCACCAAGCTGCCATGGGCACAAGTGCTGCTCAGAGCTGCCACCCTGGAGAGGGGCAAGGGACAGCCCACCTGAAGTGGAACATGTCCTTGAGGAACACATCCAGAACCCCCGTCCTGGTCCAGCAGCATCACCCAGGGATGAGCATCCTTCAGTCCAGAAGGATGAAACCCCTGCAGTGCTGCTCTCCTCCAAACCCTCTGCTTCAGGAAGGGACTCGGTGCTTGCAAGTTCACTCCAGGCTCTCTGCACAGCCTGGCAGATGCCAGCCCATGAGGATCTGGTCATCAGCCGTTGCATGAGGTGGTCCCCCAAGAGCACCTGGAGAGGAGGCAGCAGATCACCTCAGGCCCCCCAACCTCAGGGAGCAAACCCAGCTTAAATGAGCTCCAGGCTCGTTAGTGGATCTATTGTTGCCACCTCCCTCGGGAGGAGGGAGATAACAGAGGCTATATTTGCTTCCATCTGGGGAATCGTTTCCCTCCAATGTGTACTGCCACAATGCTAATTTTTAAGGCTGATGATTAATTGATGTCAGGCTCATTATGGGGCCAACGGATCCATCCTCCCCAGAAGCACCAAGAACGGGGCGGGGAGGGGGGGGGGAACACAAACGGACCACGAAGTGTTTTGACAGATGTCATTCGAGCCACATGTGAGTGATGTCCTAACAACAGAGGAAAATAGGAGCCATTACCATGGAAAGCCCTGGAAATGGGAAGGGAAGTGCCTGCACACGACCCCAGCGCCCTTCCCCGCGCACCCTCTAATCAGCCCTTCACGCTCTGCCCTGACGGTTACTAGGGTTTTGCTCCCAGAGATAAACGGCCATTGTGCAAGTGTGGGGGTAATCGAACCCCCCGCCTGCGGCGAGGGCAGCGGAGAGGGCTCAGCCTTTCTTCTCCCCACCTGCCCCAGCCTCGCAGGAGGGCCAGGTGCCAAATTCACTCTGGCACCAGGCGCAGCAGCCTGCAGAGAGCCAGAAACAAGCCCGCTGCACATATGATCACTGGGATGCCGCAAGCTTAGGGCTCCCCTCCACCTGCAGTTCCCCAGCGCTGGGGTGGGCGTGCATTGCTGGGGTGCCCAGGGGTGCTGCTCTTACCAGGCACTGGGGCAAGATTCACCCCCTGAAGATCACAGCAGCATCTGCAATAGCAGTCCAGGTGGGGCTGAGGACTGACGTGACATCACAGACTTTGAGGTCCCTTCAGTCCACCCCACCAGCTGCCAAGGCGATGCTCACCCCAAAGCAAACCCACTGTGCTCTCCAAGTGGCACGCAGCAAGCAGCAGAAGGTTTGCTTGAAGAGGGCACTGCGGCTCTGACGGTGACACACAGATATCATCCTGCATTCGTCCCCAAGGTCCCCTGTGCAGCTAACAGGAACCAGTGGCTCCGAGGTCCCTGCCCAGAAGTGGGATGAGGCATCCCAGTAACTCAGCAGAGAGCCTGGGGTGACCCAAATTACTGCAGATGAGCTCTCCTGCTTGCTACGCCAGCTCCCCCAGGGCCACTCCTGCTTGTGGTAAAGGAACGCAAAGCATCGTGCCCCTGCCTCACCCAGCAGCATGCTCCCCACCGCACGAACGCTGCCATTACCTCTGCAGGACTTGTTACCTGCTCCTCCGAACCTGCCCCAGGAAGGTGCCTTCCCCTCACTGGAGCCAGGAGGGGTGTCAGCCCCACGTGCCTCTCCCCAGCCTGTGGCCCCCTCCATCCTGCTTCTCCTGCAGCCCCACACCCGGCACTGCAGCTGCAAGGACACCCAGGGTTTCATCCTGCTGCCTCACAGCACCGCCTCGCACCCCCGTGCCGGGTCTCCACTGGGGAGGTCGGCAGCACCAGCCTCCCCCCATCCATCCTCAGCACCGCCAAATCCTCCACCAGCTTCAGAGCCGGTACCGCTGATCTGCCAGCACTATTATTACAAACTTGTTTTAATTGCTGCGCTGTGTCTCGAGCACCCTTCACAGGGAGAGGGATGCGCATGAATAAACTGTCTATTCTTAGCACTGATAGCTCCCCATGGGGAGCGCAGGGGCAAGGGTTCGGTGCACTTGGCGGCAGGACGCGCACCTCGTCCAGCTGCTTCCAGACCTGCTCTCCCTCTTGCAGAACTCTCGATGGGTCCCCAACACCAGGAAAAGGTTTTCTTGAGCAGCAGTTGCATTCTTCCCACTAAAGGAGATTTGCAGAGAAGGAAGACCCTGTCTCCTCCAGGAAATGTGGCTGTGCCGCAGGATGGAAGGGGATGCTTGGGACCAGAAAGCTCTGTGCCACTATGGTGGAAGCTGCCACTTGGTCCTTGCTCTCCTCCCTGGGACCCCAAAGCCCACAGCACTCCTGCCCAGGCACCCCAGTGGGGCTCAGGGACAGCACGCACGAAGAGTGCTCTTCACCTCAGATCCATCACCTGCGCTGCAGCGAGAGGAGAGACTCTGACACGCTTTAGGATTCGATGCAAAGAATGGCGAGTCCAAGTTTTACTGTGGGCTTGGCAGTGCTGGGGATGGGCAGGGCAGAAAAAGCTCAGAAAAAGGCATTGGCACTGACAGGAGGGATTTCAGTGGACAATTCTGCACCATGTGCCAGCTCCCATGGCCGCCCTCACCATGCACTCATCAACACCAAGAGCTGCGTGACAGGTGGTGACAGCAGCCACAAGCCCCCAGGGACATCAGCTCACTCCGACGTTAAACAGGAGAGCGGCTGCTCGCCTCTGGACCCCTGTGCAGTGACAAGCCCCCATCCCCTGCATGCTGCAGGAACCATTTAAGCACGCTGAGAACATGCCGAGTTACACACCCCGCTTGGACAGTTTGGGATCCCCTCCCACCAAGCTGGAGACAATGCCATTCCCCATGCCGCCGAAGTGCCAAGCACAGGGCTGTCCTGCAGGCAGCACCCTCGTGGGGATGTGACCCTCTGAGAATGGCACGGTGGGATCTCCGGCAGCACTGTCGCTGGGTATTATCCCCTCTAAGATATCCCACCTCTGTACAACGGCTGCCTGTGCTGGAGAAGCCCTCTCCACCGTGGGAAGCAGCACTGCAATGTGCTTTGAGCTCTTCCCCCCACATTTGCTCTGGGGGCCTGTCCAAGCACTGACGATGCACAGCCCAGAGCCACAACCGCTGCAGGAAAAGCCGAGCCAATACTACAGCTTGGGGGAAAGCATCAGCCAAAAGTCACTCAAACAAGGAAGTGATTTGTCTTCTTCTGGCTACGCTTCCCCCTGACAAAGGAGGGCAGAGCAGGGAAGTCAGCTGTGATCACGTGCAGCGCACCGACTGAGCGACCACCGAATCGGCAACTGGGAGTGCTCACACCAGGAGCCTGACAGATAAAACAGAACAGGGGAAAAAGGATGAAAAAAGAAACGCCATGTGACCCCTCGCTCGATCCAAGCCAGGCATCACATCCAACAGTTCTGAATATGAAATACACACAATGAGCTCTAGCGAGTAATTAATCCCTTCAGGAACACTGTAAGTGATTGCAGACAGTTTACCAAGAAAAAAAAGAATTGGAAAGTCATTGAAAAAATGATCATAAAATGTTTCTTTTTCTGCTCCAGTATGAAATACAATGAGATCTGTTAGGAAATCTCTCTGCTCTACAAAATTTAAAGGCGACTGATTTAAGCTGTTTTTCTAACAACACCCAATCTACCTGACAAGCCGACGGCTGTGAGAAACCAGCCCAACCCAGCTGAGAGCAGCAGCAGGAGCAGCCCGTCTCCAACGCAGGCACTCAGCTCTAGTCTCTGCATTGGTGGGACACGGCAGGGGATGAAGCACGGCACAGAAAGGCGTCCATGGTATCTCACAGCTACATCACGGAGTCAAACTCTCCAGATTACTTTTGCAGGTCAGAAGCACCTGGCAGCAGTGCCAGGCACAAACCCAACACATGCTGTGCAAGCCAGCCGACTCACCTGCCCCCACCTCCCTCCTCCATCCCCATGCTCCCTCTTGCCTCCTTCACCTTCTTCAGTGTTAAGCAGACAGTCCTCCAGCTGGCCAAAGAGCCGGAGGGCTCTGATTTGGGCCAAATCCTGACCCACTGCATCCAAAGCCCTGCCTCTGCTCACTGCCCTGCACGAATGGGCAAGGAACCACACCTGTCCACAGGCAAAGCCACCACCTACAAGTGACCAATCCTGCCATCCCCCACAGACAGATGGGCAAGAACCCAGAGGTATCTGTGGGGCAGCCTGTCCCACACCCAGGCCTCAGCCCCCCACTTCCAGGGAGCACTGACCCCTGCCAAGGCGAGGGAGGAATTAAAGGGCACAGCGGTTGCCTTTACTTCCACATTTCCCTGCTATTTTTCAACCAACAGCTTCTACTTGTAAAACTGGGGTTTATTAAAAAGAACATTAGGAAAGGTATTTCCTGTTGTCAATAAAGTGACTTAAAATTAGTTGGAATTTTAAAATTAAAAACACACCCTAAACTTTCACTTCCACTTGAAATCACTTTGCTTTTGAAAACAGGTCTTCTTCCCCCCCATGTCCTCTCCTGGGTTTCCCCCCCTCTTCTCCTGTTCTGTCCTTACCATGTTTTTGTTTAAAAATTCATCAGGTCAGGGAAAAAATCTGAGGCAGGAAAAGAGGGAAGGAGGGGAAAAAAAAAAAAAAAAAAGGCGGAAGAAACTGTGGCTTTTGCAAACCCATCTCGGCACAGGGGATAAGCAGAGCTCCAGACTTGCCTCCTTCCTCTTGGAAAGCTAGAGGCACTCAGAAAGACAAGGGAATATCATGTATTATCCAACCTCCTGCACACCCCCGGCAGCGGATACAGCCTCACTGACCCTCCGCCGAGCCCTGCAATCCTCTGTGGACTAACGGCAGCCAGCCTCAATCGGGGAAAAAGGAATGAATGAGCCAGGAAAACCATGCTGCATGTTGGGGTGGGACAGCCTGCTCCGGCACTGACCATAAAACCCAGCTGTGGCTCCCAGCTGAGCTCGAGGAGTACCAAACAGCTCGTTAACAAGGCTCTCCCTCCAACAAGCCCAATGCCAGAGCATGTCCAGCCATGGCACGGCTCTGAGCTGGACACCAGTTGATGTTACACATGTCCCACATACAACACTGATTTGGGGAAGGATTGAGACATACCCAGATACTGTTACGCAGCGGCAAGGTCACCCCCTACACCAGTGCACCGTGCCCTGCGGCTGCAGACACCAAACACAGGGTGCTACCAAAGGGGCAGGGACATGCTGTGTCCCTGCCATTTCAGGGGTCACTCCCACCCCAGGGTAATCCCATGCCGCAGCTCCAGAGCTTCCCCACTACAGTGTGCATTTTAAGGACAGCTGCTGCACGCTCCACACAGGATACACGTAACATCTCCTTACGAGCAAGAACACTCCGCAAGGGGATGAAAAGCTATATAGAAATGGAAGATCATTACCATGATCTCCTTGGAAACATCCCATCGGAGCAAGTTTTTCTTCCTCCTTCTCTCTCCCCATGTGCATGAATTCTGGCACCCTGTGTGTCGCTTGGCGTTGCCTCAGCACTGTGGGTCCAAAACGCAGGCGTCTGATTTCTAAAGCCATTGTCTAGGATGTGCTATTGAGCTGCAAAACATGGATGGTTTGGGATGGAAAACAGGCATCTCTTGCAATACAAAAAGAAGCTGGCAACCCAGATTTGATTTGTCTTTGAAGCTATAGAAAATCTCAACCAAATAATATTTGCTTTATTCCCACAAAGGGAATGAGAATCTTAGCAACAAAAAAAAAATCAGCACCTCTGCCCCCTGAACGCAACAATGAGTGAACAGAGAACAGAGCAAAGGGAACATGGCTTCGCCCCGCTGGTCACTGCTGCAGCATGGCTGGTTTTGGAAAGCAGCACAGTAGTGTTGTACGCATTAACATGCTCCACTCGGGAATGCGAGGCTGGAAAAGCTGCTTTGCAAATTTACTTTTGATTTGGAGCTCTGGGTTTCTCTCCTCCTTGCGTGCCATTACATTTTGCAAGTGCTCATGCAGCCTGTTCAAGGCAGGGAGGTTTCCAGGAACCTCAGCAGTTTCACCAGGTTTAGCACAATGACTATTTGCTGAGGAAATCACCCCGGAAAAATTTATTACTTGCTCTTCACTTTCAAAAGTAAGCAGGGGTGGGAAGCACACAGCAGTACAAACAGCAACTGAGCTGAGATTTAATCCTGCCCCCAGGTTACTGTACTTTCCCCAGGACTAATAAGCTATGTGAGTGGAGGTGACCTCCCACCACAAGCAACACTGCCACGCAAGTTCTGCTTTCAGAGGGTTTTCAGACAGCTTTAAAATCCCACCCTCCAGGCCCCGCGCTGCACAGCCCCAAAAAGCATCTTGCAGGCTCCAGGAAGAGATTCCCTCACTCATCCCCCATGCTGCTTTATGAGCAGGGCTGTTCCCCTCCCCTTGCAGGAACTGGCCACATGTTCTCCATCTGGAAGCAGATGCCCATGAGCCAATAAGCTCAACTTGGAAAACTAACTGAAAATAGCACAAAATTTCTGAGCGCTCTGCAGACCGCGGCCGGATGATGGATATTAGTGCTCTAGCAGCACCGGGACGCCGTTTGGCACAGCGCAGCAAAAGCACAGCTAAAAGGGTTCAGGAAAATGAAAATGAGATGGCTGAAGGTGCTGCTGCCTGAGCAATCTACCCTCTTCCAGATGTTCTTGCCTGTATGGAAGGAGGGTCTTGATTTGCTGGTAAATCAGTCCCCAAACTGCTGCTGAGCTCAGCTTGAAGTGCTGAAAGACACCAGCTCTGTCCCTCCCGCATCCCTGAAACCACGGGGGGACATTCTGGTCTCGGAGGTAAACCTGAACCTGCGGCCGTAGCTCTGTCAGGCTGTAAGGGCTCCCTTGCAGCTGTGCTGGCTGGGGATGTGGCGCGACAGGCCGTGCCCCTTGTGCTCCAACACAAGGCAGGGTCCTGGGGAGAAAGGCTGAGGCCACGCAGGGCAGGAGCCCTCACTGCCCAGTCACAACAGGAGGTCTGGGGTTAGTCCTGGCTGCTGCTGCTCCCCATGGGGTCACGATGCAGCAAGCTTTTGGGTGCACTTAACCACAGTGGGAGCCAGGAGGCCCAGACAGTGATATATCCAGCCTCAAATCAACCCAGGGTGAGCCATCAAAATGGAATTTGCCAAAAGACAACCACTGATGATCTGGATGATCTGTGAGCCCCCAGCTACATGCAGCCTGAGGCACAAAAGACTTAGGTCTGCGGCTGGGAGTCAGGCAAATGCTGGTGCTTCCCCTTGGCCAGTGATCACACAACACATTCTCCAGACTGAGCAGGATTTTAACCCCACGCCAGTCTACATGCATGTTATTTGGGAGAGAAACTACCACTACCAGGAACCAACAGGTCCCTCTGCTCCCAGGACCCCTCGTTGCTGCCCATCCCAAGGGGCAATGCATGGTCTGTCCAGGGTGACTCCGATCGCCTGGAAGGGTTTTTTTACTTTTCTTAAATGAACGCGGGGTCCATGGGAGACACAGGAGTGCAGGGTAACCATCTTCCAGCATGCCCAGCGGTTGGAGAGGCACCAAAGAAAAGCCCATGGTCTGTCCCCACTGATTCTCCACTGGCAGAGCCAGACGGTCTCAGGTCCTAGACACAATCTGTAAAACGCCTCTCCTCTTGCTTTGAACATGGAGGGGGACCCAGTTGTGTCCCCTCCCTCAAAGCAGCACTTCCACCTTGGAGCCTGCCGGAACACCCCTGCCTTGCCCAGCTCCACTGCCACCAGGCTTGGTCACGATGCTTCGTCATGGCAAAGCTGCCTCCAGCCGCTGAAACACCAAGGCTGGGAGAAGCCTCGGGATGTGGGACCAGGTGCCTGTGAGGCTGACGTGTCCCCCATGGCACCACACTGAGAACCAGCCGGGGAGGGACACGCTCGTCCCATCAAATGACCTGCAGCATGTTTTCTGCTAGCCCCGGCTCACCTCGGGGAGCTCCCGCACCACAGCAATCGATGCGAATTAGCTGCTATCTATTCTTCCACTTGTTTGCATCAGCATGGAAATATAATACCAAGTCAGAGATAAAGAAAACTGGAAACACCCCAACAGCATCTAACGCTTCCAGCCCGAAGGGTTCATTAAGAGATGAGTTTCAACATCGCAGGTCCCAGCCTGAACAGCAGGTTCCTTTGCCTTGCTCCTCAAGCACATCCCTCCCTGCCAGCATCCACATCTCCCCATACACTGGGCTGTGAAAGGGAAGGGCTGCTCTCCATGGGGTGGGTTTTACAGAGCCCGAACTGTGCCCACACATGCAGGGGTCACCACCATGCTCCCCGCAAAAGGCTGATGGTGTCCTGCTGAGGACACAACCGTGCAGCCGTGCCTCGACAAACCAGCAGACCCCCCCCAGCCTAGAAAAAACATCAGGGTAAACTCCTTTTTGTGTCAATCCAGGCTGGCACGGGACCAAGACATACCCTACACTGACATGTGAGAAGCCTGAGACGACGATGCTGCGCATGGGCAACAGACGTGTGATTTTGAGAAGTGTCTCATCAGCGAGTTATTCTCAGTCCACAGCTACGCTGAAAGCTCACACAGCTATAAATAGCTGACAACAGAGCGTACCTGAGTCGCAGCTTTGAACGTGCTTCACGGCTGCTCACTGAATCGGGAGTCAGGCTGCTCAGCGCAGTGGCTGGGGCAGTGCCGGTGCTGGGGACACTTCAGTCCCACTGAAAAAACATAGAGGTCTAAACTTCTCAAAAGCTCAGCTTTAGCCAGTCTGAGCTCCCAGCAGAGCCAGTAAGGACTGGGTTTGGCCAAGACTGTATGCTTCCTAAGGGCGCTACTGAAGAAGCTTGTCTGGTTGCAGCTTGTCTCATTGCCAGCTTTGTCACGCTTGGTGAAACAACCTTACACAAGATATGCAGAGGTGGGACGAGCAGCAACCCCACATCCCAATCACGCAGGCTGGCACGAGACATAGAAGCAGTTCAGCCCTTCCCTGGTACTAAAGGCACAGCGCTGCCCCTCTGCCATACTGCAGTTCCAACATTCTCCTCCAGCTCACACACCACAGGCTTCAGCACCCACAGCATGGCTCTTCCCATTTTCCTGGGTCACACAAGAACAACTACAACCTCCAGCAGCTTCAAGGAGCTGTAGAGGACCTCAGCCACGAGCCATCCTTCCAGCTCACTGAGCAGGAGAGGTTCCCAACCCACAGCCGAACCCAGCTGACTGGCTGGTGAGCCAACAGAGCTGGCACGGAGCCCAGCCCTCCCACCGCGTCACCTGCGGCTGTGAGTCAGGCTTGCAACCTGCCGAGGGAACTGCAGCTTCATGAGCATGGCACAAAACCCTCAGTTTCAGTTCCTGACTAAAAGTCACCTCCTGTGTCCCCTTTAGTAGGTCACTCCTAGCCAGCTCACCATCCTCTCCTTACCTGCACTGCCACTGCACAAGATTCAGCCTGGGGGAAACACAAGGACAGAGCAGCCCTGCCTTTACATCTTCAGAAACTAATTCCTGGATTTGCCACAAAATCCTTCTGTAATTTCAGGGGGATGCTTCACACCTTGCAGGTACATTAGCCAGGGGAGGGCTGCAAGGCACTTGCCTCTTGATGACCAAGAGCGCTCTAGCACAGGGATAACACGGCTGACATGAAACCAAAGAGGGATGTGGAGTGAGTAAGAATCACCGATGCCTACACCAGGTAGCTGGGGAAAACCGTGTGCTCCCTACAGCACTGGCACACTCACATGCTCACGAAGGTGGAGGCACACGTCCCTGCTGCAGGGTGCGCCTGCGTGTCGCTGGGCAGTGCAGGGGCACACACCTGCCCACGGTCTGCCCATGCAGCGCCTCCAAGGAGCTCACACGCTGTGCTGGCCCCCACGCTGCGGCCACAAGGCTCTCAAGCCGCCTCCCTGCTGCAAGGCTGCTCCCAGGAGCGAGGAAAAGGTCCTGCCCAGCCACACTGTGCTTGAGCTAAGCTCTCCTACGCAGATTCCAGCAGCTCCTTCAGCAGGAGATGAATCTCAGCCCTTCTCCTGAATTAATAAAAAATACATTACTGCCTCAATTGGAGAAGACAAATAACAGCATAAGGAATGAAAGAAATGCTTGAGCAAAACAAAATGTGGAAGAAAAGGATTAGAGGAAAGACAAGCAGATCAGCGGGTGCGCTGGGCACTGCTATTTAGTGTCACACCCGCCTTGACACAGGCACATCTCCATTTGCACAAGCTTCTAATCTCAGCCCTGCAATGCAGCATCCCCTGCCTTCCCAGCTCCCCTCCGCGCTCAGCTCCCCGGCTCTGAGCTGCAATGCAGCAGCGTGGGAAAGCCCTGCTCCCCCTTCGCCCCACCACGAGGCAGCACCCAGCCTCCCTGGCTGGGCTCCTCACCTCACACAGGCTCTGCCTTCCCCAGCTCACTGCCTCACAGCCGGAGAACCGGCAACCCCTCCCCTGGCTCCCCCGGGAGAGCTGCTCCGGGCGCCCAGAGGACGTGACTTTGCAGGGCAGGGGACATGGCAGAACTGTATCTGATCTCCCACAGCCCTGCAGGACACCCTCAAGGTGTGAAGTCTAGAGAGGACTAAGCTGCCCCGAAGGATGAAGCCATCCCCGCTCCACCCAGCCAGTGGATCCAGACTCAGCAGCTTCACTGCTGGGCTCTAACTGCAGCTGCCACCGGCCCCAGGAACACTGCACACACGCACGGCCCCAGGACGCTGCTGCCACCGCACACGCAGGGCACCAAGTGCCACAAAGGATGCTCTGGACTAGACAAGTGACCAATTTGGAGGATGTGTCAGCAGACCACCTGACACCACAGAGCCAGGTGAGCGGTATGGGCTGACCCTGAGGCCACAACCCTACAGAAAACCACGTGGTCACCCCCAGCAGGACCACGGCTCAGCCAGGCAAGCTGGGAGACACACGCTGGCCACGGCAGGTGGGTCACTCACAGGTTGTGTCACCCACAGGTTGCTCACCTCAGAGGGTGCACGCTCTGGCTCCACACTGAACGGGAACAAATCCTCCCCCAGGCAGCAGGCACAAGCATCAGCCAAGTGCTGTGGTCAAATGCTCGAGCAAGAGTGTGCAAGGAGGACGAGTGAAATTGTTGTCTGGCACCACAAGAAGCTGCATAGGAAGGCAATGAGCTGGTAACCCAAATGGACATACCAGGACAATGGCAGAGGGGGCACTTGCCACAGCATAAGAAGCTAAATATGCAAAGCTGGGGACAGGGGGCATCAGAAAGGGACTCTCTAGAAGGACCCTGAACTGCCACAGTTCCCCAAGTGCCACCCAAGCTGGAAGCACATTGCTCACAAGGCACCTGGACAGAGCAGGACCCACAAGTGTGTGTCTGCAGAAGCAAACCATCCCAGGAGCCCTCAGCAGTTGCTCTCAGGGGACAGCAAGGCCTTGAGGACACATCACCCAGGCGCCACTGTGGTCACATCCCACCAGCAGATCCCAAATAGCATTTCCAGAATCACACACAATTTTGTATGCATTTACATATTTCTCAATGAACAAATGTTAGATTTGGGGGCAAAATCCAGGCAGTCACTGGGAAAGCCCCATTTGAACAGCAGTCTTCAGGTTCTTTGGGGGAGAAATTTGTTTCAGCAGTGCATCCCCAAATATTTTTGTCTTCAAGTGTCTGCTCTGCTACTTTTACATGGGAAATTTTGAAAGACAAATCTGGATTATTGGGTGGTTTTTTAGCACTTTCTCTGTGCTGCCATTATCACTGGGAACATGGCACAACCCAAACAGCTTCAGCAGAAAGCTCTGGGGCCCTCAGGCCACGTTTCCAGACCTTCTATCCAGTCACTGCAGCCATCTCAGCCAGAGAAAAAAAGAGGAGACATCTACCACTCACTGTCATTTCCTGGGAGCTGGCTGGAAGGAGCAACACCACTGCATGTGTCTCCTCTTTCTCCTCACCTCTAGCCCAAATACAGGAGTCCAGCTCCGCAGCCAAAAAGAAGTAAATCCCCTCTGCAATGACCTTGTCACATGAGTACTGTCACACAAGGGCCTTAAAAGAGGCATAACGTTAGCGTGACAGTGATATCAGGACAGCCGCACTGCTTTATGAGGCAATAACCCACTCCCATCACTGTGAAGAGCTATTTGGTCTCTGACCTCCTTATGGTCTCCTGCCAGGGAGCCTGGCTACTGCTGCACAGTGCTGCAACGGGCCTATTAGCGCTTAATTAAGCAGCCAGGAACGCCATGGGGCAGAGGTGTTCCTTTTAATCCCATAGCACATGCCTGGCCAGCAAGGACGGTCATCAGGAGGGGATCTTCTTGGGAAGGGATACCTTGGTGAGACCATCCCCACCAGAGCTGGGAATGTGCTCACATGGGGCGTCAGACAGCAGCCAAGCATCTCCTGCGCTATGGTTTCTTTTCTAAACAGACCAGTCAGATGCAACGTGAAGCTCCTGCCCTTCAAGGAGCCCATCTGTCTGTACCAGCCCCTTGGCTCTCCTCCCCACCGACGGGCTGCTGGCACCCGCTGCCCAGCCAGCCTGAGCATAGCCGGGGTCTGTCCTGCCTGCCTGTCAGCTCCATGGAGGTGCTGGGTCTCCAGGTACACATGCTGCCCAGCGAGGACATCCCTGCTGAGCCATGTGGGGAAGGGTGGCATTGCCCACCCAGTGCCAGCCAAGGGCTGCAGGACTGAGACAGCTTATACCTGCAGCTGCAGAGTTTGGCAGGGCTGCAGAGACTCCTGCAGTGAGCATTTCAGGGAACACCATCTCCCCAGGATCACACATGTGTCCGCCTGGGCTCTGGCCTGTGCAACACCCACCACTTACTCACTTATGTGAATTAGCAGCCACTTAAGAGGCACCTTACACAGCAAGAGATGGCCAACGAAACGGCTGCAGAAAGTAGCTGCAGGTTCTCGGAGGTGCTCTGGGGACCTCTAGGTAAGTGCAGCAATCATGCTGGGCACCACGTGCCAGTGCTAACGAACTCGCATGCAGCCTGTATGCGCCTCTGCACCTGCACGTAGAGATGAGCACGGCGAGCTTTGTACAGCCAGCTCTTCCACCACGCTGGCCACATGCCCTCCATACCCTTCATCCCATGGCCAGGCCCTGGTGTAATTAGCAACCCCAGCTGCCAGCCAGCTTTGATGAGAAGCCTCAGTCTTTGGTTGATGCGAAATGTATAATTTGGATGATGGAAATAGCCTCTACAAAGCACATGTGGTTGCTGTGTCCCAGTGACCTCTCCCATCTTGCGCAGGCTGCTCTGCTTTAAACGTGGTTATGTTTCCAGCAGCTCTACAAAGGCTTCGGTGCCATCAAACAGATGACACAGCGGCAGCAACCGAATGAGAGGTAAAATTTGGCCGCTACTAAATTTTTGGCCAGCAGAGGCTTGGGAGTGCTTCTGGCAGGAGAAGCATGAGGTGGAGATGAGAACTCAGGTGTGCAGGCCAAAGACGCACAAGGTCTCTGCAAGCCATGGCGTCTGACGGAGCAGGGAGCTCAGGTTAGGCAGAAGCAGCACAGGCTTCTCAACACAGGTCAACAGCTCAAGAACAAGATGTGCAGAGGCTGAAAGTCCCTGCAGCTCCTGCCTTTTCCTTCCCAGCACAAACTAAGCTTGCGAGTCTTCTTGTGCCACTCTGGATAAGGTGTCCTCCAGCAGACATAGCCAACAGCTCTGACTGATGTTTCACTTGCCAAAGGAATCCATGAAAACAGCAGAGAAACCTTCCCTCCCTCCCAAGCACCTCCTGCAGCAACCAGGAGAAAGACCTTCTCCTGAGCAAGCGGGATCCTGTCCGTTCTGGGTCTATCCCAACCACAGGAACAACCTATGCCTTGAGAAGCCAGGCTGTGGAAGGCACTGTCACCCCTGGAGAAGGTTTCATCTGCCTGGATCGCACCAGACCGCAAGCAAAAGCATCAGGACCAGAAGCTCAGCATGTGTCCAGGCTCACACACCCCCAGCCACAGTTCTGCCACTGGCACATAAGAAGTGATGGAGTGGCCACCACCACTGTCACACTGCTCCCTCCTCTGCACATCCCCAAGCTCCTCTTGGCATGCCCACGACACAGGCTGTCAAGGATGTGCCAGGTCATGGTTGACTTGGTTAAGTAGGTTGACTCAAGAGCACAACTCCCATGAACGTGAGTGAGCTCTATGGAAGGAAAGCGACATTTCAGCAGGGTTAAGCTTCTGCCCTGTCCATCCCAGGCACTGTCTCCACTGACACTGGACAACCAGTCCTCTAGTCCCCACCACAAGAAACTCAATAGTCCATACATCTTGGAAACTTTATCTATTTCAGCAAACACACAGAGCAGGGGGTTAAGAGGACAGATTCAGTAGAGTTTGGTCCTCACGGGCCAGCTGACCAAGCTTTCAGATGGTATGTTGCAGTCCAAAGGGATGTTCCACACCTCCCAAGGTCAAGGTCAGCCCTGTGTCCCTGAAGCAGGTCTTGATGCAGGCAGGGGGGGGCTAGGCAACCATCCCAGAAACCAAAGCAGGTGTTGGGGGCACTTCTGCAACCCATGGTCTTCCTCAGCATGCGTACAAGTCCCTGTCCTGCAGGCAGGATCTCTGGTACTCCAGCAACTGCTACAAACCAGGAGTCACTCCTACATGTGCCAGTCCTGCACCCTCAAGAAAGGTGCAAGAATTTCTCTTGGGGGTGCTGAGGAAACTCCCATCTAAGAGCAGAGCATCACAGGGGGACACTGAGATATCCCAGGCATGCCAGCACTAGGAGGTGGAGATCTGTTAGTCCCATAAGGGACAAATCCTCCCACAATCCTGTCCTGCTCCCATGGCATCCGGTGTTACCGCGGCATTAGAGCTGAGGATGGATGTTCACATGCCCAGCTGCAGGACCACCAGAGCAGCCTGAGCCCCCACAGCCCCTGCTGCGAGGCTGACCTCACATGTCCAGCCTGCTCATCCCCACGGTCTGCCTGCCCACAGCTTGAGCTTGCCCTGTGGCTTTCCATGAGCTGCTTGTGCAGCCCCAGCAGGCCCCACGATGCTCCAGCAGCTGGGGGAGACCCCTGTCAGGGAGAGGATCAGGCAGGGTGCACACCACCGCTGCTGTTCCCTTGGCTGTGCACAGCCAGGGGACTGAGGGCCACAGTCTGGGAGGCTCCACGCCTGTGTGCCAGTGCCCACCAGTGCACATGGTGCCAGAGCGCTGCACTGGAGCAGGGGCTGCGACACCCCTAAGGCTCCTGCAGCAGCAGGGTATCGGACTCGTAAAGCTGCGTTTGCCAAGTGCCTGACTCCAGCACATAGTCCAGCTCGCTCCACCTCTCCAAACCTCCCCCACAGCCGGAGCAAATCTCCCCCCTTTCTCCCCACGGCAGAGCTCTGCGCATAAAGCAGCTGCGAAGGCATCTAAAGCCAGCTCTCCAAGCACCAGAGAAGTTCCTGGCCACCTAAAAGGGGGTCCCAGGCAGGGAACTTGAAAGGACTTGACACACCAGGGCTCCCAGCCCTGCCTGTAGCACTGCTCACCCCGCCACCAACGACCAGGGCTTTAAACTCAGCGAGCCTGGACACCGGGAGCACCGGGATGGCTGTGCAGAGCTCGTTTGCCACCTTCTCACACCAGTTTGCCAGACCAAACCAGCTCTTTGGAGCCACACGCCCCCCATGGCCCTGGCCCAGCCAAGCCCACGGGCGCTGCCAGTCGGGACACGGGGCAGAGTGGGCTTCGGCAGGAAGCAGGGGGCTCCCGCAGCTTCGAGATCAGCACGTGGCCACGAGGGGAACACACGGGCTGGGCATGCCTGTGGCAAGACCCGGCGCCGCAGGCCACCAGCGGGGCAGTGGGTCCCAAGATCAGAGACAGCCATCGCCAGGGGCCGGCACTCCTTGCTCAGATGGAAACCCACCATGCACACAACGCGCTCCTGACCACGCAGGCTCCGGGACCAAACCCACCAGGCCAGCAAAACGCAGGCAGCCACGGTCTGGAAGTGACTCGCGCAAACCCCACGGCAGCACCCTCAGTGCCCTCCTCAGCCAGGGCCCCGGGCCCCGGAGCAGCTCTGGGTGCCAAGCCTCCGGCCCAGAGCCCAGGCGCAGCAGCAGCCGCGGTCAGCCCGGGGGACGAGCCTCCCCGGTGGCGGCGGGCGGCCGCAGCACCCGGCCGGGCAGCCTCCCTCGGGCAGCCTCCCTCGTCCTCGGCAGGGTGCAGCGACAAGGGGGCCGAACACCGCGGGGAGGACGAGCCCAGCCACCAGCTGCCATTGCTCCTGGCGAGGAGGCCGCGGCCGAGGCGGGAGGAGGCCGTCGGGTGGGCAGATGGCGCCTTCCCCCCGGCGAGGCCGGGCCGGCCGCGGGCCCGCCGTCCCGTCGCCGCAGCCCCAGGGACACGCCGCGGCCTCCAGCGGCTCCTCCGCGGGTGCGGACCCCGCCATCACCCACCCCGGGCCGGCGGGCCGCACTCACCCAGCATCTGGCTGAAAAGCAGCTGCTCCAGGTCGCCCAGCACCGTCACCACCAGCTCGGGGTCCACCTTCAGGTAGGGCTTCTCCTCGGCGCCCGCCGCCACCGCCGGCCCCTTCCCGCCCAGCAGCTCGTCGTCGCACTTGCCGCCCCCGCCCGCCTCGGGGGCCTTGCTGAGGGGCTTCACCTCGGCGTAGGGCCCGCGGGGGATGCGGCTGGGCTTGCCGGCGGGCGGCGGCTTGCCGGGGCCGGCGGGGCGCGGCGGCAGCAGCGAGTGCTCGGAGCGGGACAGGCTCCGCGACATGGCGGGCGCCTCCCGGCCGCGGGGGCCGCCGCCGCCCCGGCCCCCGCCGCCCGCCGCCGCCCCCGGTGCCGCCGCCTTGGCCATGTCGTCGCTCCAGCGGGGCTCGTAGAGCTGCCGCTTCTTCTCGGCATCGGTGAGGAAGGCCAGGTTGGTGAGCGACTTCTGCTTGCGCAGGTTGGAGCCGGCCGGCAGCCGCCCCTCCGCGCTGCTCGCCTTGAAGACGCGCAGCTCCGCGCCCCGCGGGCCCGCCGCCGCCGCCGTCGCCTTCGCCCGCTTCGGCATCACCGCGCCGCCGTCGGGGCCCCGCCGGTAGCCTCGCTCCTCCTCGCCCAGCTCCACGTCGGGAAGGCTCTTGAGGTTGCTCCCCAGCATCCCCGCGCTGCAACCATTTAACCCGCCGGGAGCTGCTGTTGCGGCACCGAGGACACACCGGGCGAGACAGAGAGAGAAGCGCCCTCAGCGCCCGCCCCACCGGCGCGGGGCGGGGCGGGCGGGCGGGGGGGGGGGGTTGAGCGGCACGGCCCCACCTCACTGCTCCGCCGCCAGCGGGACACTGCGAAGCAGCGGAATGTCAGGGGCAAACAAAAAGGGCCCGCCCTCCTCCGCGCCCGGCTGGCGCGGGCAGGGGGCGGGGCGCGGCGCGCGCGCCCGCGGCGGGGAGGGGGAGAGGAGAGGGGAGGGGAGGGGAGGGGGCGCGCGCCGCGGGGCGGGGCGAGGCGGGGGCGCTCGCCGCGCGCGAGGACCTGCAGCGCCGAGCACGGGGAGCGGGACCCCGCGGGACGCCCGGGCTGCGGGACCCCGGGGCGATGCGGAACCCCCGGGCTGCGGGACCCCGCGGGACCCCGGGAGCGAGGGGTGAAGCCGGTGCTGCGTGCACCCCACGGTGCCGGGGCGCTGCCCCCCACGTCACGCCGGCCCGCGGCCCCTTGCAGGCAGGGCCGGGCCGGGGGCTGGCTGGGAGGGGGCTGCAGCCGGCAGGGGGCCAGGGCCCAGCACCCTGCAGCCCGTCCCGCCCGCCGCGGCCCCCACCCGCAGCCCCGACACCGCACACCCAGCCCCAGGGGCGTCAAAACTTCCTCACCCGGGGTGGCCCCGGGAGCCCCCCGAGGGACGCTGTGGCGGCCCCCAAACCCAGCGGAGCCTCTCCAGTGATCCGGGGGAATTAAGGGGGGAGAAAAAGAGGGGGAGCAGGATCTGGTTATCATCATTTTTCATTAATTACCCGTCCCTTGGGAGGGGTGAATTAAGTCTATTTGGTGACCTCACGCGGGCTGCCATGGCAACCGCCAGAAAATATTGCATTAGAGCCCATCACTATGTGCCGCGATACGGAGCTGGGAGGGCCAGGGGCGGCGCAAGCCCCCCAGCCCAGTCCCCCACGCTGGCCTGGCCGCCCCGCTGCTTTGGGGTTCAGCCCGTGGTGATGCCGAAGAGCCCCAAAATAACCCGGCCTGGATGGGACAGCAAAAGGTGGCCAAAAAAAGGTGTTCTGCACCAAAAGGTGCTGCTGGTGTGGGATGGGTGCACAGGGCACCCCACTGCACCCCAAAGCTGCTCTGAGGTTGGGGGGCTGTTACAGTCCTCGCCAAGTTACAAGGCTATTGCCTGGGAGTAGGGCCCACTGCAGGGGTCGAATCTGGGGTGTCATGTCATTCTGGGGCTGGCAAGGTGACTCTTGGGGCCTTCCAGTGTCCCCTGTCCCCTCTGGCTGGGCCCGATGGAGCTGCAGAAGGTGTCAGAGGCTGGTGGCTGGGGGAGGCGAGGAGCAAGGGGAAGGATCCGGCCCCTTCCCCAGCACTGAACCCGCTCGGCCTCGTCCCAAAACCTCCCGCAAGGGAAGCGGGCAGCTGCGCTGGGAGCATGCCAGCCCTGCTGCTCCCCTCCCGCTTTCTCCCGGAAAATCCTCCTGCTCGCTGCCAGTTTCAGCACTTCCAAAATCGGGGCTCAGTGCTGAACACCACTACCCTCTGGCTGTGTGGCAGCAGCGCTGGGACCCCGCTGCAAAGCCGGGCTGTGCCGGCAGCCACCGTGGCTCTGACCGACTTCTGTCCCTTCAAATCACTCGGCAAAGCTCCCGGCTCTGTTTTTTTCCCCTTCCCTGCACATCCCTGGAGCATCCCACCATCCTCCGCTGCCGCTGCCCTGGCAACCGCCGCCCCAGCACCCTCTCCAGCAGCCGCCCCCCCAAAATCTCCCCCCAAAGCAAGACCGGAGGGGACCGGGGTGTCCCCGGCACTGCAGTGGGGAGCTCGTCTTGGGGTTTGTTCGGCCCCCGAGAAAGGGAGTGACCCCGCGGCGGGTGTGTGGAGCCAGTGGTGCCTCGGCACCCGCCTCCGCGCCGGCTCTCTGCTGGCTCCCTGGAAATGGGTCATTCCTGGAGCTCGCTGGGAAACTGGGAAGAGGAGGGAAAGGAGCCAAGCAGGGCGATGTCGCAGCAGCAGCACCAGAGGGGACGGTCCCCCTGTGCCAGAGCCACTGTGGGGGATGCTGACACAGCTCCTGCGCCCGGGTGATGCCGCCCCGCTGGAGGAAGGTTTTTGGCTGGGGGGCTCACCAGATGCAGCAGCTGCAGCCCTGCTGCTCCTGGGGAGCTGGGGCACCTCCAGTGTGGGGGTTCCCCCCACCACGCCACCAGCCTCCCACCCTGGCTCTCATTCCAGCATGGGGCTATGGGGGTCTGAGCTCCGGCATGAGCCTCAGCCCCCTGGCACCATCATGGCAGCCCCCCAGCAAGACACCCCCATCCTCAGCAACCCCTTTGGACTCACTCAGGCCTCTGGGTTTGCAGTTGGGGTCAGGTCCCTCCGCAGGATCAGAGCACTTGTCACCCAGGGACGTGGCCCTCTCCTCCTCCTGGTCCTGCAGCCTGCGGGCAGAGGGGAGTGAGGGTGGGGGAGCAGCCAGCTGGGGACTTCCAGGAGACAGGAATACAGCACCCTGGGCTCTGCCAGGGTTTAGGAACACTATTTTCATGGCAGAGGGGGTCCCAGGGCACCCTGTCCCCCATTGAGCCCATCCCCTGCCCCACACTGGCTCCTCCCGTGGGTGCTCCAGGAACCCCCAGCACCCCAAACCCATCAGGAACTCTCCTTCCAGGGCAGACACCCCAGACCCAACCCCACCATTCCCCACGGCCAACCCCACAGCGCCCAACTGCTTCCCCTGTCCACGTGGCCCCTCGTCACCATGCCCACCACAGCCCCATGCCCCCCATCCCCAGGGACTCACCGGTACTGGAAGGGTGCCACGGTGGCGGTGACAGGGTGGCTATGGGGCAGGCCCGAGGAGAAGTTGATGGCCCCCGATCCAAATACTGGGCCTCTGCCCTGCGAGCTGCCATGGGGCTCATCCCCTGTCCCTACTATGGCCGCTCTGATGCCCTTCCCCGGCCGCCCCCCACCCCTGCCTTGTGTTGGGGGAGCTTTGGGCAGCCCGGTGGGGTCCCCACCCCTGCCTGCCCCTCTCCTCCCACAGCCTGCTGCCTCTGGCCACCTCCCGGGGGACACCAGGGGTCTTGCCAGGGCTTTCTGCCCCCTGCGGTGGGGGCTGCCGGGGCTGCCCTCCCTGCCCTTGGACAGCTCATGGCTGGCAGCTCTGCCAGCATCTTTGGGCTTGAGGGTCTTGGGGCCGGGGGTTGGTGCCTTTCCTGGCTGTGGGGATGGAGCCCTGTGGGGAATGGGGGACCCCGGTATGCTTGGGGGGGCTGCAGTGTGTGGCTTGCCATGGGCCACAGCACGGGGCACCGGGATGGCGGAGACGTAGTGGCTGCGGCCAGCAGGGTTGACATTGGCTGTCCCGTTCATCCTGGCAAGGTGGCTGCCGGCGAGGCTGTGGGGGGAGAGGAGGGTTGAGCAGGGCCTGGCATGACGAAGGGGTAGGCATGGGGGGCATCTGCATCCCCTCAGCCACACCAGACCCTGGTCTTGGCCCCCATTGACCATAGGTGCTCAATGTCCCTATACTGGGAAGAGGTCACTGCATCCCATGACCCAGGGTGAGGACACACATGATGTCCCTCCACAGGCACATGGGTCCCAGGGACCCCATGCAACCCCATCCCTGTGTCTCCAGGTCCCTATGGCAGGTCCCTGCAGCAAGGCTGCATGGTCACAGACCCTCACCAGGTAGGGTTGCACCACAGGCAGGCTGGGCCCCTCCTGGCCACACAAAACCTTCTCCTGATCCCCAAAACTACCTCCTGGTCAACCGAGACTGTGTCCTTGTCATCCAGGACCAACTCCTGGCTGCTCAAAACCATCTCCCAGACACCCAAGGCCACTCCTGGCCACCTAAGACCATCTCCTGGTCACCCAAGACCACCTTCCAGTGCCACAAGGACCAGCTCTGTCACTCCATCCCTCAGGCCGTTGCTGGTGTCTGGGCCCCATCTCTGCCCTCCCCATACCCAAATGTGCCTACATGGTGCCAGCTACCCCACCTCTCCACGCTCCTGCTCTCATCTCACCCCACGGTGACTCTCCCTGGCACCACCCCCCAGACGGTGCCCTGTGTCCCCTTGCCTTGACATTTCACTCCATGTGGATGAGGACAGGGACTCGGCGCACAACCCCATCCCACCCAAAGTACCCATGGGCAGGCAGGCCTGTCTTTGTCACCACTGGTGACAGGGACATCAGCACAGTCACAGTGAGTAGAGAAGCTCATCCCTCCGGCAGGCTTTGCCCGGGCTGGTAGAGCAGAGCTCAGCAAGAAAATCAGCTGTAGAGCAAAGCTCCATCTCCAACCACCTCCTGCTAGCAGCTCTCCAGGAAAAAATCCTCAAAGCTCAAACAACAAAAAGGTTTTCTCCAAGGGGCTGGAGTGGTCTCTAGAAAGATGGGCAGATGTGGCTCCAGGGGCACCTGTGCCAACCTCTGCCCCTTGTCCCAGTACAGCTGCAGCAAACCAAAAGGCAAACAGGCCCCGGATGCCACAAATCTCCCGGGATGCACATTTCATGGGTTGCTCCAGCACATTTCACTCAGCCTCCTTGAAGGAGAACCTCTGGGGAGGGAAACAGAAGCTTTTTGGGGTCCCTGAACATCCTAGGGGAGACTATCAGCTCCAGGCTGGCCATCCGTGGTCACCGTCCACGAGGGGGGTCCCTCTCCCCCGGTGCTGGCTCGGAGCCGGGTGGGCGCAGCGAGCACAAGTGGGTCTTTGTGCAGCAGCTCCAGCAAGCACGTTCAGAGCCACGCTGGAGCCAACTGAAGCCATTCCCAGCGGGATGGGGGAACGCTGCTGCCCAGGTACAGGGCTGCACACAAGTCGCTTTTTTTGCAGCCCGGGGCCAGCAGTCTGGCCACCTTTCAACCCACCCAACCAAGACAGAGCTTCTCCGGAGCTGGAGAAGGTTTCTTGGTAAGCCGTGGGGTACAGGGGGGTGGCTCCCATCACCCCAATGGGAACAGCACCCAGCCTCAGCCCTGCACCCTTTGCATCTCCCACTGGAGGGTGTTGCATGAGCAAGGTCCAAAAATGACCCAAACTGCCCTGTTTTGCCTCTTCCCCAACCTACAGCTGCCCTGAGCCCTGCTCCCCTCGGGCTTCAGCAAGTCTGCAAGGACCAAGCCTTGCCCCATATCCCCCCCAGTGAGCACCCCCAGGGTGGGGGGCCATGTCCCTGCCACAGGCAGCGCTCCGGTGAACACACCCAAATAACCTTTTGCCAACCACATGAGCTGGATCACTTGATCAACAGAGCCGTGGGTCACGGGGAGAAGGGCTGATGCAGCAAACGAGATCTAGGCATCACAGCGCTGACTCCAGTGCCAGCCAGCAGCTACAACGGCCTTTTCAAGACAGTTTTAGCCAAGGGGAAGAGGGAACCGACACACACAGCTCTGGGCTTGCGCTTGCTGAAGCCTTTGAAATGGCCAGGGAGATGTTCCCTCTCCCTGCGTCCTGAGATGTCTCTGCCTCCACTCGCTGTGGCCATGGCCCCACGTCATGGCACCGGTGGATGGAGGAAGCCCTGGGACAAGGCGCCTGGGGGGTCTCTGGGACAGATCCATCCCCGAGCCACCGCATGGGGTGGGGTGGAGACATGCACTGGGGCTCTGCCACCCCCGTGCTGGCAAACAGGTCTGGGCCCGGCTCCAGTGGGCAGCCACAGCCCCCAGCAAGGGGCCCTGTGCTGGCACCAGCCTGCACCCACAGGTGCTGCGGGGCAGGCAGCAGGGGCCCTGCAGGGCTTCCCCTGCACCCGTGGGATTTCCTCGCACCAAAGGCCATTCCAGGGAGCACAGTGGCCAGGGCTCAGCACCCAGCACCAGCCAAGAGCTGAAGACCAACCATCCCTGGGGGTACAATGCTCCCAACCTCTCCTTTGCAGACCACCCCGCAGTCAGTATCAGCAACAACCAGTTCTCCTCAGCCCTTCCCCCGTTTCTCAGGTTGTGCCCCACAACCCACACTTACAAACCCCAATTTTTCACTTTTTTTTCACTCTCTTTAACCCAGTCCCTTGCCCCAGGATCGCTGTGCCTGGGGGCAGAGCAGTTCACAGCATTGAGCTGCAAAATACCTTGTGCAAACACAGTTGTGCTGACCTTCTTCCCAGTAAATGTGAGGATGCCTAGGATGGGGCCAAGAGCAAGCAAAGCTCCAGCCTCATGGACAGGAGTGGTTAAACCACTGGCCCCAACCCACATATTTCACCCTTGAGGTCCCTTGCACAAATACCTCCAGCCCCAGGGCTGCTGCTGCTGGGTTTTCTCCTAATGCGGAGGAAGATCATCTGCCACGGCCTCTGTAAACCTGGTTCCGGGCTCTTCTTCAACCAGCTCAGAGGTGAAACAAACTCATCTAGGTTTATGCTGTGACCTTACCTTCACCAGCACCCTCTGAGCATCATCACAGCATGCAACATCCCTTCAGCCCCTCCTGCCTATCAGGCATCTAGCATGAGGGCTGGAACCAGGTTTTATAGATCCTTTTTCCCAATCAATTCACTTTGGATTTCTCTCTTTGGACCCAACTTCAATTTCTCCCCTCTGAGCCCATCAGCAGCCACTTTTCTGTGATACCACGGTGCAGCAGAAGCCAAAGCTGCCACATCAGGCACCAAAAAAATCAGTCCTCCTCTTGTGCTCACAGGGCTGAGGTTTCCCAAGAGATGCCAATCCCTGCTGGGAGCCAGGGTCTGGAGCTGTCCCCCCTCCACAGCACAAAGCTCAGGGATCTCTGAGGAGATCCATCACTCTGTTGCACCCAGCTAAGCATAGGGGACCCCTCCTCAGGCTTCCCCTGCTTTAGAGATGCCGAGGGCTTTCCTGGGGCTGGGCCAGGGGAGATGTGGATGCGGCCCTGCTCCCCTGGGCCATAACACCAGCTGGACCCTTGGGATGTGGCCCTGTACCCACAGATGCCACCGAAGGGCTAAACCAAAGCAACTCCCACCAAGTCCCAATTTCCCCCCATTAGCCCCAGGAGGAGCCGCTCCTGCACCAAGCAGCCCTCCTACTCATCCCATCATTTTATTAGCATGAGCAAACTAAAACCATTCCTGGGAGAGATCTGGCTCATTCTTCTTCAAAACAAATTCTTCATTTGCCTCCAGACTGATTTCTAGACCATCCAAACTCTGTCCCCAAGGACCGGCTCCCCCCTGGCACATGCCCCACGTGCTGTGGTGGCAGGGGACCAGCACGCGCTGTGTCACGCTGGCACCCTGCCGCTGCTTTGCCCAGGTAAAGTGGGTTACGGCTTGACCTACATAGACACAGGTGGCTCCTTTGCAATTAGCTCGAAAGGGAAACACTTTCTCCTTTAATGCAACCTGGCCACAAGGCCTCCATATCCACAAAGCAGCTCTTGGGAACCAGCTCCCACTTGCCCCCCGGGTAATGTGAGTGCCAGACATTTGCACCCAATGCTTTAATTTTGCAGCTTCCAGCCAGGTGGGTCTTTGGCCCTGTCCCTTCCCCGGGTACTGGCTTGGGATCACTGGATCCTGTGGTGGTGGAAAGCAGCAAATAGACACAAGGTATTTTAGCACCAGGGGGTATTTTGCAGAAGCCACAGCAGTGCTGTGAGCGGCACAGCGCTACCTGAGTGCCAGGACTGGGCCTCCCTGAGCAGCCAGAGATGCTTGTCTCCCAGCCAGGGGAAAGATGCTCATCCCAGCTACCTCCAGAACTCAGGTCTGGAGCTGAACACAAGTTTTCCCCTAAATTAAAGACTTTTAAGCCCAGAGACAAGGTTGTTTCTGATCCCTTCGGATTAAGCCATCTACAGAGACATGGGTGTTCACACTGAAGAAAAATTAAACAGCCTTGGCTGAGCTGTGTCCTTCATCCCAGGACAAACACAACCCAGCACATCCCTCAAGGCATCTCCTTCAAAGAGGCGTCTGTTATGCTCTGAGGTCAAGCTACTTCCTTGGCCCAGTGTCCAAATGCATCTCACATGCCATTTTAGCAGCCAGAAATGAATACAGGGACCTGGAGCCCCAGCCTCATATCATGTCCTCATTCTGCCTGTAAGGGGTCACTGGAGCATCCCCAGCACCAAAGCAGATCCATTTTGGAGCCATCCATCACCTGAGCAGAGCTGGAAACAGCTGCTCCCCCTGGCTCTTGGCCCTTCTGACCCTGTGCTGGCGCTACACCAAGTGGCTGAAGCCCCTGGCTCCCCTGCAATGCTTTGGAAAGATCCAGCCTCTGGCTCTTCCATGGTATAAAGAGAACAGCTAATGGCTCTGCAAGCATTTTGCTCTGTTTCTGAAGCATTTGGGGGTGGCTTTTATAAACCAGAGTAAACTTGCTTCTCTCTTACCTCTCACAGCTGAGACATCCCTGCTGGGGATGAAACTCCACCCCGTGCCCCTGGGATAATTGGTGGCAGGTGGTATTAAACCCTTCAGCCTGTGCTGGTGTCCTGCTGCTGCTCTGTTCCTCAGTTTCCCCACCCTGACACAGCCTCTACTAGGGGTCAGGGAGCTGAAACCAGGCTGATAAATAGGAATAGAGGAGGATGGATCCTTTGCTGGATGTACTGGGCTGCAGAGAAGCTCTGTAATTTGGGAGCCGTCCTTGAGACACTTGCAGGACCAGCAGCATGGGGATGCCAGGGACTGGGGCAGAGCTGGCTGTACCACGTGTCCCTGGGGAGATGCTCGGGGGCTGCAAAGCATCCCCTCTTCCTAAGGGTGAGGATGGAGGGGGGCAGCCCAGGGGTGAACCCCAGGGGGTAGACAGCCTGAGGAGCCGAGCCCATGCCAAGGGACAGATCCTGGGCTGTGACGTGGCTGCCACTCAGAACTGCTGCACGCACCTTGCAGCCCAGCATGGGATCCAGCCCCGAGCTGCCTTTGGGGATGGCTGTGCTCCAGCGCAGCCTCCTCCCCGGCACGCTTGGGAAGGATGACAAAGAAAAGGCTCCTTGTGACACAAGGGACATAAAACTTTCCTAAGAGAAACAGAGGGAGCAGGGGCAGAAAAGAGCCTTCAGAGGAGAACAAGCTGCCAATTCAGCCACCAGCCCCATCCCTCCAGCCCCCACACCCTGGCCAGGACTTGGCCTGTCCGCCAGCTAGTGTCACTGCCTGGGACATTGCCACCGCCTGCACTCTGGGGCCCTGGGCTGGGTCCTTTCCCAGGGAGGTCTCCCTGCTCTGTGCCCCTCCGGAGGGGCAATGCCGGGGTGGCTGGCTCAGTGGGCTGGGTGCAGGCAGGGGGGTCTGGGGACGGACAGCAGATGGGCAAGCGGGTGGGAGGGGAGGCCTGGGCAGCTCTGCCCACCCTGCTGGCTGCTTCCCCACGCACCGTGCTGGGTGCTCAGGGAGCTGTGGGAGACAAGCTGTGGGCCAGGGCAGGAGAAGGACAGAACTGCCTGTTGCCAGAGCAGGGGTGCCCAGTGCCGTAACCACTGTGCTAATCTCTGCTTTAGCTACTCCACGGCAATCCCATTAGGCACATTAGGGTTAACCCGCTTTAATAAACCCTGCTCGAGCAAAGTTTAGCTCTCAGCTGGGCAGACTGCAGAAGCCTCTGCCACTAAAAGCCCCACACACGGCATGTGTGACCAAGCTCTGCCCAGGCTGGGCTTTGCTGGCACAAATCCTGCTGCGGGGACCAGGTTGGGTGCTCCGGGGCTGGGACAGACGCCGGGCGCTGCGCAAGGGGCTGCACGAGGGTCTGTGCAAGGAGCCCCGATGCCGAAGGTCTCCCTGGCCACAGCACGTGGGGACCCCCGGCTCCCCACGGTCCCCCCGTGTTCCGCCATCCCGCCCCTGCCTCGCGGGGCCGGCTCGGGCAAAGGTGTCACCTCCGCCGGGCAGGAGCCCCCGAGGAGGGTCATCAGGGCTGGCGGGGCCGGGGCGGGGCGGAGGAGCCAGCCCCGACCCCGGCCCCATCCCGCGGGGGCAGCCGGCGGGCAGCGGGGCGGCGCTGCCCCGCGGCGCTGGGGACGTTCAGGAGGCGCCGGTGCTGGACAGCTCCGCCCCGCGCCCGCGGCGCCGCCCCCCGGCCCTGGCACCCCTGGCCCGGCACCGCCCCCCGCCCGCTGTCACCCCCGGGGTCACCGCCCGGCCCCCCCCGGAGCCGCCACTGCCCCCCGCCCGCTGTCACCCCCCCGGGGTCACCCCCGGCCCTGTCACCCCTCCAAGTGCAGGCACCACCCCCCACCCGCTGTCACTCCCCGGGGTCACCCCCCGGAGCCGCCCCTGCCCCCCGCCCGCTGTCACTCCCCCCGCGGGGTCACCCTCCGGCCCTGTCACACACACACACACCCCGGGTTACCCCCCAGCCCGGCACCGCCCCCCGCCCGCTGTCACCCCCCGGCCCCTGTCACCCACCCCGGGCGGTGCCCCCTCGGAGCCGGTGCCGCCTTCCCGGACCGGTGCCGCCATCCCCGGCCGGTACCGCCTACGACAGTCCGTGCCCCCAGTGCCGGCAGCGCCACCTTGCCCATGGCCAGGGGGAGCCTGTCCCCTTTGGGTCACCACCACCCGCCTGGGGCCAGCAGAGAGAGTCCCCAGGGACCCACCATAGCCCCTCCGTCCTGCAGCTGCCTGCTGGGGGCAGGTACCATCTGTCTGAAGCCTGGTGCCATCTGTCCCCCCAGAAGTGCTGCCTGCCATCCCCCAGCGTCCGCAGCACCCTTGGGGACCAAGATAGGGCTGCCCCTCCACGAGGTGACACCCCCCTGAACCTTCTCCCGATGCCCCCATGGCCAAGGTCCACCTGGGAGGAGACTTTGGGTTGTGCTTGGGGGTCTCCCACTCCACCTGGCCTCCCCGCTCCCCCGTGCCGTCCAGCAAGAAAAGCCATGAAGCTGTCAGCAGCCCTGTGGCCAGCTCGTCCCAGCACACCGCTGGAGCCACCGGACACCACAGAGCCCAGGGCCGCTCCAGCATCCAGCACCACAGCCAAAAAGCAACATCTCCCATTGCACCTCCCAAGGGCTTCAAAACCTCCCCCAAATCTCCCCAGAACCTCAGCATCACCACGGGGCCACTGATCCCACAGCACCATGTCCCGGCCAGAGCAAGCCCTTGGCCAGGGGTCATCCCGCGGCCCAGGTGCAGGTGCTCAGATGGGTGACATTCAGATGAACTTCTGCCTGGGCCAAAACTCTGCGAAGCCAATTGCATCATGTATTTAGCCCCGTGTTCCTGCTGCATCACGGACCTGGCCCTTTGCTCCTGGGACTTTTGAGCAAGAGCAGATGTCGCAGCGTCTGCATTCGCCTCTGCTGCTGCCATGTGGAAACAGCCCCCCTCCCTGGTCCTCAACCCCTGAAACCTGGAAGCCCTCGACATGTTTTAGCTTTGCTGACAGGGTGGTGGAGAGAGGCAGCTGCACAGCGGGGCTGCAAAATGCATTAACTCAGCAGATGCTGTTGAGTACGTGTGGGATGGTCGGGGGAGGGGGGGCTGGGCTTGTCTTCCCCCATCCCGGCACATGCACTCCCTCCCCGGCATCCCCAGACCCTCACTGCCTGTCTGCTCCTCCCAGCACTTGGCTCTCCAAGCCCACAGTGGGTTGAGCAGGGCCTTCAGGCTACCCAAAAAAGTATTTTTTCCCAAAAAAAACAGGTTAAGGATTTAGAAAATGCTGCAGGGAGTGTGGGGTGGGTAACACTGGGGACACAGCAAAGAGCTGGCCATAAACATTGCCCAAAGCGGGAGCTTTAACCCCAAGAGCAGAGACAGTGCCTGGGGTGGGGATGTGCCATCACCACATCCCCCCTGCAAAGCAGTTGAGCTCAAGCTGGGGCGTTTTTAGGTGCCCAGTCTGCTTCGGGTGATGAGGTGAGGGAAAGCCTCCAATTCCCAGCTGAATCCCCCTGGTACAGACCATTCCCACCATAAGCAAAACTCCCCGGTCTGGCCTTACCTGGGCAAGTGGGACAAATCTCCCCTCAGCCTGATTATCCCTCATATAATAAATAAATCCGCTGCTCTTGCAGCCAGGACTCTTCCTGGCAACGTTTGCCCCGAAAGCCCCAGACGCCCAGTGGCACCCCAAGGGAGTTTCCCTTGGGACAACCAGGTATTTACAGTGGAAAGCGAACACCACAGGGAGCCCTTAATGGGATGAGTGGATTTTCCAGTGAGCTGCAAATCCTCAGTGGCTGCTGGCAAATACCTCCCTGTTTGGGTCTTGGGGGTTGCAGCGGCCTCTGCTCCAAGCACAAGCAGGCAGGCTGCCCCCCTGCCACCAATGCCAGACTCAGTGACCGGCAGCCCAGGGGAAGCCACATCCCCCTGACGTTTATTGGAACAACTCTAAGTGTGTCCCTGATGCTAACATCCCCAAAGAGCTGAGGACTGCCACTCGGGGACTGGCAATGCCACCCCCCAAGCACCCCAGAACAGGCAGCAGCTCTGGTCCCACCACTCTCTTACACCTGAAAATCAACCTCCTGCCTCCAAGGGATGCGGCTAATGGAGCCACAGTGGGTCCATCACTCCCAGAGGATGCCTGGCTTTCCTGGAGGGGAACCCCAGCACCCCTTGAACAGCCCGAGCATCCCTCAAGCATGCCTGGAGCACCTCTTGAACATCCCGCCTGCCCACAGCGAGTAGTCCATGTGAGGATGGCAGCACTCCTGTCTTCCCCCTCGCCCACCCTGCGGTGTGTGTCCCTTGAGATGGACACCCCCGTGGGGAGCCAACTCCCCAGGGGCCAGCAGTGGGGGAGGGCACAGAGCCCAGTGGAGCAAGGGGCAGGGTACCAGAGGGGGAAGGGGCGAAGGAGAAGCCGTGACTTATCACCCAGCCCTGAGCAGGAGGAGTTTGCGCTGCTGGCGGTGATGCTGCCTGGCCACATCCGCATGGGCCCAGCGGCCATGTCCAGTGGGAGCTGAGGATGAGGATGGGGGGATGAGCACAACCCAGTTCCTCCAGCTCCCCACTCCGCTCCTCCGTGAGAGTGGGGGAACCCAGGGAATCCAGGCAAATACTGGGAGGCTTTAACTCGGGCGCTGGCTCCCACCCAAACCTGTTCCCTGCAGCACAGCTGAGACCTCCGGAGCCCAGTTCCCACATCCTGGCAGTGAGAGGGTGCCAGGATGCCAAGTCCCTAAACCAGAAGTGGCTTCACCCCAGCTGCTGCCCCTCCCATCCCCACCAGCGCTCTGGGACAGAGCAAAGCTCCAAACCTGCTCTGCGCCACTCAGCCAGGACCTCTCCCCCTGGATAATGAAAATCCTGCTTTCTCCAATTATTGTCACTTCCAGTGGCAGTGGGTGCCAAGTGCTGAGGGCTCCTCCAGCCCCCCCCCCCCCCCCCCCCCCCCCCCCCCCCCCCCCCCAACACCTTTTAATCCAGGCAGTTAATCCAGCAGCTGTGCCCAATGACCATAACACCACGCAGACCCTGCAGCATGGCCAGGCAAAGCTTGTTAGAGCTCACTTGTTAATGAGCAGGGCTCGGGGTGGAGGCAAATGCAAAAATGCTGGAGCCAGCTGGGACCAGTTGCTGGTTGATCTGTCACCTGGAAGGGTTTGAGGAGGACCCACAGGTGTTGGCAGTTTGCCACTTTCCTGCAGCCCGTGCCTCAGTTTCCCCATGTGCTCCCATCGTCCTTGTCACCACCTGCAGCCACTGACTGACAGGTCCCAGCTCCCCAGAGTGTTGCTGAGGCTGGCACTGCTCTGGGCTTGGCTACGGCCTGGGGGCTGACCCTGCCCAGCAGGGACAGGCTGGTGACAGGAGCTGGGGTTTCCCTGGGGACACACTGGTGGCAGGCAGAGCCAGCATGGTCCCAGCTGCCCCATCCCTGGGGACCCATCCCTGGCACTGCCTGGTCTCCCCCCTGCACCAGGTACAAAGGGCTGCAGGACAGGGGGTGCTGTCCCCAGCTGCCACCCAAGGGACACCCCACCCAGGTGACAGGGGACTGTCACCCATTTGCCAGCAGCATGGTGAAGTGGGGTCACCACAGTGGTGGGAACGGATGCTGAGTGCTCCCATCCCAGGCTGGTGTCCCCATCCCACGTTGGTGTCCCCTGGTCACTTAGCTGGTGCTGGAGTGTGTGAGACCTCCCAGGGGAGGGAGCGCAGGTGAGGGGACACCCCGTGGGTCAGCGAGCAAGAGTGGTTCTGCGAGGGCCGCAGGCATGGCGAGGCACCCTCCTCCCCACAGCACCAGCTCCAGCTCTCCCAGCTCCACACGGATCCTGGTCCAGCCGGGAAGCAGGGACGTGGCTGGTGGGTGGCTCAGCCCAGGGGTCCTGCAGCCGGGCTGGGGCCCGGGGTCTGCAGCAGCCCCAGCGGGGACAGGGGTCCCACCAGCCCCCGGCTCAGCGGCTGCCCCCCAAGCAGCAGCCCGGGGGGGCCGCCTGCCCCCCCGTACCCCTTGCCGTGGCCTGGCCCTGCGCCCCCCCGGCCCCGCTCCCGGCCGCAGCAGGAAACACCTTTTTCCTGTCCGTGGGGCTGCAGCGGGCCGGGGAGGGGCAGGAAAACACCTCGTGTCTCGCGGGTTATTTATAACCTGCCGCCAGCGAGGCTGGCCTGATGGCCCCCCAGAATCCCTGCCTGCACCCCGAGCCCTGCCCCAGCCCCTGCCAGCCCCAGCCCTGTCCCCATTCCCATCCCACCCCAGACGTCATCCCCATCCCTCTCCCCACACACCAAGACTCAGCCTGGAGATCCCTCGGCAGAAGCAGGCAGCCCAAATCCTGCCTCAGGGACCAAATCCTGCCCCAGGGACGTCCTTCCTCTCCCAGCAAACACCAGGGCTCACCCAGCCCCACACTCCCCATCCCACCACATTTCCCCCAGTTCAGACCTGCCCTGGCCCCCCAGGAGCCGGTTCCGTGCCCAGGACACGTGGTGGGGCTGGATCCAGCCCATGCCCATGGCCCAGGAGCATTTTGCCCCATCTGGTCCCGGGAAGCCACTGTGGGGGGAGCTGAGGCACAGGGCTGGCAGGGCGAGGAGGGCACTGAGGTGGCGCAGGCTGTGAGCTGGATGAGGCCAGGGCCATGGGGAGTGGACGGGCCATGTGCCGGCAGCTCCTGCCCACCAGAGAGGCCGCGGGCAGCCCTGCACCCCCCCAGCACCGCATGGGCAGTTACTCAGCGCCTGAGAAATGACTCAGCCAGGATCCGGCCAGGCCAGCCGGGATTTCCTGACTCAGCTTCCCTGGCTGCAAAACTGGGGGGGTCTAACCCCACCTTGCAACAACACAGACACCAACACATCCTGTCACGGGGTGCAGGGGGCTCCCCCCATCCCTGTGACCCCCCTGGGAGCACCTGGACATTTGCTGGCACCAGGAATGACGGCATGAGCAGTTACGGCAAAGCCCTGGGGAGCAGAGGCAGCACCCCAGCAACTGTGGGCAAACCCTGCTGGCATGCGGGACACGTGCTCACCGCTGCGGGCCAGCCGTGGCACCAGCAGGACCACCGTGGCACCGGCAGCCCGGCACACCCAGGCTCTCTGGCTTTCCTCCCAGTTGTTTTTTTCCTAGGTGAAACCCAGGGAAACAGAAGCCCCAGCACATGCACACTGCAGGTCTTCACTGCTGCCCTCCCACGAGGTGATGGCACGTTAATGTCCCGTGGGGGACACAGCCCATGCTGAAGTCACCTCTAAGATTTCCCCCTGTGCCATCCCAGTTTGGCTGCAGTGCCGAGCAAAGCCGGGCTGTGACACCACCGGCTCCACGGGAGCCATCCCACACGGGGCCTGCGGATGTTCTTCGGGGTGGCCGAGCATCTCCGGGGTGGTGGAGCACCCCTAGGGTGGCCGAGCACCCAGCAGGGAGAAGCCATCGGGCTCCCAAGCCCCTTCACTACTGGTGAAACCAGCACTTCAAAAAAGCCCAAGTCTCCACTGCCCTCCTTGCTGACCCCACGCCAGCATGGGGACATGGAACATCTGGAGCTGCACGGCCCTGGGCACCATCCAGGGAGCAGCCATCCAGGGAGCACCTTCCCGTACCCGAAATGAGGGCAGACACCACAAGCTGCTGGCACCAACCCGTGCTGCCTGCAGAGAGGAGATGTGGGGCAGCAGCACAGGCCAGCTCTCTGGAGAGCCGCCACCCCTTCGGGCAGCCCCCCTGCCTCAGTTTCCCCCATCGCCCTTCGCTGGCGCTGCGGTCCTCGCCGGGGCCGGTTCGGGGAGGCAAGGCAGCAGCAGGCAGCACCGGCACCGGCCCCAGCACCGCAGCGGCTCCCCACAGACCCCCTCTGCCGGGGCCGGGACCGGGGGTGTCTGGGGGACACGAGGGGCTCTGGGACACGGGAACTGGCCGGGCCAGGCTGCTCTTGGGGCTGCCCGTGCTGGGGCTGCCCGTGCTGGGGCTCCCACTGCTGAAACGGGGCCCCGGCGGAGAGGTGGGGACATTGGGGGGCACAGGGGAGGGGACGCGGGGGGCTGCCGCCAGTGTCAGGCAGTGACAGCCCCCGGAGCCGCTGCCTGTCACCCCAGTCCCTGCCAGGGCATCCCCCGTGTCACCGCTGGTCCCCTCAGGGTGGCCCCATCACCTCGGTCCGCACGGGGGTGCCCCCCATCATCTGCCGTCCCCAGCAGGTTGCCCCCCGTGTCTCCCCGGTCCCCACCGGGGTGCCCTCCATCACCCCATGTCCCCGGCGGGGTGCCCCCCGTGTCTCCCCGGTCCCCCTCGGGGCGTCCCCCCCGCCGTGCCCCCGGGGCAGAGCCAGGCGGCCGGCGCGGCACTCACCGCTCGCTGCGCCCCGTCCCGTCCCGTCCCGCCCCGCCGCGGGCAGCGCCCGGTGCCGCCGCCGGTGTCAGCCCGGCAGAGCGGCCGCGGGACCCCGCGCAGGGCCGGGCCGCCCCGGGGAGGAGTCACGCAGGCCCCTGCCCGGCCCCGCCGCCCGGGGGTGCCCGCCCCTGCCCCCCGGCTCCCCGCGGGCCGGCCCCGCCCGCCTTCAGCCCCCCCGCTGCCGCCCCGGCGCGGCGCCCGGAGACGGGGGCGAAGCCGGAGCCGAGGGCGCCCCGGAGCCCCCGGACCCCCCCGGCCCGTGGATTCCTCCGACGGATCCCTCTCCATGGACCCCCATCACGGATCTCTCTCCGGACCCCTTATAGACCCACCCGCGGATCCCCTCCCTATGGATCTCGGCGTGGACCCTCCCAGGGATCCCGCTGGGCTTCCCCAGGGACCCCCCCGCCCCAGGGATCCCGCCCCGGGGCCCGCCCGCCACCGCCCCTCGCCCCGCCCTGTCCCTGTCCCTGTGCCCGGCCCCGGCCCCGGCCCCGGCCCCGGCCTGCCCCTTCCGGCACGGCGCGGCCCGGCCTGGCCCGGCGCGGCTCAGCCCGGCGCAGCCCAGCTCAGCCCGGCCCGGCCCGGCTCGGAACAGCCCGGCACCGCTCGGCCCGGCGCAGCCCAGCTCAGCCCGGCCCGGCCCGGCTCGGAACAGCCCGGCACCGCTCGGCCCGGCGCAGCCCAGCTCAGCCCGGCCCGGCCCGGCTCGGAACAGCCCGGCACCGCTCGGCCCGGCGCAGCCCAGCTCAGCCCGGCCCGGCCCGGCTCGGAACAGCCCGGCACCGCTCGGCCCGGCGCGGCTCAGCCCGGCACCGCTCGGCCCGGCGCAGCCCAGCTCAGCCCGGCCCGGCCCGGCGCGGCTCAGCCCGGCACCGCTCGGCCCGGCGCAGCCCAGCTCAGCCCGGGCGGCCCGGCTCGGCCCGGCATGGCGGCGGACGCGGGCTCGGCCAGCAGCGCGGCGCTCTGGGCGCTGCGGCACCTGCACCTGGACCTGCACGTGGCCTTCGGGGCGGGGGGCGCGGGGCGGCTGCGGGGGGCGGCGCGGCTGGAGCTGGAGCCGCGGGCCGGGGGCGCGGGGCCGGGGCCGCTGCGGCTGGACGCGCACCCCAGCTTGGCCGTGCGCCGCGCCGTGCTCCTGCCGCCCCCCGGCGCCCCCCCGGGCCGCGGCCCGCAGCCGGTGCCGGTGGAGAGCCGCCCCTTCGCCAGCTACGGCAGCGCCCTGCACGTCGCCCTGCCGAGCGCCCTCCCCGCCGGGCAGCGCGTCGCCCTCGAGATCGAATACGAGGCGGGCGGGGGGCCCGGGGTGAGCGAGGCGGGGGGTCGCACCCACCCTCCCCCGGGAGGAGCCCCCTCGCGGCTCCGCCAGGCGCGGGGGGCGGCCGCCTGACCGCCCCCCCCCGCAGGTGTGCTGGCTGGCCCCCGAGCAGACGGCGGGCAGGCGGAAGCCCTTCATGTACACGCAGGGCCAGGCCGTCCTCAACAGGTCCTTCTTCCCCGGCTTCGACACCCCCGCCGTCAAATGCACCTACTCGGCCACCGTGAAGGTAAGCGGTGCCCCCGGCCCCCCGCGCCCAGTGGCAGCGAAACCCACCGGGTCCCTCCCAGGGTGTCCCAAAACACTGGGCGTCGCGGCAGTGATGCCACCCGGGCCCACGACACCAGCACATCGGAGGCGATCCTCGTCATGCTCACCTCAAATCCTCCACCACGGGCCCCCGGCAGCGAAGGCACCCAGAAATAATTCATTTGTGCTCCTGTTTGTACGTTCGCCTCCAGACGGGTGCCAGCAGCCTGCCACGGTGGCCCTGGCTGCTCCCCAGCCCCACGCTGGCTTGTGAGCCCGGAGCACGTGCCGGCACCGCTGAAGGCTCTTCTCTCCCCGTGGGAGGTGGCCGAAATACTCGGTGCTTGAGGCCAAAATACTGGCTAACTGTCGGGATCAGCGCATCGTGTGAACCTCCCCGCTCTGCTCCTGCTGCTGCGTTTCTCTGAGTAATTCCTCCAGTTACCGGAGAAAACCCCGGGTTTGCCCCGTGGCGGCTGAGGGCAGCGAGATGCTCTTGGTGTGTGTATCAGCAGGAGGGCAACTGGGACGAGCTGAGTCTGGGGGGCCACAGCCGGTGGGTGTGGGTGACACTGGGCTGTGCTGGGTCCTGGCGGTGGTGCCGGGGCTGATGAGCTTCCAGGATGGAAGAAACAGCCGCTGGTCCCCAGGTTTTGTACAGAAACGGGATAAATAATCCAGATTCCCTCTTGCGTGTGTGCAGGCAGGCATGCGGCGGCACCGGCACTGGGCTGCCCCAGCATGCTGGCTGGCCACGGGCGAGGGAAGCTGCATGTCGCTGTGACACCAAGCCAGTGCCGATGGCACGTAGTGGCATCAGCTGGTGAGGCCGGAATGTATCTGATTATTTTGCCTCTTGCTCCGACTTCCACCCTTCAAAGTTTCGGCACAGTGCCCTCGCCAAAGGGCGAGCACGGGGCTTGGCTGTTGTACAGCCCCGGAGTGATGCTCTGTGCCAAGAGACCCGTCCTCCCCACGGCACCGCAGGGGCTTGCCCCGTGTTCGGAAGAGGAGAGACTGGATCAGCCTCCCAGGGCTTGGCCCCGGCCACTGGGTCGGCTGCAGGTTCTACTTTGGATTGAGAATGGGAAAAACAAGTTGTGTAAGAAACGGGAGGAGAGCCAGCGTCTGAAGGGCCTGCGTCCTCTGCCCTTCCAGCACCTGTGACTCCAGCGTTTATCTCGCACGCAGCTCCGGCTGTCCCGGTGTTGCACCCAGCTGATGTCTGAGCCCAAGTGCTGAGTGACGCTGTCACAGGGATGTGGCTGTGATCCCGCGCTGGAGCTTGGGGCTTTACTGCTCTGCGCCCCAAAACCTGCAGTGCCCACGGACCTGGCCACCTTCAGCGCGCTGGGACTTGTTCACCATCAGACATTGCGGCGTCCCTGGCTGGGTTAACTGATGTCCCGCTCCATACGGTATGGGTCTAATAGATGTTTTTATCTATGTGTCCAGGTCCCCGAGGGTTTCACGGCTGTGATGAGTGCCACAAGCTGGGAGAAGCAGGAGGATAACACCTTCGTCTTCAAGATGTCCCATCCGATCCCCTCCTACCTGATCGCTCTGGCTGTCGGGGACATCGTGTCTGCTGAAGTTGGCCCAAGGTAAGTGGCTCTGGAGGAGACCTGAGCGTTAAGGCCTGGCTGTGGGAGCCACACGGTGAAGTTCTGTTGCTGTGCGGCCCTGTGACAGCTACCTGCTGCCTCTCCCTGCTCCGCGGTCTCTGGAGAGCAGGCAGTGCAGGGATGCTGCCGTAGGCGTGACCTGGTCAGTCCTGTGCCTGCTGTGCGCGTGGCGCTGCTCGTCAGGCTGCGGGCCCTGCGGGGTGAGGGTTCTCGCTCTTGAGAGAGGAGCAGCCTCCATGCTAGGTCCCCTCGCCTTCGAGGGTGTCCCTGGCTCTGCTCGTTTTACCCCCGTGCACGTGAATGAAAGCAGCGGGTCCCCATTCATGGAGGGTCCCGCGTCCCTTCCCAAGGCCGCTGGTGTGCTTGGGCTCCCAGCTGTCACAGCAGCCATATAAAAGCCCTTTGACATTTGGACAAGGGAAGAAATTACAGCAGTTTGCACTGTCAGCCTCATCAGCTTCCTTTATCAGCAGGCTTTTATTTTGCTGTGTGTGCAGTATAAATGTGTGCAGGTTTTGTCTGGTGGAGCAATAGGGTGAAAGTCTGCTCGCGGTTAAAAGTTCCTCTTTTGCCACTTGGCCAGGAGCCGTGTCTGGGCCGAGCCCTGCCTGATCGAGGCTGCGAAGACGGAGTACAGTGGGGTGATTGAGGAGTTCCTGGCAGTTGGGGAGAAGCTCTTTGGGCCTTATGTGTGGGGCAGGTATGGCCTCCTGGCCCTGGCGGACCTGGTTCTCCAGGGCTGGGGAGGGAGCCCCCCCCCCGTCCCCAGTCGCATCCAGGGCCGGAGGTGGCTCTGACCCAAGTGTCTGCGCTTCCCCGGCAGGTACGACGTCCTGTTCATGCCGCCCTCCTTCCCCTTTGGCGGGATGGAGAATCCCTGCCTCACCTTTGTGACACCCTGCCTGCTGGCCGGGGACCGCTCCTTGGCGGACGTCATCATCCACGAGATCTCCCACAGCTGGTTTGGCAACTTGGTCACCAACGCCACCTGGGGCGAGTTTTGGCTCAATGAGGGCTTCACCATGTACGCCCAGCGGCGCATTTCCACCGAGGTCTATGGTGCGTGGCCTTGCCTGGCTGCGGGTTGCCGAGTCCCCGCGTGCAGCCGTGCTGTCGCAGCGGGACCCGCATGGGTCCGGGCTCCACGTGCTGCAGCTCAGCGCATCCCTCCGCGCGCTGCTTGCAGGGATGGAGCCTGTGCTGCACCTCGGAAGAGGGGAGGAGCAGCAGCCTGCGACACCCCAGGGGTTTGGTGTCAGCAGCCACCCCCCCCCTGTGCTCTGACATGGAAGGAGCCCCTGCAGCCCTGCCAGGGCCGTGGGCGCTGCGATCCTGCCCACCCTCACCGTCCTCTTGCTCCCGCAGCTCCCTGGTGGAGCTGATACCAGCTGCCCTGAGCTCCCCCTGGACACGCAGGCGCATCCAGCAGCTCCGGCACTCCCGGCATCGGTTCCTGTTGTCAGATAAACTTAAATGGCTCTAAAAACCTCCTGCTGAGAGCTGGGTTGTCGTGCCTCTTTGCACTTCTACCACCCCAATGCCTTGGTTATCGGTTTTCTCCTCTCCCAGCTCATACACTAATGCTGTTTCCCTCCTGCAGCACATCAGTGTGCCCGAGGCATGCAGGGGTCTGCTGGGGGTCTCTGAATGCCTCCTGGTTGTCTCTGCCCAGGTCTGGCGTACACCTGCCTGGAGGCTGCGACGGGAAGGGCCCTCCTGCGCCAGCACATGGACAGCACCGGGGAGGACCATCCGCTCAACAAGCTGCGGGTGGTCATCGAGCCAGGTCCGTGGGGTGTCCCTGTCCTCCCGCAGCTGGCTGGGGGGGAGCGGGGGGGGGGTGAGGTGTGGTGCTGGGGGGAGGAAGCCCTGCCACTGAGGTGTTTCATGGCTTGCAATAAAACTGGCACTGGTGGTGGGACCCGAGCGAGGCGATGGCTCCAGGAGGGATGCACCAGGCTTGCAGCTGGCACGGAAAGCAGAAATCTGGGCACACAGGGGAGCTGGTTTGTTTTGCAGATGCACAGCCAATTCCTGAGGGTTTTCCCTTTTTCTAGGTGTCAATCCAGATGACACGTACAACGAAACGCCCTACGAGAAGGGGTACTGCTTCGTGAGCTACTTGGCCCATCTCGTGGGGGACCAGAGCAAGTTTGACGCCTTCCTCCAGGTTGGTGCGAGGAGCTGTGGGGTGCAGGTGCCTGCGGTGGGAGGCTGGAGCGCAGCGGGACCCTGGGAAGGACGGGCTGAGCAGGGTGGCTCAGGAGAGGAAGAGATGGGAAATGGGGTCCTGGGGGGAATGAGATGAGGGCAGTGTCATGGTTTAACCCCAGCTGGTAACTGAGTCCCGTGCAGCTGCTTGTCACCCCCCTACCCCGAGGGAGGGGGAGGAGAATCAGGAAGGAATGTAAAACTCAAGGATTGAGATAAGAACAATTTAATAGTTGTAATAAAATAAACCAAATACCACTACTACTAATAATAACACATATATAATAATAATAATAATAGTAGTTAAACCATTATAATGAAAAGGAGGGAAAAGGGGAGAGGAACAAAATCTGAAGAGAAGGGAGAACAGAAACAAAGTGATGCACAGTACAGTTTCTCACCCTCTGCTGACTGACGGCCAGTGATCCGCTGGCCCCGGCCAACTCCCTCCAGTTCATACGCCCAGCGTGATGTCCTGTGGTATGGAACATCCCTCTGGCTAGTTCGGGGCAGCTGTCCTGGCTGTGGCCCCGCTCAGTTTCTTCTGCCCCACCAGCCTTCCTGCTGGCAGGGCCTGAGAAATGGAAAAGTCTCTGAGTGAATATAAAGATTACTTAGCAACAACTGAAAACATCAGTGAGTTACCAACGTTGTTCTCACACCAACCCCAAAACACGGCACTGCACTGGATACTGAAGAGAATTTGCTGTATCCCAGCTGAAAGCAGGACACAGAGCTCGGCCAGTGCTGGCAGCAGGCGGTGGCAGCACTCGGAGGTGTCCAGGGGATGCAGGGGGCTGGTGGGGGCTCAGCAGCATCCTGTGAGATGGAGCATGGGGAGGGCCGGGCAGCACTGCCGGGGTGGGCACGTGTCAACACGCCCTGGCCGTCCCTGCAGGCCTATGTGAACCGGTTCAAGTTCCAGAGCATCACATCCGATGATGCCCTGGGTTTCTTCCTGGAGTATTTCCCGGAGCTGAAGGAGAAAGGCGTGGACTCCACCCCAGGTCAGCACGGCGCCCTCCTGGCCAGGGCACAGGGTGTCGCTTTGCAAACCAGACGCCCATGGGCACCGGAGCTGTCCCCGTCCCCCGCAGACCCTGTGCATGCTGGTTTGTGCGTTTTCCTGGAGACACTGCCACCACCGCTCGCCTCGGCTACAGCAGCAGGGGCTCAGCACCGGCTGGCCCAGCATCAGGCACTAACCTGGGCTTGGGTGCTCACCTGCTCAGACTGATGATTTTTTCCCCTGCACAAATCCAGCCCATGCTTCGCGCTCGGGTGCCGTTTCCCAGCGAGTCTCTGATGTTTGCCGGCGGAACCGCTGGCGAGTGCTGGGATCAGGCTGAGCCTGCGCCCCAGGCTTGGTGCGGCCTGGCTGCGGAGATCCAGGCTTGGCAGGAGCTTTCCGTGCTGGTGGCAGGGCTGTTGCTGCACAAGCACACACCGAGCCCAGGGTGGCTCAACGGCCTTACCCCATTAGTTCTGCTTGTCACCATCCCCAAGCTGGGGTGCTGGGGACACCCTCGGAGGAGGCGGTGGGATGTATGGGCAGCAGCACCTGGTGTGGGGTTCAGAAAACCAGTCCCAGCTCTTCCCCCCTTTTCCTTGCCACAGGCTTCGAGTTTGACCGCTGGCTGAACACGCCGGGCTGGCCGCCCTACCTGCCCGACCTCTCGCCGGGGGAGCAGCTGATGAAGCCGGCGGATGAGCTGGCAGAGCTTTGGGCTGCTGATGGCTTGGACATGGAGGCGATCGAAGCTGTGGACATCATGGCCTGGAGGACATACCAGCTGGTCTACTTCTTGGATCAGGTCCTGCAGAAATCCCCCCTGCCAGAAGGTGAGGGCCAGGATGCCCGGGGCCCTGGTGCCTGCAGGAGGTGCCGGGTGATGTGTCCAGGTCCAGCCCACTGCCTGGGGATCTGAGGGCACGTTGGTGGGACACATGGGTGCGTGGCCATCAGCCCACCTCCGCCACAGTGCAGCAGTGTGGATCCTGGTGTCTTGGAAGCCTTGATCAGTGCAGCAGGGGGAAGCGTGTCCCCAGGCGCATGGGGACATGTGCAGTGGCAGGAAGGAGCCCTACTGTCCCCAGGCTGGCTCATCCGGGTTGTCACCTCCCTGTGTCACCTCCTCATTCCTTGCACTCTGCTGAGGGACCTGCCCACCCTTTGTGCTGGCGCCCTGAGCTGGGCACGAGGTTCTGGGGGGCTGCCTGGCCCCAGGCGCGCCCAGAGCTGGGGGTGCTGGCAGGGTCGGGGGACGCAGGTCTGGCTGGAGGAGGGCAGGATCCCCGAGGAGCTGCAGCGCAGTCAGGAGGAGCTGGCAGGGCCCCCCCGGCGCAGGGGCTGGGAGCTGGAGGTTGAGCCCCCTGGGGGATGGTGACCATCCCCATCTTGCAGGCAACGTGGAAAGGCTGAGCGCAGCGTACCCAAAGATCTCCAAGGCCCAGAACGCCGAGCTGCGGCTCCGCTGGTGCCAGATCGTTCTCAAGAACAACCTGGAGGCCGAGTACAGCAAGGTCAAGGACTTCCTCCACAGCCAGGTTGGTTCGGGATGGGTTCGGGGCACAGGACCTCCTGTGCCAGAGGGCCGGGGGCTGGTTATTCTCTTGGTAGCCCCACCGAACGGTCTGGGTTGGATGGGACCTAAAAGACCAACCAGCCCGTTCCCACCCCCCGCCCTGGGCAGGGACACCCAGGACAGGGCCAGCTCTCCGGGCTGTGAGCACTTGTGGCCAGTTTGTCACCCACCAGTAATCACCAAGCCCTCCCCCCCCAGCCTGTGCTGACAGTGGGGACTTCAGGAGCTTCTCGGGGCCCCCTCCTCCTCCAGGGTCACGGGCTCCCCTCTCCCAGTGCCAGGGGCTGCCCATGGTGGCATTGTTCACCCTGTCCCCCAGCAGGGTGATGCTGGAGGTGCTGTGCCTGGGGCTGGGGGGGGGTCCTGGGTGTAACCCCCTGCTCCATCACTGCAGGGCAAGCAGAAGTACACCCTGCCCCTCTACCGCGCCATGTGGGGCGGCTCAGAGGCGGCGCGGGCCCTGGCCATGGAGACCTTCTCCGCTACGGCCCCGCAGCTCCACGTCAACGTCCAGAACTATGTCAGGAAGGTCCTGGGGCTGGGGGGGGCAGAGGCTTAGCACAGCCAGGGCTCCCCTCGGCCGGGCTGCGCTCCCTCGCTGCACACCTCATTAAACATGGGGAATTTTTAATGTCTCTTGTTGTGCTTTTCCCATTCCCAGCAACCCACGGGCAGCCTTAGCGTGACTCCCTGCTCCCGCCGCCCGGGAACGGGGCTGGGGCGGGAGGGGACCTCGCCGGTCCCCCCAGGTGAAGGGGCCTGGCGCTGGCCCCACCCACGGCCCCAACCCGCACCCATCCTGCCCGGCTCCTGCCACACTGTCACAGGTCCCACACAGCCTCAGCACCCCTGGGTGCTGCAGGAGGCAGGGGGCAAGTTGGGGAGCGCACCTCTTCCCTCTTCACACGACGACACGTCTGCCCCCGTCGCACCGGGGCTCACTCTGGGGTGGGGGACGCGGGTGCACACAGAGGCGGTGCCACACGCTTACCTCCCTCGCAGCATAAATCCCAGTGCGGACAGTGGTGCGAGTAAAGCACGACTCCAGGGCTTTGAAGAGCCAGCACGACCTACTATGGCAGAGACTGCAAGACAAAGCTGCACAGCCGTACTGTCACTTACTCCTCACCAAACGCAGGCGTATGAGCACACTCCCCGAAATTCCTGTACAAAACTGCCCCAAGGCTGCACTAACACCAGTAACCCCGGGGAGCTGCTGGCGTGGCCCGCCGAGGCGCGATGAGCGCACCCATCCCCAGACCCCTTCGGACACCCGGGCTGGCGGCGCCGGGTGCCCACCTGCCCCCACAGGACGGTCGGCCCGTTTCCCCCAGCAGCCCTGGCACTTCTCCCGAGACGCGGCCCGGCCCCGCAGGGCCAAGCTGTGGGGGGACTGGCTGCCGCGCTCCCGGCTGCGGGGGGCACAGCTCTGGCCACAGGCACCGGGCAGGTCCCCAGCTGCCCTCGGAGTAGCGCACGACCCCAGCACCCTGCACAACAGCGGCCCAGAGGCAAATCACAACAATGACGTAACGGTGCCACGGCCCGCGGTTTTTTCAGACGATAAATCCCACGGATGCAACTGACTAAGCACCCCAGTCACTAGAGCCACAGCTACGCCAAAACCCCTGCAAAGTGAAGATGGCCGCAGTGCCCCGGCTCGGGGGGTGCAGAGGCTGCGCATTTCCTCCCAGACGGGCTCAGGAGTAAGATCCAAACCCCAAACAGTTTGAGAAAACAGACCCAAAGGGTTATGGCATGGGTGGAATCAGCGCGTTGTTCCTTACTGAGGGAACAAGGCTGCACGTTTGGGAAATGGGTGTCCTCTAGTGGAGTCAGCATGGCTGAAAATAACTTGCAGTATTCTTACAGGTTGTAGTGTACAACCTTTCTCCATTTGCAGATGATCTGTGTTCCCAGGGGACATGCAGGCTGATAACCCCTGATAAGAGACTTCATTACCTATGAGGCATCTGGAAATAATCCCTCCACGTGAAAATGAGCCCTTGGCTCTCAGATGCATCTGCCACCTCTGGTCTGACTCACCTGAGCAAGCCATCAGCTGGGAGACAGATCAGTGGTCCCTAAAGCACTTTGCTTGGATCAACTGACACGACACATTCTCCACTGCACAGAGACTGCAGCACACCAACGCAGGCACGGGCATGTCACGCTACAGGGTGCTGAACAGGAGCTCACAACTCACACCACACTGGGGACACTTACTGGCCCCAATTAAACATGGCTGCAAGGGTGGAAACACAGGGGCGGGAGGGACCTTCCACGGCTCCTGCTCAAGCCAGCTCTTGCCATTCCAAACAGCCAAGCAGAGCAGCACCACATCAGCGCCGCCTTCTGCATCACCTCTGTGAGCTGGTGCAGCTTAAGGCAGGACAAGAGTTTGGCTCCCAGCTTCTGTGCCACTCACTCCCTCTGGGCTGTGCTGGTGGCTCCCGGCAGCGCTGGGGAGCTGTTCTGCCACCGTGACACCAGCTGATCTCCAACACGCCCCAACCAAGCTGCACCGTGCAGCAGCCAGGGAGAGGTGAAGCTCCTCTCCCCTCTGCAGTGTGGGAAGCATCCAGCATGGCAGGGAGCTGCGGGGCTGCCACCGGGAGGGAACAGCAGCTGCTTCTGAACTGGCTGGGAAGGGCACTCTGCCTTTATCCACTTCCCTGCAAAGGCAATGACTAACGAAGACACTTCAGCATAAAATTAGTAACAAGATGTAGCACACTTATTTTTAACAAAGTGACCTTCATCAAGCTCAGAGATCTTTTTGCTTAATTTTTTCCAAAATGAAAGCCAAGTCAATCATGAAATGCCAGGAGATGATGTTAACTCTTTATTAATAAATTGATTTAGAATGGCTTAGCGAGGCAGGATTAATGGATCTGATGGGCAGAAAGGACTCCTGTAACCTTCTAGTCTGACCTGCTGCAGAACACAGGTCTGGACTTCCTGCAGTCCACCAATCTAGGCAGCTGCAAAAGGGTATCTTTTTAATCCACACCGCAAAGAGTCTCTGAAAAGTCACTCACTACATTCTGGTCCAGTGATCAGCCTCACTGCAAACACCACAGTCTGTTTCCAGTTTTGTTGTAACTGACTTCCCCTTACAGCCCCTGGCTGTGTCAGCTGAAGTTGTTTAAATATTGTGTTTCAAAGTATTAATGACTCTCTTACTCATGACTGCTTTATTTTACAGTATAAAAGTAATAATGGGCTTGATTCTGAACTTAAGTTACTCCCAAACCCACACAGAATAAATTCATTCCTGTAATGGTTTCAATTTTACATTTGCGTAACAGAGACCAAACCCTTCTCCACAAAGGTACAAACCAAGCAAATCCACGGCAGAGCAAGTCAGCTGTCCGTGCTCCTCTGGGCCTCCTGCTATATTGTGCAGACGCTCTGAGCAGCTCAGTATGGAATGGTAAAAAAGCATCAGCTGTAAAGTGCTAGTTTTTTTGGAGGAGCAAATGAGAAGTTTGATTACCAAAGCATGTCATATGTCTGAGCCCAGCTCTGCACACTGCTTGTCTGATATGTGGTTAGCTAACGACTCTATGATGTCAAGGAGGAGCAGCTGACTTAGGGAGCGGAGATTTGGCAACTTGGAGACCTTCAAGGAAAAGAAAAACAGAACAGAAAAAAACCAAAGAAATTAAACCTCTCCCCATCATAGCTGACGTATCCCCATTTTACCCCTGCCATCCTGCGTGAAACAGGCAGGTCAGGCAAGTCAAAGGCTGGGCGCAAACTGCCTGAAATCGCAGTCGTGGAGCTGGGCTGCAGAGAATGGCCTGCAGGGGCTCCAGTCATGACCTCCTGCGCCCATAACCCGATTTCGAGTGCTGCATGGAGGGGATGGGGATGGAGAAGAGCAGAAATGCTGACTCCAGCACCGCCTCTCTGAGAAAGCAGTGTAATTACTGTTTATATTGACAACTCTACTGCTAATGGATGCCAGCTAAGCACTCTGCTAAAAGCAAAGCTGGGCTCCAGCACAACCCTGAACTTTGAAGTCTGTTTCTACTAAGAACATGACTTAGGACCTGATCTCTCCACTCCTGCATGCTCCTAAGGACAGCTCGTGCTCAGTGTCCACGGTGGCTTTGCTGGCATGCCTCCTGCAGTCAAAGTGGGTCACTGGAGCACTAGCCAACAAAAACCTTCACCACATCAGATATTTGGGAACCTGCAACGAACTTTATGCTCTTAGACTGTTCAGAAGCTCAACTGTTATCAAAAAGGAGCTCCACACATTCCTTCCTTCTCCACAACCTCTAGTAATGAGCCAGTATTCCCTCCTAGCTTTATTAACACGCATGCCCAGCCTTGAAGGCAGCCTCTGCCTAAAAGCCTTACCCAGCCTGTGTTAACTGATCCAATAAAAGATTATCACCTCACTCTTAAGAAGCTTGACTGTGATAAAGAATAACAATGTCCTGAGCATCTTTTGAAATCCAGGAAGGAAATGGCTGAGTATGCTTTCAGAAAGAGCTCAGGACACATGCTTGAAGTAATAACCCCAAAATACGGGTCTGTGAGGACTGGGAGGGAGAGAGCCCCGTAACACCGCTGGGAATCCTGCCCCTGCACTGAGGCACGCACTGCAGAGAACAGAGCAGGGTGTCAGTTCAAACACTTCAGAACAACAGTTTTATTAGGGCTTTTGCACAACACTGACACACAAGAGCCTAAAAACACGTTGTCCAAACTAAGTGAACCTGTGGGAACAGCTCTTCAGTTCACGTTCTTATTGCGGGGAAAACTTAACAGTCCAAATCAAGATCAGCATTAATCAAGCTGGAAGAACAGGAGATCCCAACAGCCGTACACCCAGCCTGCCTAAGCCTTGGTGACCCACCAGGCTTGCACAGCTAGAACAAATCACCCTTCAGAGCCTGTGGCTTGCAGAGAGGGAGAATGGCAAGCATTCGTGCCCAGCCACACATAGAGCCACCCAGTGCTGGGCCAAAAATCACACACTGAAGCCTCTCAGACCGAAGAAAAACATTGCATAATTAAGATTTCTTCGTTCACATCTGCTTGACAGTTTTCCAGCCACATTTTGATGGAAACTGTTCTAACAGTCAACAGTTTAAATATAAAACGTTCCACATATTCTGGTTAGTGGAGTACAATTGAGTAATACCCTTCAGTTCAAATCTCTTTTTCTGAAATGTTGCAATATTCATCTCCCCCCTATACGTTCTGGTGAGAAACGTGCCAAACTGTTTGTCTTCCTGTGGTCTCCACTGGGAAGTTGAGACCAGACTATCTGCTCTCGGGGACTGTAATGCATTGACCTCAAACCCCAGGAGCTGTCCCAGCTGCCAGGCTATGCTGTAACCCACGGTGGGACCACTCTCTGTCCCCTGCTGACGATGGGTCGCTCTGCAGGATCCGCAAGGCCAGAAAAAAAAAAATAAAATGAAGGCAGAGGCTGTAACCTCACGCTGGGGACTCTCCACCAGAAGCATGACTCCTGCATGCTGGCTCCACTCTCAAAGCTTTTGATGTATCTTCAGTTACTTCTGAATGCAAAACACATTATGCTTGGGAACTCAGGCATTTAATAGAGCCTGAATACCTCCCTCTGTCTCACCTCTAGATACAAATGGGACTTAGCAGCGCTTTCCTTCTCTATGGGCAGCAACGGGAGGGACCGTGAGTTTAGATACACAAAATAGTGTGAGCTACCTGAGTACGAACTACAGAATTATTAACAGCAAGTACGTAGCGTCCAGAAATTCCAATTCCTGTGATTTACCTACCGATTTCAACAATGCTAGTAAGTTGTGCAATGAGCTGGTGCCATGCTGGGGAACTCTCATGGAGGGATCATATATCACAGGAACAACTAAATGACAATACCCTTACTCTCTTGAGTGAGGACAGGAATACCAGCACATCAGGCTCTTGACCTTTCCTATCACTAATGCAAAATCCTACGTATCAAAACATGGAAATTACAGAAAGCCCAGCCACAATATGGTAATTCACCTTTTGAGCACATGACAACATAACGTCTATGAAAGAGAATAGTTCAAGAGAAATATGAACAGCACACTCATGACTGCTAGAGAAAGTGTGATCTGTGCCCTCAATACATAACAAACTTATCTTGCTATATACATGAGAACCCAACGATGGCATGGCACAAAATTAACAGCTGGAATAAGTGCAAATGGAAGCAATTCTGGGTAACTTCTGTTTTGGAAGGTCTTCACGCTTCCAAACTAGGCTGTTCTAGTCTTTCATTTATTTTCGGTGTGAAAAGTATGCCTAGCAGATTTGCCAGTGTCAGTAACATGCAGCCAGCTCTCAGCTGTCTCAGACGAGAAAGAATGAGACAGATTCCTACATTAATGCATCTTTTACCAACACAGCGACAGAGGACAGCAGCTCTCAAAAGCCCCAGAAAAGATGCAACCAACCTTGGTGAACTGGTGAACAATTATGTGCAGGCAGTGCCTCTTCATGTCCAGGGCTTGGGTTTTGTCAGCTGCCTCTAAAATCTAGAGCAAAAGCAAGAATGTGATTTTCTTTCTGCATAGCTCAGATGTGCAGCGCACAAACACTGTTCTCACTCAGGGGAGGTAATTCCTCTGAGCTAGGGAAACTTCTCAATTTTTCATGACAAACCTGAATCTTTTTTGAACTATCAAAAAATAAGCTTTGGATTTAAAACATATGGAGTCCTCAGGAGATAATCAGTAGGAAACTGCAGATCTGTTTCAGAGCCGGGTTCCCTCACGTGCCCCAGCTGAGACTGGCAAGAGCCAAAAGCAGTTAATGCTGGAATTGATTCTGCTCGTGTTGCTGAGGGATTGGTCTGCCTACCTAATAGATGGCATTTTAGGCTTTCTTATCACAGAGTATTTTTTGCTAGCTTAAACTTCATTGCCAGGTCCTATCAGCATTACTGATAAAACAAGACTAATGTTACCTGCACATCCCCATTTGTCCTGGTACAGATGTCTACCGAAAAAGGGTTTGGAGCTGAGTGCTGAGCACATGGCACATTTAAAAAGACAGTTAGAAACACTGGTCTACAATGGGGATGAGGAGCTCAAAAGGAACATGCTGTTGGCCAGCTGAGCAAACACTTCAGCACAGGAGCACTAGTGACACAGAAAGCAGGTAAGGAAAAGCGCTGCTGAAGGTCACACTCCTACACATGCATTAACCACGCAGGGCCACTGTCATCAGCAGGGTTTATGCAGTCTCAGTGGATGCCAGTTTGGAAGTAACTCAGTGAACCTGGTGCTGGGGGCACCCACTTGACTAGACTCTTTGGCTTTCCTGTACCTAAGTCAAGCGACTAATTAAAGATGCTTGGGGACAATTACCTGGAGTACATTCTCCACTGTGACATTCATTTCTAGATTCTGCTTACAATAGGCTTGTAGTCTGTTGTTGGAGAAGCCGTAATAGTAAGGTGCAGCAAAGAGGTAGCTATTAATCTCGTTAAGGGAAAAAACCATAAAGCAAAGGTAACAGCACTGACTGCGAACACAAATCACAGAATCCCAGACTGGTCCGGGTCGGAAGGGGTCTCGGGAGAGATCATCTAGTCCAACCCCCCGCTAAAGCAGGTTGTCCTTGAGCAGGCTGCACAGAGTGATGTCCAGCAGGTTTGGAATGTCTCCAGAGAAGGAGCCTGCACAGCCCCTCTGGGCGGCCTGTCCCAGTGCTGTGTCACCTGCAAAGGAAAGAAGTTTTTCCTCGTCTTCAGAGGAAATTCAGACTTCTTGTGTGTCAGTTTGTGCCCGTTGCCCCTGTCCCTGGGCACCACTGAAAAGAGCCTGGCCCCGTCCTCCTGACACTGGCCCTTAAGCTCTTTGTAGACGTCGATAAGATCCCTCTCAGTCTTCTCCAGGCTGAACAGCCCCAGCTCTCGCAGCCTGTCCTCACAAGGGAGATGCTCCAGCCCCCTCATCGGCTTTGTAGCCTCTGCTGGCCCCTCTCCAGCAGTTCCCAGCTCCTCCTGAACCGGGGAGCCCAGCACCGGACCCAGCACTGCAGATGCAGCCTCACCAGGGCAGGGTAACTTCAGCAACAGAAGTTAAAATGCAGTACCTGTTAATGCAGCCCTGGACAAACAATCCTCCCAGGCTGGCCCTGGCAACCTAGAGCAAAAGGAAGGTAAGCTGCTGTACTAGACAGATACTTCAATTATTTCAGATTTAAGGATACAGGGAGTCTTCAGGAGGCATGTTTACTTCTCCATAATAAATATATCTAAGCATAGATTCAAATGCTTGCTTGCTGGGAACCATTTCACCTATAGAAATGTTCACTTGCCCATCTTCTGGCATGAAAGAACGGAACATGGCTTCAAAGTAACTGGAAAAGGAAATAAAACCGATGTAACATTCTGGAGACAGATGGTTTAACCCAGTATTGTTCAAAGGCCAGCTTCCAAAGAAGCAAATTCAGGTGACAACCTTGGCAAAAACACCGCTAAATTATTGTTTCATATATGTGCCTGTGTTCATTCTGCCTGTGAGAGAACTCCAAATATAATCCCCCTAATTTCCATCAGCACTACCTGAAATTTGTGTGTTTCTTGAAAATTAGGACACACGGTGCTTTGATTTTCACCTAATTTGCATAAGACCCAGTAGAGAGCTTAAAGCATTATGAATTTCCTTGGTATCTCCAGGCTGCCAATCATGCAGGGTTGTTTTAAGAGCTATGAAATGCTGCTGGTAGAATACCACGGTAACTAATGCTGAATATTATTACTGGGATTGGGCAAAAACTGTGACAGTATTTGAAATAGAAATTTTATGCAAACACTTAATGTTTGGCAGGACATAAAAGGTGCAGGTACACAGAACACAGAAGCAAGGGACAAACACGCTGCACCCATATACTGAGGAGGGAGAACAGTACCATCTTCAGAAGGGTGAACTACTTGCCCCTGCAACAAAGTATGGGAACAATCTACTCTCCATGACACACCATTTTGTGTTGTGCTTATTCATATCCAGTCTTAAGTATCAGCAAGGTAGAGAGAGATTCAAGTTTCTCATCATTCAAAACACACACTCACTATCCGAAGACTTTCTCACCTCAGAGGACACCTGTTGCTTTCAACTGCACTGAACCCACCTATGCTGTACACCCTTTTCCCCTTCCTATGATTTTACAGATTCTTTGCCTTGCAATGCAGCTTTTTACACATCCTCTAGAGAATCTCCACAGTTTTAATTTCTTCCTATCTTTCCTTGCTGGGTATCAAATTGAAAAAAAAAAATATTTAATCACTGTTGCTTAAAGGTCTATTACACTCATTGAGCAAAGCTGTATCTTACACTTTATGCAGAAACAAAGTTCCTCCCTGTCATCTAAAAAAGGCAAGAGGACTCTCAGACTGCATTTCACACATACAGTATTTATTATAGTTTTAGTAAACAATGACTCACCTGGAGCGGGCAGCTAGGATTGCTTTATGGGCTGGCCGTGGGTGGCCGTCTAAGAGAAGGATGATATCACAGAATTCAGTCCCGGCTCCTTCTAGGTAAGCCTTCATGTCTTGAATTAAAGATGTTCCTGAAAGTTAACATAATGAAACAGTTAAAGAAATGGTAAGTTACAGGTGACCAGGTATAGGGCCAAACTAATATAGGGCCAAGCCATAGCTCCAGCCCCTCTTTCCCTTGGGACCTGTGGGGTGAGTTTGAGGGTGGCCCCTCCTCACAACCTTAGAGCAAAATGAGCTTCATCCTTCCCCATCACAGTCCAGTACCTACTGTCCATCCCAGAAACAAACCTCACTTTCAAACTCTGCTCTGCTTTCAAACTGCTGACAGCAAATGCCAGCAGTAGCCACATTGAAAGGTCTTCTCTATAGATAAAGAAATCTGATCTTCTCCCACTCTTTTTATTAATTTCCAACCACCAGGGATACAAAATTTTGTATCTTAATGAAAAAGCTTTCCCACATCCTCAATAAAGGCTTCTTTTAACCAACATTTTAACAAACCTTTGAAAATACACAGAAACTGAGAAACAGAGCACATTCAAGTCTGATCCAAATTCACTCATATTTTCAAAGTTTATCTTTCAACTTTTTGACGTTTGGGTGTCTCACACTGTTCCAGCTCCGGATATAGAAGCTGGCTATGCCATCTTCCTCAATGGCGTATCCCTCTTCTCCCTGGGAAAGATGCCAGCCAAAGGCTTTCTACTTGACCTTCCAGGACTGGCTTCCCCATCTTTCTCTCCAGTCCCCAGTCATTTTTGTGCAGTATTCCAAATCAACACTGCCAACGCCTCTGAACTTTGTGGCCTCAGTGAACTTCACTGTTACATTTTTTGTGTGTTAGGATGATAAAATCTTGAATAAGACTAGTCCCAAATCAGTCCTTGATGAATTCCATAATAGAATTGTATATCAAATCTTCTTCCAGCACACTCACAGAATGAAAATGAAAGACATGACCATTAGCGCAGGTTATTTATCTTCTCAGTCTCCTCTTCCCTGCCTCCCTATCTTCTATTCCTTCCCCTCTGCAGCTGAGGTCAGCCTTGCCAGCAGCGGCTTACTCACAAGATCTTCTTCCTTACTCCTGCTCCTCTTTGGTTAAAACCTATGGGGCAAGCCAACTCCCTCCTCAGCTTTGTTACCTTGCAGTCCACTTAAACTGAACGTCCACTGCCTCTTCTTTGAATCATTCTTTACACCCTTCTGCACCTCCTGCCTCATCTCTCTCAGAATAGAATCAGGATATTTTATTGCAAGAAGAAAATGACTAAATTTAACAAGACCTTTCATGTATTTCGACGGGGATACTGTTCTGATTGAAGCTCACTGGAAAAAGAACCGGCATGCCCTGTCTGAGTCTTGGAAACAGGCGAAGCACAGTTACACCAGCTGGAGAATCGGTGGTCTGCACTGGTCTACTTCCTAGGCTGTTTCCTACACTAAACAAACTATTAGCAATGCAAAACCAGTACAACTAATTACTTTATAAAGCATAAAAGTTACCGATGTCAAGTGGCTGATCGGAATGTGTTCGAACAGGAGGTTGCTGTTTTCTCCGTACAATCTCCACTATGAGGGATGAAGAAAGATGCTCAAATTCCTTCATCATTATTACCTGATTAAAATGTGATTCCTTCACCACAAAGTTCAGGCAATGCTCCTTAAAAAGAAAACAGTATTAATAAAAAAATTACACTTTATGAAGTCATCCTACAGCATCACACTGTTACCATGTCACACTGAAACAGACATCCTTTTCTTATGACCCTCCACACATGGATCCTGCAGCTGGTATTATGGAACAGTGACCTCCTTACTAAGTGACTGTTTAGGCTCCTACTTGAACAGGAAATTCAGGACAATTCTAAGCATCTAGAAAAACCTGACTAAGAAATAATAACAAGGAAAAGATTAATTGTCTCCCATCTACCTTCTCTGAAGCTTTCCAAAATGGCAATGTCAGGAGACACCAAAAACTTCATGGAGTGAACGAAGACTGACTGCTATCTCAAAATAATTCTTTATACAATTAGATATCAAAAGTTAATTAGAAGCATGAAGAGATCTTAACTCTTAACACTCTCCATTAAGGGTACAAACAGTTTGTAGGATTTCCTTGTGTGGATTTTGCTGTAACCTTTGCTGTAAAGGTTGCAAGCAGTCTGAAAGGGCTCTTGTAGGTTTCTGTATGATAGAAAAATTGAAGTGGTGGAAAGGTGAAAAATGAACTAGACCTAATGCTAAACAGCTAAAGGGACAAAAAAGCACTTCATTTGCCACTGTGAACCAAGGCTTTCCCTCAGGACACTTGAATAAGCAAAAAATATCATCTATACCAGCTCACCATAAGGTGAGTACAAAATTCACCCAAAGAATAATTATTCTTGTCCATTTTCTGCCAAGTTATTTCACCTGGGATCCAAAGTGATGTGTCAAGGACCCATCTGTAAAACATTTTAAACAATGACTAGGATGCCAGGAAGAGCAGCCTTCTGCAGATGGCACCTACGCATGAGGACTAACGCGCACTTAAGAAGACAGGATGCCAACCCAAGGTGATCCTGACCACATGGAGTTGCGTGGAAGAGCCCCTGTCACCCTGCTGGTAGTTAAGGCAGGCGGAGGAGTTGGCTGATCTGAAATTACTGGCACTAGATCCACCAATGCTGAGATACTTGCTTGAGCTTCTGGGCAGCTAATGGAATCACAGTCCTGTGCACCCAAGGCTGTGCCAGCATTTACAGACTTGCTGCTGACTCTGCTGCTGCCCTCCTGGATGCCTTTTCTTTACCCAAATCCATTGCACAGAGTGCCTGAAGAAGTGCTGGGGCATACTGGTTTCTCTAGCCTCACTCTGACTGCAACCATCAGCGCTGCAGCGTGGCCAATGGACGTGCACAGGCTGCTCCAATAGGCATTCTGTGATCTAGCACTGACTCCTGCACTTGGGTGGGGGAGCTGCTTCAAGCAGAATTGGCTCTGGCCACTGTTGGTGGGAACCAGACCATCACAGCAAATCATGGTCTGAAGCCTGGGGCTATCAACTCTATCATGACTTTTGGCAAATGCGTAAAAGCCCTTGACCCACTACAAAGAAACAGAGAGTCGCAGACACCATTTTGCTTTTCAGATCAAAGGCGTGAGAACCGAATTTCGTTATTTTCATCAGACCAGGTCAAGGAACCTGTTTGCAGTCTCTGCATAAAACAGTGGGACTACAAAATGCACTGGTTCCATCTTGCTGCAGCAAGAGTGAATTGATGAAGAGCCAAAGTCACTCTGCCCTTTACATCCTACAGGGCAGATACACAAAAATATCAAACATTTAGTGAAAAAACCCTACATAATAACCATGAGCAACTGCAGGACAATCCACATGAACATATACTCAAGCAACTGTAATTACAGGAAAGAACTGGATTTGCAAAAGCCGATAGCTTTTCCAAAATATTAATTGCATAAATTTTATTTTAAAAAATTCCTTATCAGTTACTTTGTATGCAGGATGTGATTACCTTTAGCTGATCCAGCTGAAGCTTGTTAGCATTTTCACACACGATGAGCACATTCTGCAGATCTACGGATGCTTCAATATATTGCAGGCAGAGCTGTTCCAGTCGAGAGAGCTTGAAGTTTAGGGCTAGTTTGTACACATCCATAATAAGCAACACATCCTGCACATGGCCTGAAATGACAGGAGATAAAAATGCTGGAGAGCTTACAGAAGAAAGAGAGGAATCTTTCTCAAAGTGTTTATTTTTACATCAGCCTGGGCATTCAGAATGGTAGAATGGGCAGCAACTGGAGTATTCTTATGGAGAAAAATGTTCCAGTGCTGGTTAGACAAATTCTGAATTAAGATTAATAAAAGGAGTTTCAGAATTTTGGCATGAAACAGCCACTCAAAAAGATTTTTTGGACAAAGATTTTGTGACAATCTGGATCACAATTTTTTAAAACCCTCAAAATAAAGTGAAGTCCCTAAAAACACCAACAAGCTCCAAAACTAGCAGCCCGATTTTCCAAAGTGCTCAGCTGCTAACAGCTCTGCTGAATTCCTTGCTTTTTACGCAGTATTAGCAATCAGCTCCCTGATTTTGACAGACCCTTATGACTGCACTCTGTGCTTGTCCGTGTACAGATCTGAGGCTCGTCTAGAAAAGAGGGCTGGCATAAAAAGAGGGGCAGCGTGGACTCTCACAGGCCACTGCAGTGGGGCTACTGGCACACCAGCTCAAGGAATCATCAATCCTCCATAGCCTTTGCTTTCCTCGCAGGAGATCTCTAGCCATCTGCTGTAACTACTCCTTGACAGAGAGAAGCCTTCTTGCATGTCATGTGCCCTCCCTGTGTCTAATCAGAAAATCCTGTTTGATAAGCATGCCCAATTCTATTATCTCAGCCTCTGGATGGATCCCCAAGGTGCTGCTCTCTGAACTATGAGGAGCAACTAGGAATACAAATGGTCAGGACAGGGCGGGGCCATTGGAGGATCCCAGCAGAAAGGTAAGCACCAGGGAGAATATTTGATGGGCTGGGGGAAGGGTAGCAGGCTGCCTGGAAAGCCTGTAACAAAGAGAAGAGCTCAGCATGATAATCCTTTCCTTGGTCTGATCCTGTCCTGAAGTGAGCGTGCTGAGGATCAGCGGACCAGCTGACAACGGGATCTGGCGATGTCAGCAGACACCAATGAGAAGGTTCCCTCGTCCCCACTAATTAGGCTTGCTCTCAGACACGCTGCCTTGGAGGAAATCCTTGGGATAACTGCATACAAATCACTATTTTCCTTAGAACTACCTTTTACAGAAAGGAAAGATCCTGGACCGTAGCTGAAGCAAAGCCTGCAGTGTGCTGACAGACGCAGCTCACTCTACCTTGCTGTGCCATATATCTGCAGCCCCCCCGGGCCCCCCAGCTGGAGCTGCCCCCGGCTATCCAGGCTGACTCCCACGGCCCAACAGACCCCATCGCTCAAGCACAGCCCTGAGTTAGATCTGCTGTGTGGGAGCCGAGATCTCTGCCTATAACCTCCCAGCCTGCAAGTGTTTTTAACTCAGGGATCTTCAATGAATGCATCAAATGGATTTTTCCTTTCTTGAGGCATTCCTTTGGGTTGGTATTTTGAAAAGAAGATAAATCCTAGCTTGCTCTGCCTTTCTGCATGGGCTCAGTTTGCAATGAATCAAAATAATACCAGAAAAAGGAAATAAGCCAACCCAGGATACACACTCCTTCCAGGCAGGTTGCTGTAATGTTCAAAATACCACAAGACTTTTGGTTGGTTGGTTGGTTGGTTGGGGGGGTGTGTGTGTTACATCTTTTGGAATGACCAAAAACCTGCTTTTCCTTCACGTTTGAAAAGAATTTGGAAAAAACAAAGCACTGTTAGTATACTCTGATAAAAATCTGCTTTTTTTTTAATCTCAGGTAAGTAATTAAGAGCATCTGCAAACGCTCAATCCTGCTCTGTAGCAAAATAAATGTTTGCTGCCCAGTTGCTAGTATTTTTTTTGTATCCTGCTATTCTACCTTTGCGAGGGTATTTTATTTTATCCGTATACAGGAACTGCATGAGCACCTCGAAGGGCTGTGCCTCAGCCTCTCGGATGGGTACTTCCAGCAGCGGCTGCAGGCGGCACAACTTGACATTCCCACCAATCCCATCCTTCTGACATGTCGCATGTCCCTCATCTTCAATATCTTGCTTTGATTTCTAATGAGACAGAAAAACACACTTGTAATGTGGCAACAAGGCTGTGTCCGCTCACACACATTATTATCAAACTAGCGGAAAGATCCTTCTCATGACTGCATGCTCTTCAAGACCCAAGATTTCTTTATCTTCAAGATTATCTTCAAAACAACAAGGAATTCACAGTCTTAGACTTACTGTTCCATATCCTGTGACAAACACGGATCAGAATGAACATGAGCCCCTGGATAAAGCTCAAAAGCAGGACCTCAGAAAAAGGGGAGAATGAATTCCACTGAGCTCACAAATCTGCCCTCAGCAGGAACAGCACCTTTCCTTGGAGGAGGAAGATGTAGGAGCAGGTTCCACAGTCCCCTGCCTTGCAAAGTCAGAGCTCAGTGCTGCACAGAAGCATTTTCAAGTTTCACTTTGACAGCCTCTCCCTACAGCCTTTTTCAGTGAAGATGGAGGGCTGTGGGGCAGCAAAGCAATTCACTAAAGGGCAATGAGGCATCCATATGTCTTACTGCAGGTTGTGTGCTACCACTTCCTCAAGAGCAATAAAATGTTTGCTGCTGAAAAGCTGTAAGAAGTTAAAATTAATAGACAATGAACCAGAGGCACCAGACCTTCAACTCTGGAAAAAGTCAGGAAATGCTAAAGTAAAGGGAACAGAGCCAGCCTCAAAACCTTAACACTGCCTTCCCTCTGATCTGTCTGATCTTGCTGGCCATCCACAATGACATGCAGTTTTTACCCTCCCCTGAGGGAGGGACAGGCGTTCCTCCCCAGGGGTATTCTGCTATGAGAGCTCCCAAGAACCATACTGCCAAATCCAGATAACTGGATTAACTTTGGCTCCTCTCTGTTACACTCCTTGCCTGGCCTGATACACATCCAGGAGCCTACGCTAATACTAATTATCCTCCTTCTTTTACTTGCTCAGGAGCACCTTATCACCAGATGCTGCTCCAGCCCTACGTCTGTCTCAGCAGATGTTTTTTTTCCTGACAACTTTATTTCCAAAATTGGGCAGAATACATGTTACCTTGCCACAAGATTACTTTTCTAAAACACTCACCTGTTTCAACCTCTCCCTTGCCTGTATGATTTTCTTTTTCAGCCACTTGCAGCGAGCTGTAACAATTGCGGTATGCCCTCGGACTCGTTCTTCCTTCTGTCAAAGGCAAAGGAAGAATACATATGAAACTTTATACCCAAATCACACGGTAGTGGGAGATGGCAGGAGTTGTAGAAACCTGGGCTGAACTCCGGGTTACTAACACATTTAGTTGAAGTTAGAATCAAAGGCAACTTTGCATCTGCTCTGCACGTACAGATGAAATTCAACACCTATTTTCTCTAAAGGCTAACAGCAAACACCATTTGGAAAGTCTTTGTTATGTTCACTGAGTGGAAGCCGTTGTGTGGGTTCAGTGTCACAGATACCACTTCTTATTGTTGCATCTGATTTTTGGTTTAATTTTCTTTTCAAAACAACAGTATGGTTTTTTGCTATAGTTCTTCATAATCTACTTCATCTGTTGTTGAGGATCTGTTGTCTGATCTCTGTAAAGTGTTTTGTAACTTTTTTTTTTTGCAAAAGGAATGCAGGCAAGTTCAAATTTCTCATGTTTTTCTTCAGAAAATATGTTCTTTTTAAAATTTTATAGCTGTTCTCATTACCAGAGAATCATTTCCCTGTGCTGCTTTTTCTCATTCTGTTTTATTTTAGTAATTAAAAATGGCTCTTGAAATGATACATGGATCTGCAAACCACTGACCTGCTCTTTCCAGGACACAGTTGGGACCTCAGAGTACAGAGGTCGTTAGTATCTTTTTCATATATGTATAATTTTTCACTATATATAATGTGCTCTGATAAATTCAGGTTATGTCTCAGTGATCAATAGCTCTTCACAGTTTAAAAGTTTCTTCTCCTTTGCAGCATTAGAAATTTATCTGGGTTAGTGTAACTTACTAAATCAGACACAATTTTCACCAGTGACACTGCTCTTAAAACTTCATGCCCAGGGTTTCTGGCACAATCATTGCACAATTTGCTTTTCCCTGGCAAACATGCTACACATGCAGTAACACCCCCATTGGCACCTTTTCAATAAATTCTACTCACCTCTCCCAAAACAAACTCCAAGTCACTGAACTGCCTGTTTTCCCATAGCCTTCCATAATCTTCATGTAGAGTGCATTTAGGGTAACAAGAAAACTAAAAAAATAAAGCCCCACAGAAGCAGAATTAATTTCAAACGGCTATATCCAACAGCACTGTAGCTATATACACTGTCACTGGATTTTCTTATTTAACTCAACCTCACTATAGTATATAAAGTAGAAAATAACAAGCAAACAAAACACATGCAAGGGTTTCCTCTATAGTAAGGGTAATGAAAGATAACAGGGAAGAATTGTGTCTCATCACAACTTGCAGGTTTCAAGATTTGGTGTTCTTGGGAGAGCAGGAGTCTCACCTGCTCTCAGGACTTGTCTGAGAGTCCCACACAATAAAAATAAACTTGAGTATAGGGGGGATTTGACCTGATGTGAGTATCCTGAAATTTAAAATTTAAAATTCCCATAGTTTCCAGGGCGGTGGGAGTGGGAGTGTTGCACGAAGGTAAAACTTCAATACAAAATGCTCTGACCCAGGAACCCTGAACGTGACAGTACACGAAGAGCAACAGTCAGTGTTCAGTTAAACATTCTGGCAAATCCTGTCTAATACATTTTTCAATAATCTGTCAAATTAGGTTGTCATGACCTCTGCTAGGACTTTAGAAGGCACTGGAGAGCTTGGCCTTACCAAAATTTCTGTCCAGATAACATTTCTCCAAAGACTTTAAAGATAACACATTAATCTTTGGCAGCCGAATCTGGAATGCAAAGGCTGCCTGCAGGAAGGACGTGAAACAAAAGCCATCAAGCTCATGGTGAGCCAAACCAGAGACTGTCACACCCAGAGACAGAAGGATTCACGCAGAATTGGTGTGGAAGTTTGAGCGTGTTTATCAGTGAATTACCTGGAACCTGTACATTTCTCCACTTCTAATGTTATTGTCGACTGTGCCACCAAAGATGTACATAGCGTCTGAGATAACAGCTGCAGCATGGAAGAGTCTCCCACTGGGTAACTAGGGAAAGAAAAGGACAAAATAGGTGAGAGAATAAATAAAAGCCGCTGCCTTCTCCCAAGAAAAATGACCTGCAACAGATCAACAGTGAGAAGGGAAAATAAACGTAGTCTGAAGTGACACAAATGCTTGCATTCTAAGATTGACATTTATTATGTTATAGGATTGTTTCCTGGTGTATCTAGAACACACTTTACAGTCATATTTAAAAAGACCCGTTCGTTGCACCTTCTAATCAGAAGGCTATGTACACAGCGCTCTACATATCATGATAGCTACAGAATATATCATTTACCAAACTCAGACTCAACACTGACATAGAAAAATAAAACGCACTTCTAGAAACAAAGATTCTGCAAATGTTATCACCAAGCAAACTCAGACCTTATTCTGAATATTGTGGGGAACTTGAAAGGCACAGGATCATCTGACTCAGCAGGATGCTGAACTCCAGGCTGTAAATGCATGCGTTCCTCAGGGCTGCCTGGGGCTGAACCACCTGGCCAAGGAGCCCCTCCAGCAACGCCAGGATCTGCACAGAAGCCCAAGGCTGGAGATGTTTACAGAGTTGGCACCACAGAGTCAAGTCTCCTTTCTCCATCATGCCAGATCCACTGAAAATAAAGCCACCCCACACTGTAGGAAGCCTCAGCTATTTATAGGGCTGGGTGATCCCATCAGTCCATGCAACACACTTCACCAGGGAACTGCAAAATCAGATGATTTTGAAGCGAAGGAGTCACTGCCAGGCAAAGCTGCCATGACCCTCCTGCATGGGACAGACCACATCATTTTCTCTGGAGGTTACACATAAGGTATCTGATTAAATTAGCATCACTGAGATATCTCACATAACATCTTCAAGTGGTGATAGTAACTTTTTTTTTTTTTTCCTAGTTTGATCAGGCTTGTTTTGTCTTCCAGGCAGCGAATCTCATTAAATCTTTGCCTACAAAACAAGAAGCCCTCCAGTATAAGAAATCTTCTCTTCTTGTACATATTTATAGACACCACTCAAGTAAACTCAGACACGAAACAAGATTATGTTTATCTGGCGAGACATATTTTCCAGGAAACCATGCTGACTGGCATTTTTCATTACCACCAACTTACCCCTTTTACCGCAGCATCACACAATGGTCTCATTTAGCTTGTTACTCACCAGACTTTCCATGACTTTTTCTTTTCTTCGGACTACAGCTTTTAAGGGTACAATCCCCCATGCAGTAACTAGGACCTGTTTAATGATATTTTTTTTCTCAGATGTACAAACTACAGATTTGGTCACCTTAAAATGCACACTTGCCTGTGCCAGTTTAACAAGCCATCCAGATTCCTCTGGGTAAACAAGATACCTTCTGTCCACGCCACACTTCATGGCTACTTTAGCCAAGAAACTTTAAAATTGGTGCTAACAAATACTATGATGGGAAGATTATGAAATAATATTGATTTATTAGTACATTACTGCTGGGCTCCTGTTTGATACCCCTCCAAAAGACAATGAGATTAATGTCAAATATAATCTATTTTAGATGGCTTCTATTTGTTCTTAGTAGTAATCTCATTAATTAAATAAGATTTACTGACTGAAAAAATCAAACATATTATAGTAGTTTAAAAATACATCAGTGACCTTTATCAACCAGACCTCCAACCTCATCCCAAAATATAAAGTTTCTTGCTGAGACCTATTTCTACACAACTAGATGGGCTGTGTTACAATACCTTTCTTACAACTAACTCTCCAAACAACAACAAAAAAATAATAAAAATTAAACAGAACTACTCTGTCAGAGATCAAATGCAGGCCACCTGATTTATACTTATTCAGGTCACTATCCCTGTCTTTTTTTTTTTTTTTTAAAAAAAATACTGTAGCTTTGCTTTTCATTGAAATAATTCCGAGTATTCTCTAGTATTTGCTTTTAAAAAATCAGCCACTGTATTTGAACAACCATATTTTTTTCTATCAAAAATCCTTAAAGCATTTTAACAACTGGTGCCAGAAAGAAAACATGAATCATCTGAACACTTAACCAAGTTAACACAATACTTGCTCGTCGCATCGTATTTAACTCAATCTGTTTAGGAACCTTATAAGGATGATTTTTAATTTGCAATGTTTGGTACCAGAGTGGTCAAGGAACCAGAGCTTTGCCACTTACCAGTAACTTAAGCAATCAAACAACTCAACTTTTTAAATACGCTTATCACATATTCCCTTCACAGTCCCACAAAACTTTGTTTTGATGTGGCATGTCCTGAATTGCTCGAAGTCAGCACACTATTCCTGCTGCTTACTGTTTCACTTGAAGCTAAAATCCCTCCAGTGCCATCCCTGTTGGTCTATCCTTTGATCCTTACCCATCAGCTCCCAGCCAGCTCCGCACCCATCCCAAGGCAAAGCTCCAGGCACTCCTTTGTATGGAGCACAACTGCTTCTCCTCACCTTCCCAGCCTGTTTTTCTGGTCAAGTGAACTATCTCACCCATGTCCAACAGGGTCACAGCTCTGCGACTGTGCACGATCTTCTAACTCCTCCTGCCTCCTAAGCCAAATGTGCTTGGGAGAGGTAGCTGAGATGAGCTGTTTTCACAAGGGGAGAGCAAGAGCCTTCCCAATCCTGTTGTCCACCAGATGCCTCCTCCCACACCTTCACTTCTCTTGAGGCGATGGCAATCCTTCCCTGACGCACCTTAGTGTAAATATTCCAGATAACAGGGTGAGAACTGCACTCAGTATTACTCCGATTGTAGCGCGGAACAGAGCCATTGCGCTGCAGAGCCAGGCCTGTCAGGTATGCCTAACACTAAAGGCAAACCAGTGCACCTACCAGTAAAGTCCTCCTGATATAGTAACAACTGCTACCTAAAACCATCACTGTGCAAATGTAACTTGAGTCTGGCAGGTGAGATAATCTGTGCAAAACTACACTTTTGATTTGCAGTAACTGCAATTTCAGTAAGGGTTTCTGCTGGCACAACTCCAGATGGTCACATGTGAATCCAAACAGCTATTGTCCTTCTCATTCCCAGTGCATATGGGAATGCTAAAAATCACAGATGATGGTGCACTGCCAGTCTGAACGTATTTGTCAGCTCTAGATCCTATACTTACCTCTCAATCAAGGTGATCTCCTTACTTTATTAGCCGTCTCTGACAAAAAGAATTTTAGATTCAATCCTGACACCTCTCATGATCCAGGCTGGCACCCCTCTGTGAGCTGCACTCCCCTGTTTCATCTGTTGAAGTGTTTTCTCTATTTAAGGTTAATGAGATTTGCAATCTGAGGCTCTTTTCAAGCTGGAATCTTTGCTTTGAAAAGATCTCATCAGTTACCTTTGCTTCCCCTTTCAGTACACCTTTCCACACCACCAGCATGGTTTGAGCCATCATTTTCAAAATTCAAGTATTTCAGAAGTGGGGTGGGGTTTTAGTTTTGCATTTCTTGTGCCCAAATTCAGTCCATATCCTGTCTAGACAGCACAAATTGAGTTTGTCCTGTGATGCTCATCAGGGTTCTGATTTGACTTACAAAGCTGTGCATTAGTGTTGCTTCTCCCTGTGCTAGAGTGCCGAGCAATCATTCAAATAGTTGAGATTACAGCCCTGAGCATCATCTCTGGGGCTGATTCCACATACTTTGAAATAAACTTAGTTAAATCTGTGCAAACCCCTAAACTCATTGATTTAAATTTTGACCTCACCAGGAATACATTCAGCTTCACTTGAAGTCCTTAATAAAGCTGAATCAGTGTGTAAGTAAAATTAAATCAAATGAATAGTTCCCACTCAGAAGTCAATACTAGTTTCCTATATGCAATTTAGAACTCGGCATGTGCAGAGTCAAGGCTTAAATGGGTCTTAGATTAGAGTTCAAGCTGAAATAGCTCAAGATATATTTCAAGGAGAGAAAAAAGGAGAGGAGGAGAAAAAGCGTAAACAAGGCTGGAATTTATTTCTCTTTCCTGAAATAAATTTAATTTGCATTTTTGAAGTCTTTTTCACTTCCCAGTGTTTCTTTACCTCCAAGTCTGCTGTAGGTGGTTGTTTAACTGTTGTTATGCTGAAATCTAAACCAAATACATCCTGAGATTTTTTTAAACCACATTCTTCCAAGGGCAAGGAAGGAGCTCCTTCTGGGGCAGATACTCTCTCAGCCACTTCTGGATAGGACACCTGGTTACAAGATTTAAAAACAATAGTATGTAAAAGTATAGATGGGAGGCATGAGAGACTGGATAGGGAGCAGCAGGAGCCCCCCTGCAGCTGAAGCTCCAGAAGATCATGCCCTTGTATCCAGAACATTCAGAATCAGTCCAGAAGAAGCACTGCGGTCTTGCTTGGAGCCTACCACTGTGACTGAACAATCTCACAAATTAGTTGTCTAATTTTCTTACGTTTTTTACAATGACAGAGGTATATGGCAATTAAAATCTTATGCACTTATTGCTTTTTGTCTGCCCTCTTCCTCCCGCGGTTCTTCATGAGAAGCCGAGGGTTTTGTTTACTGCAAGCAGGAAGAACGGAGGCCATGAACAAGGAAGGCAAAGAGGTAGTATCTGTCAGCTATTCCCACAATCCTGAGGCAGACTTCCCATGTTTTGGCTTGACGAAAAACCAGGGCAGCTGGACCACTGCAAAGTGACAACCCGTACTGTATGTCAAGGCTGACTAACATCCTTGGAAGCTGATGCAGTACAACCTTTCCTACGGCTGACAGGTTACAGCGCGGTGTGAGAACAGGCAATGTGCACAGAGCTAATGCAGCCGCCGCTGCTCCGCTGGAGAGCCGTGCGCTCCTCAAGGGCCAAGCTTTAGCTGGCTCTGTTCATGGTCCAGACACAACTCTTCTGTACCTCTGTCAAGAGATCTGGGTCAGTTACAAAAATCTATCTTTTCTGTAGCGAGATTTATTCTCTTAGCTCTCAAGAACGTACTAGCTATACTACTACTGCAGGCTGTGACTACTTGTTGTTGGTTTTGGTGCTTATCTTCTACCTCTTACTAATTTCTCAAAGTATTCTAACATGTTCTCAGTGCTTTTTCAGATTGAAATTTCAACAATATTGGCAACACTAGGGAATGGCTAAAATCAAATCCACTGCAGTTGTTTCAAGGCTCTTTTTCTCATTCTTTTAGCTTCTCAGAAGCCACCTTATATTTACAGAATACATTTTTAATTGTATAAATTTAACTCTCCTCACAGTCATATATGAATGAGTAGGTATTAAGGAAGCTGACTGTTGCACTGAACTCCGAAGCTAGTAAAAGATGCACTCGGATCTCTTTCACAATCTAGGAATACTGATGAGCATCTCTACCCTCCAATACCACTGAAAACTCTAAGCCAAAATGAAATAAAAAGACCTAAAGCCATCAACAAACAAACCTGATGAAGCAACATAAACTCAAAGGTTAAAAAAATAATAATCTATTTTTCCTCTGAAACTAGAAAAAAACCTTATGGTTTAGAAAAAAAAGGTCCAAATGAGATGTCACTACTGGTAGCTGTTTATAAAGAAATGCTTCCAGAATATCATACCAGGCAACAGCATAAAACTCTCAAACAGATGGGCAGACACGAGCTTTGGATATTCCTTAAGTTCAAGGAGGTTTAAGGATTTAAAATGTTTTCACGTGCTGGGTGCAGAAAATCTATATGCTTTTCAGACAAAATTGGAACAGCCTCATTTTAGAGTGAATTTCCAAGACATACAGCTCTGCAAATGAACAAAGAGAAGGCAAATGCTGAAGGACTTTATTATGCCTTTCCTTAGACAGTTACTCCTTTGAAATTATGGCAACGGACTCATCCATCCCGGCTTACGGCTGTAGCTACCTGAGAGCAAACAAAGGGCTGCTTATAATCCACGAAGCACCTATAACTGTTAAAAATCTGGCATGATATGAACCTAGCAACACAGCCTAGGCAAAGGCTTCTTCCACCTGTGAGGAGGAGCATCCAGCCAGCCATAGCCAGTCAACCACACCTCCATCCCAAGAAGGTTACGGAGTGAAGCCTCCTGGAAGCTACATCCACCACATGAAGGGGGTGACTAGGAGCAGCCAGCAAGGATTTACCAAGAGTAAATTTTTCCTGACTAACCTGATCACCTCCCACAAGATACTGAACGGCTACACAGATTAGAGGAAGGCACTGTGTTCTCAGCAAGTCTGTGGCTGAAACCAAATTGTCTGAAGTTCCTCATATGAATCAGTTAATACAGAAAAGGGACTGTCATGGATTGTGGCAGGGCACAGAAAGTTAGAGACCACGACGAAGAAACCTACAACACAGAATAAATCACTAGATACAAAAGCAAAGTCACAATAACAAGTTTGTTGCCATATCAGCTCTTCCAGAGATTTTGCACTTCTGGTTACGGTAAATAATAGTGGCTGGGACAGTGGACACCATCTGACATTCTGCTCTACACTGAAGATGAGATTTTTCCATTTGACATTCACTGGAGAATACAGCATGGAAACAGGGAGTTAAATTCTTTAACAATGATATTCAAACACATGCTGTTATAACTGCAAAGGTCAGAATATGAGACAATCTGTAACTTACTGAAAAACAGTAAATGCTCTTTCCCTTAAAATCATTCTAATATACCAGTTGCAAATTTAAAAAGCAGTGTTCATGTATAATTCATCAGAAAGGATTACACACAGTTGAAAGAGCGAGTATTGCCAAATCCAATGAACACATCTCAAAAGATCACACACTGAAATCTAACAACAGATGACAAAAATCAAGTGACCAGCCATTTCCTCCTTTTTGGCACCATCGTGTATATTCAAAAATCAGGTTACCATAATAGTACTTTAGGGATCTTAAATCTGACTTCCTGCACAGAACAATCTATGAGACTTCCTTGAAGTAGTACTGAAACGGAGCCGTTCTTTTAGAAAAGCTTTCTTTTTAGAAAATAGCAAATCCTGGTTTAGACATAGTGAAGAATCTACCAAAAAGCTCTGATAAAATGTTCGTTAGCCTCATTATTCACAATTTGTAAACTTCTATTTCCTTTTCTTTTTTAGTCTGAATGTTTCTAGTTTCAACTTTAAGCCACTGGATCCTGCTTTATCTTCTGTCAATAGATTAAAAAGCCTCTGTTCCCCAGGTAACCAGTGAAGAATTAATTTCCTAAACCTTCCCTAAAAGAGGCTGTGCTTCACAGCTGGTCACTGTGCTTCCCAATCTTCAGTCATTTTCAGGTTTCTTCTCTGAATAAGCTCCTCGATTTGCGGACACAAGATGGTGAGATATTATACTGGAAGATCTAGCTAATAAACATAGGGGTAATGTATTTATGGTACTAAATGATATTATGCTATGTCGGCTTCTGGAGCCAAGAATATCATCAGCACTTCCAGCCATTTTACATTGCAGGGAGCTTGTTCTCAGCTTCCCACAATTACTGAAGTTTTGAAGTCATTGTTTCCAGGGATACTCTAAGGGAAACCATTAAGCACAGACCACACACCCTGTTCTTAGATGTATTGCTTTACACACATACTGAAATACATCTTGTTTGTGCACACCTTAAGAGGAAATCCAAATCACACCGAGTGGACTGTTCCTTTAGCTGTTAATTGGCAAAACTCTGGACAAATAGTAAATAATAGGGGAAAGCTGTGATTTTTTGTTTTCTTAAGGTCACTGACAAAAGTTTATGGCAATGCAAGGATAACAACCAGTCCCTAAAGGACGTAAGCAGAGTAACTACTCCTCATTCGAAACTGTATTTCATATCTTTCAGTTATCCAACTTCATACCCATTTAATGTGAGTCATGTTAATGCTGTATTGTTCTAATTTCTTACCAGTGAGTGAGCTACAGAAATACATTCCTTCTGCCTATCATCCACTAAGTCTCCATTTTGCTTATTCTAGGAGAATTCAATAAAAGCATGTAATATACATCCCTTGGAAAGGTTATGAATGTAGACCTGACAAACATAAATCGAGTTGTGCAACAATATTAACTATAGTTACAGTGACAACCAGATTTTTATAAATACCAACATTTTCAAGATGTCTCTCTCCAACTTACCAAGCACAAATTTAAAAAGGTCACTGGTATGAAGATTCTAAATTTTTAACAAATATTTTCTAAAAAGGATGCAAGTCTGAACACTATCTATTATTTATAGACATAAAAAGTACCAGTCTTCTCTTTGGACTGTGAAATGCTAAATTTTATCTCTCCTAGCAAAACATGATACCCTGACAGCTACACATCTGGAGGCAGATCTTGTTAGGGGCCTCACTGCAGGAATTCAGGGTTTTGTTCACATAATAATGACGTTTCTTTTGCCTGAAGATACCTCAACAGGCGTAACTGATCTCTGCACAGGGAGACTGTGGCAGACTCATCCACAGTAGGATGACTAAGTCCTTTTAATCCTTCCTAGCTGCCCACAAACCACAGCACTGTAATCCATCTGAAAAACTCCAGAACTGTGCCTCAAAGTAAGCCAAGAGAAGATTACCAACACATTAACCTCCATTTTTGCTTATTAAAAGAAAAATTAAGAGCTTTGAAAGTTAGAAACTTTTACTGCTCTTGGCATTGAAAGGCCTAATTGTGAGACTAAAATGTTTCACTGGCCAAGTTTGAGACAAGCAAAGACAGTTTGCTCACTAGTACCTGCTTGCTCACTAGTACCTGCAGTCAGGGGGAATGTAACGGCAACTCACCTGGTAACAAGGGAGTGATTCACAGTGTCACTACCCACCAACCTCCTTCAAGCATTGCAAGGAATAAGAATTTTCTTCCTCTTCCTGTGACACCTGGTCCCCTATGAGGCAGCAGCTGTTTCCAAACATCACTTTTGATTCTGCAGGACTGTGTTCGCAGATGTGCACCCCTCCTAGACCTCCAGCTCCTCCATCACTCCCTGCAGAACACTCCTCTGCTGTAGCACAAACCGTAACTGCTGCATGCATGCGTGTCTGTCTGCTGGGGAGCAACTGTGCAAGATGGGGCATTTTCCCTCTTACTGCCTGCTGATTTTTTTATGCCGTTCCAACCACCTTTAGAAAGCCAAGGATATTTTGAGTTCAATACGAAAACTCGAGGCCAATAAAAAGAAAAATCTATTTAAATTATTTTTTAAATCCTCTGATAGCTCTGTGAAAAGGAAATCCAGCACCTCAGGAAGCTCTGGCAGTGTTATGCAGGAGGCATGGACTCAGACGTGATACTCCTCTGGCTGCCTTAGAAAAGTAGAACCCCCAACTGTGAAGATCATCTAACAGTAAAGATGCAGAATAGCTCTGTGTGCTCTGTAAAATATATGCACATATATTACAGTGTCAAGATGACAGTATGAGAAGCTATGGATTGCAACTGTGCAGTTCAAAAAGCCTGTCTTGATATTCATTTTGGAGACATCCTAAAAGCATAAAATAGGAGTTCCTGGTTTATTTTTAAGTACCGACCTGTTCCACGTTAGTTTCCCCTCTTCTACCAACTAAGCCATTTTCCGATCCTCCACGACACAGCGTGGCACTGTGAACAATTTTGAGAGACCTGGGCAAAGAATTAGAACAGGTCCATTGCCAGACTTGTTTCCAGGTTTTTGTTCTACCTGTTTACCCCAAATCCAGAAAATGCAGGACTGCCTCAGTCCACCTGCAGTGCCTAATACTTGACTGCTGCCTGTCCTCCAGAACTGCTACTGCTTCTACAACCTTCCCAGAACCCACCCTGTACCACTGCTATTGATGCTCAAATTGTGCCACCTTTTCCAGGTAAAAACCTCAAGATTTTTCAGTCTCATGCAACTTGTCACCTTCCACACTGCCCATAACAGGGTAGCAGGGGGAAATGCCTTTTCTACCTGACAGCCTATTTCTGTCACTGGCATGCACAGGTCTGACAAGTCCAAGCCACTACCTGGAAAAAAGCGTCTCGGGGCTGGCTTAATCTTAGTTCAGAGGATGGGAAGGACTGGAATGGCAGCAGTCACTCTCCTTCAGCGTAAGAAATCTCTTCTGCAAAGCACTGTAAAAATCACTGCTGAATTAACAGCTGAATCAGCACCAGGCCTTCTTATTTTGGACTCCAGAGGCTTTACCCACTCAACGCTAAACTCCAAAAGAATTAAGAATTATGGAAATACATCACATGATGATAAGTATGAAAGTTAACCTAGCTACAGTTAAGCAAAGCCGTATCGTGGCATTTCTAAGATCATGTAACATAATACAGAAAAACACACAAAGAACACATGCTATACAATCCATCCATTAGAAAAAGGGGAAACCCCCTGACTGTATCAAGAGCCAAGACAGATTATCCTGCTGCACAGTAACACAGGTCACCATCACCTCACACACAAGCAGAATCCTTCAAGCGCTGAGACAGCACTGCACTCATCATCTTCTATTTTGCTTCAACTTAATGTGAATAATTACATTCATAGACACGGACAAGAGGAAATTTCAAGTTCAAAGTGTCCTGGGAATAGTAAGTACAGTATTACAGACTCATCGCCACTGTTAAAAGTCTGTCAAAAGCTCATAGAAACTTCAGGAAAACAATTCTATGAAATGATCCAGTTATCACTCCAGAACACACAAAATCATTTAAAACTTACTTAAATCGCCAAAGCTCTCTCAGATCTTGCAGTTAATCAGTTTTGAAGAAAATTTATTCTCACGTGTCTCAGCTGAGCTTCAATCTTACTTTTTATTTCTACAAAATGAGTCTCTAAATGCTATAACTGTGAAAGAAACTTCAAAACACCACACATGCAGCTAACAGACACCTGCCTGGATTACAGACAGCCCAAGAAAAGAGCTCTGAAGTATGAAATGAAATTTAGCAAGGGATAAGTCAGGTAATAATGCTGTTTTACAACACCGTCAGGAGTAGTTTTGCTCTTGAAAGCAATAAGCAATCATATGAGGAAGAGCCAATGACTGAGGAAGTCAAGTGTCAAATGACAATGTTGCTAGGATCAGAACGGGATCTGTATTCCTGCAGGCAGCTGTATCTTTAAAAAGTTGGAGATGCAGTTTTATTAATTTCATGTGAAAATAAAGCAGCTTTGTCAAAGATAAAATAGGCTACTATGAAATACTTTGTCAAATATTTTTTTCAAATGAGGCCCACGTGCTTTGTTAATTTAAGAGCAGTGGATAAATGGTATTTTCCTATTCATCAAATGCCGAGTTACATGTCTTTGCAAACAAACTAAAATACGGTGCGACAGTCAAGGATGTGAGCACTTGTCATACCAATTCTAGAAAAATTAGTAAATCTGCATTTGATTATAATACACATAATATTAATCTCTAAGTTATAACCTTGATCTCGGCAGTTTAAACAACACACAAAGATCAAGTATTTCTACCCTGCAGATGTAGCTAACACACTAAACCTACTATTAAATCAGCTAGTACTTTAACATGGTTTAAGGTAAAATCTATCAAAATTAACAAATACAGTCAACATGACCATTCTAAATTCAGGACATATGCATAGCTGTACAGGCTTCAAGAAACCTACTTTTTTGTGCATTCTGGGAATGAAATGACCAGAGGCCACTGAAACCACATTTACTGAAATGTGAACTGAAACGTGTACTGAAAGCTTGCAAAACCTCAGCACTTCAACTTGAAGTACCAGGATATCCCAGAGATGGTATGTATGAGTGCGCTATGAAAAAAAAAAATTACATTTTATCACACAATCACTTAATTGTAATGAGTAGCCCAAGAGAAATATATTAACAACCATTAACTTTCCCCCCCCCCCCCCCCAGTATTTTCTCATTTGGGGTTTTACTTGGCCCTTTGTGGTCTACTGCCTTTTTATGTTCATGTAAAGAACCTACATTTTTTAATTTATCTACCTTCTTAACACAAATATGTTCCAAAAAGCCATTTCTGAGCCTCCCTATGATCGCTATTATTATTTTACAGTCGTACCTCTATAAGCACTTTACACTTGACCTAAAAGGGAAATGCTATTCTGTATAATTACAGAATTTCTAAGATTTTACGCACACAGGCATTATTACCGTGAAATAATCAAAACCTTGTCTAGTTTTGAACTCTGCTTCAACAGCATCACAAAGTCAGCCACACAACCACTGGCCCGCACAGTGAATTCATTACTAATCTTTGTCAAATAACGATTGACTCATAACTTGAATTACAAGTGCTTTATGGCATTGCTTTTAACAGTACTAAGCAAAGTTTTAGATGTGTCGACACTGACTAGCTTTTAAACTATGGCCCACAGTATTCCATCTGTTTAACCACTGGTGGGAAGGAACTACTACCATTTAGCTAAATGTCAATGTCCTTGTCAAAAACACGTCCGTAGCCTGACAGTAAAACCACGTCAAAAAGAGACGGAACATAAAAGGAAAAATCAAGACCAGAAAGTTTTACCTCGCTGTCTGGGCTGGGCTGGATAACTTCCCAGGTCTGAGAGTCCACATCGTAGCAGTGAAGCTCGTTGGGCAGCGTGTTGTCTGCAGCACCACCAAACACATAGAGATGCCGGTCGAATGCAACCATTGTGTGGCCGTACCTCCGTTGTGGAGGAGGAGGGGAGCCTCGAAGTAAGTGCTCGGTAGGAATTCGTGTCCAACTGAGACATTAAACATGAAACAGTGTATTTTTTTACAATTCTTTTCTGCAAAGTAAGTTTTCTAACACTCAGATTGCATGAATAAAGAAGAGGAGCTCTATTACAGTAATTACTGAACCTGCATGAGACAGACAACGACTAATCCTGCAGGATTCCCAGAGATTTATGTCAGCTCCATGTTGCTAAACTTCTAACTGAAAATGTGATAAAGGCAGTATGATTCCCTGACCCAGATGTATTTATGTAAAACCCAGCAGCTCAAAGACCACAACTCAGGGAGGAATCAGTGATCTTTTTAACACATGTTAACAGCTACCCCTTCTAAGTAAAGGGCACCGTCCTGATACCATATACCCCATTTTGGTATCGCTTACTCACTACGACAGCACGATTTCAGCCAAGGTCGTTGTTGCAGTTGTGGTTCCACTCCAGCCAGTAACCAGACAGACCAGGCTGTCAAAACAGGCCAGTGCATCTGCATTCCCACTTTATAGCATTTTTAACCCATCAGAGGGGCCACATTTTCAGAGCAATGGCTGACATTCTGAGAAAGCCACACCAACCATCTCAAATTGAATACTCAAGATTTTAAAAAATACTATGCATTTTACATTTCCAAGTGATTTCACTATGAACTGGTATTTCACAGGATCTCTGGTTCTAGTCAGGTATTTATAGAACAACTTTCAGTAAGGTAGTATTCGGCATCCCATTCTGAATACACTAAGATTCGTACTCACTGTTTAATCTACTCTATTTTCATCTGCTGAAAAAGACCAACCTGATGCATGTGAGAAAACATCTCATTAAAACAGTCCATATTTTACCTTATCCACCCTTCCTCATCATGAGATGCAGTATTCTTCCTCAATACCCTTAGGTATGTGCATTTCTCAACTCAAGTAGTCAAGGATTATCTGGATTTTGCACAACTTAACTGTCTACACTTACATCTTTTCTTTGAATTCAAACTGAAAGAGATTATTGGTAATCTTTGCTCCACTCTGGCCAGAGAAAACAAACATCTTGTCTTTGCAAACAGCCACGGGAAAATTACAGCATGAAGGAGGAATTTCACCACTTTGTTCAATCTGAAAGATAATGAAGTTCAAAATTACGAATGTCTTACAGTAGTGCGCAGCTATGCATGCTCAGTACGCTGCAGGACCATGCATCAGCAGATAAGACAGACCACATGGCAGCAATGTGTGCAGACAACCAAGTCCCTGTAAATCTGGCTACAGGTAATCAACTAATGCTGTGCTTAAATGTCTGCACAGACTAATTTTATCATGGATGAAAAGGATGGGAGGTCACATTTCTAAAGCCCCTGCTACTGTAAGGGTCAGGACCCTCATCTTGATAGCCAGCCAGCAAAGCTCCCAGCCTGCGGCAGCGGTTAAAGTGGGAAATGCAGTCCCTCTTTATAGGGGACATAGCAAAGCCACCGTGGGCAGTCCAGGTCCAGTTCACAGATTCACAAGCGAAAAGTCACACTTTAATATACACTTGGTTTTCCATATACACAAATAAAATCAAATTTGAACTGTTTCTTTTCACCTGTGTGACAAATACATTATGAAGAGAAAGCACTGCAGTCCAGCATAGGAAATTTTAAATAATTGTGCATGAAAACCAAACAGGAAAATTCTATGTGTTAGTTGGAATTAAAACTTCTTACCTCTTCCCAGCATGTTAGCTCTCTATCCTGTAGCCCAATAGTCCACATATCATTTAACCTATGTTATAACACAAAAAATGCATTATTTGAAACAGTTTATTTTCAGTAATTTTTAGCTCGTGGTGTTGAAAGGACCGAGACCCTATTTTACTGGCTTTCCTTCTTCTGCACAGGAAGAATCTCCTACTTCACTAGCAGAAAAAAACCTATTAGAATCTTTTTGCCCTATACCTGAATTCTATACACCACACCAGCTGGCTTTAGCATCTTCTGGTTACAAGTACACTATAGTTAACAGCTGCACACAGCAACTCTGCCTGGAGCTTAAGGATTTGAACTATTTAACCTTTAGGATTTTTACAGAAATACCCCTTATTACCCTGCTGCCTTCTACTCATCCCTGCTAACCCCCGAGACTGACCACAGTAATCATTTATGTGGCTGAATCCTACCTTAAATACATAGAGGACAAAGTGGGTAACCTGACACATTGCTGACTACTATGTATCTGACAATGCTTTTCCCAGTACAAGTTACTCACAGTAACTACAGATGCTTCCTTTGTTCAAATCTGCCGGGAGGCTCATGTTCCACAAAAAGACATTTTTTGATGTGATTAGACATATTTAATGTAAATTAGACAGCTCCTCTCATCCAGTCCCTCCTTCCAGCTACCCAGGGTCCTTGGGGAACCCCCTAAGCTGGAACTGAGCAATCCCACAGCGTTATGCATCTTTCTCCAATTCCTCCCCCAGAAATAAAGAAAACATCCTATCTGTTTTTCCAATTAACAGCAGTTCTCCCAGAGACTCTGAGGAGCTGGTAACTTTTCTGCAGATTCTCCTTTGAAGAGGAGGCAACCCAGCACACTGAGGCAGCTCCTAGTTTGTGGCAATCTCTGTATGCTCTCACAATGCAAATATTGTGCACCAACACAAAGTACTTCTCAAGTTCATCAAGACAAAAAAATATTATGTACTCAAAATTGATTCTTCCCTGATAGACTAACAGAAAATGCAAAGAGATGCCATCTGGGACAAAGCACCAGACTCTCCTAACTTCTCAGTATCACTCATTTCCAGTCTTTTCTTATCCAAAAATCTCATCACCCTTCCACCTAAATAATATGACATGCTATCAGAGAAAAAGCTGACGTGTTGCTCTTAGTTCTGTCATACAACTTCAAAGAAAATACATGCTCTGTTCTGTAAGCCATCAGCAACATCAAAAGACCCATGGTGGCTATCTTTTGAGAAATGCTCATTTGCCAAATTTCAAAGATCCTTTAGCATCTTTACAGCCAAGAAGAGTGTCAAATTATACACCCTATAGCCATTCTGAGCCACCATATTTTTAGGTTTTAAACACATACTTATTTTGAACATGAAACAGTGAATTGCAAAAATGTAATGCTTAACAACAGGGGGGGGGGATTTGCAAAGCTACAGTTATGTATTAAAGCACTTGGTATATGAAAACATCTCTGTAAAGTTGAAAAGCAAGGGACTGGGATTTTACAAAAGCACCAAAGGAGAGAGTGATCCCACCACATACCGTGCATTGCCATCGTATCCTGCAAAGATCCACAGCTTGTCACTATACACTGTTGCGCCATGAGCTGACCTCGCAACTGGCAATCTGCAATTGAGAAAATTAAAAAATTCTTAAATTGCCTGCAGAGGTGCTATCAGAAGAAGATCTGCATGACAAGTAAAATGCACGTGTAAGAAGAATAAAGTCCCCTACACAAAATGGCTTCAAGTCAGGAAATCGCTTCTGTCATTCATCCTCAAAACACAAAGCAAGCCTCCGACGGGTATGTTTTAGAATTTTACACTCTGCTTCCTTAATTAAATAAAAATTACCTTAATGAATACAGAAAAAAACCAACTGGGGAAAAAAAGCCCAACTAATCCCTTGCCAAGCCTTAAATACCCTTAAAAGTATTTTATGGAAAGTAGCTAAGTAGCGGGACAATTAACAGCACTATCATTACGGCAACGTGGCAATCCACTCATGCTATTACATCCAGTAGACGTAATGTTAGCTTGTCTGAGGTCATTTGTGCAGTATGCACACCTGTAACTACAGGCAAAGACAAGGACATTTGAGTTTGAAAATATGAGTAAGAACTACTCTGCTAAATGTCCAAAGTCAGACAATAACGAGAAAGAGAAATTACTCACGTTGCCTCCATTCTAAAACATAGCATGTGCTCATCAGCGGCGAGCAACGGTAACTTAAGAATGGATTGTGCATTCCTCATCCCTTTCTACAAATCACAGAAATAAATGTTCCTTTACCTCTCCCCACTAAAATCAGCATTTGAGAAACTTCAAATACACAATGAACTTGTGGGTAAAGACACAGTATGTCCCGTATGTGGGTGTGGTAAACATTGAGTAGTTGGGTCAAAATCAGTGTCACAGATAACATCCTGAAATGGGCACAACACATTACTGGTTTTGATTTTGCCTTGGAAAGCTGGAACTCAGGAACCTGTCAACAGGATCCAAACAGATCTCATCAATTTATTCATCCGCTTCTGAATTTGTGTGAACACACATCACCTTAAGGTGCCTGAAGGCAGTGTGTGCATTTCAGAGCACTCCAAGTCCAATTTTAATCAGAAAAGAATGTGTAGCTTTAACTATAAACAGGCTTCAAATCGGTTTCTGATAAAACTAAATTGTTAACTATGAGGTATCAACAGATTTTATGCTATCCTTGAAAAAGAAACAATTCAAAAGAAAAAATTCCATTTCCTCTCATCCCTTCTGTCACAGAAAAGAAACATGGGGAATAAATTTTGGTCAAATTCCCAAGGTGGTACACTACAGAATGGAGGCCTTGCAAAAAAACTCCTTCAGAACAGAAGATAGTTTTCAGAAAAAATTAATCAAGAAAGTACAGCAGAAATTGTCCTGCAGCCTTACTATTAGCACTGTACCTAATTCTAACGATGCAGTTTTAAATGTCTCCTGAACTACGCTCAAGTCCCCTTGAAGAGTGTGGTAATGATGCCAGCTCCTTACCTTCCTTCAGTCTTCCACTCCGTCCACTGCCCAGTTGCAAACTTATATTCAAAGAGATCATTTTTATTCTTCAGGTTGGAATTGGAATAAATGTCTCCAGTATAGCCACCTGGGCAACAATAATTCCATCAGACTCAAGTGCAATAGAGCATACGCACTTCTACTCATTATATTAGAAGAAAACTTAAGTTTAGATAGCAGAAGGAGAAGGTACTTGGCTAATGGACTACTACAGGTGGGAGACTTCTCCTCTACTCCTACCCTTAAAGAAACACTATGGTAATGAGTTCCAAGCCTTCTTTACTTTAGACAAAACAGCAAAAGTATTTCTAAGCTAAAGTTGAAATCACAGTCAGCCATAAAAAGTACTGGATTTGCTACTGAATAAGTTCTTTTTATACTTCCTAAAAATATCTCATTCTTTTTTCAAAACAATAGTACCAGCACATTTATCATTCTGAACACGCACAACTGTAATCTGCTGCTGTCTTACCAAACACAAACATGCTGCTCCCATAGACCACAGCTGAGTGGTGATACCGTGGTGCTGGCGGGGTCCCCGTGGTAAAAGCCCTGCACAACATTTAGAACAGCAGCAATCAAACATTCCTGTCATGCTTCAGGCACTCAAAGCTATCTTGCAGATTCAAAAAACCCCAATAGTGAAAAGTTACTCTACTGTTCCTGAGTGTTTTCACAGTTTTGGTTTCCTAATTATACTAAGATTTTGTGACAGACTTATTACTATAAGCATAAACCGTTACAAACATGATGCTGTTTGGCAGAGAGAGCGAGGCACAGGTAAGACAACAGACTGCACATTCCAGAGCAAAGGAGCAAAGCAAAGACACCTGTGAGCCCCGCCCCCCCCCCCCCCCCCCCCCCCCCCCCCGCACCTCTCCTGCCCTGAGGGTCTGCAGTAACCCAGTCCCTCTGCCTGCGCATCCTCCCAGTGCTCTCACAGCCTGTACAAACAGCGGCACCCGTGGCACTGCCCATCCCTGTGGTGCTCAGCACCCGCTCGCTGGCAGGAGCTGTGTGGGGGCACTCAGTAACCTCCCGGACAGCTCAGCTGCACAGCAGCCTGCAGAGCTCAGCTGGGACAGCCCCAGGGCTGGGGGTGACACTTCCCCTCGCGTGCTCTGGTAGAGCCCCCAGCTTTTACACCCGGGCCCGAGGAGCTGCAGACAGAAGAGGCATCGCCCGGTGCTGCCAGCAGCGGGGCAGAGCCTGGAGCGCACAGCGCGGCCCACCTGCACCACGAGCAGTCCTTAACGTCGAAGCGCAGCAGGTCGTTCAGCATCGTCTTCCTGCGGGGAGGAACGGGAGGCGGCTGAGCCCGCTGACCTCGGCCCCCGGCCCCTCGGGCCTGACGCCCCGCAGGCCCAGGCCTGCTCCCCCCAGGCCCGCCGCGGCCTTACCCGTTGTCCCCACCGAAGACGTAGATGGCGTCGCGGTAGGCCACCACGGTGTGCTTGCTGCGCCTGCGGGCGGCAGAGAGCGGCGGTCAGCTGCCGCCGGGACACTCGCCCTCCCCTCCCTCCCTCCCCCCTACGCCCCTCACTCACCTGGCCCCCACGAACTCGTCGCAGGGCGGGAGACGGCGCCACCGGTGCACCGTCTCGAAGGGCCCGAAGTTGAGCGTGAGGTACTCGACACTGTCCGAGCAGCTGTGGTCGAAGTCTACGCTCGGCGCCACCTTCGAGCGCCCCGCGCCGCCCGCCGGGGCCCCGGCCGCCGCCATGGCCCGGCCCAGCGCCCGCGGCGCTGCCAGGCGGACTACGGCTCCCGGCGTGCCCCGCGCCCCCTCGCCGCACGGACCCAGCATGCACCGCTCGCTGCCGGCCGCGCAGGGGAAGGCCGTGGGTTCGAGTCCCGCGCCCGCCCTCAGCGGCACCGGGGCCGCCTCCGCAAAGACTCGGAAGGCAGGCGGGTTTATACATGAAAAGCGTTGATTTGTCAATACAAAAAAACCCGCCCCACAAGTAAACTAACAAAGTCCCCCATGACCAATACTCATGAATGTGCATAAAGTCTCGTTGCAGAGCCTCAGCCCAGCTGCTCTGCTGGCTGGTGACAACGCAGCCCGCGAGGGTGGCAGCCACCATCCCACCGTCTGGTTCTAGTTTAACAGGCAGCTTGTACCTCCTGGGACGGCGTTGGTAACCTTTAAGACTATTGCTTTAGATTCTTCTCAACCGTAGAAAAGGAGCCAGAGGGGTGCCCTGCGCCGGCAGCAGCCCTGGCACATGGCGGTGGAGCCCAGCGTTCCTCGCCCTCCGCGAATGCCACGTTCCTGGGTGGCTGCTGCAGCACCTGCCGCCGGCAGCCTCACACCAAACACAGCTCTTGCCTACGGATTCCTCACCCAGAGTCCAGCATCGTGTGATGCAGGACAGAGGGGCACAGGAGCTCCCCCAGGCCACCTCCCCTGCAGACGGCTGCTCTCACACCCTACTTGGCCTTTCTCTAGGGGGGAGCTTGAATCACAGTACTACTTGCCAAAACCCATCCTGCACACCACCACTCTGCTTGCGACGGAGTGTGGCACACTGCCACGTCGTGCCCGCCCAGCTCAGGCTACGCGCCAGCTATATGCTGCAGGAGGGACAGAACAGAGCACTGGTCCCCAAAGGCCACTTCTCCCCCAGTCCTTCCCTTCTCAACAGATACCCTCCTGGAAAAACCATTAACCCCTGCAAACCAATAGTTTCTAACCAACACACCAACAAGCTCCAACAGGAACTCTACACGACACTGGCCCATCTACTTTTTGGACCTTGCAACTGCAAAGAAATCCTTGGATTTCTCAGTTCAGGATGAGGAACAGTATCAGTAGTATTAAGCCGGTCTCATTTTTCATGGTCTTATTTAAACCCACCATCCAACTTAAACTAAAGTGAGCTCCCCTAAGGCACACAGCAGCCAACTCCCACTGGAAAGCAGTGAACCCCACCAGCACCTCTCCACGAGCTAGACCTGAATGTGTTCCATTTACTGCTGACACCCCAAAACACACCTTGATGCTTCCAGATGTTTGGTATTCTTACCTCCAAGAATGGATGACTGCTTTGAGCTTTGCTGCTAACACACAGGGCAAAGAAGGATGGTTCTACCTCCTCCCAGGGCGGGGATCAGTCACTTTGAAGACACTCGATCCTTCCTGTACAGCTATCAGGATACACCACTGCGGCCATCTGCTTCTAGTTGGGTTTCCTCAAGAGACTGCACTGTTTAGTTTAACTTGTTGGCCCTTTTCAGTGAAAGTTGAGAGAGACAAATTCCTCACAACAAAATTCCTAATAGACTTTAAAAAAAAATTAAAATAATGTTTAGGTAGAAGAAAGAACCACAGCATCCCCACTGAAGGGAAGGCCATAGCACGTTTAATTATATATTCTTATACACCAGAGAATCCACAGGGAAGAAAGACACCGCGACACAACTGCTTGGAAATCAGAGCTTAATATACCTTATTAGAGACACACACACACATGCACACACACAAACATCAGGCTTCCAATCCTGCCTCTCACAGAGCTATTCATACAAAACCGCTGAGAACCCAAGGACCATTCAGATCAGTCTGCAGCGAATGGTGGGGATGCCCCGCTAGTTGTGCCCACTCTCAGACACAACATGAGGGGTTTGGGTGGGAGAGGGGAGCAAGGTCTGCTTTAGAATTCAGAGTTATTTTACCATTTTCCCCACACTTGCTAAACAAATTATGCCATCTTTGGCTGTTAAAAAGTTAATTTATTATCCCCTCCTGGTAAAAAAGTGAAAAGCTATACTCTGTTAGACCAGTAAGATACAGAATCACTCCAGCTCTTTGGAGGTTTTTAGATACAACTTCAAAGCATATTGTTCCACAAAGGAACAGCAAGTACCTTTCTTAAGAAAGGAAACTCTATAATGGGTCAGCCTTTTCTTTTACGCAGAAGAAGATGTATCCATTACAGGACTCCCTTTCTGTCCAGACGACTCCTGTGAAATACCCTAACATCCTCCAGGCAGCACATACAGAAAGTTTCCTAAGGAGAAATAAGTCTTAAAAAAAGTGACTTCAGGAAACAAGTGCAAGTTTCTTTTAAATCTGTTTTATAAGGAGGATACCAATGTACATTTTAATAGTTTTATTTTCATTTTCCCCAAGGGGGAACCAAAGGCAGAGAGGTGTTGTGAGATACATCACACTGTTCTTATGGGTAAATCAATTTGCAAATGTTATTTTACCACTCTATAAAAATACACACAGGAGTGTGAAGGAAGCAAAGTAGTTCAGAGTGGCTGTCATGGAGCAAATATGTTAAATACAGTCAGGTCTTTTTCCCCTAAAAATTGTGGCTTCTTATGTTCCATAAACCCAAAGTCTTTAGTAGCCACGTGCCACAGGAACAGAAATTTAAGTGGTAGCTTCCTTTGAGCATGTGCACACAAAAGCGTTAGTAAAGAACTGCTCCCATGGGACTAGGCAGCAGATGTGAGCAACAAAGCCCCATCCACAACAGGAAAGAAGATATGCATTCAGTTTTATTATCTCAGCTTCCCATCCAAACTCCTGTAAACAGTTTCCATACCATTTAGGCATCTCTGATAGAAGAGTCTATAGTTCTATAAAAAGAAGTCACGCTGTAAGATCAAGATATTTACCCTGTATGTGTTATGTGAGCGCAAAGAGGAACAACCTTCCAATTTCTCAAGATACATCCAAGCAATCTGTAAGTGACCCAATTCCTTTCTCTGTCCAACTGTGCTGTGGGAAACTCAGTTAAGTGCCTCTTCACAGGTACAGTTTGCTTTTAAAAATATTAAGAACAAATTTTTTTTTTTTAATCTTTAAGAACTTCCTGGAAAGTTACTGTGGAAAATGAAAGTGCTCCCATGGTGAGACGAAATGTGCAAAGCTCTACAGACTTCTGTCCTTGTTGCTTTCTTAGTATTCCATCCCTTAGCAGATTCATGTGAAGATGAGGCTCAATACATTGCAACGAGGCCATCATCCACCTGTAACAAGCAGGCAGACACTGGAAAATGTTTTATGTTGAATCATAAAACGTGGAATAAGCAAAAAAAAAATAATTGTTCAGATATGATCAGTGTGGTCTCTTGCACGGGTTTATATACCAATGGCCTGTAACACTCGCTTTTCATTCTCATTGAGATGGTCTGAAAACATTGCATAGCAGGGCTGCTGTGCAAACTGACAGAGGAAGTCAGTGAGATAGGCCTGAAAGGAAGACAGAAAGACCCAGTTAGCATCATGTCACTTTGGAAATTCTGTTTCTTTCACATATTGGAAGATAAACCTCAACACGCATCAAGTAAGCCAAAGGGACTGCAGGGAACAGACAGGCGATGCAGAAGGAAGGGCGGCAGCAGGGGGGAAGGGCTAATACACAGCTGCCAGGTGGTGGTAAAAAGCAGGAGCAAAGTATCATACAGGGGCTGACTGGATGGGAGCACCTCCAAGTGGAGCATGAAATTCTGTCATGTTCGGTCTCCAACCTATTTCTGACTTCAGCAAATAGCTGTGAAGTCACGGGTACAAAAGTTTCAAATCCCTCTGTTCAAAAAGCTTTGTTCATTCACATTTGCAAGTTACTGATATTGATCCAATAAAGAAAAACAGCTCCAGGCATTCCTTGGATACTCAGCACTTTCCAAAGTAATTTCAATGAACTGAGTACCTTCAGGACAACAATCAGTAACTGGTGGTTTGCAGTCTTCTTAAAGTACAACATTAAAAAAAAAAGGTTTATAAAGAATGATAGAAATCTGATTAAAACCCCCTCATTCTATAGCATCACCTGGAGATCTATTTGGTAAAGAGGGTCCTTTAATGCATCTGGATCGTCCTCTTCATCATCTTCGTAGTAATCCTCATCTGTCAGAGGCAAATCAGCAGGTTTTAACATTAAACAGAGCAAAATATCTCAGGAAGTAATCTATTAGACTACTGTTGAAATCCAAAGATTAAAAAAAAATAGTAATTGTTTCAGCACTGCTGGGTAAAAAAAAAAATAAAAATTGTATCCAGAATATCCGCTTGAGCTCACATGACGAGAAAATCCCAGAACAAGATGGGTCATAGCAGGAGCCTCAAGGAACACACAGGTGAGACAAGCATACAAGGGATACTAGACAAGCAGGTTTGTTAGTTACGTGCACTATAGTCTTATGCCTTGATCTTATGTCACAGTGACCCATTTCCAATTCTGTGCTAATGTAAGTAGTCTCCCTTATTGTATTTGCCTGTAAGGTTCTCCCTTCTAAGACTATATGCAAACTGGAGAGCAGAGGAAAGGAGATGATACACCCATTCCATCATCTTTATGCAGCAATTATTTCTCAACATCACTCCACAAACAAGCTCGTCCATTTCTACTACACTGTCATTTCAAGGTCATGTCTACATCTTTGAACATCAGTTTTCTCTTTAGAAGAAATACCTGCACACATCTCACAGCAACATGAAGCCTACGCAGCATTTGAACTCAGGTGAAAAATGCAGTTATTTAATCATCGTGTTAATCAAAGACATGTCCCTCTTACAGAAGGTCCTTATTCAAAATCCCAGTGTAGTGTTTCCTTCCCCTTGCCCACAGCCTTTGTTGAGCTGCTGTCAAGGAAAAAAAACTTTGACTAGGATGTCACCTACTCTGTTTTTGCTTTGAGTAAGCACTTTAAAGCTGTTACTACTTACCATACTTGTTTGTGGAAAGAATATCTGATAAGAACTGTCCTGCTAAGCCTTCATCTTCATCCTCATCCTCTTCCTGATCCTCCCACATATCATTTGAATCATCTGTTTAAGAAAAAAAATAATTCTTCCAAAAATAATCCAAATGCAAGAGGTCCAGCCTGTTGACCACTCTAAAGAGGACTGCTAGTTTTCAGGCAAACATCCTGCTTGTGTAGGCAGATGAAGGGAAACACCTGCAACCTTTACTATCCTTTTGGAATGAGTAACTCAGGAATTGGAGCCAAGCAACAAGCAGCAGCAAGAATGGATGCTTGAATCAGAGAGGAAGAAAGGTAGACCAGATATACCAAGAAAGGATGATTTTATTGGCATACGGTCAGATCCCATCTTCCAAACTAGCTCAAAACAATTTTCAGGTATAAGAATACACAATACTGATCTTAACCTTTGGCTCACTATTTAAGCCTTTGTAATTACAGGTATATTATTTACTATTGTGAGTTTCTTAATTACTGAAGAGATTACAAAGTAGATTTAAGCCATGCAAAGAGACAAAGCAAACCTAGTATTTTACCTTGGCTCCAATCTGCAGTTGTCTGTCTAGATGCATTTGCTTCCATTGCATTAGAGAGTTCATTTATTATTAACTTTAAGATTTTTACTAACAAAGGAATGTTTGTCCAGCGTTCAGGATCTGTAAGAGAATAAAAATATATATTCACACTGCTTTTAAGAAAACGTTAAAACCAGGCCTTTTTTTATCGTGGTGGTTTTGGGGTTTGTTGGGAGAGGCTTTGAGGGGTGTTGTTTGCTTCTGGGTGTTTTTTTGGTTGGCTGGTTTTGGTTTTGTTTTGTGGTGTGTTTTGGTTTTTTTGGTTGTTTTTTTTTTAAATTATACCATACATTTAACATGCTCACATACAAGCAAAACTTCCAGGTTGGGAGGAAAAAGGAACTGACATAAAAACCTTAAATGTTCTTCCCATATACCTCCACAGCTAGGTTCCCAAAGACCTTAATGGCAGTATCAAATATTGCATAGTTTGAATGAAGAGAAGGCATAGTTAAAATCTCCACAGCTGGATGAATTGGTGAGTCTACTCAATGAAATCATAGTCACAGATGACTTCATTAAGCATTCTTCTCTGAAGTATGTTTACACATCTAGCAGTGCTTTCAAGCAAATGAGCAGCACAGCACTCCCATGCATGCCTCTACCCTTTCTGAGACACTGTAAGCTCCAGCTTTTCCTCATCAGTGTTCCTGCAGGGCTTAATTATTCCATGGGATAGCTAGTGTATTTGTCCTTAATTACAAAAGGAAAGATCCTATCAAAGAAACTGGGAGCACTGGTTTTAATTCCTATTGATATTAGCATTAATCTTAGTTTAACTCAAATGCCAGCAATTACCATTCTCTCTCATCAGATGGAACAGGATGACGCAAAATAGCAGTGAATAACTCTCAATTCTATAATCACCTCATCCATTTGTATTAAATCAGAGACATCAGAAGTCTTCCAAATCAGTTGTTGGCAGAATTAAGGCAAGTAATGGATACGTAAGTACATGATGTACGGATTAGCTCTAAAAAACCAACATGCACCTTCTGTAGGAAATATCTCCCACAGCTTTGTGTGATCTACAAGATCTATTTTAAGGCCTTTCATAGCATATACTAACATGGGAAAAAAACCCTGTTAAATACAGCAAAACGATTACTTACTTTTGGCTGACTTTGATCGTGTCCGTATTCCCTCATCCATATTAAATATTTCTTCTCCCTTTACCCTGATGTCCTGAAGTCGCTTGTCGTCTGTGTTGATGCCGTACTGAAGGAGTTTACACAATGCTACAGAGCTGGAGAGCGGGGAATAGGAAAATTACAAATCAGAATTTTCCTAAACTGTAGCCCTTCAGTGAACTATTAATAGGGAACACATCTCCAGAGCAGACATTCAGATGCCCTTTTTACTACACGTTTGCCAAGAACGAACATTACAGAATTTTCCTGTTTCTCCTGATCTATGCCAGCATCTGATACGCGACTCATATCCTGATTTGCACAGCAAGCTGAACACTGACAAAGCTTTGGATTAAACACTAAGAGACCCTGCATACACACATAAAAGGTTTTTCCAGTTCAGAAGGGCCACAAGGTTAAACACACTCCTGAGGCATCACATGCAGATGATGATGGAATTAAGAGGAAAGCAGTGGTAAGAAAGTAGTAATTTGGTTGATCTGCAGCTATGAACATTTCTTCTACTCTTCTCCAGTCTCAAAGCTCTTTTTCACTTTGGTCCTTCACAGCTCTGCTACAGTCAGACCTTCTAATTTGCTCCTTTGGTATCTTCATGTGTTCATTCCATCTCTGCTACTCAGATTTCTGCTCCACACTTTCAAGCCTTCTCCATTTCCAGATCATACCGAGACCGTGACTACAGGTTAAGGACGCCAGTTTATGCTTGGCACTCTTAAACCTCTCTCCTGGCTCCACAAGTCTCAAACTGAAGTTTTGGAGCTCTGTGAAACTCACTCTTTTTGTGCTTTCACTTCACACTGTCCTTTCCTCCCACACTATGGCTCTCAATACCCATACTGCTGGTTTGGACCCAGATCTTAAGATGCCACCCTTCAGTTGCTCAAAATTTTCCCATCCTTTCACCATGCTGGTCAAGAGCAAACAGCCACTTCTTCAACCTGCCACTCACAGGGATGGGGACTGATGCACACAGAAGGTACCAGCTATATTCACGTTCCTTTTACTAACTCTATACACGAGGGTCCCCTGAGCAGGCATTGCTTTTCTTCAATATGCACAAAAACATTTAGCATTTTCTAATGCACAATAAGCATCACTGTAAACAACACAGATCAAAGTGTTTAATATACTGTAGAGCCTTGCCAAGTCTTGGTACACAAACAGCTCTAGTCTCAGACATTGTGGAGACAGCTCTGAACAACAGTTTGACCTTGCTCTCCCCATCGGCATCTGCTTCGGCTTTTTCCTGTGGCCATAAGCAGTCACATGGAATCCTGCAGACAACGCTGTTCTGTCAAAATGGGGATAAACCACTGCTTTTAAGGATGAAACAGACCAAGTGTGACCAAAACCAGCACCAGATCCCCAAATCAGACTGCCTCTTGTTCTGCATGATCATTCACAAAATTCCACTTCAAACATGCTTTTTCTCAGTATTTATTTCACAGGCCATGTGACTGCCTTAATAAAAAAAACCCACACCAACAGATACTAAGAAGTGAGTTAACAGCTGGTAAGACCCCTAAGGGTGGTCTGTTAGGCTTCCCATTTCCAGAAAAATCAAAGACAGCAGCTTCGGTAAAATTTAAATTAATATAGGGCATTTTGTGCTTTGGAATATAGTTCTCAGCCTCCACCGGAAGACAAATGTGCTCCTACAGCAAAAGGGGGAGAAAACGGTTTCAGCTGATTTCTTTACTGACTTTTAAGAGGTCACTAAATCAACAAGAAATCACCAGATTCTCTTAGGAAACTCTCTACAATGTCCTGAAACTCTACAATGTTCTACAAAGAAAACATCATGTCTGGAAGCTATTCTCATCCCATTCACAGAAGTTCAATCTCAAAAGCACTCCTGTGCTTGCAAGAGTCACCCCCTTCCCCCTTGGGTCACCCTGTTCCAGTACAGAAACACCAGGCACCAAGAGCAGCACTTAGAGGAAGATCAGAGATTGCCCCAGATATCACAGCTCTCCTGAGCTGAACTGACAGTGCAGGAAACAATTCTGTCCAGTGCTGGCACACACTAATCCAAGCCTGAACCAGCTCCCCCTTCCCTCACACCCAGTGTGTTTAATTACAATGGGATGATCAGTCAGCTAACGTTAACGCACAGATCCTGCTTATGAAACATCCCACCTGACTTTGCCTTCGTACTGCCCATAGAACAAGTGCTGCCGGCTCATCCATTCGGCCATTACAAACTCCAGAGCAGGCTTCCCAGTTGGTCCGGGGAGACTACACAGGAACTCCAGGAGTGGCTCCAGTTGCGAGTGAACCAAGTGAGCAAACACCATAATCAAGGACTACAGGAGGAGAAAGGAAATGTTAGCTGTACATAATTTAATAGCTGAAAATGTTTTATCAAATATTCAAGTAACTGAGCTCCCTGCAGAAGTGCAGACTGTGATTACCAGCCCCAAGAGGAAGAGAAAGTGTTAGCATCTGCGAGACACTGTCTGCTACAAAAGCAGGCAATAAACTACTACAGTCAACAGCAATATGTTTTAACCACCCCAAAATCACACAGAAGGAATAAATTTACTCACAACCATGCCCCAAACTAACAAACCTTAAAGCAAAGATGAAAAGGCTATTTAAAAAATATCAGCGGCTGCATTTGACTTCTGACTAGCAAAAATATCACATGGCAACACTCAAGACATTGCAAGTGCCCTAGTTTGCTCAATGGACCAGAAGCTGTACACATGGCTCTATACACAGAGCTCCAAATCTAGGCATATCTAGCAGAAATGCATCTCATCATCAAGTTAAGGAACAGAAGTTACTGGGCCAGAGCCACAACCCATATTCTCCTCCCCTTTCATGACAGGGGTTTTCCATCACCACCTCTGTCACAGGACCACACATCATCATTCGGGCCTTTTCCAATTCCAAGTGCACTTTGAACACAAGTTTCAGAGAAAGAATTGCAATTTTAGAAAGGTTTTTGGGTTTTTTTGTTGTGTTTTGTTTTGGGTGTGGGTTGGTTGGTTTGTTTTTTTTTTTAACAAGATGCAGTTTTACAGTCTGACTCCTAAAGACCTGGGGTAGAATTCACACCCTGCATATTTCTAAATGTCAGTCTCCAAGTCTGAAGGCATCTCTGCAGGCTTCCTTGGTGAAAAGCTGCCCACCTCCAGAGGCCCATCTTCCAGGCTAACACAGGGAAGAGATTCAGCCTTGTGAAAGGCTCATTTCTCCTTCCCTGGCTACAGGACCTCATGTTGACAGCTTCCAGATCTTCTAACTTGGAACCGATTCTAACTCGGAAGAGTTAAGAATCAGCAGTGTATCTGAAGGGGTGGGTGGTGGTGGTGGGGTGTGTTAAAATCACGGCTTTAAGATGAAATCTGTGCAGACATCCGAATGGCCTTCTTGACTCAGCATATGCTGGCTTGAAAAATGCACATACAAAAACCAGAGAAATACACAAGAAAGATAAAAGGCTTAGAGCACAGTGAGCCTCAGCCAAGTGCTGCACTGAGGGCAAAGGTGGGATTTTACTCAACAGTGCCAGCAAAACATCTTCCCCCAGCTGCTGCTGAGGAACCAGGGGGCCCATCACCATGTTCTACATTAAGGGCACTGACAAGAAAGACGGGAGAGAGAATGAAGATGACTGAAATAAAATCATTCCATAAAACTGTGCCACTAGAAGTAGGTCAAGGCTAGAAGAGATCACGATGCTTTTTGTCTGGCCTCTCACCTGATGCAGGCCAACCACACCTCCAACTCACCAAAAGTTCACCTTGTCTGAACTCCCAGGCATTTATCCTATGAATACAGCACAAAACCGCTTGAAAACATGTGCTGCCTTTGCCATAGCATCCCTACTTAGGCAACTCCTGGCCCCTCTAAACATTCACTGCTTGCAAGCACAAAGCCATGAGGCATTATTTAAGGTGCATTAAAGCTTACCCACAAAATCCATAATCTGGATAACTCTGTATGAGCAAAGTCGGCATTTTCACGACTACTTCAAGGTGATACGTAGACCCTTCAATTGTACTAGCTATAAATAATCAGGGTTTTTATTACTTTCTTACAGTAATTTGTTTTTTATATATATAATAGAAACATATTATATTTCTATTATACATTATATATTAAATATATATCTATATATAAGTATAATTTTTATATATTATAGAAAAATATATACAATAAAATATATATATGTTTTGTTTTATAAAACAATTTAAAAAAAAAATTACAATTTCTTTTCCTGACACTTCTACTTGCTTTCCTGGGTGCCCAGCCTGCTCACCTGCATTACACTGAGTGTCTCTGCTTGCTGCATTTTGCTCAGGATAGCTCTCAGGATCTGGTCCAGATTCTCTCCCAGCTCACTTCCTGCTTTCGAAATTAAAGTGGAGACCAGCCTGCCCACAAAGGCAGCAGTGAATTCTGAGGTCCTTGGATCTAGAAGTTGGCTCACCACCTGCATCACATACCACAGTCCATTGTGGCCTTGCTCATCATGCCATTGTGCAATTTGTTCCAGCGCTACTGAGACGTAGGCACGCAGACACTCACCACCATTCTAAAAAAGAAAATAATCATGTTAGAATTTCCCTTTCCAGATAAGGGAGTGGGAAGCATGGGAAGTCATCTCCTGTCATCACTCCCAAAAGACCCTTAACCAAGATGAAAACAATGGGCAAACTGGTGACATCTGTAAAAGATCCAAGCTCTATTAGAGCAGTAAAATCAGTGTTTAAATTTAAAAATAATTTCTACAGACTTCAGTGCATTTTCAAGTACAAAACTCTTCTATGCCCAGGCAGGTCTCAAGATCATCTAGTAAATACAAAGACAACCTAAATTAGTTGCAGTTTTGGGCCAGTCTTGTTACCCAGAGAAATTCCAAGAGTTTCTAACAAGTGAGAAATGAAGACAGCAAAGTGTAGCACTTTGTTGTTAATGAAGCTCACTAACAGCCAAGCTGCAATTGTTTTGCATTCTTCTGAAAACAAAGATCCAGCAGAGTGACCAGCATGCTGGTCTCCAATCTATTCTTACTGGTATGCTGTTTAAGGAAAGCCATTTCTATGGTCTGTATTCATGTGGCAAAGGGTAGCTGGCACTATAAAACTTCTTACATAAGGAACGAAACCAGCTTTTTATTTATATGCCACCTAGTAGCTGGAATGAAAAGGCAGCCTGCGCTTGTAGCCTCTGATGCTTTTTCCTTCTTGCTTAAATACTCTAAAGACATGATCAGGTAATAGAAGAGCCTGCCAGCACAGCTCAGGCAGAACTGCTTTTGGGATTAATCCACGCTCTCCCTCCATTGCATACATGGCTCCATCAAAAACAAGTTTGCCCTCCCCTTCCCACTTAAATGAGTACAGGAGAAAACAGCCAGGAGGAGGAGGTCTAGAAAGGCTTCTGCACAGGTCTTTTTCTTCCCTATGCCCAAGAGTGTTCCTGAGAACACCCTCTGCCATTCCTAGCTGCGATGAAAGTTAATGGGGGAAGAAATGCAATGTTTTGGGTTTTTGTTTGGGTTTTGGTTTTTGTGGTGGGGTTTTTTTTTTGTGCGCTCTAGAGCCCTAAAACAGAAAAACTATCAAGGCTGCTGCTTTACTCACACCAGTCCTCCAAATTAAGGAACGATCAGTAAAAGTCATTCCAGGGCCTTGAACAGCAGTACTTTCAGGATAAACAGGAGGTGGCAGAGACTCCTGAGGAGATGCCAATACAGCTGTTGACAAGCAAAGCCTGGGCTCCCTTAAAGGCTATGTCACCCGTCTTACTCGGTCACCTCTTGGACTGCAATAGCCCTGCAATTCTCAGTACTCCCCACAACGTTACCTGCATAGTAGCATTGTCATCTGTGTTCAAGCTGCACTGAGCCACTGCAGGAAATGCTTGGCAGATCAGGAGCTGAGACAGAGGAGGTTTTGTATTCCTCACAACTGTGGTCAATATATCAATAGAAGTCTGAAAGGAAAACACAAATGAAGGCACTGTTACAGCAGCAGCCATAGTACGCCAAGTCAGAATTACCCATCACTGGTGCAAACATCAAAGGCATAAAGTCTAGAATATTTTTTAAATCAGAGGCCCTTGGAGTCATGCACCCAAGCATCACTGTGTTTGACACAAATATGTGGTGAGCACTGTAAAAGTTTCCAAGGCAGTTCAGACACTAAAAGCAGTGTAACCCCTTAAATATGGCAAACAGTTTCACGGTACCCTGACGCATGCTAATCAGTACAGCCAGAGAACTGTTCTAGCTGACTTGTTCCATTTTGTTTATATTGATTATAGATCTATTTTAATTACCCATGAGGAATTGTAACTGTCATACCAATCAATAGGGAGATTATAAGCATGTTGATAAAGATATTTATGGGTTTAATTACATATAATCATTCCACACAGTCAATGCTTAACCTTTTATAAGGGTACTTTTAAAATTATACAGGCTTGTCCTTCCTATGTCTCCAGCAATTTATACATGTGACACACAAATCAGAAAAAGCCTTAGAAGAAAGTGCAAGAAATAGCCGTGTAGCCTACTGGAGAACATTCCACCAAAAAGAGGAGACTGTTACTGGTGAAAGATGGCTATCTCAAAGTGAAACCACGAGGGATATGCTGCAGAAACTGGAAGAAGTCCAGAGGAGCAGTTTAAAGTTAACTTTTGGAAGCATCTTCCCTCATCTGCAGATTTGCCGCCTTCTCTCCACAGAGAAACCTCTACCAATGACCAAAGTCATCGTTCAAAAGCAGTTTAAAAGCAACTTTTCTATTCTTTGCAGACCAGCCATCCATTCAAGAACAAGGAATCATCTCCAGCTAAGACCATGTACCACTGTAGCACTTACTGCACAAAGCCCTGCTGGGATCTTGTCAGCAGGGGCTTGCATGATGCTGACAAGAGTTGGTATTAGCCTCATCTGCATTGGACCCTGGCAGGCTTCTATCTGAGCTAGCTCCTTAAAGATATCTTGGGCAAGAGAAGCAACAACTGGATCTGGAGAGAGAAAGCACCATTTACTGAAATATACTAACAAACACATCTCAATGTTTGCTACCACTATTTTGAATAGGCAAAGCAGCAAGTTTCCCTTCTAGCTTTACCACATGACTCAATGTTAATTCAATTACCATTTATTAAGTTTTCACCACCAGGATTCAGTAGCAAAAACAACTGTAGTTTGAGAACGTAACTTGAAGGCATACCGTTACTGTACTTCAAAAATATTGCAATCGTGAAGGGGCAGATTTTGTTCTCCACACTTGCTGTAAATGCTGGGTCTACCGTACAGACAATGCACAGCGTCTCCATCACAAGGTTTAGGACCTCGGAACTGAACTGAGTTGCCAAGTGGATCAGTCCATCAAGAATGCTAGGAAGGAAAGGCTGCAACACATGGGTGCTCTCAGAGATCTTCAGCTGGTCACAGTAGCTAGACAAGAAATTCATGATACAAAAATACATACGTAATATATTAAAGTGATTTATACATTTAACTCTAGATGATATTTCACCCTCTGATTCTTATTCCTCAAGTTCACTCCTCTAGGACTTTTCCCTTGATCTCTCAACAGCTCAGCTATCTTTCCTCCTCACTGCACCCCTGGAGGTTCACAGAAGCAGAGTTAAGTGATATTAAAAGCTTCTACCACCTCTTACTAAGAGTTCTCTCTTAAGAGCTGCGCATCGATGGATAGAGAAAATAAACCTTGAGGACAGAAGTAGTCCAAGACAGACACTCACTGCTTACAAAATGTTTAATTACTATGTTCTACAAGTGACCTGGGGAATGATAAAACAATTTCAGGAATAACTAAGTTCTAAGTCTCTGCCTTCACTTATTCAGTAACATTTCAGTGCAAACAGAAGACAAGGTATTTTTTTGGAGGAAGAGAGTGGGGAAGAGTAGGGTTTTCACAAGTTTTTTTGTGGTTGGTCATTTTCTGGTTTTAGACAAATGTTCATTTTTCACTTTAGAATCAATACAGCAGATCTCCCTTTTTCCTTCTTGCAACTTACAAAGAAAGGATTGGAAAAACAAACATTCCTTGTTACTAGGACCTGCTTCACAAGCCCGTACTATGTCCTTCAGCCACCCTTGTGACTGAACAGGAGTCATCTGGGTTTCATCTCGATGCTTCTCATCGCTATCGAGTTCTGCTTCTCCTTGGGACTGTATCCATTACTACTACTGTAGCCAACCTTGAATCTCAGTTTCACAGTCCTCATTGGAGTTATTCTATTTTGAACCTGATTGCTTACACTTTTTAAGTTGACATGTGTTTCATTCAAAGCAAGTATTTCCACAGCCTACACAGAAATAGTATTAGTATTTTAACATACTGGTCTTGTAAGCGTAATTTATACCAGCTATCCCTGCGGCTTTGGAATACCTTAGGGTTTACTTACCCCCAGATAGCTCTGACTGCAGAGATGCGGACAGAAGGAGGCTGGGTTTCATGTAGACCACTGACAGTAGCTTGCAGGAACTGCTGGATTAGCTCTGGAGACATAGCCACTGTAAAACGGCTGGCGGCCCACAGAGCACGGCCCAGGAGAAAAGGAGACACTGAAGCAAAACAAAAAACCATAGTGGTTTTACAGTAAGTTTTCTGAGTTTAAAATTACAACTGCTTCTATCCATTATTCAAAATCTTGTCATCCTGACAAGAAAATGGCAAGATGTTACAGTGAAGACAAGTATGCAGGCATACAAATAATTTCTGTTCATAGGCAGAATTCAGTTTATTTCCTTAGTTATTTCAAAGAATAATTTCTCATTTCTTTAAACAAAAAAACCCAACCAAACAAACAACCACCTTCTTCCCTCAACTAGTTACACTTTAATTTGTTCATCAATACAGCAATACATGCTTTACTGATCACTGGAACAAAAGTAACAAAGGCTTCTTCAGTAATTCCTATTCATCTAGCTCAGTATTTTGTCCCCAAGAGCAGCAAACAGCAGCAGCTTAGGAAAAAGAATTAGAGGAACAGAAAATGTACTCTGGGATCTTTCACAGATTCTTCTAGTTTCCAGCCATCACCTTGCAATCACAGAACGTAATGTTCAACAGCACTAGTGAATACTCATTATCTACTCACCTGTTTACACTTATCAAGGTATGATGTATCTTTATCACACTTAACCCTTCTGCCTTTTCAGGCTCAAAGTGTCCTTAACTATTTAGGCTACCCTCAAACAGATGATGCTGTCTATTTCTCAGCATCTTTACTGCCATTATTTATACTTCTGCAAGTATTAATTTTAAGATGAGAACATGAAAAACTCCACGCAAGATGTACAGCAAGAGAAAAGCTTTATTTTCTAAGCTAGTATTATAAACCACAAGATTTCTTTGTCTTATTACCATTACTGAGCAGTAAATGATATCCTCTGAGAACTACATACATACTGACTGCAGGAGCTCTTTCTTGAGCACAATAGCTCATCTACAACCCAATATCAAATCTGTACATGTGTGTAAATACATGTAAATAGCTGAGGTTGTTTATTTACAGGCATTGCACACTATTTCTTCATTCAAAATTAAGACAAAAATAGAAAAAACCTTCTTTGTAATAGGTTAAACATATTTCTTTGATGAAAGCATCCAACAATTTGGTTTTTCTGCACTTAAGCAGCTTAATGTGGACTCACCAATAATGCTCACATTGGCTTAAACTTCTCAAATTTTAATTACTTGCAAGGACTTCTGAGGTGTGACTGCCAACAACTCCTTTGAGTTTCTTGCACACTGATGTAAGATAACATAGAAAGCAGAAGCCCGCACAGTTCCCAATAATAGGATCCCGCTCAGCTAGGAATATTATTTGAATTTATGGGCTATGACTACCATCAGCCTCAGCATAAAGAGAATGGCGTGGTATGGTGCTGCAGAAGTTCTGAAGCCTGTTAAACACTGCTGGTGTCCTTCCCAGAAACAGATACAATACAACAGAACAACTATTTTTCCATGAAGTTCCCTAAGCAATTGCCCTTCCACCTCCAAGCCCTATAGGCTCAAGCACCCAGCTAACAGTGAGTTTCAACTGAAAGCAGTGTCCCACTTCAAGGACTTATATTAGCCCTGGTTGCATGTGTGAACTCACAGCATAAGATTTATGCCCTTTCACATGTACAATGTGCACAACTGCATTTCACACCACCATGTGCACACAGCAACCTGATTCATCAGACACTTCTGTTTGAGAGAGATTTTCAAGGTCTGGCACTCAGCAGTTACTCTGAGCAATGGCAAGGTCCAACATACCTGAAATGTTGAGATCTGCAAGAACAACATTTGTCAGGAAGCCGTGCATATCAAAATGTATCCTACCATTCTTCACACTGTCTGTAATAATAGACTTCACAGAGCCCAGGGCCAGCATACAAGCTTCATGTATTTTCCACCTGCAAAAGAATTAGGATGCCTTTAAGTTTTTCCTTCATCATCGCCTCAAGAAATAGCACCATGCTTGATTACTCTGTGTGCAGAAGCACTGTGATACCCAGTACATTTAAAGATTTAAAAATGTCTATTCTTGCATTACATTTTGTTAATTATGATGAAATGGAGTTGTGTGTAAATACCGTTTCCTGGTTTTATTTGTGAAGCAAATAACCTACTTTAAAACTTATCACAATTAAGGCAGACAGGGACTCAAATGTCTGATTCTGCAGACATTCAGTTGCTGCTCACTATAACGGAGTGGCTACTCTGACATGAATAATCAAAACACACACAAACACTGAACTAATGCACTGAAAAACCAAGAGAGAATAGTTATAAAAAAGCAATGAGGTACTTCTACAATTGAGGTCTCTTCTCCTATCGCCAAGTAACATTAAAGAACACAACTCTGAAGTTCTGAAATTAAAACATACATCTGCATATAGCACCTAATCTCTTCCTCACATCCAAGTGGAAAAAAACCAAACAAACCCTAAAATTTTGAGCTTGATTAACTGGACACAAAATGAAAGTGCTGCCAATTTCTCTTCAGATTATGTATAGTAATTAACATTTCCAATTAGACATTTTAAGGAATTGTCAAGAGTCTGGGGACAGCTAACTCGTGCTAGGAATTGCTGAAAGTATTCCACAAAAGGATTCTGCCATCTGGCTCAAGACCTGCTGGAATTCCTTTTCTTTCCCTCTAACCAGATTTCTCAAATTTCATCCTTGCCCATGTGCCACCAAAAAAATGTGATTAAATTGTGCTGCACCCAATGCTGCAGAACAGCTTGGTATTTGCATCAGTGTTCTTTCCCGCTGCCCCATCTCCTTACCAGTGCTCAGCACCATTGTTTTTAGCCTGCTCAGCTTCTTGTAAATGTCTTGTAGCTGCTGCAGCCAAAGCAGTTGCACTCTCATTCTGGAAATCAGCAGCCACAGCCTGCACAGAAGGAAGTGATAACACTCATTTGTATAGACTTTTAAAAGTTGGCCTTTTCTGCAAATGCCCTTCATGAAGCTAGGTTTATTATTTGTTAGAATTATTTTGGTTGCATCTAGATGTGGAACACATTGCATACCAGCAACAGATCCTGTGCAGCAATCCTCACTGTATAGGAAAAAGTATCATCGTCTTCATCCTCCACAAACTGTTGTGGATTTGCAGTCCAAACTTTTATCTAAAACAGAAAGGAGACAAAAAAAGGTAGGGTAGATGATGAACTCAGAATGCCATGGGTAAAAAGGAGCTTTTCTGTTGCTAGTAACCAGTTTTGCAAAACTACTTTCAGAATTTTTCTCTGCCATCAGAAGTTGTCATCTTCAACTGATTTTTCTTATATTCTATTGGAGAAACCTTTGAAAATAAGAGACTCTCTCTCTCTCTCTCTTTTTGTCCAGAATTCACCTTGCTCTTCTGCTCCTTATTTGAGATTCAAATTTGACAGCACTAATGTTCAACCTGGAATGAACACTACAGTTTTATTTCTAGACGAGGAAAGAGAGAAGCAGATGAATCTTTAACAGTGCCCATTCTCACGCACGCCTACCTGAACAAAGACAACGGCTGTCAGGCTCGGAAGGCCAGGAGCCACGTAGAATTTCAGCACAAATTATTTTACACTACTAGCACGATCTTTTCACTATCACAGAAGCCTGGCTATCCTTTTCAACATGATAATCCTCATTTTCACAGCATAATACTTCATGAAGGAATGAAGGAAGAAAGCTTGGGAGGAGTTGGGGTTGTTCAGCCTGGAGAAGAGAAGGCACTGGGGAGACGTTATTGCAGCCTTAAAGATGGAGACTTTTTACCAGGCCCTGCTGTGACAGGACAAGGGGCAACAGATTTAAACTGAAAGAGCGTAGATTCACGATAGATATATAGAAGAAGTAATTTACCATGAAGGTGTTGAGACACTGGAAACATTGCTCGGAGAAGTTGTGGATGCCCCATCATTGGAAGTATTCAAGGTCAGGTTGGACAAGGCTTTGAGCAACTTCTAGTTAAAGATATCCCTATCCATGGCAGGGGGTTGGACTAGATGATCTTTAAGGTGCCTTCCAACCCAAACCATCCTATGATTCTGTGATTTGCTGTCCACATTACACCACTTAGGAACATTTGGATGCTATTGCCCTAAGTTCTGGCACAACAAAGTGACAGAACAGCCTATTAGAACACAGCAGCTTTCACACATTGAAACTTCATAGAACATCAGCTGTTTGAAATAATTTCATTTGCTTCCTACACAAGACAAGCATGCTCACCTGCTCCTCTGTGATCTGCATATAAAGGAGGATGTAATAGATCAGCTCTGGCAAAGCCTTCTTCACTGTGCTCTTAAATTTGTTGTTTTCCAACAAGGCATGAACAAATTCAAATATACTGAACACTAGATTTTCAAAGCCCAATACTTCACCTGAACAAAGAAGTGGAGAAAAAAAAAGAACATGACTGAATATGCCAAGATACAGAAAGGCAGAAGTAAAAACAAAACCCATGACCGAATATGCTAACATACAGAAAGATGTAAATGGATGTCAAATATAATCACAAACTGTTAGCTTGTCTGCAGAGATAATGTTTATTCTTACTCCTGGACTAGCAAGGGCGGCGGCAGCCTCAGGAGGATGTCTGACCTCACCACTTTCTGCTCTCTTCCCACCTCACTGCACATTCCTCGTTAAAACTCAAGCAACATAAAACCTGTTTTGTTTTCTTTTGTCCCATTAGTTTTACCTCAAAATTGTTGCAGGACTCACTCCTTGAATCATTAGAAAACTTAAATTACGTTGCTGCATCGATCACAATCACATGTAGCTTGCAAAGAACTGATGGGACATTGGTCTAACACCAGAAGTGTACCTTTAAGCACAATCTCCTACCGTGTTTCAGTCACTGTTTTGACAACAATAACGTTCTCAAAAGAGAAGGCAGAAGTGCCGTTTAACAAGTTCTTACCATCAGAATCCACAGGGTCCTCCACCTCCTCTGTGTAATTTACTTCTGTTCTCACATAAGTGGATGGAGTTAAGTAAATTTGCGTGTTTCTGAAAAACTAAATCTATTTAGGAACTAATCTGTTCGTCTTAAAATTCCTGATAACTATGGAAGTTTTCTTTTTTAAAAAAAATCTTTGACTTTATGCACAGTCCTGTGTTTCTGAGAGGACAAACCCCAGAAGCTCCTGGCTTTGTGCACTGCCTGGCTGCAAAGACCACTTCCACATCACTTCAGCACATCCTTCAGATCATTTGATTACCTTAAACCAAATCCACCCAGGTAACACAAAACTTCATTTATGTTAAAATTCTGTAAGAATGGAATCACTCAGACTCACTCTGAGCCAGCCAACGCTTCACTGCTACTGAAGGGTGAGGAGCCACCCCAAGCTCCACAAGCTCCCTAAGCTGTCCCTGCTCCCCGTCAGGCCTCCCCACGAGCCTCCAGCCCTGGGACGTGACAGAGAACTACCCTGGGGGTGGAGAGGAAGGACATTTCTTTGGGGATGGTAAATTTTAAGTCCAACAAGTGCCAGAGCAAACACAAGGGAAGGAAGGACAAGACTCTCCCCTTTTGCAAACAACAAACTATTTTGGTCAGCTCAGATGCCAGCAGGACTGCAGTGGGAATCAGGACAGAAAAGGGGGAAATGCACCATCAAAAATTTAACAAACAGCAACTTGTATTTTAATGGGTGTCTAAAAAAAGTCAAACAAAACCAGACAGCCCCTACTTGCTCCAGCACTATGGCTACTTTTATGGTGTCCTTGCCCATTTTGACTCTACAAGAGCCTATCACCCAGTATGCAGCAGGATTCTGAAACACAGAACACAAACAAAATATGCAAGCAGCTTTGATATAAAAAGGTCCAGATCTATGATCTCCAGAACAGTCTTTCTTATTGAATCACAAAGGAAAAGCTCAGTCACCCCTTACACTATTATCACAATACAGTGTCCAATTCTGGTGTTTATATCAAAAATTCAGAAAAAGCTACAAGAAGGCCCAGTATTCTACAATTACAGTCTCATTATAAAAGGCTAAAAAAGCAACTCTGGAATTAACAACATGGAAAGGTTTGACTTATCAGTTTGCACTTACTGGGAAAACTACCAACAGAACACCTCTAATGTGCCTGATTGTGCAGTGAAGCAATGACTGTTATAAAATTCCAAAGGCAAACCAACTTCAACCTTAGCAGCAAGTGTAACCAGACATTAGTACTGCTGTAGCAAGGGCTACTGTAGATTCTGCTTTGCCTGAAGTCTTTACATTGCAACTAGACATCTTTTTAAGAAGACAATCTTCACTGAAGAGTGCCAGAAACAGTACAGAGATCAGCCACAACCCTGCAGCCAGTGTAACATGGGCACTCACATAATATATCATATATGACTTTTAAGCTAAGAGAAACTTAATGGAGCCTACTGAAGTAACAGAAATATCCGGTACATCTACACAGCAGATGCCTGTGTTCTGTCATGGCAGACTACTCCAGCTACCACACTCTTCAGCTGTGTTCAGGTCATTGTTGTGTATGAGAAACAGTTTGTCTTGTTCTATTTGAGGTAAAACCATTCACTACAGAGGATATAAGGCGGCACTTTCTGTAAGGGTGTTCCAGACAATGGGCAGGATCTGCTGCATTGACGAAATCATGTGCTTCGGATAGTTTTTCACAAGTGCTGTCACAGCCTGCAACAAAAAGGATTATCAATCAGGAGCATAACTGGGGAAAACCATCAACAAACACTCAAATCATGGGCACTGTTTCATTAACAATTGAGATAACGCAGTGTCTTCCTGCCACAAAGGTCTCCTCTTCTCACTCCTGACCAGGTGGTCCCCTCTCCTGCACAGACTGACAAACAGACCTCTCCCCATATCTGCTATTTTGCAGGGGAGCAAAGGGATAAGGCAACAGGTACAACTCTGGAAATGGAGACAATGCAATATTTGGGTGGTGAGGTACAGTCTCCAATCAGAAGTACAGCACTGCCTGCATACGATTACCACCTGGGAGCTATCATGTCCCAGAAAACTCTAATATCAAGTAAAATCAGACCACAGCCTATTTCCCACACTTCTACACATGCAAGCAACACATCTGTTCGCACATCCAGGAAATAGCTGCAGTAGAAAACACCCACTCAGATCAATTCTCTCACCCATTTCAGCTGCAGACAGAGGCAGCTGTGCCAGTCCAACAGAGGGGCTGTTTTGGGAGCAGGTCTACAGGAGATTATGCCTGGAGTTTCATGAAGTTGATCACCCTGATTTAGGGGAGCCCTTTCACTGATGCTTGCCAAAAAGCTTTTGGGAGCCTCCAGGAGTCAAAGAACTCTCACTCCACTGAACAGACACTGTCTCCTCATGCAGGGGCACAGCTCCAGTTATCTTTTTTTGGATACAGAAGAGCCCCTCACAAACTGCCTGACTGGTGGCTGCTACGAGACATATGGATATCAGTTTGTTTCTTCTTAGCCAATACAAAACACTTTGTCCAGTTTGTTTGTAGCACTGGATACATTAATAGAAATAAAAAAATTCACCTTTCAGAAAAAAACCTCAGCATTTTAGTATCAGTATTAGAGATGAACAGGCAGCCAGAGATAATCCAGGTACTTAAGTTTGAGAATGAGTCAGGTAGGTGCTAGAAGCATTACAGAAAAGACCTGTTGAAGCCTCTGGCAAGTTTATGCAAGTGCTGGCAGAGGATCTGAACCTGATTCTGCAGGACTGCTGCAAACTCAACACCCTGACTATAGCCACAGTAGCATCTAAAGGGACTTGTTCCATATGCCACTGCTTATGAACCCTATGCAAGTTTTTCTAAGCTATGTGCCAAGAAAATCTTGCAGGAAGCATTGCTGGAGTGGGTAAAAGTTCTTCAATTCAATAGCTCTGCAGTTCTAACAACAGAAGACTGCATTTGCAAGTTCACCACTTTCCTGCAGAGCAAGTCATTAAAAAAAGAGCACTCTCTCCTGTCAAATGTTGTACTTCAACCCCTGTCCTCTCATTCTGCCAATTCCCACTGCTTGTTTGAGCTAAAAGAACTACTTCACAGATCTCCTCCTCTGCCAGTCCCCATGTACTGCTCCACCAGCATGTAAATTCCCATAGAAAATCCTTATCCACCTCTTCAGAGCAAAGTCAAGCTGCTCCCCAAGCAGGACTTTTAATGGCCAAGCCAGGCAATAACTGACGGCACCCACACCTGTAGCCTGACTCACCACACAGACCCACCAAAATCACCGCTGGGGAAGCAACACAACAGCTCCTGAACCCCTTCCAGCTATTCTGCAAGCAAACATCCATCCACATCTTGACTAGATGCTCAGCAGCTCCTTACAGTCACTCTGTAGTAAACCTTCTTCTTCTTTCACCTCATACTTGTGCTTTTAGATGGAGAAGGAATCCCTAAATTTGTGGATAAAAAGCTTACAATGTATTCTAGCCAGCAGCAGAAAAGCACACTAGAGCTAAATGCTCAGTAAGAGTACAGCCGGTGCAGGTTATGTACTTTGCTCATAAACTTAGGAAATTTGCCAAAACACGGCTATCATCATCCAAGAACAAAGAGGGTATGATTATTTTTCATAACTAATTATTTGTTCCAACAGCAGAAAAAAATATAAGCATAACTTCACTGACCCACCTAATATACAGGTGTTGAAAGAACAGATTTTAAGTGTAAGCAAAGAAGCACTACATCAAGGTAGTAAGACACTTTAGACTGTTGGTTAATTGGTGCTCTTGATATAATTACTGCACACTAAGTATATCATATTTGTATTCCCTTGCTATCAAATTTGCCTTATCTCTGTTACTTGTCATGTTTAATCACACTGTTTCTCTCAAAACAATCAATAGCGGCATGTTCAACAACACTGGAATTAGGATTCAAGAATCATTTAGTTGCAGCTCATTCATCCTCAGGGATACCGATTTGATTCATGCTAAACCATCAAACAACAAAACCATAAATTACACCACTGGTATTTCATTCTAGTCCTCAGTTGAAAACATATTTATTGTGGCCAAACCTCCACACTGTCCTCCAAGGGTTAAAGGCACTAACTTTCCTGCTGAGCAAGTGCTTCTAAACTTGTAATTTAAACTCTAAACCAGGAAAGATTGGGGACAAATTAACAATCAGTGGCTCGCCATGATGCGATCCAACCTACTTACTTTCTTAAACAGGATAACCGTCCTAGCGGATCAGACAGATGTGTATGCTTCAGCATTACTTGTTAAAGCTTTTGACACTGTCCTGCATAACGTTCTTAGATGGAAAACAAGACATTTTAGGTCAAAGCTGCCTCAGATTTCCAGAGAACTCCACAAACCTTGGAGTACAAAGCTCTCAAGAGTCAGGGGGAGGGGGAAATCTTTCTGTCATTTGCTGCACAGCACTTCATTAAGAAAAAAAAAAAAAAAGACAGGATTGAGTTTGCATCTGGTTGAATATGTACTATAAAAAAAGGCTCAATTTCCTCCTCCATTGCATCAGCACTTCAAGGGGTTCCTGTAATGATCTCATCTGTAGAGCTGGCTTAACTAATCCCTTGAGGTCTCTTACTTCTGCATTACAATGACTATAAAATCCACTTTTCTGGAATTGAAAGCAATTTGTAAGTCTTTCACCTGAATCCTTCCTCCCTTACAAAACTGGTATCATCAGCTTAGAAACCTTAAGCAACAAAATCATGAACTGCCCTGAGCCAACAGCCAGAATACTCATCCCTTCACAAAAAGCCTCCTACAAACCACTTGTCAGCAACAGATCTCCTGAACTGACTGATTTTCTGCGGCCATCAGTGCCACCCAACATACAATAGCGCATTCAGACTGAAATCCTCTCTTGTATTGCACCCACCTAGCAGTGGCCAAAAGCAGATGCCCACACACAATTAAGGAACAGAGCAAGAACATGATGACATCTCAAATACCTTCGCAGTCCATCACATCTTTTTAAGAGACTACTGCTGCGTATCAATGCAGACATACAAGTACAAATAGCTCCAATTCCAGTAAGCACTGTTACATAAATAAAAAAGGCTGCAGAATGTATGAATGTAACAAGAACAGAACTGGTCTATGGTTAGAGTGAAACTATATTACAACTGCTTTCTGTGTAGGCTGAAAACTATTTCTACTCATTAAAGATCTGAATGTATGTATCTGGAATCAAAGATCCAAACATACCTGAGGGGCAGCCTGTTCAAATCAAAATTACACCCTGCAGAGTATTCCCTTCATGTCAGTGCTCCTGTATGTTACTGCCCCAGGAATTGCAGCACAGCCAATAAAAAGGAAAAAAAATAACCCCACAAGAGATTCTCTCTCAAGAAAACTTGCCAACGTTCTGCCCCAAACTCCCTTCCATTTGATGCTGCACAGCAAAAAATAACCTCCTGGTGTTTCAATACAGGTGTACAATACCTGTAACCTCTTACGGAGAAGTGACAGGATGCCATAACCAGGGTACTGCTGCCTTGAACAGGACTAAGAAAACAAGTTCTACAACACAGAACTCGGCAGTTTCTAGTTTGTATAATATGATAGCACCCTCCCAGCACTCATTTTCATGCTTCAGCGCAAAGCTGGTTTACAAAAAACTTTTGATGCTTGTTTTCAATAACTCTTCTTCATTATTTTCTTCAGGGAATGTGGCTGAATGCGTCTCTGCCATGCATCTTCAGAAAGCTGTACACTGTGAGCCAAGTCTTGGCTGGGCTAAGCAAATGGAAGATCTGGATTTGATTCTGCAGCTTATGTTTTTGAGCTCTTTTCTCTCCTATGCTGCAGGCAGCGCACCCTAGAACTCCAGTGCTTTCCCAGCTGTTGAAGGGCTCTCCACACCTACACTGGCACCCTTCTCCCCACGCACCGAGCTACATGTACACAGCACTCTGCAATCCGATCTTTCTCCAGCAAACCAGAAGAATGCAAAGATTTTCTCTCTTTTGCAGAGATAATCATTAAAGAAGAGGCAAGTTCTAGAAAAGCACGTGCACATAGTATATTTTTAAAACTTCATTGCAGCAGAATTCTGCAGCATCTTTAGAAAAGAGATATTTAACTACAGAGTATGGTGTTCCAACAAGATGTCTTAGATCAGCAAATGACAAAGACAGGCTGTCCAATAGATCGATCCCTATGGATCTTTTTATGGACAGATGCCTATGGATCTCATCACAGACACCTTCAGTACAGGCAGACCTATTTATTTCAATGTTGCATGGTACTGTGAGACAAAACACTTCATTATTGATACCATGAGCAATACTAGCAGAGGTGACATGCACTCATGCTTCTCTGCTTTCCAGCACATCTGACAGTCTTATTGGTATTCAATTCTTCATCTGATCAGTCTGGAGTGACTTACCTTTAATACTTCCATCTTAAACCCGCTGTCTGATGTAGGTCCATCAGGCATTTGCAGGGCCTGAACAAAGGCCTCAGTGAACTGCTGCACCACCGGAAAAATCAGGACTTTGGCCGCACCCTAGTTATAATAAATGCAAACACAGGTGAAAACTAGATACAGAACCCCCACATCCAACAAGTAAAGCATGAGAAGCAGTGGAAATTGCACTTTTCTGCTACAAAACCCAAGAGGGACTTAAGGCAACTGCAGAACATTGCAAAGTCACATGAAATACTTGTTTCAGACATCACTTTGGCCCTCTCCTCATGTTGGAAACTAAGCTCAGTTGAATCTCACCTTTCAAAACTGCACAGCACAGACTGCTACAAAACACACACCTACATCTAAGCTAATCACTTCAGACTCTAAAAAGAGATCCAGACAATCCAGTTCAGAGAGTCTCAGGAGCACATCCTCCTAAAGAGGCACTTTCATTTGATTAGATGAATCATGCCCTGCACCCCATCACCACCCCCCGCCTCAAGCTATTAAAGAAATCTGGGGTGACTACATCGCACATGAGCAATTACATTGAACCCTGCGGATGGCATTTATCTCCTCCTGAGCCACACTACCCCAAACCAAGCAAGCTCTTTGTGAGCTGAGTATCAACAGCTGGCCTGAAGATTACCATGATGATTCTACCTCAGAAAATGCAGCAAGTATTTTTCCAGATGTCAAAGCACTCCATAAGCGGCGTTTGGCACAGCAAGTAATATTGGACAAAAATAATTTGATTGAAAATATCCCTCATAACTCCATAGCTAAGACAGCAAAATTGTATGTTTAAGCCAACTACAAAATATCACCTTAGCAATTTATAAAAAGATTGCTTTTTTTTAAAAAAAGTCAAATTTCAATAAGAAAATGTTTCATATGCAATATAAAGGATACTTTCAGCCCTTCTCCAGAATAAGACAGTGGGGAGCTACTACTATACTTTGGATACAGGTATAGCTGCATGGTATATTGCATAAGTATCCTTGTCAGTGCAGTACAGATATGCTGTAATTATCAGAACTTCCCAAAAACCTGCGCTGAATCGCTGCCTGTGCAAACAGGGAGGAAGCAAAAGCTATAGCCACTCAGCAACAACCAGCCACTAGACTGAGAGTCACCCTTTCCTGTCCTCACCTCCCAAAAGTTTTAAAAAACCAATTTATTGCCTGGGAAGTGGTGGGAAACCCACTTGTCAAAGGCCATATAAAATGCAGATGTGCCCAGAGCCAGACAGGAGACTCCTGTATTAAGCTGCTTAACTGCATAGCATTTTTTTCTTAACAGCTACTCTTTCAAAAATTTGGTTTGGTTTCCACCACTCGTTTCAGAACAAAAGGTTAAGATGCGTGCTAAAGCAACTGATGAAGTTCCAGGAGCTTGTAACCCAACGCCTTGCCCAAGGGCCGGAAAACTGCACATCATAACCCAGATGGCCAAGGCCTGGCAGTTTATCAGGACACACAGGCAATTTATCCAGGTTCACCTGGAGACTGGAAGCTACAACAGGGATCTCCAGACAAAGGGATGATACTCCCCATGCTGACTGCCCTTTCTCTGAGCTGTTATGAGCACGTGCGCTGATACGTCACAAGTTAAACTTAATTATGGAAACTAAGTCCCAGTATCAAGGCATGCACGTAGAGGGGGGAGCTGGCCACTTTACATGTATTAAATTAATCCCTCTTCCCCAGAATTACAGCTGACAAGAGTATGTAATTCTCCAATGTTTTGTTTTCATATCAATGTTTAGAACCTCATGCAGTTTGAATTCAATATATTTTGTATGGTAGGTTAAACTCTTGCCTTTTCCAGTTCCTCCATGTTACAGATCATGTGGGCACATGTGGTAAATATCTCCACTGCACGTGACCTTGTGCGGATACCATACACCTAGAAAAAAATTTAAATAATAGATCAGGGACACAGATATTTCCTTTAGTTTTCTTTTAATTGCATTTATTTTTTCCTTTAACTTGATTCTCTCATTTTATCATTGGCTTCAACATTTTTGTTGAAACATTAGCTGCCATCAACTATCACACCATCAAGAAAATTCCTTAAGTCTAACTCATATTACAGTACAGCTTAAGCATTAAATCTGGAGCTTCTCTGCTCCAAGAAACAACCCCACCAATACCATCCAGTACCATCTTAGTAGTGAAGATTGTACCTCTGCCATTGTGAAAATTTTGTACATCTCTGGAAGAATAACAGGAGCAACGAGTGGCATCTGTGTGTCTGTCACTTCCCGTGTAAATTCTACAAAATGGAAACAGAAGGGAAGTTCTTATAAGAAAACAAATTCATAGGCAACAGCAACAACAGAATCTTTGGGAAACACTAAGCATACTGGAAACCTGTTGATTTGTACTTTACACCAGTGTCATCTGGCCTACCCATGGCAATCCTTGAAGGCAAGCAGAAAAATATCACACTAAAAATTGCAGGTATCTGGAAAGCACGGTGTTACAATCAAAGTTCCTCCTGAGCTATAACTTGTAGCACACACATTCTTCCTCAGCTTTCACGACATATAATGAACACGCAATTCAACAGTGACCAACAAGCATCACGCCCCGGAGAAGAGAAGCAGAAAATTCTTTGATTTGGAGTGAAAAATGACAGAATACTAGCATAAGGAAAAGCTCAAACCACTTCCCACATGAGCCTGGCCAAAGCTCTCGCATACACGTACCTGTAAGCACTCTCATGGCTCCATGCACTGCATTCACATCTCCACTAACCAGCATCTCCATCAAGAGATTGAAAAGCTCAGGCCAGGCTTCAGGCCAGTCCCAATGGGCTATTGCTGAAACTGCATAAGCGACACTCGAGCGCACTTTGCTGATGGATTCTCTCAGCCCATTGGGCAGGAGCTCCCTAATAGCAACTTTTGCCTGTAGAGAATAACATTATTTAGCAGAACAGATCCCCAGTCATAAAACAATTTAATAAAAAAAATAATTTATACCTATGACTTTTGATTGTCATAGGTATTGATATTGATTCAACTTTGGTTTTACAAAACCACTCGAGACAACAAAACTTGCACACTACACCCCATAATTTTTTTTACAGAAAAGTGCATGGTGTGTTTTAACATAGCATTCTTCTCACACAGAGCACTTGGTCAAGCATACAGTAAATAGCCCACAGCTGCAACTAGACAGGATGTAGATAGCTACATGGAAGACATCCAGAGTTAGCAGAGATAAATCCCAGCTCCAGTGTCAGGGACTATGTTTGCTTACTTTGGAAGATTTTAGTAAACAAGAACTAGTCACCCAACCCTGAAGGGACAGGAAAAAAAGACAGCACTTCTGGGGCATAATTCACAAGATTTATTTCAAGCAATTATCTCTGAATGGGATGAATCATACCTTAGATGCAAGAGAGAGTCCAGTCAAAGCAGTAAAGGGCTAGAATCTCTGGCCATTTTAGCTGTTAGATACTCCTACTGAACAGGTTTTTAATGAAACCCAGCAGACCTTTAAACTGAAATTTGTCACGGGAAAATAGTCTCTAAGTCCCAAACCAAAACCCACAAGTTTTGGCAAATCTCTGAAAAAGGACTGCCAGAATCAGTATTTGTAAAACTTACAAAGCAATTTCCTTCTAGTCTTGCTTTTAGAGCAGCAGAAACATTACAGCTGACTTTTTCCTACAGAAATTAGCCCAAGCTTCCCAAGTCTAGTGTTGTTTTAAGCAACTGAGAACAGATTTTCGAAGTGGAAAATGTCAGAAAACCTTAACTGAAGCCATTAATCCTCAAATACACAAGTGCACTGGCACTTTTTAAACCACCTACAAAATCAATATTCTTGATGGATAAAGTGTCTCAAAGTAGACAACATGAAACCAAATCTTACCCTTTCTGTGGTCTCGGGAGGTCTAAACTTTTCTGACTGAGAACACCAGTGAGTTTCCACATACTGTTTCAAAATGACAGATGCTAGCTGCATTAGAAGAGAGGTCAAGAATCACCAACAAATCTTGCAACCATGGCAAGCGTCACCCCTGACCCATTTGCTCAGCCCCTTGTCCCACCACGCTGCTTTTAGGGAGGCAACAGGGCTTGCCAAAAACACAAAAAATCTTTGTGAAACAGACAGAAAAAAGCTACCACAGTAGAAAGATGAACTGATGACTGTTCACTGAGCAATGATGGCCTGTACAACACTGACCCAAGGCGGGTCAGCTTCATTTACTCACCTCTACAAAGGCCCAAGATACAGGCCACAAGTTAACTAAAGAAATACTGAACCTAAACTTGCTTTTCAAGGAGGAAAACACCTACAGCAAAAGCTGCTGCAAAGAAGCCACACTTCAGCTTGCTGATGCCTACCATCCACGTAATAAGTCGTGCCCGTTCCCAGTACAGTACTGTCTCAGCACCAGGCTTATTAAGTCCAAAAAAAGCTCTATTTATAATGAAGGTTAACACTTGAATAGTGTTGATAAAGAAAGTAACAACTCTAGAGAGATGTAAAGCTCTTCTAGAGAAGCAGTAATAGAAAACTACCTCAAATTTTTCACCTAGAAACATGAGAGAATATTTTAAATACCAAGGAAAATACCACCCAAATTTTTTCTGCAGTTCCAGGAAAACTCACCTGACGGATGGCCAAAGCTCCCTGGGGATCTACAGTCAGTTCTGCTAAATGAACACCAAATTCTGCAAGAAAAGAAAAAAAATTGTTAGTATCATAACTTCTATTCCCACACAGCAAAATTCATCAAGATTTTTGGAGAAAGACATCATACCAATTGAATGACTCATATGTGGGAAGAACACAATTCCATAGTGTAGCTACTCAAATGAATCATGAGCATTAACTCTCCCCTATGCTCTCTGCACAAACTTCATTTATTTTTTCAGCTTATTCTTTTCTCTTGCAGGCGAAAAGTTTCGCAGTGCAGGCTGGTAACAAGCAAATTATTTGCAACTTAAAACAAATTAAAATAAAATCATATCTACAATGTAACATCATTAGTCAAGCTCCTACATGAAGAATGCATGGATAAGATCTAGGATGGAGTAAGACCATCAGCGAGCAGTCCCTTTTCGGACAAGCCGGGTTCATCCAGAGAGTGCTTTGGGAAGATCACTTCAGCTGTCCCAAATCACACCCTCAGACAGCTGAGAACGAACCAAGCGCCTTCCCGAGCAAACCCTGCCCAAGCACACTGACACCAGGAACTGCCTGTACAATCGTTCAGGCTGTGGGACATTCTCCAGCCAGAAATTTATCCAGAAAAAGCAAGAGCTTCTTTCAATTGCCAAACAAGCTCTGTAACAAAGGCAAAATTAAAATGCTTGTAACAGTTCTGTTCATGACTGAGCACAGGAAATAAAAAGCAGGAAGAGCAGCTGTTCTAGTATGGTAAATCCATATGCCATGATACATGAGCTTAAAACTGCAACTTTAAGTTCCGGGTAGCTGACAACTGGACTAAACATTTCATTTAATGTCACTAGTCTTCTTAAGAAATGTTTAAGATTTTAGTTCTAGAAACTGTGGAGCAGAAGGTATGCCCTGAGGTCCCTTTAGCACAACCTGACTACTGTGGATAGGTTAAACGTGCTGACAGCATCCCCAACAAAAATGTACAGAAAATTCTTCTCAAAGGAGTTCTGCAACTCTCCTTAGCAGCATTTTTGAGTGCTTCACAAATGCAGTTATCTGAGTTTCTCCTAACATCCACCTCACTTGTAAAGGCTTTTCTGTGTTGGGAGAGAATTGCCTCTCACTTTTCCATGCTTACACTGAACATGCTCTTTCAACCTTTCATCATAGATCTCCTTAAAAAAGGAGAAAAAACCCCTCTTATCCTAGCTGCAAAAGCAGGGAGCCTCATTTGGAGTTCTTAACATAATACTCCTCTTAACTAGTAGCAGTAATTATTCTTCTATCTGTCTGCAATATTCCAGACTTGAGTATGGCATTGCATTACAGCCACATTTTTAAAGGGTGTGTATGAACTAAGAAGCCAGAATAAATGCAATGGTTTCACATAGTTGTAACTCACTAACATGACTATTTTGCCATCTTTACATCTCTTTGCATATCTGCATTTGATTTTTTCCCTTTACATATGGTACTCTGCACTTGATTTACAATATTTTGTTTCTGATTTTAGGCCATCTCTCCAGTTTTCCAACATCTTTTTAATTCTGCTTCCCAAGCAGACTGCGGTGCCACTGTTGGTAACTACAGGCATACTCACTACTGCAGCGACCAAGAGCTGTCTTAAAAGCCCCTTGGGTTTGACAATAACCCACTGATAACTACTCTACACACAGGCTTTCAGCCAACTGTGTATCTTAAAAATATTACAAAACTGCATCTCTTAACTGATAAATAACCGTTGTGGCAAAATCATATCAGGAACCCCACTGAACTCACATCATTCACGCACAGCGCTTGCTTGTTTAAGCAATAAGCCAGCTCTCCCATCAAAGAAAAATTACATGGATTTATCAAGAAAAGATCATATAAAACAGCATTTGCTGCATAGCACCTATTTATCCTGTTATGTTGCAGACACTGGCGAGCTGTTTAATGACCTGGTCCAAGAATCTTTCTGGGGACTGAAATTACATTGGCTCCTCTATTCTCAAAGAATTGGTTTATTATTGGTTTTTTCCCAGTTGGCTAGGAACTTTGTGTCTTTATCATGGATAACTGCAGTTAAAACGCATCCCTTGGTGTTTCTTCCACTTATATTTTGTAGATTTGAGATATCAGAAGCACCAAGTCTTCTTCCCAAGATAGAAGTCTGTAAAACCAAAAGATTAGAAACTTTTAATGAAGGGGCTGGCATAGGGAACACTTAGCAAACACTTTTCCTCCCAGCTCTGCTTCTCCTCCATTAACCTCAATATTAGCGAAATCCAACTCTCCTCCTTCACAAACAAGCTCCATCTACCACACAACCAGTTCATGCAACCTCTTCATCTCCAGCTTTTTGGAGAAATTAAGTGAGACCGAACCAAACCAAACAGTATTAAGCAAGCAAGGAGAAACAAATGAACAGGACTTTCTACTGAATCACTGCAGTTCACATCCTGCCTTGCTGAAGTGGGTCAGCACTGACCAAGTCCAGCTCAGCACGTCCACACAGAGCTCGTTCGGGAGCTGCTACAGGTCCCTTGGAGTAGCCTCTGCTGCCAACAGAGACAGGCAGCAGCAGAGGCCCTGGTAGTTGCTGCAGCCAACCCAGGTGAATCCACTGCACCATGGGCACCAACACTCCAAACTAAAACATCATACAGTTTGCAGAGACCAGACCTCGCAACCGCAGCAGCGTCAGAAACAGACCACTCCCTTCACCCAACATCTGCCCACTCCTTGTGCATCAGTCTTCAGCTACGCAGGCAATGTTTTCCACAGGACTGGTTTTCAATAACATAACCATAAAGTAATTTGGGTTGAAAGGGACCTCGGGAGGTCATCCTGTCCAACCTCCTGCTCAAAGTAGGGTCAGTCATGGGGTCAGACCAGTGCAGAACATGGAGAGCATCTGCAGACAGACTAGGGAGAAATGCCAAGCAAGTACCTGAAGCCCAGCCATAGTTTTTACATGCTACAAACGTGCTTCTTTGAGGAACTTCTTCAGCATCCATCATGATGCTCAACAACTACTCCAAAAGCTCTCTCTTCTTCAGGACACCCCTGAAAACTACAACTGTATTTTTGTATTTTCTCAGTAAAGGACAGAAAGATTAAGGCCACTTCTCTCCAGCATCTGCGATGGCTTTAGGCATCTCACTTGAAATGTCTTTTTCACAACTTCGCACTACACTCAGCATGTCTGCAGCATTTCACAGTGCAAATAATGGCATTTACTGCTGTGAATAACCCTTCTTCCTGAAAGTCAGATTGTTTCAATTTCCCTGTTAAAAATTCAGTTTAATATTAAAATGTTAACTTCTGTTACAAATCCAGCTCAGTTTATCCATACACAGATTTCCACCCAGTTCTGCCCATCATCCACTCTACCACGATTCAAGTTACAGCCAAGAGACCACCATACAACCACGTGTTACAGTCAAGTCTCCAGAATCCCTTCTTCCACACAATACTCTGGTTTTATGGCACAAAATCATGTATTCAAGGAGGTACCCAATGCAATACAGAAATTACTCTCAAAGCCATATGCATTAACACACTTATGTTGGGAAGGAGCCGACCATCAGCAAAAGCACGCTGAACTGGTGAAGCACAAGTGATGCTACGAGTTTCATGCTATCATTGTACCTATAGCTGCTCTCCTGATACAAATGGACAGCAAGCTGTATCATGCAAATATCATCAGAGATTCAGTGGAGTTTTAAACCATTGATCTAAATGTGTGGAGCCACCTACTCTGAAAGATACTTAAAGAACAATTACAAGACCTGTAAAGCCAATATTCAAAACTGAGATGACATTCCAATCAAAGCATTGGGACTAGTCTCAAACAAGATGGACAAGAAACTTTAAAGAGGGTCAGAGTGCCCAGGCTGACATGAATCAGTTTGCTAAGGTCAGCACCGTCTTCAGAGCCACCTGCATATCTTGGCTTCTGGCAACAAACCGCACAAGGGACTGAGCTGAAGATGCCTTTCCATACACAGGATATCACAACACAAGCCACGCTGAAGACAGCCTTATAAATGCCTTTTCTACCTGCAAAAATGGCAAACAAACAGGTAATGTAGACAGGCAAAAAAAAAGCAATTCTGCAGCCTGGAGCCTGGAGTGACCACCACACTTCCAGAGCACAGGATCTGATAGCTCAGAGACTTAACACCATCACCATCAAACCCGTTATCTAACCAGGAAAGCTGGTAGCAGTATTTTTCAGCTGTATAAGAAGTTGGCATTAAATCTCCTTATCAGCATAATTTAGGACTCCGTTACAGACACTGCTCCTCTTCATAGGGTCAAAGTGTGATCCCTTCTGGTGGACGTGCACCTCCTGCAGAGCGACACTGTCCTTGCTCTGACATTCCTGCAGATGGCTTGGCCTCCATACCTGTTCTCCAATACAGGAAGACCTAGAGCAAGAGATTATTTTTGCACATTACAGAATTATCCTCAAGTTGTCATAATGACATCAGCCGTAGTGCGCACACATATACCGTCAGAGATGGTGTATGATGTTACCTGGACAGACTAAATAAAGGGGGAATGGAAACACCATTCCCATTTCACTGGGAACAAGTTAACGGTGGAGTCAAGCCAAGTTAGACACACAGACAGCAGCACCACTCCACAGCCTGGAGCCCTCATTTCCCCCACCTTCTCCCTGAACAGTCCAGGCAACGCTTTTATTTATGTTCCATTAAAACCTAGAGACAACAAAGGTCACCAGGTGAACTTCCACCTTTCTGGAAGCTGACAATAACACATCTCCCATCCCCAAGCTGTCAGGTGGTGCCTATTCCTACACTTTCTCAGCAGACAGAAGATGCAGAAGCAGGAAAGAAGCCGAGTTTCTGGGGACATGTTTGGAAGTTGTTGAAGGGTGACATGGCAGGAAGAAACTGCCACCACACATCCCCTACCCCAAAGCTGACATCCCATATTCCTCCAGAACAGCTGTATCGAGTGAGACAGGAGCCTCTCCTGGACAGTTCAGCCTGCTCCAGAGGCTCACCTCTGACTGCATTTCTGCCCATCCCCTTGTACAAGCACCAGCCAGATCCACTATCAACCTGCTCCAGGGAGCAAACTACATCCTCACAAAAACCCGAACCATCTCAACCTGGCTAAAACCTGCATGGAAGAGAGCGGGGGCTAGCACGGGGCAGCCCACAGCACCCAGGGAGAGCTAACTGCTGTATGGGCTTAACTGCATTACAAACCCCTACCTGCAAACAGCCTACAAAAAAGGTGAGGGCAGAGCAACACTTCCCCCAACACACCTCCTGAGAAATCTTGGCATTAGGAACCGCCTGAAAGCAAGTTTGTATCCAGCCACCGTGTTCAATGGTTGGTGAGGAGGTTTTTCCCCTCCAGGAATGTCAAAACACTTTTAAACCATTTCTACCTCTAACATCCAACAGCAACGAGTTCCACATTTTGCACACGGGGGGGAAACAACCTAATTCCTTCTGCTTGTTTCAGACTCATTTTCACCTCACCTCAGCTTTATGAGAAGTCATAAATGATCACTTCCCACTCACCTTCTCTGTTGCTTATGATTTTAGAGCCTCCAATTCTGCTAAGTCTTTCACAGGCAGAAAAGTCAATGCATTCGCTCCTTCTGAGAACAGCAGCTTTTCCACACGCCTGTGAATGTCTCCGTGCTGCTTTTTTACCGCACTGCTTTACCCCTCCTGAGAGCAGCAAGCCAGTAATGCATGCAGCGCTCAGACTGCAGAAGCATGAGGAATTTATGTCGCGCTTTGTTCTCTGTTCCCTCCTTAATGGTCCATTTGGCTTTCTGAGCACGGGCAGAGCCGTGAATGGGTATTTTCGTGAATGGGTATTTTCGGGAAACTCTCCACACTGACAATGGGATTTCTTCTCCCAGTGACAATAGTGAGGACAGCCCCTTACTTTTTAAGGTATCATCTGGGCTGTGTCCTCCTCTCCCAGCATTACTTCGCTGACCAACACTGACCCACACATACCGTTTGCACACTCGACTTACTCTTGTGAAATCATTCTGTAATTTTTGCCATCGATTCTCACTCTGGCCAGACCGAACAGCACTATCAGCAACTTCGCCACACAATTACTGACTCTTTTCCACATCATTTACAGATGTGCTGTGCAGTCCAGCTTCATGTGGGACCCTAGATTACCCCCCTGCAGTGTGAAACATGACCAGTCACTGCTACCTCTTTTCTTCAAGCTTTTAATCAGTTATTAATTCAAGAGGTGTCAACAGCAGTTTAGTTTCTTCAACAAGTTTCAGTAAGCGAATTTTTTAAAAGCTTTTTGGTAGTTCCAGGACTTCTTCAACAGTTCCTCTATTAAACACAGATCAACTCTGCCACAACAATCTCATGTACTCTGCTCTACTCATTCCAACTCTTGCCATAACGTTAACTATTACAGGCAGTACAAAAGCCATGCCAACTCACCTGTAACCACCCCAACATTCACCTCTCCACTCCTCACCTTAGCGCCCTTACTAAAAGCTGTCCTGTGTTTACCAACTTAAATTTATCTGGTCCCTAAATGACCTTAAGTGGCAATTTTTACAGCATAATTTGGAGCACAGTAATGTAATGTTTGAGTCCCTTTAAAACTCTTGGGAGATCCATCCTGTAGCGCTTGCTGTCTAAAGTAAACCGGCAAGTGAAAGTGCTTCTACTCATGCTTTAACGTGACATGGATTCTCCCATGTGACTCCTGTAGAGGCCCTTCAATGGGGCAAGTTAAGTCAACACCAGCACAAGGAATTCAGCTTTCCTGCAGCCCTATGCTCCTTTAATGTGTCTTGCACATCACATCACCTGGTGGCTATGAACACCTCTGAAATGCTTTCTGCCTCTGCAACATTCGAAAGCATCGCAAGTTTTATGTCTTCAACAGGTTCCTTTTTTTTTTTGCCCTACCTTCATTTATTTTGCACTAAAAGTGCCAACACTTGTGCTCTTTTTCACTGCCCTCACTTTTACTTTCAGCTTCTTCACATTGCCACATCTTTTGTTTCTTTAAAGTACTTCTGACACATATGATCTACATTTCTTTACCTCAGTAATACAGTGTTGGCAAACACTATTCCTTTAGTTCCTCCTCTTGGTTTTTGCAAGTCTTTCCATACCTAAGAAAGCACAGAAAGGAGACTCCCTCGCATGCTGCTTGACTAGGACAAGAGAAGAGGAATCACAGAAGCACAGAATAATTCAGCTGAAAGAGACCTCAGGACATCTCTAGTCCAACCCCTCCGATCAAAGCAGCACCAAATCAGGTTGCTCAGAGCATTTTCTAGGTAGATCATACTCAAGGATGGAAACGGCACAGCTTCTACAGACAACCTGCTCCAAAGCTTGGCTCTCCTCACAGTGAAAAAAATTCTCCTTATACCCAGTCTGAACTCTTGCTTCAGTTTGCTCCTGTTTTCCTTTATCCTCTTCCTTCCATTCCCTCAGCACCTTGACAACCTCCTCATAGCTACCAGAAGCTGCTGTCAGATCCACCCAAAACCCCCTCTTATCTCCATACAGGAAAACCCCTCTGCCCCAGCTCTCCTCATGTTGTCAAGTGCTGCAGTTCCCCAGCGGGTTTGACAGCCCTTTGCTGAACTCCTGCTCGTCACCGTCCTTCCTGTACTGGGGGGCTGGGAGCAAGACCAGACAAGTATTATCAGTGTGGTCTAACAAGTGCTGACTAGAGAGGGCTGATCACTGCCTCTGATCCTGTTCATGCAGCCCAGATGCAGGTGGCCTCCAGGCCACGCTGCTGGCCCTGTCCAGCTCAGCGGCCACCATGATTTCCAGGCTCTTTGCCACAAAGCTATTCCCCAGCCAGGCAGTGCCTGAACCACATCCTTGTGGTGGGTTCTCCTATTTCAGGTGCAGAACTTGCGATCTGTTGTTGCTGAATTTCGGGAGGTTCCTCTCAGTCCATTCCGGCAGCGGGTCTCTGGGTGGCAGCCTTGCCCTCAAGGACATCAACCGCTTCCCCTCCAGTTTGGTGCCACCTGCAAACTGCATGAGAGGGTGCTCTGTAGCCTCCTCCAGGCCATGGGTACAGGTCCTGCAAGAGACCTGCGCTGTTCTGGGACTGCAACTGCAGACAAGTATTGGGTGACTTTAGGATATTTGTAAAACCGTGAAAAAACAGAAACATAGATGACTCCACTCCTCTTGCCCTTAACGTTATCCACCAAATATATTTCTGCTGCATTCCTGGGCTCTCAAAGGGACCTTACGGACATCCATCACCTAGAGCCCTCAAAAATACTCTCTTCTGGAAATCTCACACAAACTCATGTTTCGGGGGAAAAAAAAGTTGCCAGTGAAGAGCACGCTGACCGCGGTAGCTTTGCAAGGCAAAGGCTCTATGGGTCAACAAACCTCAAAGACTTCCAGACTTGTACCATCGCAATGCCAGGAAATCACTCATTAAAACCTCCAATAGCTGCACTGGCAACCCATGTTTCCTGGTAATCATCAAGGAAGACTTAACCTGAGAGTGTTACAAGCACATGTTAAGGGACCACACAACATGAAACATTTCATCAAACAACCTGCCTTCTCCTCATCACCCCAGTCTCATTCCCAGTCTCATCACATGCGTTCATCACAACACTATCCTCGACCCCGTCACGGCGTTACACCTTCCTTCTCTTTACTATAAACCTCCAATAACATTTCTGACCTATAGTTCAGGTAGAGAAAGACTTTAAAACACTTCACAAAACACTTTCCAAATGGCACAATCAGACAAAGGTAAGGCAAAATTTCCCAGAGGGTACATGTACAGCCAGCCCATCAAGCTGCCAGGCCACAGGTACATCTGAGGGCTGTATTCTCCAGTGCCCAGCTCCCGTCACAGCACATCACCTGCAAATCTTCCAGTGGTTTCCGCACATTCCAGTTCTTTGGGATGGGTCATAAAATTTAAGCTGAAGTAAAATTAAACATTACCATCAATAGGTTTTTTAACGGTAGCTTCCACCCAGGAAAAGCATCAAGTGCGTAAACCAGCTTAGGGCCACCATAAAAAGGCCAGATGAGTAATGGAATAATTAGAGAGACTGTTTGAATTTGAGGTGCTTGCTCTTGTAAGCTGTATTTTTTTCAAAGCCGTAGGCCAGCTGCCATCCAGCTCCACTGTCCTGCATCTCCGTAGCTCTCCACAACAGAACGGAGCACCGGTGTAAGGGTTTCACACAAGATGAGGGTACAGCTGTGCCCAGACCGTGCTCAGCCCAAACCACGCCACGCACGGCCGCCCGCCTGCGGGACCGGGGCCCGCACAATGGCTCGCAGGGCCAGAGGCGGAGGGGGCCACCGCCGCGGCGGGACAGGGCCCGCAGACAACGTGCAGCGGGGAGACCGCCCCGCCCGCCGTGCGACCGGCCCCGGGGCCTCGGCCCAGGCGGGAGAGGTGCCCAGCGCAGCGGGGTCGCTGCTTCGGCGCCCGCTCCCCGTCCTGCCATTAGCGCGCTCCGAGCGCCCCCCGGGCAGCGCCGGCACCGACAGCCGCCGTCCCGCCCGCCCCGCCTCGGAGGCCCCGCCGCAGGCCCCAGGCGGCCCCGCCGAGCGGCACCGGCCTCCGGGTGGGGCAGGGGCTGCTCGGGGGCGCCGGGCACGGGCCCGCCGCCGCCGCCTGCTCCCCGCCGGCCCGAGCGCTGCAGCTGCAAGTTTGGCCGAGGCCAAGGCGCGGCCACGAGGCGCCGGTACCGGGGAGGACGGCCCCGCCCCGCTCCGCTCAGCGCGGCCCGGCCTCACTCACCCTCCGTCACCTCCAGCACCTTCACCTGCTCCTCGGCGGCGGCGCGCACCGCCTGCACCGGGCACAGGATCCCCGTCAGCGTCTCCACCAGCGCCTCCTTCAGCCCCTGCGCCACCGGCCCCGGCCCGGGCCCGGGCCCCGGCCCCCCGCCGCCGCCCGCCGCCGCCGCGCCCGCCATCGACCCCCCCCCCCCCCAGCTCCGCCGCCGCGCGCGGGCTCCGGGCCGCCGCGCGCGCCAAACGCACGGCACGCACGCACGCGCGGAAGCGGCGCAGAGCGTCCCGCCGGGCAGAGGGGACGCCGGGGCTCCGCGCGCCGCTCACAGCGCCCCCCGGCGGCGCGGCGGGACCCTGGCGGCGGGGCCGGGCGGGGCCTCGCAGCCGGCGTGTTCCCGCGGCAGCGGGCGCCGGGGGTGGGTGGGAGCCCGGGGAAAGCGCTGAGGGCCTCGGGCTCCCGCCGCGGGGCGCAGCCGCCTGGGCCGACCCGGCTCAGTTTCGCCTTCGAGGGGCACGAGGGTTCCCCACGGGGGCGCCGGGGGCTGGGTCCTGCCCGCCCCGCTGCCGCGTTCTGTGCGGGGCCGGGCCGGGCCGCGCTCCCGGGCAGCTGCTCAGGACCCCGCGGCCCCGGGCGGTCAGCGAGGCCTCAGGCTCCCGGTTCCCGTTCGAGCGACGCTGTGTGAGGCGGGGGCCGGGCGGCGCAGCTGCTCCAGCCCCGGGCACGCCGGGGGGCGCCGCGCCGCTTCCCGCTCCGTTTTGTACGGCCGTTCCTCGGGCGGCTGCACAGATCGCCGCGAGCAAGCGGCGCTGGCACGGGCAGCCCGGGCGGCGGCGAGGGGCACCCGTAAGCGGGTCCCGCTGGGGCCGCGGCGCTGCCGGGATCCCGCGGCCCCCCCGCGGCGCGGACCCGGCCCCGGAGCGGTTTGTGTGCGAACATGGGCCGGTGCCAGGGCCGAGCCGGGAGGCGGCACGGACGGCAGCCGCGCTCGGACATCCCCGCGGTGCCACCGGCTGCGGTACACACTTCTTACTCCTTCCCGACAGGTCTCTTGTGCCTTCAGCCTCCCTCCAGCCGCGAGGAGCTGCTCTTTCCCGAGGAAGCCTGTCCTTCTTCCAGGCACTGGGGGGGGCGATCTCCTTGCCCACGCCACTTTCTGCTTGAAAGCTACTTGAGTAGTAGCTGGTCCTGGTCCCTGTCCCTACTCAAGCAACTACCTGAGTATCAAGTGATTACCTAGTAATAGATGGGCTACCACTAGGAGTATTTGGTTTTCACGTCATGGTGCTGTTTAACAATTAAGCATCCCTCACCACTTGTGCACTAGTGTTGCTCCTTTCCCTGCCCACTCATCGCTCTCTGTATTGTGTTTTACTCCAAGCCAGCTTTGCCAGCCTCTTCAGAGTCCATTCCTCTGGGATAACGTGTCCAGTCACATTCCTTCCCACCAATATATTTTTAAACATTCTTGTCAAGAGTGATGCAAGCAAATGCTCCTATAAATCATGCATGTGACTTTTGCAACCCAAGTTCAAGATCTCTACAAGTAGAAAGAGCAACTCAAAATACTGCAGAAACAGCAGGCTGCGTTCAGCTCCCTACAGCCACAGCTCAGAGGCAAGTGTCCCACTGCACAGCAGCACTGTCCCTGTCCCACAGCCACCCCCTCCCCGCCTCGCTCCAGCCCTTCCCCTGCGCCAGGCAAGGCCGGACAGACAAACTGCTGACCGGGCAGGAACCCCCTTGGCCACAGCTCCCCCTTTCAGGGGAGCCCTGATGGTGGCTGGGGCCCGTCCTGTGCCCACCCCAGCCCTGCCTGGGCTCCCGGCGGCAGCAACAGCTCTTCAGAAGGCAACTTCACGGCCAAAGCAGGCAGTGAGGGGGCAAGAACGGCTCTCCAGAAGCGCCTCTGTGCTTACACTAGATGCTCTCCAGACAGCTGCAGTTAAGTGAAATCAGTCCACCATGACAGTTATAAAAACATCACCCGCACCACCAAGTTAGATTTTCTTCTGCTAAAGTTAGGGAAGTGGGGCAGATCTTTCCCCCTGAACTGAACAGGGCCACAGCTCAGGCAATGCCCAGCACTCCCCACAGCCCATGCCGAGCCACGCCACACTCCCTGGCAGCAGGCTGGGGACAGCAGAGGTCATTCCCGATCAGTGGCGCAGGTACAACCAAGTTAGGTTGGTATTTTTGCGGGGAGAGGAGCAGGAGAGCAGGCTTCAGCCGTGCTGCTTGCACCCAAAGGCGAAGACTGGGTCTTGGCACCTGACAGCACGGCCAGGGCACGCACACCCCCATCCCTTGGGGCTGCCTGCTCGCGGCGAGCACCCGGGTTCTCTACAGGGTGAATATAAAGATGACTTTTCTCTCTTCTTCCCAATCCAAAACACTGCTTCTGCTGGAGGAACAAACATATGTTTGTACAGGGTGTAACTCTTGCTAGCCGGGGGTCATCTGCTCATCTTTGCACTGTTCTAGTATTTTGGCTTAGTGGAAGACACAAGCAAATTCCTACCGCCCTGAAATCAGTGAGACAGGCCCAGGACTATCACACCAGACTTCCCGCTGGCACCCAGTGCTGGCTGGCTCACGTCAGAACAGACACATCTGTGCAAGTATTTGTTAAGAAGTGACAAAAATGATCACAAGTCAGAGCTGTTTTCTTTGCACTTCCTAACATCTCGCAGAAAACAAGGATGCGCTTTAGGGAGAGGAGGGGTAGGTATCCCACAGCAATGCTTGTCTGGCCCATACATACTTTTTTGCTCAAGTGACCATACAACTGCCCTGAATGCTCCAACTTATCCTTCTGTATTTGTAGAAGTTACATTTATTTGAATCTGCCAGGCTTTTTCAGGTTTGAATTCCCATGTGTTTTGTACACTGCATGGTCTTTTCACATATTTTCTGCATAGATGCTTCCTGCAAAGCCAGTGGACTCGGAGCTCGTCTTTCAAATGCCATCCATTTTGCCTCAAAGCCAAATGGGTTCTGACATTCATCTTTCTTTTGACATGCTTTAGGGAAGAAAATTCAGTCACCACAAAATATTATATTCTCATCACGAAAAGATATTTTATGATGAACTCCTTGTTTCCTCCTGTGATGTTTCAACTCACAGGTGAGGGACACAAGCCCTTGAGCTCCCCTGTGAACCTGCGCCAAGGAAGACCCCACAGAAGGATGTGCAGCGGACAGGGGACTGGTGTTAACAGCAAAAACCCTCCCAGAGACATGGGGGCCAGCACAAGGAACAGGCACAGCATCAACCCAAGTTACCAGGGACATAACATGGGACGTGCCTGACCTGTCCCCACCTGATTAAAATTTAACTCCAGGCAGCAACACAAACATGAAACCCCCAAAGCCCAACAGACACCAAAGCAGCCCAAACACGCTACAAATACTCTTCAACACTGGTTTTATCCTCAACAAACCCTGGGTGTGGAAATATTCTTTGAGCAAATTAGGTGTTCTGTAGACAGGGAGCTACTGTTTTTACTAGCTTTTATAAAATACTCATACGATTTTAGATGCCTAGCTCACATAGATCTGGATGCAAGCACACACACATACACACACAAAATCTGGCCCAGTATTGTGATTAAACAGCCAAATACCTTTAAAAACATTACCATAAGTAGTAGGATTAAGAAACATTTCAGAACTTGAAAAACTGAGGTACATAAGGTACCTTCATGAAGCTGCACCTATTTCTTTTCAACCGCCTTTTGGCAAACCCTCCTCTCGGCACTTGGGAGTTTTGGACCCAGCAGCATATCACATCATCACACATGCTGCTTTTTTTTTTTCCCCCCATAAAATATTTGTTCCTTCTACCCACGATCTTTTTATGGAACCCACTGATACCTTTTTTGTCTGTCTTGAATAGAAGCTGAGTGTTGAACCTGCGTGCTATTAGTCTAGCGTGACTGTTTTATCTCCTCTTCAGACGCAGCTTTTATTTTTATTAATGCTCTTCTCAGTGTGGGGCTGTTGCCTTCAGAGTCTGGCATGTTTATGTCCTAGAGGAGAACTCTCAATATGTGGCTTGTTCACTTCTGAAGAAAGGATAAATCTATTCTTCAACGCTGTAAACTCAACTCTTCTCTTGGAAAAGCACATTCATTTCTAGACTCACAGAAGAGTCATCTCTGCTCCTTCATGTTGCTTCCAGGTAGCTGCTGCCTGTGTGTATATTCTGGAGATCTTCCCTTCCTAAATCCCCTGTGACATGTAGCTGTGTCCCACAGATACATCTGCTGCAGATACAGCAGCTGAAACTCTCATCATTGCTTTTCTCTTTGTTGATCCGGTCTCTGCCCTGGCAGGGCTCTGGCTGCAGCTGAAGTCCCTCGCTGGAATTCCCCTTTCCCTGAAGTGCACTAGCGCATAAACGGTCCTCCACACACGGCCAGCTGGAGCAAAGAGCATCTTTTGCGTCAAGCTGTAAAATTCACTGTTACTATGTATTTAGTCAGAATTAGACATCTCCCCTTCCCGTCCCTGGGTCAGGCTAACAAGTGACTGCTGAAGTCCCACGATGCACAGACAACATTTCAGTTCTGGTTTTCCCCTCTCGGTGCCATTTAACATGCAAACATGTGGCTCCACAGCTGGAAAGGGGACATTCCCCCTCCCCGAATCAATCGTTTGTACACCTGAATTTCAACTGTATACAGAATATTAGAGACTGATGTGTTGTCCCTAAGAAATTACATCCTTTTCTCTGGAACCCATTTTAATCCCTCAATAGCATACCTTGCCCGTCTTCCCATCGCAGAGGTGTCAGCATGGGCCATCAGCCAGAAGGTGCTGGGGAAGGGATGGACTTGATTACTGTTTGAGACAAGAAGTTTGTATCAAATCCCTCTTTTCTCCACTTTGTTCCACACATTTTTGTCTTTGATGGAGGCCAGTCGGGCTGACCACCGATCACACCAATAGTGCAATTCCAGCAGTGGTTTCTGCCTGTGGAAATAAATGCCGTGTGCGCATTGCCTGGGTGCGGGTAGAGAAAAGACGGTACGCGGTGGTGTAAGAAGAGTGTTAAGAAAACCAGCACTGCTTCAGACACCTTCATTTAGGCAAGTGCCGACATGACTACCTAAAATTTCTTTTCCCACCTTCTGCAGGGATCCATCCAAGGCTGCAGATCTGTGTGGATACCTGGCTACCGCTGTGGGTCACAGTGCAGCAGCCATCATTTCCAGTCTTCCTGCCTCCTGTGGTCAGTTCTGCAGTGCTCGGTGACTGGACTCGAGGCACCCCCAACCTGTGCTGGGAGTCACGAAGCCCCTTCATCCTGCGTTGGCTTCTGAAACCAGGGCCAGGCCCGAAGGGCTGCCCTGCAGACGGGGGTCAGAGTGCTGGAAAGCCCAATTCAAACAATTTAGAAACTTCAGGAACTAAATCCTGGAGCACTGTGGGCTTCAGTTTAAGACCAGGAACAGATGGAACCAAAACCTTGCCTCTCCTTCAGATCAGTTGCCTTCCTGGTGCCGTACGTGACCACCACTGACGCAGGAGGGCACATATTAGTCTGCTCCTTATGAGGCGAAGAAAGTGCCCATCAAGCAGATTAAATGTGGCACAACAAACACAATCCTAATGTCTTGATGGATGGTACAGGCAGGCTTTAAATAAAAGGTAGGGTAACTAATTTGGTTTTTTTCCTATTTTATAATTAAACTAATGTAGAGGCCATAAGCTATTCTTATTAAAGAATTAGGATCTGAACAACCTAGGGAGATGTACTTTGTTGCTTTGTTCTAAAAAAGAAAAAAAAAAAGCAGAATGGGATGGGAAGGACTTGTTTGTTTGTTTGTTTTAGTTTAGCCTCTGACAATCTAGGATGGACAAGAGGAGGGGTGAAAGGGATGGCTAACCCCAACAGACCCTGCTGCTGGGGATGTTCTGCCCTCATCATCTTCCCTGATTAGGAATGTGCAAGGGATGCTCACAGAAGAACCCACCCTGAAGCAAGCAACAAATCTCTTGCTTATTTAGTTTGACAAAAATCAAACCCTAACCTAATCAAGTTCGCAGTATCTACATGGGGTTGAAATCTAAGGCCCCGTGGCACAGCAGGCACCACCATCTCTGCAGCAACCTCCAGCCACCTGTTCCCAAGGTCACAATTCCAGCAGGAAATAAAATACAAATCCTCAAGCAGATCTTGTATTTTAGGCACAGGTCACCCAGGGACGGGGGTTTCCATTTCTTGAAAATTTTCAAGCAATGATGTGGTAGTTTCCAGAACATCATGCTATAATTCTATTGCATTCTTAATCCTGATGCTAGATTTTCTTGTCAGGACCACAAAGGTCTCCTCTGGCCCCTACAGTCCACAACATGACAACTTTCCCTTGGTCCTGTACTGAATCATCAGGCTAAACTTAACTGCATCGTATTTCCTCTAGCACTTTTTGTTAGACAGCAATTCATTCAATGGGGGGGGGGGGAAAAAAAAAAGGGATACTGGGAGAGAAACTTCTGTAAACATTTTCAGCTACATCAAAACACTGTGCAAGCTCTTTGTATTTCAGGTTTGTTCATCTGCCCCTTTTGAAAGGGAATTACAGATCAGTGATGTACATGTGGTCAAGGTCGTCTTCGCCCACCAACACCACTTTTAGACAAATCATCTGTGCCAGGCTGAAAATTCTTTTTAACAGTTAAAAAACCAACGTGAGACTAAAAAGCACGCTCAATGTTCAAAAAACAAACTCCAAACCCACCCCCCTGGGACACCAGAATTCTTGCACAGTTCTGATTCACCACACAAATCCACCACGTCGGTAGCCGCTACATATGGCTTAAAGGCTCTGCCCAACGCCCTGTAGCTGCTCATGGGAAAGGTCTCAAACCATCAGGAAAAAAAAAAATCTACCAGCAAATTCTTCTTGATGATGAACGGAGGGAATACCAATACTGCCACGGTTTTGGTGATGGCAGGATGTCATAAGGATAGCGCTTACCCTGATACACAGATCTTCTAGACCTCCCATCTTCCAGGGCTCCAGAAGTTCCACTTCTTAGCAGGCCACAGAACCACCCCACTGTCGCCAGGCCACTTCCAAAGCTATGTTCTGCGTGAGCAATTGTTCCCCAAAGGATTTCAGGTGCAGCCCCACGTGGAGCACCTCACGGGCTTAAACAAACCACCTCACCTCCTCAGAGATCCTGTACCTTCCAAGGCAGCACTGCTCCGCCACCACCTGCACTGCCCCGATACCCACCAGGCTACGGTCCCTAAACAGTCTTTGATAGAACTGTAACCAGTCCAGAACCTTCCTTATTCTTCAGGCTTTCAGCCTCAATGCAAGCAGCAGCGGCTGAAGGGAGCCTGCCCACGGCCAGGCAGACGCTCTGGGGGCCACCAGGACACGCTTGCAGAGCCAGCGGCAGCGCACGCCGCAAGGCAAGTTTCTCCTTCCGAAGCCAAAGGAGCTGCCCCTGCCTGAATTCCCCATTCCTGCCCCTGCCAAACCACAAATCATCATTTCAAACCTTTTTATTTTAATCCTGTTAATTCACCTAACAGGCAGGTCACTTCAGTTTTGGAAAAGCTCTGCAAAAAAAACTTTAAAAGGTCTGTGTTTGGGGTTTTTTTTTGGTATGCAAAATGTTTTGCTCTGCCTTCTCCTTCCAAAGCTGAATATACAAGTAAGAAAATATCACTGATTTTGCTTTTTTTTTTTTTAAAGATGCATTTCTCTTGAATAAGAGAACCCATCAATGCAATCAATATGGATCCAGAGGGAAATGAAACTGCAGTTCAAGCTCTCTAAAAACACCAACATTTAATTTTATAACATAACCAGGGGTTTATTCCACAATATAAACTGCAACATTTGATACAAGCTACCCAAAAAAGGAGAAAGCCAAAATACAGCTGTGGCAATTACTTTACAGACCTTTTTTTTTTTCCTGTCTTCTACATCACTGGGCCATCAGTGACACTAGGATCTAACATTTGCTTTCTGTACATCAACCAATGCTAGAAGCAACACGCTGTTCAGAATTGTCATTCCAGTCACTGAAACCAGACATAGAAGTTATTGCTCAGATAAATAAACCTAGCCTACGAAAAACAAAGTGGAAAAAACCTAAAGTCTCCAAGGAGTTAAACAGAGTAAACAGGGATTTCCTCACAAGAGGATTTATTGGAAAATTCGTGGTGCAGGTTGTTTTGCACCTAACCCAAGCTGAATTAAATACGCCGGTAGATCCCAGAGAGGTAATTTAACGCTGTACAATAAAAGGTGCATGTTTCAAATGCCTTCCAAATTGGTGGAAACCCCTGCTAAACAGTCAGCATCTCAAACCTCAACAACCACAAACAGATCAAGGGAAAATACAAAAGTGTCAAAAACTGTTTTGAGTTCTGGAAAATGATCCCATAAGGATAGAAGTAGCACCATTTGCAATCTGGTTCTTAAACCAGCCCCTGTGGCTTTATTGGAAAACTGATAACCTTCTTTATTCAAGTCCTGAAGGGTTTATGGGGAGTTTTACTTCCGATATTGAGAGTCCTTCCCAGTGCAGCTGATGCAGATGTAGTCCTCCTTCTCTGCCATTTCTGGAGAGATGCCCACACACACCTGGTGGAACCACTGGTTGCAGCTGCCATCGCACTGGACCCAATCCACCTAATGGGGAACAGACACACTGGTGTTCAGCGAAGGACCAAGCCAACACACAGAGCATTAAGTCATTTTGGGGATTAATCCATCTGAGTGAGAAATGTCCTGTTCTATGACCTGGTTAGTGCTGGATATTCAACCGTGCTCACTGTTCTCTGGACTCCTGCAGTCCAGCTCCTCTGAAGGAGAGAGGAGGGCACACTTCCCTTATCCCTCTCCTGTTGCTCTCCCACTGATAGCATGATTATGGAAGGCAACTTCACCACAGGCTCACAGGCATCAGATGTCCCTCATCTCCACTCTCCAGTCAGGATGGACTCCAGTCAGCCCCACGGCACTGCCCCCATCCACAGAAAGGCTGCAACCCACAAAATCTACCTACATCTCTACTTCAAGGGCAGAGATGAGTGCAGTGTCTGCACAGCCCATCTCCCGATTCCATGCAGACGTTTAGATGTTCACCTGCCTTCCCCAGTCCCAGCTGCATGGCTGCTCTGGGAGGAGATGAGAAGGGTCATTAACTAGATGTGTCCCTGCAGCAGCAGACACTGTCTCTGGGTTCTCAAGTGCCTCATGCTCTCTTTTTAACTAGTATTTCGGCAAACAGTTTCAGGGCAGCCAAACGCCCCAGATCCCAGCATTCAGACCACCACAGGAGGTCTGCTTCTACTGACCTCATCTCCCTCAGGCTGCAGACAATTCACAGCAGGGCAGATGGCATCGTCATCCTCCGAGTCCTCCTGCTCAGAGAATGACACATCTGAGGGAAGCAAGTGGCTTTCACTGGAACGCTGCATCTCAAAGAGACGCTCCCGCTCTCTCTCCAGTTTGTTAGTACAGAGATCCTTTGAGTGATTCAGTTTTAGTTTCTTCTTCTTGGGTGTTCTCATCTTTTTTACTCTTGCTCTCTTCTCATCACAGAAGCTCTCTCTCTCAAAACGACGCTTTAGTTTTCTCTCCATGTAACTAATTCCATCCTTTTTTCCTCGGCAACACTCATTCTGTTGGAAAGATATTTTGGCAAAATTTTAAGCATGCAACTAACACTCATTATCCTGTTGTTCCAAACCCTGCTTTTAGAAATAGGCTTAAGTAAGAGAGCAGCATTTGACAGAGCACTGCCTTTTCACCAGAAGTGGGATGCATGAGAGAAGCAAAGGATAGGATAGGGTCACACCCCAGTAACAGAACTTATAGAAAAAAGGATTCTCCTTTCCTTCCCCTGAGTCCACTGCTTCAAAGGCAGCTCTCTCTGAAAGCCTCTACAATACAGGACAAGAGACAAACGAGGATAGGTGTATTTAGGTCCTGGTTGTCCCACAACAATTTAAAATACAGAGTGACCACAAAAACCAGATTCAAACTGCAAAAACATATTAGGCCACAAGTTTATTCAATAGTTTGTAACAGATTTGTTAAGTTATTGACTTCCTGACTCCTTTTGAATGAGGAAAATGTATTTTCATGGAAGTACAGCCACACAGACAAACCTCTTTGTAAAGCTTATGGGTTCAGGCAGAGCCTCCACGCCGAAGTGACCCCAAGCTCACTGCTGCTGTCAGACACTTGCCTTTTCATTTGTCGGTCCAACGGATGACCTCTGCTCTGTCTGCAAAACAGGGCTTTGCTTTGTGAATAGGATCTGGTACAGCTCCTGTATTTCCGGCAGAGAAACCTGTAGCAGCTGGGCTTCCATCATCAGCTCATCCAGCTCTGTGCTAATGACTATTATGAAAGACGGAGAGAGGAGAAAAGGAATTCTTCAGTGTCAGCACTAATGAGAACTGCACAGATAATGAAAATTCTTCTCTGGTAGCACATTTGAAAAAAAAAAACAAACAAAAAAACCCCAAACCCACAGAAAACCAAACCACAACTGCAACAGACTTTAAATCTGCAACTGTATGAATTAACTCTTATCTGTTCCCTCTTCATCGCTCACTTTTAACAGCAGGGTTAAAAAGATAAAGGCTTGCACAGACGTTACTGCACTTGGCTCAGCATCCTTCCTGGCTTGCGTTTTTTACTGATTTGAGCATAAGCAATTGCCATCATTTTTGGCCATTTCTCCTGCTTCTGAAGCTACAAGAAGCATGATGATCCCCTCGCTATGTAATAAGTGGGTAAGGTGAACAAACTGAGTGAAATCGTAAGTGAAGCAGAGAGAGGAGAGGAGGAAGAGCCAAGAGGACAAGGCTTGCAACTGAGTCCTGCTGTACAGTCATCACCCAGCGCTGCTATCGAGCTTCAGAACTTGCACTGGGCTTTTCAAACAGTCACAGCTAGGGGAGACTGAAACCACTGTGTAAGTAACAGCTTTTTAATATAGTGTTCAGTACAACTCAAATATAGCCTGAAAAATAAACCCTGCAGAACAAAGGCCTGCCTTGTTGGATTTTAACTGTAACATTAAACTGAAGCGTTTTGTGTAATATTAGTACAGACTAAGCTGCACTAACTTGAAAACATGAAGATAAGACTAGACCTGTGTCCCTGGATCATTATGCATCAGGAGGAAAGAATTTCTTTTACAGTTGTAAAATGATGCAATTTATAGCGTGTCAGTGTTAGTCCAAAAAACACGTCTGAGTTAGGGAGCATGGAAAACCTGCACAGAGCGACCTGGAGCACAGCAGCAGCCGCAGCACCTATGAAAACTTAAGTGTCTGTGACAGTTACGCAGCTGCAAAACTTACATTGACTCGTGTCCTGTGGATTAAGTCCCCCATGGCCTCCAGCACTACTTATTCCCATCCACTTCCTACAATTTCAATGGTCTCTCCCCTCCCCCTCCTGCAGCCCACGTGGCTGGCTGCAGCACGTTGTCAAGTTGGAAGAGGCCAGTTCTCAACTGATACCTCTTGTCCTATCACACCACGTCGTTTCATTACATGTGGGAATCTGTATTGTTGAGAAATTTACCCCTTTGCCAAAGCTGGAGACATTAAGTTCCAAAGCTGCTGAGGGGATGGAGAAGCAACCAGATGCAGAGTGCAGCCACGTGCCTCCCTGCCTCAGCCATCTCCTGTTGGCCAGGACACACTCTCTTCTCCACCACCAAACACGGGAGAAAGGAAGGGGGGGAAACCCACCACAAAGTAACGATTACAAACCATGAAGTGGGATGCAGTGCTGTCCTGTAGAAAATGGAGAATGTAAATATATGGTTCTGTTATCCCAGTCATGAGGCATGGAGAATGACATTGCTCCAATTGTCTGGGAAACCTAGAAAACAAAGCGCATCGATATTTTCACTAAACGTAGTTTTGAAGTGTCAAATAACTGCAATAGAATCAATACTTGTTTCTCCTACAATTGCTTAAATCTTATATTCCTAGAAACTGTTCAATCTAGTAAACCCAAATCCTTCATCCTACACTGGAAACAGGCAAAACCAACTTTACTGCCAGAATTCTTAGGTATAAATTATCATTTCCACAGAGCTCAGGAACCGGCCCTGGCACAGGCAGTCACTGCAGGATAAGCCCGGACTGGGAAGCGAGGGCTTCACCTCTAGGATTGACTCACGGTAAAATATTAGTTTCCTCCTTTTGTTCACAATAAAAGAAGTGATTGCTCACTACCTTGCTCTGCTGAAACGCCAAACTGCTTGGAAGACTTCTCCTTACCCCAGCACGCACAGCAGACATGCCAACGGCAAAACGTGTGCTTACATATGCAAAGGCCACTCACACAAGCCAGCAAGTGTCAGTTTTGGACTCATGAGTGTCAGAAAGGTGTCTCACCAGATGCTTTCCAAAATACCCACTACCTCACTAATTCAAGTGTCTGGACCCTTTCAAAAATCTGGCTCTCATCAGTTCTCACAACTGTTTTTCAAGTGAATTTTCCCCAACTCATCTAAATGCTCCACATTCTTCACTTTGGCCAGTGCCAAAGCAGCCCAACTCCAGCAGTTACTGCTACGCACTTCTCTGGAGGAAGGAGAGTGTTGGATCACCCCAGATTACAGGGAAAATAGAACTGTTACACGACAGGACAGCAATGCCGAGACACTGAATTCACCAAAAAAACACCTCAAATCCCCTTGAGACCAGAGTTTCAGCTTGGCTGCTGTGCTGAGATGGCTCTGGAGGCCACCTCTGAGCCACCCCAGTGCCACTGTCTCCAGGAAGGCTCCGTGGCCCAGGCACAGCAAGGGACCAGAGCTGGTGCTTGTGGTCAGACGCTCTTGCACTGAGCTTCCCAGGGACTTCTGATTTGGGAAATGCAGTCACAGGACCTGAACTAGCTCTGCTAGTTACCTTGATTTAGAGATTTACTGACTTGAGCTCTACACCAAAAAAAAAAAACCCCGGTGAGACTGTTTTCAGGTTGGAGGAACCCCACAGCACCTCACTGAGCTAATAAAACTAAACTTACTGTTTCCATTTCTGGCCCAAACATCAACTTACATGCTCAAAATCTTGTCCGGCTTTTTTGAGTTACACTAGTAGGTCTAGCAAAAATATATTTTTGAAGCTGAGTTATCAGGAAAACTCTCTTAGATGCCTAAATATGGTTTTGATTTCTAAAACTAGGTTTGCCTGTTTGAAAAATTTGGTCAACACAAGCAACTTGGTACAGCTGAGTTACCTGAGAAGCAGCTACAATACCTCGTCAAGCACATGTGGCACATTCTGTATTTTATCATAACTGAGCGTGAAAACACAAACACACAGGCTAACTGTATAACAGGGTTGGACTAGCAAAATTAAGGTGTTTCAATCAAAAAGTAAAAGCAATAGAGTGCATTTCATTTTGGGGTGCTCTATGTTTTTTTGTGCTGCACAGACCTGTTGTCTCAGATTTTTTCTGCATTTATCATCTCATGAAAGCTAGAAATGCTTAACCCATTTCCCACTTTCCCCACGCTTTTTGCTGAAAGGTCTTTACTGGAGGACATGTGAAACTCCCTCATGACCACATCTGAAACTGTTGCTGTAGCTTAACTCAGTAATGTTAGCAAAATATTCAGCTTGGGAGTTGTAGTGTAAGTGATAAGAGGAGGAGCAGTAATGGATGAAAATACCCTGTTGAAAACCACCTCATCTGAGAGCTAAGCTGGTAACAGACTGGACAGTTCGTGCCTCTGTTACTAATTCTGAAGATTTAACACTATATTGAAATACTTGTAAAAACAGAATATAAAGACTAATTGAATACTAAGCACTCCAGAAACAATACTTCAGCAGCTGTCATTAATAGCATCACTTGAGAGTGCAGGAGCTGGGAGGAGAAGGGGAAATAGGCCCTTCAGGAGTCATTGTTCCCAGGACTCCAGCAGCAGGAGAACATGAAGCTGTTGCTGGAGGACACTCATACCCTGGCTGTCACGGCAGAACCCAAACTCCTCATATCAGTAAAGTGACACACAAACAGCCTGCCTTGCCAGTGTTTGTATATGGGCGCCACGAGCTCAGAGAGGTGTTAGAGACTGTTCTCGCTGACCGCACACCACCCGCTGCAAGGAAATGCAGCTCAGCCTCACCTTGTTTGTCTCTGGCAACTGGCCTGCTGTGGCTTGCCATCTGTTGTACAATAATCCTGAGCCAACTTTGTCTTGTATGAGTTTTAGATTCCCTGAATATAACATTTGTTGCGCTCTGTGCTGCCAGTTCACAGTTCTCTCGATCATATACCGTAAGGCATCCCCCTCGGGAAGCCTCACACGGATACGCTGCAAGGAGGCCAGCAATGGCAAGATCTTTTCTAAAGGTGGCTTTTCTGATCGATGACAGTGTGGACAGAGCCACACACGAGGTCCCTGCAAAACGTTGGGCACAGAAACGCAGCCGGTATGGAAGAACCCTCTGCAGAGTTCACACTGTATCATGGGAGCAGCCGGCTCCTCCTGGCACAGACAGACTTTCAGTTCTGCATCCTCTTCACTAGACAGCACCTTCAATTCGTTTACTGCTCGCAGAGAACGCAACGCTTCCATCTCCTTCAATCGGGCTTCCCCAAGCGTAGCCATCTAAAAGGGAGTTCAAAGAAAGGAGCGTAACTCAAAAGGAACATCACTCATTAGAAGCAGGGTGACCGCTGCACAATCACACTCTTTAAAATACACCAGGGAGTATTTCAGATCTTTGAGGAGCTCCTCACCCCCATATGCCTTTCAAGGCTTTGAATGTTTGAAGCAAAGCTGTTATGAGAACGTGCAGCAACATGACTTCAGTCTCCTTCCATTTTCTCATCAGGCTGAAATACAAAGCTCATTCCTTTGCAAAAAGTAACCTCCTCCCTCCCTCCTTCCTCTCTGTTCCAAATCCTTTGTGTTTTGTACTACAAAAACATTACCTTCATATTAAAGCAGCTTAAATTCTGAAACAAGTACAGATTTGGCTTGCAGGTACTTCTCTGTGAACAACGTCTCTCAAGTATGTAGCCTGACACCGTATAACCTTAAAACACAGCTGGGCAGTTTTCAGAAGGTCAAATGCATCTCTTGATACCCACCTTGCACTCCCCAAGTGCATCGGGCTGTACCCTGACCTGTGTGCTCACTCTGGGGTTTGTAACCACCCTGTGAAATTCAGGTGTACCCCTGAATGTGGCATTTGCCCTTTCTGCACCTGCTCATGATCCTTTTTTTCAGGACTCTTTCGCATTAGCTGCTATTGAAGATAGCAATATAGTTCAGTTTCATGAAGGTCAATAGCTTTTATGGAACTGCTGCAGGTGCCGAGCCCTGCAGCTACAGCACTGGGCTGGGAAAGCATCCAAACCTTCACCGTAAGGAGATTCCTCTTCCCCTCACATGTCAGAAGCAAAACCTGCCACACTAAATGAATGCATTTTCCTGGGTGCAGTCCATGTGAGTGTCCTTCTCTTTCAATACCCCAACCCTTAATGAAATACTGTCTAATCAGAGAAGAAGGGTGTGTGGTTCAAGGGACCCGGTCTCTTCTCCATACATCACTCACAGGGACACAGTCTGGAAGTCTGGCTTTTCAGACAAGGGAGGCCAAAACCAAGCACTGAACCTACAGGATTCAAGCAGTTTCTGGAGGTTAAAACTTAAATGTCCCACACTTCAAACCCCACCTGGTCTGGTGCTCCTTGTTAATCATGGGACATTGTTTAATCTGACCATGGTGAAGGCTCTGAAATAGGTCTTTTGGGATGAAGCACTACACCACCACCAAAGTCTGCATCATCCAGAACTAGTGTTTTATTGACTCCATAATGCATGAGGTTTTCTTTAATTATTTATGGTGTTTGTTTTAATTATAAATGGCATTGGGTTATTGTGTTCTTTGAAAGGATTAGACTTGGGAAACCCCTATCCTATCTTTAATAAGGTTTTGGTATGGTGGTGGAAAATAGATCTCAATTTTTTATTTGCCTATGCTTTGTTAGCCTGCAGGCATTGCCTGGTAAACTGTAAGGCTACTTCATGCACAAAGGCAACGAATTTTTTCCACTAAAAGCAATTTTGGGAAGTCTAAAGCAAGCACAGAAAAGCATGGTGGAAGAAGTCCTTCTGCACAACAGCCCAGCAAGCAGAAAAGAGTGGGAGGTAACATTTCTACATGAGAGGCAAACATAAACAAAGATTTAAAGAACTGAGAAGAAACTCCAGGTCAAAAAAAAAAAAAAGCTTAAAGCACATACCGCAGATGCAGTATCTTTGCTCTCAGAGAGCGCTCTTTCTAAGTCACTCAGAGTCTCTAGCTTAGCACTTTTCTTCTTTCCACTTGGCACGGGCTCCTTCAGCTTCTTCTGCTTTCTCTTCAGATTCAGTATTCCAATATCACACCGGGGACATAACACCTGATGGAGAGAAAAGCCTCCATCAAATGTTGCCTGCAACATTTTGGATGCATTCATCCTGCCCTAGGGACAGCCATGACTGATTAGAACAGGGATTCCTGCTGTTTCTTCCACCAAAGGTCTGGGGGACTAGGATGAGGTTATCTGGAAGATGGGGAGAGGTTAAAGATTCAATTTTATAAAACAGCAGATCACAAAGACCTCCACGTTTCACTCAGGGTGCTGGCGTACAGACAGCCAATACACTGAACAGCCTCCGTGTGACTCAAGCTGGAAGCCCTGGCAAACAGCAGAGGATCCAGGGGCTGCCCTGCACTCCTGTCTGTCCTAACGGAGAGAGGAGGGCTGGGGGTGTAAGGGGGGCTCAGCGTAGCCTGGAGAGTGTGGATTGCTCAGGAAGCTGCTCACTCAGAGCAGCACAGCCCAGAGGGCCAGCCAAGGCAGCTACAGGCTCACCCTTACACAGCTACACCCACAGTGGCCTGGGACCTACGCTCCGTGGCTGCAGCCTGACGCACTGAAGGAGATTCAGTGCCAAATGTCAATACTCCCAAATTCATACTGAAAATGTAAAATTGTGGCACAGCATGCTCTCGTTAGCCGCTGATTAAAAAGAACAGAGAAGTATAGCTAAATCTTAAGCATTTTACAAGTAAAATGATCATTAAAAGTATACGTCAACCTAAGAAAAATTATGTTAAAACTAGTAAGGTAATCCTAAAGCAGTCCTGCAAATATACTTTATATTTACTGCTACATCACGAGTTAATACTGTAACTCTGATGTGCTTTTGCGGTGGTATGGATGGTTTTCTCCAGAGCCGAGAAGTCTTACCTCCAAAAGTGAGTAAGGGGAGTTCTCGCACAGAAACGTGTTAGCTGCACACTCCTTCCACGCTTGAACTTCTGACACCAAGGACTCCAGCCTCGGCAGGTAGTCCAGATGCACCGGAATAGACCGGCCTCTCACGACAAGCTCTGCTAGCGTGTCCAGTACAGGCACACGTCCTCCGACCTGTTTGATTAGAAATTAAGAAATATCTGATGTGTATAAAACATACCACTTCCTTGAATCCCAGCAAGTCATTTCGATTAACTAAAGGTAGAGCTTGTAAAAGCAAACAGACACTTTGGTCACTTCCACAGCCGTCATCCTAAGACTCGTGCTTCTCATTCTGTGCTTAAGGACAGAGAAAACTAATAGAACACGTGGGGGGGGGGGGGGGGGGGTGGGCAGCACATGAGAGCCAACAGTGTAAGCAGACCTCCAATCTAACAATCTGCATTTGCAACGTAAAATCAAAATAATTTTGAAATAGGCCCAGAAGGCAAGTCTAACCCCACCCCTGCCACACGCCAAGAGCAAGGAACCATCTCAAGGACGCACGGTGGGTTTGAAGGCGAGATGTTGGCTCGCCCAGCTGCGTGTGCCTAAGGCAGCCCAGCCACCAGGAGCCCGGCAGCCACGCAGCACCCAGAGGGAATTTCTGCAACAGGCAGTGACATGGGACTCCGGAACTATTCATCCCCAACAATCCCAGCATCTCCAGCAGCGAACCTCAAAGCACTGATACCAAGACCTGCCTACAAGTCACAACAGCTGTGGGCATTTACTAAAATCCTCGCAGAACCAAAGCAAAAATTCTTGGCACATACAGACACATTTTTCCATATTCAGGAGGCAGCATTTCAGAATCCAAACCAAGAAATTAGCAAATGCCAAGAACAATTCGCTTAAATCCTCTCAAGATAGCCCTCAAACAAACGCTAGTATTACATGGACTTTATTTCTTCAAAATTTTGAAGCCCAGGAAAACTACTGTTTTTAATAAAAGCCTCTTGAACTCAAAAGGAGTTTATTAAAATAATTTAGGTCAGATAGGTCCGCAAATCCTAGTAAGGCAGATGGGAATTTACTTTCTGGAAAAAACATGAGGACAACCTAAAATACAAGAAAAATATTTGGCAACTTATATCCAAATGCGAATCAGGGCTATCCCTGTTGCACCCCCTCCCAAACTGTGCATCCCACTGATCCCTGGCTCGGGTGCACACGAGGCTGAGCCACAAACACTTCCAAGGGTCAGGCCCAGGCTACGTTTACTCACTTGGGCTTGAACTAGTGCAGTGTCCAGTTGCACGAGCAATCGTGCTGACATGGGGGGAAGTGGGAAGAGAGAAGAGGGGAGAGTTAAGATGCCATTGAACTGTGAAAGAAGCAAAGAACCTAAAAAAAGGGTAAAGGAAACTGGATCCAGAGATAACACTGTCTGAAAGTTAAAAAGAGAAAGAAAAAAATTGATTGGGAAGTGCCAGGAGCCAAGGTGAAAACCCGTACAGGTCTTTATCAGGCTCCTGTTTTCATTCTCTGCCATCAACTTTTTGCGGAGTTGAAGACTTATTTCAGACTTGTGACCATGGAAATGGAAATCACAGAAAGCTGGAAGGAACCTTAAAAGTAGAAGAGGATGGAGGGAAGAGAGAAGGAAGAAATCAAGTAACTTCCACCTCAAAATTCAGACAGAACTACTGCAAAATTACAAGTATTTTAACCTATGAAATCAAAGGCTGACCCATACAGCAGCAGAACAAGAAACAGCCTTGAGACTGGCCATGCTCAATGGCTAACAATACCTCTCAATCACAGGATGTCTGAAACATCACTAACGATACAGATGTGGAAACAGCAAATTAATTCTATGGGGCCTCAGAAGAGGCAATTCCGCCACCAGAAAGTATTAATGTCCTTGTGTCATCCAACCTTGGCGTGACACTACCTGCAGTACAGTACATGAGATACGCTCCAGAAAGGTGCATTCAAAACTGGAGAAAATACAAGGACAGGAGACTTGTCTGATGAGGAATATTCCTGGATCAGGAAATCTGTGGGTTTGTTGCTTTTCTTTAGCAGATGCTAGAGGAAGGTTATTTGTTTAGTCAAGCAAATGAAGGCTGTGAAAAAATACTATTGCTGACTTTGACATATTTCAGGGGGGTTGTTTATTCAGGAGTCAGCAAGCAGAACTGTGTGTCACCTGCTGCATACTATCTGTTACAGGAGTGGAGCAAGATGCAGAATGGCACACAAAAACACGATTACCAGGTAACTGTTACTAAGCGACTGAGCAAAGCTTACCTTAAGGTAAAGTTCCCTAACATAATGTCTTTTTAACTTCAGATTTTTGTTAATAGTTCCTTTATAGATTTATTGCAGTCAGTTAATTGCAAAGGTGCAAGAATACAAATCAGGACCAGAAACCAAAAAGAACAGCATTCACAACAGCATAACTGCACCATGACTCAGGCAATAGATGTTACAGATCAAGCGCTCTTAATCCAGCGTGACACTGAAGCACCAAGGGCACACAACAGAGCGCAGCGTGGCTCTGTTAACACGCCAGGGGCTCCCTCAGAGCACACTTTACGTACCTGCAAAGCTTCCACCTCCTGCAGCCAGTCTTTGGCCTTCTGTACCGCATCCTTCAGTGCAACACCATTTGGGAGATAGGCTGGGATCTCCTCTATTTCTTTCACTGCTGCTACAAGACTGCTCAGTGACTGGCGTGGTCTGTGTAAACAAAACATCTCAGAATGTAAAGCACTGCAATACAGTGAGGGTTCTTCCACTCACAGGGCTTATTAAAACCTAAGGGTTATACCAAAAAATGACATTATGTCCAGTACTAGAGACACATACTGTACAACCAGGGCATCCGTAATGCAGGTATGCTTTTAAAAAATGTGTATTTGCTTGCCATAGACTGTAACTAGAAATATTCAAACATTCGGGCTTAAGGGAGATTTAACATTTATTAAACTTCTGAGTAATAGAATCTTGGATCCTCAAATGCACGCTGAGCCCTTAAGCAGCACCAGCTCAGAGATGTTATATTAGAAGGTTAAAAAAATACCTGAGGATGGCCGTTCTGTATTTCACCATTTGATTCTGACATTTTAGAAAGGTACAAACACAACTGAATCTCCATTTTGCAGGTTAAACCCAAGCTTATTCCAGTTTTATGCTCTATGTAGTTACCAGTTTAAAACTGTATAGTTACTAATGGGTAAGGAACACTCAAATGCTTTCACAATTATGAGGCTGGGGGGGAGGAATTTTAAAAAAAACCTATTAATTCTGTGGGAAGAAGCCTTGCATACAAGTTTGTGCCACCTTTCTAAACTTGAAGCAGAGTGCGCTCTCCCCCATTTTACTTTGTAAATCAGAAGGTCAAAGCAATGAGCAAGAAGATTTTTCTCAGAACAGATGTATTTGGCTTACTTCCTTCTCTCCTGCACCAACTAACCTGGAAGAAATCTCCTCCATGTTAGAAACAGTCTATGCAGTAAAATTTTACCGGTTGGTGGTATACATCTACGCTCTATCGGGACATGCATCCTCCAGTCTGACACTGGGGGAGGGAAGGAGATTGAAAGGAATGGAGAGGTGTTTTAAAACCCTCCCTCGTAGCAAAAGGAGAACTTGCACAGTGACAGTGGAGAACCACAAGCGCTGCAAGCCAACACCAACGTTTAAAATTGCTCTGTCACTCATGCCCCTTCTCTATCCCTTTCCCTTCTGGACAGCACAAGTTTTGCTTTCACGTTATGAACTGGATGATCAAAAGAGAGCCCCTTCAGATGTAAAGCCAACTATTTCCATCTCGAACAGCTTACAGAACTACAAAACGTAACACTAAGATTTAGCTTCTACCTGGCCTTTATCAGATTTCTGGCTTTGTCATCCCAGTGTTCAGATACAGTAAGGAGCTCCTGCAGCTTCGCCATTGCTTTCTCAACTGCTGGGTAGGGAGCAAGTCCAACACCTGAGTCTATAAGACGCCTCATATCATCTAGAGTGAGAGAGTTTTGGTCCGAGGAAGCCAGCTGCACGTCCTCGAGCCAGCGTGCCTGTTCCAGACGTATCCGCAACTCAGCTAGTTGGGGTAGATCAACGTCAAAGTCAAAGCTGACATCCAACAGCTCCTGAAGTTCTGCAGCACTAGGCATTTCTTCAGAAAGGAGTTTTTGGCTTTGCTGTTGAAAAGCTTCCACACGGTCAAGAAGATCCTGAAATATGCAAATACAACAATAAATCAAAAGAAAACCCACTGACAAATCTCTTCAAACATTTAAGTGCAAGCTTAAACATTTAAGTGCAAGCCTCCTGGCAAACACCACACACGCACACCATGCGCATGGCAAATTATCATGACACTGAAATCATGACACTGTGTCTTCAACACACAGTGTATCAGCATCTCCTCATACATAATGTGTCCACAAGCTTGAGGATCATCAGACAAGGGAATTCCACTCCAAACTCCTTTGAACTAAAAGACAGGTGTCAAAAAGAGGTCTCAAAAATAGCAAGGATCCCAAGGGAAATTTTAAGTGTTTCATCAGTGCTGTTTTCTGGCTTTGTTCTGGCGTGGTTAAGGCGGCTGAAGAACATCAAGCTTAAGGTTAAGGCAGCTTTGAAGAACGCTGGGAAGGGCATGGAGCTTCTGGGGTTTGTTTCCGCTGTGTTATTAAGGTTTTTGAGCTAGACCACATAGTCCCAGTAAGCCACAGGCATTTTACCCTTCCATGCAGTGCAACTCCTCTCTTTCTCTCTCCGTATGTTCAACAGCTAATTACCCTCAAAATGTACCTCAGTGGCTGTCTGCATTTCACCCAGGATAATGGAAAGCCAGAGTAACCTCACTGCAAAGGCTGGACTGATCCTGTATGTAGTCATCCTGCCCAACGCTCCTAGTACTGCCTGAAATGCTATTCCAGCAGCACATTCTCCCTTCACAGCTGACATCTTGGTATTTTGCCAACGAGGTTGTTTGCCAGGGTAGGCAATCTCACCCATAACGGAAGTAAAGCCTTTTTAGAGATACATTAAATTGTGAACTGATCGCCAGTAACCGTTGGTCATTTATATTAACAGCCTAATTTGCATGACTATATATAATTTAGGATTGTTGAGAAGGATATAAAAGAATGACCATATGTGTTTGATATTTCCCTGTTCAAGAATGCCAGATGGAGAACTATTTGCATGTCTGGCATTTCTCAACTTCTGCTTTTTAAATAGTAAGATAACTTCAGAGTTACAATGCTATAAACAAATCACTGTAAATAGGATTACATAAACTCTGATTCAAATATTCCAGCTCTGATAAAGCTTCAAAATCAAGAGTCATAAAGCTGAGCTGAACTGGCCTATTCTGATTCAAAGTCGCACAATACTGTCTGGTCACTTAGGAAATAGTTCAGGAGCTGGTCCCTGCATCTCCTGGTTCTGAGAGTCCCAAATATGCAAAGCCTTTAAGACAGGAACTGCAGCTGCCCAGAATCTGGGGGGTGGGTTTGTTTCCTTCTTGTTGTTTGTTTTTTAATCACCTCTCGGTATGATACGCAACATTTTGGCAAATTCTGAAACCAAATCTTGAATTACTTTCAACTTGTCTGAGGGTCGACCATCTGGTGAGCAAATAATCAGCATTAGCTGATGGTCGTGGGAGACAAAGCGATCTGCCTCCCCATCAGCAGCAGGCTGCTAGAACAAGCATTTCGGTAGCCTAGGCTGGTAGCTTTGGCTAGGGTTATCAGCGTTGCTTCCTGGAGCGGGTTGATAGCATGAGGAAGTCTCTAATTACAAGGCTATGAGAAAGCTGATTCTGGATGAACAAAGAAGGAAAGCAATGTGAATGGGAGAACTGTCCCTCAGAGCATTATGGAGTTTTGAACATTCTCAGATAAACACAGCTTCATTCTTAAGAGCAGACTAGTTAACTGACCCCAAATTTTTAATCTGTAGTTACCCAGGTCATCCTGCTGTTTCTTTCACATTACTTTGTACAACATGAGCATTTTGATTCCCCCGTGTGGTATAAAAATCTGCTAACCATGAACCCTGGCAGGTCAGACAGCTCCATTCTTAAGCAACTTGCGCCCAAGTTACCCAGGCCTGCCAGTTTGAACGTATTTATTCTTGGAGTAAACACTAAGATAGCGATGTGTTTGCACTGCACTGATCCTGTGACAAACGCTCACGTTCCTTCCCCTAGAGCTTTCCCAGTTACCTTCAGTAAGGGTGTCTGACTGAGGACGCAGGGCAGAGCATACAGCTGCCTCACGAACAACCGGAGCTCATTCACAGTCAGTTGATTTTGACACTTTCCTCCTCCAGAGCGGTACCTGCAATTACACACAATTCAGCTTTGTCTGATGCCACTAAGGAAATAAAATAAAATCCAAACCTCTCAAACATCTGCTTACAATTTTTTGTAACTCAAGCTTTACTCACAAATAATAGAATATTCAAAAGCATCCAAGCAGCCTGGGGCTTTACATACATGGGAAAACTTCAGTTAGCTACAGCAGAATAAGCTATTGTTGAAAATACTCTTTCATATTAAATAGTATTCTGGAACATCTACTCAGCCTTGGAAGAGCACTGGTTATTATGGAATAAAATTAGGCTTTTTTCCAGAACACAAAGCAATTGTGGATAAACTATTCAGTAATGTTGCAACAGCTATTGTAGTAAGCTCTCCCCATGCCCATAGCAAAAGGGAACAAATCCCAATTTTGAATGGGTTTTATATTTACAGGTCGTGTAGGCACTTCTGAAAAATCCTCTTTACGCTGAAATCATCATTCTCATTTTTATCTAAAAGCTTTGCATCAAATGAGTGGCTTATAAGTGTTAACAAATCGGCTAATATTAAAAACATCTCTAAACTCAAGCCAATATTAACTAGGTCTGAGAATCTTGGATAGAAAAGGAAAAAAGTCTCATACAACGCTGGCTCCAATTTCATCCACAATATGTCATTTAAACAAAAGAGGAAAACAACATGCCAGCAGGATATGCCAGCATGACTGGAATGCGAACACTACAAAATAAATTTTAATTTACCATTCTGTGTTAAAAATAGGTGTTTTTAAAGAATATGTAAGATCACATTAGGAGTTCCAAAATCCATAGCAAGCTGAACAAAATATTACTTCAAAGTCTCAGGTAAAACACAGGCTGCTTTACGTTCTACAAAGCTTTACTATTTTTTGTGGAAGTTCTGCAGTATCTTCCAGGAAGAGGCACAAGTTTTAAAAATAAATTAGTATTTATGTACATATACATATAGACACACACCCCTTAATTGCAACATTGCCTGTCACAAGATGTTTTTGATAACCAGAAATTACACAAGCCTAAAAAAAAAAAAAAACCAGCATTTGCAGGAGAAAAGCTCATGTCCATTCAGGGTTATTGATGGCAAAGATCTCCAAGCACAAGGTCTCTAAACTCTTGCAGACTGTAAGCAGCAGAAAAGGTATCCCGAGGCTTGGAGGAGGAAGGGGATGGATAGGGAAAATATCCCTTTGTACCTGTCCTGCTGTCATACTGTTCCCTTCCAGTATTCCCATCATCATCGGCTCAGGAGGTTAAGACACTTTTCCACAAGGCATGAAGTGTAATGAATATAATGCCATATGCACCACTGACAGATTTTCAGTCCCCATGCCACAAAGACAAGTGGACTGTATCTTGTTGGGTGTTACTTTGTCTGCAAATACCACTCCAATTTTTCCATTTGGGTAACATTAGAATGGATTTACTGCCCCACTGTCAAACAGAGAGGAAGAGGAGACTGAAAGCTCAGGATGCTTAACTTGTTACATGTAGTAAAGGTGAATCTCCCTGTAAAAGATGGCTCTCTTGAGAAGACAAAAAGATTACTTTCATTTTTTAAGTCTTACAGAACATCAGCATCTATCACTGGCCACTGGCATCCATCTTCAGTGACGCCATCGTGTTGCAAACACGTACAGGAACATTTACCTGGTTTGCCTTTTGCCATTAAGCAGCTGCTGTGCAACTGAGGCACATTTGTCTGCATCCTGTGTAACCAGTCTGAGGTGTCGCAGTAGATCATTGTCTGGAAACTTTTTCATTTCTGATTCTTCTATCAAAGCCTTAAAACTGATGAGACCTTTTGGGAAAGATACTAAATTAACAAAAGTCTCCCTTTGTGATGGATTTTAAATGGTACAGCTGAATAACACAACATATTACATATATTTCTATTTCAACTTCAGTTATATTTTGTGTCAAAGTGATCTACAATCTTCTCACGCAGGGACAGCTTAGCATAATTTCTGGGACTATAACAGCTAAAATACAATTCCATGTTTTAAAGTAAAATATATGATTTCTTTTGAGCGTCACATAAGACAAAAGTTGTTAAGGTTCAGAAACTAAAAAATGAAAAATTAGCCATTTAAAATTACACATTGCAGACAAAAAAGATACTTACTTTTTTTATTGTTAATTTTTGCTTCCAGAGCTTCGTTAACATTGGAAGCCCATTCGTTGTATGACTCTGCACGCATCTTCAGCGCGTTCATCATTGGATAGAGTTCCTCCAGGGTATAGCGGTACCTGCAAGCAGCACAGAATTCAAGCTCTTCAGCAAAAACCAGGGGGAGCAGGGGGGTGGAAGGGAGAGGCATCAAGATGTACTGACCCATAAAACACAAACCATCTACTACGCACCCAGGGTTATGTAATTGAGACCTACAAGCACACCACGTTCCTCCTAAGACAACTGCAATGTTGCAATTGCTTCAAAAAGCAATTTCAGCATTACAATGGAAACAACTGTGAAATTCTTAGGACAAGCTACATTCATGTATAACAAAGACGAAACAAACAACAGGAAAGGAAAGATGACAACAGGAAGGAAAGCTAACAAAAGCTAAAAATACTACTCAGCAAAGACTGGATGTAAGGGATGATGACCTTGCTGCTACAAATAAAAAAGCAAACTAACTTATGCAGCAACATCTGCTATTACAGAGCAAGAAGAGCTGAATGCTGGAAAGGAAGTCTTTGTACATGAGCGGGAAAAAAAGGCACTTTGTTTTGGGGGCACTATATTTGCAAAGGACTGAGAAAAACAGCATACCAGGACTAGCACCATTACAAAGCAGGCACTAGACTACTGCAATATCTACACATACCATAAATATCTCCAGAACACAGTATTGTTTGCCATCTAAAGCTTACCCCAATTTATATTTGTAGGTGGGACAGGAACAGAGATCCTCAACATGGTACAAGCATACCAATAATCCAGGTTTACAGGGACAATAAACAGCAGACATGAAACAGGTGGTTTTACACTTTAAGCACTGCCGCTCATCATCAGGGAACAGCTCAAAAGCCACTCTCTCCGAGTCAGTCACTCCCTGCAAAGAGTCGGTTACATCACTTCAAAGTCTAATGAAGAGGTGATTATTTCAAGCTAAAACATCAGAAGCTAAATTCATTAAAGGAATAACGAAGTTTAGAAATAAGATATTAAAACCAGATAGACAGAAATCTTGGTTAATGAAAAATCAGCTATTCTGACTAACTTACTGGAAGAAGAATCATTACTTTAAAAGAGACATTCTGAACAATATTAAAAGGCATATGATAACACAGGATGCACAACGAATGATTCTTTACCCAAGTGGTCTCTCTAAAATCAACAATGCTACTCAGGAAGGTACTACACAGAGCTCTATTGACAACACAGCACAAGTGCCAGCGTGTTTTCACACCACTCTTTCCATCATTCATTACAATATTATTTCCTACAACTCACCAGTTTATCAACCTTCTCACGCAACCTCTTCTCATCTTCAATCATAATAGCCATGTCTTTCTGAACTGTAGATGCTACCACAACATCAAGAACATCTGCTTTGGAAGCCATTTTACAGATCATCTCGTCATGAGAAAACACACAGTAACGGTTTAGCAGACGGTAATGTTCCACACACTGGCGACCCAAAGGTAACTGCACGGAAAACCGTGAAATAAATGAAGAGTTATTTTGAAAATTACATTAAGACACTTAACTTTTTTTTCTACTGAGCAAAAACTATCCAAATGAAAGGCCCAAGACAAAACCTTCTAGCAACAAATTCATAGTTCAGAATGTAAAACCGGAGAAATCAAGACTCTTGAGTTCTTGTCAAGCAGGCCGGTGTACAGCTCCGTTACAGCAGCACTGTGGATGCAGGCTGTTTCGCTGGGTTCATGGGGGGAACACACGGTCCAAAGAGACCACAGGTCAGGGGAACGAAGTCACTAAACCACGGCAATCTCAAGAATACCCAAGCTCAGAACACACAGAAGCTGGGGAAGCGTCAAAGGGAAGAGTACAGACACTTGCCCCTTCTTACCGGGAGGGATGCCCTGAAGGCAGTTGCAGGGCACGCTGGACCTTCTCAAATGATATGGCTGGTTTATGTAGGACATGAACTACGCTGCAGCAGGAGAGACTGCTGACTCCATGAACCATTAGAGTCCCTAACTAGCCCCAGGCAGCGTGAACAATTAATTCTGAGCTGGGCAGGTTACTCCTAGCTTTACTTTAAGGCTGTCACTGGCCAAGTGGATAGCGATGCTCAGGTTACAACGAGGTTACGTGTGAGTCCAGTATGAAATTCATGGAAGGACAAGAGGAAAAGCAAAACCAAACCAACTGATATCTGAACACAGTCGCAATGCAAAAAGCTTCCCTCCAGTTTTAGTCATCTACTTCTAAGTGATGTTTTCTAAATCTAGCAACATTTTTAGATGGGCTACTTTTACAAATAGCTAAGACTGTTCTTGGAGGGGGGGGGGGGAACAGAAGAGGAGTAATCTGAAATATCAGTAGCTTCAAAGGATCTTTCTAAGATCAGGCAACACTGTGTTGGACAAATTTGCTGGGAAGGAGAAATGATTACTTGTAAATTTGGAGCAACTACCCTCCATTTGTTTTTACTTAAGAAAAAAGACAAAAACCTTCATAAATTATTATAACCTAACAAGTGTCATGTGTGCCTGCCTCTGTTGTTTCAATGGGCTGAGTGAAGGTTACTGGAAATAAAGTACTGGTCTGTAAACCTCTTGTTTGAACACAAAAATGTTCTGTTCCCTTCTCATTAAGTATTCTTCCCTAAAAACCTACAGGACCTCTGCTATCCAAGAGGATGTACTCACATCAGTTGCAATTATTATTTTCTCCCCAAGAAGACTATCAAAGTCTTTAATTGTTTTTTTTTTAATGGGTGTTTAAATGTGTCATCCAGTTTAATCACAGAAGGGAAAGTAGAAAAGAAGTCCAAGTTGGCTTTGTTTTTCAGCTCTAGAAAGCACCTCCCAGAAAAATCCCAGTGCAATGAACAGAAAAATCCCATTCCAGCTCTTGATGATTTAAATGGAATTTGGGGACACAAAAAGAGTAGATTCTAGGAGCAGTGGTGCTTCTCATATTCTAGGCATGCACAGGACCGTACTTACCTCCTGCTGTAAAAGATACATCACTCAGCCCCAGTGTACAATTTCAAACTAAACCTTACGGACCAGAGAAAGCCCACAGTTCACTACAGGAAAGAAAGACCTTCAGCTTCCAGCAACAGGCTCCTTCTGATCTGTGGACTAGATTTGTGTGTCAGCAGTAAGAGCTGTACATTAGCTAGGCACAACTTTGGAACTGCAGACTTAATGAAAAACAGGTTTTGGAACGTACCCAATCAACTGTGCAAAAGTTCACAGCTTCAGCAAAATTGAAACCCTGATTGAAGCCGCTGTGGTAAGCTCTCGGAAAGGTGATCACGAACTCTCCAGCGCACTGATTGGTTCGATACACCTAGGAGAAAAGGCAGACAAGCATTAGGCCAAGCCTAAACAGAACTGAAGTCTGTGAAGCGAATACGGATTTCCAGTTCCTATTAACTTCTATGTCAACTTCAGATAGTTTTAAAACACAAGCCCAAAAATTACAACTGGCATTTGGTAACTTGTCATACAAAACCCTAGAAAGCAAAAGGGTTTCATTCAGCCATACCCGCGCTCCAAGCCATTTTAGGTCAGCTGTCTGTGCCTTTTGCACTTTGCTAGCCCTACAGGTAGCACACAGGCAAGGCTCTCTTCAATTAGCAGCTGAAGGAGAAGTGAAATTTGGAACCTAATCAAAAGTTTATACTGTTGTAAATCTAATACTTTTGGTGCTATACAATCAACACAAAAGCAGGCAGGTCTTCCTGCATCTTTCCGTTTTAGAGTCTCTCAAACCGTAGCAGGGACCTCAAATTTTGCTGCTTTTTCCAGATTTTCCTTCAAGTCCCAAGGTCAGCTAGTCAAAAGCTAATTAAGTTGTAAAGGGACATAATTCCCATGAATAATCTAGTATGGAGTATGATGGAGACTGATGAAAAATGTTTTTAAATACCTAAGAATTTAACCAGGAAAAATAAGAGGATGTGGATGACAAAGGAAGACCGGGTTTTGGCCCCTTGCCAAAACTCTGCCAAAAAAATTTGTGTCTGATTAAACAGACATATGAAGAGCTCCTGCCATTGTTTCACAGGTCGAGACTAAACTTTCCAGCTGAGATACAGAAACAGAAATACACTAAGGTGGATCTCCAGAGAAGAGTTTGCCAAGCAATTCCAAAAGCAATGACTCCACTGCCCATCTGTTCATATTGGCATGTTACACTAGACGAGGAAGATACCACACACACGGAAACTACCACACCATCTCTGTAATGAAAGTGGCTTAAATTATCAGCTTTGAAGTAGAATTCAGCGCAAATGAGAGGGTTGGGTTTGGGGGAGTAGCACAGGAGTCCAACAACATACAGGCACTCCGTGGGCCATCAAAGTATTCGGGTTCATTATGGTGACAAGTTGGTGCAAGAGATCTGGCTGAGATTCAAATAGCTCTGGAGCAAGCTTCTTCATTACATCCTCCAGCTGTTCAGCTGCATACCCTGGGGCTCCATACCACGTTTTAGGCTCCCCCCTGCAAGATTATTAAAAAAAGTTAAATATAAGCAATCTTGTAAGTTACATTTTCAGTCTTCTGCTTTAAAATACACCATTTCAAAAGAAGGGTTTATCACCAGGAAGGAATGCAAAAATTATGTACCTTCCTGAATCTTCACATTTTACACAGGTCCCTCCTCCAGAACTAAGTTTTTAACTGCCTACATTTCTGAGCACATACTTAAAAGACTGAAGAAGTTCTCAGTGAAGTTCTGCTGATTCCAGCACAACTTCAAAACAAGCTGTTTGTCTTTTACCATGAACACAAATGCCCTCTTGGATCTACCAACCACAGACAGTTCTCTGTCTTGCGCGTAACGGCCGTAAGAGCAGCATACAGTAAGTAGAAACTAAAGTTCTAAATATGCAAAAGGTATCAAGAAAAAAATAATCCACATCCAGAGTAGGAACAAAGAACTTTTAGCAACAGCTCAACCCAATGCAAGCCAGTTGAGAAAACTAAGATTACACAGACAAGTTCCAGTAGATACTATTTCAGGTTTCCAATGAAGCTGGCTCACTGCACCAAAGATGAAAATGTCTTCCAATCCCTTATGAAGAATGATGTTAGAAAGGGTATTAGGAAAGAAGATAACAGACAAGTCACCTTATCACAAGACTCCTGAAGAGATGGCAGAGTAAAGCTGACCCAACAGTGTTCTTTTTTTCCATAAACCATGAAGCAATTGGGAAGATTCCGGAAGAGAAGAGTGAAGTGTCAATCCAAAAGCTTATCAGCCCTCATACCTAGAAGCTTATTCCTGTATCAGAACAGCACCTCTGTCATGGCGAAGGGGACAGCTAGCAGGGACTGTGGAAGAGCAGTTACACTGGTATCACAAGGAATAGCAGAGTTGTCACTATGCAGTGTTGGACAGCTATGCAGCCTTGGACCTCGTCATCACTTTGGAACAATTCTGGAGATGCAGAATCTATCCTGTTTCCTGACCCAGTACTGGGTTAGTCAAGAATTCTGCTCCTTGATACGTGTCAGGGCCAAGGAATGGATGACAGCAGTTATGAACTATGCTAAACTTGGACCAGGATACTGGTACCAGGGCTCTCTGCGGACTTCAGGAAAACAGGTAACAGAAAGATAACAATCCTAATGGATGAGTCAAGTTGTCAGCCTTATGAAGGCAGCAAGCTGCAGAATGGATAAATTCTTGCACTGCTACCTGACAGCTCCACATTCCTACCTTTACAAATCCTAGCATCAATGATGGTAATTCTTCCTCTGATCAAGACTGACATAATTGTTACTTGTTTAGTTACTTGCCAGCGTCTTTAGAAGCAAAGGTTTGGTTTTTTCTCCTTTCACCACTTCAAGAACTAACAGGATTTAGAGTCATGCAGGAGAACTATTGCCTTCAACCCTATGAAAGGTCTGCTGCTGTTAGCCTGGTTCACTTGGAATTATCCACTTAAAACACCGTACCAGGATACAAGCTCCTTCAAGGCACACGGGACACTGAAGCCCAACATGCCATCCCTAGTATTTCACAAGAATGAGTCCTGCCTTCTGAAGTCTTTTCAGAGTTTCATTGTCTCTTCAGCAGCAGGTCATTAAGATTGACTCTGGCCAAGAACAGTATTAACCTCACCTACACACTGCTCTCAAATAGGTAAACCCCCCCAGACTTGAGCCTTTAAGTTGAAGGGAAATACAGAGTATCTGCAAATAAAAAGGATGTCAAGACTTGCATGCTGGCAGAGAAATAAATTACAAGCAGGTAGGGCAACTCTCACCCGTGTCTGTGAACGTATGTGCATGGGTGTGCACAGACACACGTATGCACTTCTGCATCCTTCCAGCCTTGACTGCAAACACCAATGCAATCTGGGCTAATTATGGAGGAAATAATGTCATTCTAACAACAGTGAGGGAAGCTCTCCTAGGAGAAAGGAAGTTTCTACTGCAAACAGAAAGACTCCTCTCCTTCCCACAGTTTTTAGCCTGACTGAAGGCCCAGACCAAAAAAAGCAACAAATGACAAGGAAGATCATTTCTACAATGTAATCCTGTTTACTTAGCCTCACTCAAACATTTGTTCTATGACAAGTACTAACAAAGCAAGTGAATTAAGTCACTGACTACTTGGACTGGGCTACAGTGGCAGCTACTTCAAGCAGCAGCAATTGAATAACCAAAAAGACAACCTACTGAAAGCCGAGACACAATTTCACCATTTTGCTGGAATACTTATACAAACAGGAACGGTGAAGGAGCTTGACAGGTTTCAGGAAGAGCGACAAGAATAATTCAACTCTAGAAAAGCTGTTGTGAGGTGAGAAGTTTAAGAAGTTCAATCTATTTAGAATATCGAAGAGATGGTAAAGATCTGTCCTGATTACAGCTGACAAGTGTTCACTTGATGAGAGGATTTATGATAGAATGGGTCTATCTAAGAGACAAAAAAAAAAAAAATATGTGCAGGATCCTAAGATTGTTAGTTGAAGCTAGATGATTTTTAAAATAACTTGCATGGTTTTTAGTTTTGCATTGAGCTTAATAAAACATTTGATGGAGTATCTGCTGCACCTCTCATGGATTTTTTTAAAACTGGGAATGGATGTCTCTTTCCAAAATATGACCTCTTGTCCAAAAGCAAATCAATGCAGGAACCACACTGTCAGATTTAACCCTGCTGCTACAGGACTGCAAGGGTTATCCTGGCCCAAACTCTATGAATCTGGTTTTAGTCCTCTAATTAAAAAGGGGAAGGGGGAATGAGAGGGAGACTGCTTCTCAGGCTGTTTATTCCTCAAACTCACCAATGCAGATAGTTAATCGAATAGCTCCAGTGGTCTTCAATATGCCAACAAAATGAAGAAAAGCACATTCCTACATATAGCCAGGGTAATTTCATTCCACATATGTCTGCAGTGATGTGAGCAAGAACAGATTGCTCCATCACAGGCATGTTGTTTAAATTCCAGCCGCTATCAAGGTATTCCTGAAAAATGAACACAACAGCCACAGGTTTATACAACATGAAGCAAAAAAAACAAAGAGAGAAAAACTATCAAAAGAGAAGCAGAAAAATAAGTGTCTTTCCCAACTGAAAAATTTATGAAATGGGTCAATGAATCAAAGAACAAAACCTCCATTGTCTTTGCTCCTTTCACGCACCTGATTCTGACCTGCTTTGTTAAAATGTATTATTATTTTTTTTTTTAAGTTCAGAAGTTAATAAATAACTTCTAGGATAAACCTGTGACTTTTCATATCTCATCACGGCAAATTTTATTTATTCAAAACTCTGATGTAATTCTTCTCTTCAAATACTGTGCCAGCTACACAAAACAAACACTTTGTGACCCAGTTCCATTATTGTCCTTTGAACCAAAGAAACTTATTTGATGAAAAACTGCAACACAAGAATACACGGTGAACTAATAAAGACCTACCTCCTCTTCTGGTCTAACTTTAAACTTCCCACCCCTAACTGGGAAACCACTGCCAAATTCCTTTGAAGCAATATCAGCTCCATATTCTACTGTCACATCCTCTTCAATGGTACTAACGAGTCTCCAGAATTCCTTTTCAACCAGCTCGGTGGGGACCATCTAGGCATAAGAAGGAAAACAAGGAGTATATACTGGGGAATCACTATATAAAAAGCATGTACATGAAAACTCTCTCAGAGAGGAACCTCCATTAGCTTGAAGCATTTCCCCATTTCAAAACCATTTCAACAAAAGAAAAGAAAATGTAGCAGAAATGTGGTTCCACCCAGGACATGCTGCTGCTCTGCTCTCTCAGGAATGGGTGATGGAGAGTATTCCCTTCCTTACAAGAACTTCCTCAGAAGTGAAAAAAAACCCAAACCAGAACAAGAAGTCAGTGGAACAAGAAACCATGACACCAGCAAGAACAAGGATTCACCGATGTAAATGAGAACCCCTGATTTGCGATTTTGTCCCATTGAAAACTGCAATTCCCCTCTCCCCCTCAAAAGTTATGTATTTTAACTAAGCACAAAAACCTTAGATTACATCACGTCATCAGAGTAAATACAGGAACATACATGTACGGGCATGTTAAAATAGTCCGACTTGAATGCATCTGCCATTTCTCCAAATGTACGAAGTGTATAGTCTCTTGCTGCTTGTTCAAAACCAAATGCTTCTTGAGGCTTATTACACTCCTGCAATTAAAAATATAATTATTTCTGTGATACAAGACAATCTGAGCTCAGATTTTACACAAATGGGCTACTATTACAGCATCTGATGGGCAAGAAGGCAGGACACCTGACCAAAACAAGATTACTTCCCCAAGTTGCACAGTCAGAAGAAGAAAGTACTGCTTAATTCACTATTCAGTATACACTTACAAATCTGCATAAACATTAGTGAAGTAACATGCTCAATTCCTCCTTCCTCTAGAGCTAAGCAAAAAAAAAAAAAAGAAGATACACAGACCCCCACAATGAAGCACCCAGTGAGACTCCCAATTTTCAATACAGAGGAAAGGTGCCGATTAAAGCCCAACATATTCTTTAAAGGCATAGCCATTTTTGGCTCCAAAGTATCAAGTAATAGCCTTCCAATCTGAGGCATGCCCAGTCTTCATTTTAGCTTTACCCTCTATCACCTTGCTTGCACTACCTTAATAACAAACTGTATTTCCAACCCCTAGGATAAAGTGTAAAAAACACCCACAAAACAAAAAAAGTAACCTTCAGCCTAACTTTTAGGCTTTGTTGGATTACCTGAGCCAAACACTGGGGACACCTCCAGTCTCCTTTGGGAACATCATGAAGGGGTGGAATTAAACAAAAAGTATGGTAACTGTCATCACAGCCATCACACAGCAGGAGACGGTCCTCATCGTTACCGCTGCCACATAACAGGCATACATACAAGTCCACCTGCAACAAAAAATTGCCGGAGAGGGAATGTGAGCACTTACGGTAACTCATGGTAGAAGAGCAGTTTGGTAACTTGGTCATCTGTGGCATTTGCCAAAGATTATTTTTACCTCATCTCTGAAGTGGAAATGAGACAAGCAAACACAAAACATTTACATAAAAAGTTTAAATAACCCCCTTCTGTAATTTAAGGGAGGACCGCATGAATTGCAAGCTCTTCCATGTATTTTTTTCCCCCCCCCCTGGAAAAAGACAGAAGACTTGATTTAACCCAGCAGCGCTGTGGATTCCGCAGGGGCAACCCAGCCCAGCCCATGGCTCACAAAGCCTTTTTCTGGTTGCTCTCACATGCAGCATGTATGCACAGATGTTCCACCTCCCCGCCCCGAGCCCAACTGTCTGGAGCCTCAGAAGAAAGAAGGGGGTTCCTCTTGACGCGAGTGTTCCTCTTTTCCCCCAGAGACACTGGCCAAGACCTTCATTTTGATCTGGAAGGACAGCAGCCTCCCAGCGGAGCCTTGTGCCTTGGGCAGGGGGCAGGTGTTACAGGTGTGGGCTCTGCCGAGCCCCAAGAAAAGGCACAGGCACCCCAAACATGAGCAGGGCTGTCTGCTGCCTGTCCTGCGCCTTCGCTAGTGACGGGCTGGAAGGCTCTTCTCAAATGCAGAACAGAACCACAAGGGCAAGCGGACCCTGTCGTCTTATGTTGTTAAAAAACGCGGCAGCATCTCCTGCTTCTCCCCACAAGCATGTTTTTGTTTGGGGGGTGGGGTGGTCAAGGCTTCTTGTATTCGCACATTTCATTCTCAGGTATCTAGCCATAGACGTGGATTAAACAAAGAACACTTCTGGTTTTAGGAAGGACCCAAGAGGTGGCAGGGACAGAAAGAATCTCCGTATTATCTTCTCAAGAGTGGGACAAACTACCATTGCTTTCAGTTTGGCATTTTTTTGGAGGGGGAGTGGTGGTGTCTGGAGAGTTTGAGTAGGAACAGGGTTTTTTTAAGAAACATTTGAACAACAAAGCTTCCAAGATAGTGCTGAAATTGTGGGTGTCGGGTCTGCCCGAGAGCCAGGTGCCAAAGCTCACTTGAGGTTAAAGGGAATGGGGAGAGATCAGCTCACAGAACCACCACTTTATTTGGACTCTTCTTTCAAAATTTTGAGACTCTACCTTGGAGACAGAAAACAACTTACTTCAGTTATAGATAATGAAACTTAACTATCCTGTCATTTTCAGCTTTGTAACAGCATGAAGCATTCTGAGTATGTCTATCCCAGCCGGCACAGATACTGCTTTGTTTCAAGCACAGGGTTACATGAAGAATACAAGAGTCCTTACTATGACATAAATGACATGAGATTTCAGTGCACACCTAAAGGAAACCCAGAAACACCTGCAATCAGTACAAAGCAGCAGGAAGGCAGAAAATACTCACAGCATTAGTGGGTTTTTTAGATCGGACTTTGGATTTGTCTTTCTCTGGCTCCCCAGCATGTTCCCTCTTCTCAGGAGGTTTCACTGCGCTATGCATTTCTTTTTCTGGTGCAACAGAAAAAAAATCCATGAGGATATTACAAAATGTTTTAATGCTTAGCATTACTTGCTATTGTTTATTGATTTGTTATTTCTTGTTAGGCAGCATAACGCGGAGTTATTTGTTGAATTATTTGTTGTCTCATACACACACTTTGATTTGAACACCTCCAATGCCTACAAGAAGCCAGTATTATCAGAAAACCCAAGCACACAATCACGAGCTAGCAATGACTATTACAGCTCACATTTTTTGAGTGGGTGTTTTAAATCCCATTTAAATTAATTTAAATTATGAGTATCTTCATAAGCTAAGTTTTTGTTTCCACGTGATGTTAAAAAAATGTGGTTGAATTACTCCATCCATTTTACAGCAGCATGTCACATGGAGACATGAAACAACACTCCAGCTTCCTACGACAATCTTCACACTTTAGTTTCTTCTAGTGATAGCTTTCATGAAAACGTATCATCAAAAGACGAGCATGCAGCAGAACAGGCCAGACAAAGCAGTTCCTCTACAGTCTTACACTCCTACTATCTAACGTCCCTAATCAAGTCTTCATTCCTGACGTTATAAAGACCCAGAAAACCCATACAACAGAATGTGGAGAACCCCAGGGTGCTGGTGCTGAAGACAAGGGAGCAATGAAGTTCTTAGCTGAAGTTACAAGTGAGCTAGAGGCCTTTGCACCTGGACATGAGACAGTCCCAAGCATTTCTCGGAGTCCAAGAGCTAAAAAAGATACTAAAGAGAAGAATGTCTACATCTATCAGAAATTTAAGCATTAAAAAACTGTCCAGAGCTTTTTCCTTCTACTCTTCAGGAGGAGAAAGTAAGAGGTTAATGCCTAGAGATACTCCTAACAAGAAAAAAAAAACTATAAAATTTTAAAAAAAGACCACAATCTACATGAATACTTGGAAAGACAAAATATTTTGAATGAACAAAAGAAACTAACTAATTATTGATTAGTTGTAAATGGTTGCTATATTTGCTTTGCCAAATTATTTGTCAACAAGCTTATTCTTCTGTTTGGTGACATTAAACATTTCTTCTCAGTCTGAAATTATTATTTCTTAAGGTCAGATAACAACAGACTCAGGACTTTTGATAGACACAATTTAGAAGTCATATTATGGGAACCTTATTGTTCAGTTCTCAACATACTATCTTTTGCCTTCATTTCCCGATTTCAAATTCTTTCCTAAAAATATCTGAAGTTCAGTACATTCTTAAAAGTGTTTCCTCTATTTAAAGATAGTGGATTGATGCTAGCTATTTAAAATACGGATTAGAAACGTGGCTCAAATCTCATTTATGATTGCTCCATAAGAGATAGTGAAGTTTCAAAAAGTAGAATTTTTTTCAACTGAAAATATCTTCAAGAAAACTTAGAAAACATCTTACGTTTTCTTAAGAAACCACTTACAAAACAAACAAAAAGATTTCAAAGCCAAAAAAGAACTTTTACAATAAATTCCAATTTTAAAATGAAGTTAACAGAAGTAATGTATTTTTTGTTAAATACTTTGAATTGTTCCTACTGCTGAATTCAACTCAGGTCTTAAAATGAATTTATACAAAGTAACAGAAATCGCATTCACATTTTGTTTCGCTCCCCACTTGCCACTCACCGTTTTCACATTTTGGAGGTGCACATCCCATTCTACGTCTCAGATTGTGAGTTCTGGCTTCTGGAGGGTCAGATTCAGTTTTAATATTGGTTGCCTGAAAGAAAGGAAACAAAAAAGGAAAAAAAAAAAATCAGTAATGCCCCTAGATGGAACACCTTTATTTCACACCTGTATTGGGGAAAGCGTTCACTGCCACCTGAAGTCACAGCTGCTCACCCAAGCAGGGGCAGAGGGTTCTAGCATGTGCAGCTGGTGCTGCAGGAAAGGCTGCGCACCCAGGGATCCATCCTGCACCCCGCAGCTGCTGGGAGTCTCAGGAAGGGAGAAAGTCCAGCACTCTGATGCCCATTCCCACCTAATTAATACTCTGCAACTCCCTACAGTTGAGTAACTCTGGTGGCCGATGCTGCAAGGTTTTAAAGTACATATTTCAATACTCACAAGAGCTGTGAAAAAAAAAAAAAGACAATTTCATCTTCCAAATTAAAAAAAAATAATAATTCTGCATACGATTCTTAATCCACTCTGATCAGTGCTGAGAGGACTGCAAAGGTTCAGAGCACCAGCTGATGTGAGACACAAACACTTCGCAGAGGTACAACGGAGGTCTTAAACCTTGTAACCCGACTTGTTCAAGGAAAAAGCCAGGCAGATGGAAGCCAGATAACAACTCTGACAACTTCATTTACTTACAAATGAATATATCTAAAAAGGCAACCTGACTTTCTGAAATGCTTGTATTCCATTTTTTTTTTTTAAAAAAAAAGGGTTCAGAGAGAAATAACATAGAGAACAAACTGTTTGAAATGAAATCCTACAAACAGCCTGTGCCAGTAACGATACCATGGGTTTAGTTTTATTTTAGTGGAACTTGATAAGAAACAAAGGAGCAAGGAACTTGCGGGTTTTCATAGATTTTCTTTTTCTCTTGAGAAGCAGAACATGCTCTGATCTTCTAAGCAGGGAACTCAAGTGTGTTGTGGAACTTTCAAGACAGAATAAAGTTTTTCCATTTAATTTTTTTATTTCTTCCCTGAAGTTTTGAGACTGTGGGAGAATATTCCCAAATGTCTCAGCATAAAGATGGGTTTCTCCAATACTGCTGTTTTTTAAGCCTAATTTAAGGCAATGGGGTCATGCGGCCACCCTTGCTACTCACACAAGCCAGTCCACTACCAGCCACCCCCTGAACCCCAAATAACGGGACTTGCTGCCCCAGCTATGCAAGCGTGACTGCCAGCTGAATCCATCAGCGGGTATCTGAAGGGGCAGGGTTTGTCATTGCTCTGTTTGGGGAGGTTTTGGTAGGCTTTTTTGTTTGGTTGGTTTGGATTTTTATAGAGGTGGTTTTAACATTATTTTCCTTTCACTTTTTGTGTTCTTTATGCCTTTATGAGATCAGGCAGAGGTCCCATGGCTTAAGATATGCCAAAAAAATATTACTGTTCATTATATTTAGTAATACTGAATCAGGATGAGTTTGCACCAATCCTCAAGCAATGCAATAATAGATGTCCCATCTTCTGCACCTTTAACTTCTATGAATTGCATCCGTATTCTGTGCTTAGGGCTATATTTAGCTTCACAAGAGCATTTTTTTTTTTTTTTTGCCTGAGCCTTTTATCATACCAATGTATCTCACTGTCACTTCCACAATATTATTCTGGTCTTTTACACTTACCTTTTCTACACCGAGCATGTGAACACTCTGCATTTCAAAACCAGCCTATGACTGTTATTGCTTTTTTCCTTTCTAATTATGAACATCATCTCTTCAGTGTTTACTCACCAAGTAGGAAAAGGCAAGGCAAAACTGTATGCGTCTTGCAATTGCAAACTAACACTTATCCCACAGGCTGTATTTTTTGCTAGTAAGAACGATTTACAGTACTTTCCTGTAGTTCACTTATTTTAAAGGTTTACACTAGATGGTTAACCTTTGAAAAGCAGGAAATGCTAAACATGAGAATGAACCTAGGTTCTACAATTTAAGACATTTACAAACCCTTGTATATCTCATTAGAGCAAAAAGTTGAGACACATTAACCAAACATTACTAATTTGCATCAGGTCTGGGCAAAAACCAATTGCTTGTAGCTTTGATCTAGAATAAAATGGATTTAATCAGACTACCGGACTTTGCACTGAAATGGAACAGAAACACATTAACAAATCTTAATTTTTGGAAATTATTACCTTAAAACACTACAGCTCCTTGCTAACAGAGTGGGTACATGCTGCCTAACTCAGCCTTAGCTTTGCACGTTTCAATTCTATTCTTAATCAAGTATATTCTTTCCACAAAAACTAGGTGCATGACATCAGTGCTCAGGGAAAAGAGCTGAGAGGGTAGCCTTGCATTTTGGCTAAGTATGGGCAGTTAGTTTCCACAGAAATGACAGAAATGTGCACTCTTTGTTAGTCAGTGTCATCTGTCACCCCTCTCAGAGGAACAGCTAAAATTTTAGCATGTGTTTGCCTTGCTGTTAATCTTTAAAGGATATATGAGAGCTAGCATCTTTCAACCACAGGCAGATACTTCAAATGGAAAGTTTCAGATCAAACTACTGCGCTCTTCTCAGAATTGTAAGTCTGCTTGTAACCAGGTATTTGATTAGAAAACAATTAAGGTTTTTTAAAGCCATCTTAAGAATTAGCAGACTTTGTAGGCAGAATTTGTAACAGTGAAGCTGTACTACTTGGTTGTAACAAACACCAAGACTACAATAATGGAGTTAATAGAGACGCTGAAACAAACTTAAATAGAAATCTGGATTATAAACAAAGAGTCAATCATGACCTTCCTAACTCATGATGTCACCACTAATAGGACAGTCTCCCGGGAACAAGCCTCTCCGACTCTTCATCTGCTCAAACAAAAGAAACAGTAATCTCTGAAGGCAGGAACATCAGCCTGGAAAGGCTGAAGTCACAGTATTACAGTTTTCCAGCAGTGAAGGAGACACATCAATGATCGCCTAAAATACGCCTTCACAGGAGAACTCCATGCAGATATAATCAATACATTTGTCTGTTTATCCAAATAGATAATATTTCTTAAGCACATGCAAGAATAAGCTTGTTTGATTGTACAAAACCATACCGACTTAACGTTATGCAATTTTTTCCTTCTATTGCATGGTCAAAGTATCGCAAATTGATAGAACTCAGAGGAAAAAATGAAATGTAATAGCACTAATGTAAGAAAAACCTTCTTTGCTGTAACATCTGGCTTCAACTCATGAAAGATTTACAGAAACCTCCCAACATGTTTAGAGAATAACTACTGTTCGCTGCCTGTTCTTTGAGGAAATGACAGAGATCAAAGCTGCAAAAGATATGCTTCACTTCTAGAATTTGTCACCTGTATTTGTGTCTGAGCTCCCTATTATTTATAATCATGCTAAAAACATTATTATAGTGTACACACTTATAACTAATGTGTAAGTGGAACAGCGTCAGTAGAAGAGCCTCTCAGCACTCCAAACCTCAGTAACACACTTTAGAGAAGTATCACACAATCCTTACCATACTATTCATTATCTGTGAATTTATGAACATTTAGGTATGTGTAACAATTACAAAGAAAGAGATAAAACAGCTGTTTATTATGCATATACATTTAGCAATCCGATCGAAATAACATTTGTCCTGTAACTTAACTTAAAAGTCGTGCCACGCGGCTGGGCAAACTATCACTGCACTATGGTTTCAAGCTCGGCCACGGCAGAGCACTTGCCCTCATAAAGACAGATCCTCTCACCTCTGCTCTCAGGCGTTTTGCTCGACGAGCGGGTGGACAAGTCTCAGATGGCTGAACAGACTGTCTCTGTGGAATATCATGGGGCTTATATTCCTTGTCCTTTGTGTCACTGGTGAGATCTGGTTTCTGCAGGCACTAAACAGACAATTTGATTACTTGATTTCTGCCTCCACTTCTAATACAAAGTTTGTGTAGAATAATTTCCTGGGTAACGTGAAAGAACCTAGGCAGGGCTTTACTTATTACTGCAATGAGTTAATAAAAACAGTATTTATGACAATTGTAGCATTACCTGTTTGAACAGGTCGCAAAATCACTTTTTCCTGCCCTTTTACTGAATGCAGTAACCATAAGAAAGGATTTTAAATAAAGCAGAAGTCATCCTTTAAATGTTATGGGCAACAAACATTTCTCTATGGGAATACCAATACCAATTCTTCTAGTAGATGGTGCTTTTGGAGACTATCAACAGCATACTGGAAACTGCTGCAGTGCCCTCAGGTTGCATTACTGTAATTCCACATACAGAAAACCGTAAAAGTAAATTACAGCCTATCACGCATCCCTTTCTAACTGAAATACCATTTTGTCTGAAAAATGTTGCAGAAGCTACAAGCTATATTCTCTTTATGTTTCGGAAAGGACAACTCTGCTGCATGAATTAAAGGCAGAAGGGAAGAAGGAGGTGCAAGAACAGTTTTAGTTCTTTCAAGTTGCTGAATGAACCCATTTAATTGCTGAAAACTCTGCATACATTTGGCAAGAAAACTAATAATTAATGACAATTCCAAGTTTGTCAAGCCACACAACATTCAGTAACAGCAGACAAAACATAACAGTTTTTAATGAGTAAACAACAAATCCTAAAGAACTAAAAAGTCTTATGTTGTCAGGAAGTATTTCACATGAGTCACTGGATCCACATTTCCATCGTTCTGTTAATCTGTTGCCATCACAAGCATTTTCTCAGCAAGAGAGAAACAGGACAGGAACTGCAAGAGAACCACTACAGCGGCGTAAGGACTGATGCTCTGTAGCCAGCACAGAATCACTTTCAGAAACAAATGATAGTCAGAAGGGGGGATGGAAAAGGAGAAGCAGCAGTATTTCATAAGACAAGCCTATACTGAAAGAAATAGGTATTTAACAAAAAAGAAGCACCAGTCAAGGGTAGCAGGATATCATTAACCATCCCCCCCAGACAGTCCACAACACTGCTCAAAAACACCGCTGGAATTTCTCTTTTTTAGAGCCGCCTTCAATCTTAAGAGTTTATAAGCTCTAGACTTATACTTTGAAAGCAAATGTCTGACTTAATTTCAACATTAAATACACAAAACCACCCAACTTTGCAGCTCATGCTCATGAGCAGCAAGTCCTGGCTGATGCTCACAGTTGGGCACGCTCCTGTGCTGCACACTTGGAGGACAGAGCACTGCAGCTGCCTCTTCAGAAGAGCATTTCCCCTTATCAAGTTCACACTGAAAGGAGATGATGTGAATTCACATCAGTGGGAGAAAGTAAAAAATTTCTCAGGACAGAAAACAGACAAGCAGAAAAGACAAGCGAGTACGAAAAATATAAAAATGAGAAAACAGAAAAGCAAATGAGATGAATGCTACACAGAATGTTGCCAAATTGGATTGCTTGGATAGAATTTGGTTCCTTGACTTGTGTCCTCACGTGAAACCTAAATCTTTCACTAAAAAAAAAAGTTTCTACTCCTTATAACAGAGGACATATGATCCTTGAAAGCAAATACCTAGAAGGCAAACAGCTTTTCCTAAACAAAAGAGTAATGAAACCTTGAAAGATGAAACCCTGAAAGAGAAAAACAAAAAGCATAACTTGCCTCACTTCAGTGTACTGTCCAAACAACAACAAGCAGCACTGTCACTGTTCACTGAAAAAGCCCAGAAGACATTTCCTAAACATTGAGATCTCAACAACTACTTAAGCAGAAACGTTTCCTGGTGTCCCAGCACCCAAAGGCTAAGCAGCAGTATGAAATGACTGTTTTATTAACTTTGTCAGCTGTACCTAGGAAAAGGAACTCCTCGGAACCTGCTTTACTCCTAGACTGACCTTATCAACTGCAAGCACGCGCCTGTAACCAAGGTCACTAGCTGCCATTTCTTCAGTCCTCCTCTCCCCCAGCCAGCAGAGCCTTTTTGTTAAGGTTAAGATTCTATCAATAATTTACCATAAGCTCATCCTACATATTGTGATCCAGCCTGTGATCATGATCTCATTATATTCTGAGAAGATGGTTGCACATACAATCCCTGAACTCCAAACGGTGGCAGAGAGTAAATTAAAAGCCCATCAAGGTGAAACCATGAACGAGCAGATCCTTCAGCAGGCAATCAAAGGACACAGCAGGAACGTTCACAAGGCCTCCAGGATGTCAAAAGATGAAAAAAAAAAGAAAAATAGGGACAGAATTAATCTCCTCCAGGTTTAGATGTTTATGAAGCAGTAATTTACACATAAGCTAATCACCCAGGCTCCCTGTACTTGCAGAATACAACTGGCCTACCCCTGCTACATAGCCACTTGAGGATAAGAGCAACCAAAATCCAGAGGTGCTTACTCTTCTCCAGTAACAATAAAGGGTCCTAGAGGACTCTCTCACACAGAAACATCTTTATTAGAGGCATACACATATAAATCTTTGGACATGAACCTCACTCGGGACATTAAAGCCTTAGTTTGGAAGAGACCAGACCCAGAATCACTAAACCAGTCATATTCATTGAAAACCAGACCACCACAAGACCACCTCTAGCCCCCCAGACTGTAGCTGCATTTCAAATCATGCAAACATCTGGCCAATGCATCACAGAAGGTGCACTGACAAAAGATTTTGGACACATCAGTTCACATAGGGGGACATTTATCCCTCCGGGCATAGAGCATGATGCTGCAGCACCACACCAGTGGTTACAAGGGCTGAGAATATAAGCGAGGCACTGACAGAAACAACCAGTACAGCAACAAGTTTACTGCAACCACTCTGGAGACAAACATCCAAGACCTGTCTAGTCCAATGTTTCAAGATAAGAATAAAATAAATACACCCCTGTGGAGAGCTGCTTTGAGTATTGGAAACTGGTTGATTTAAGGCATTTTTGCCGTTTAACTGAACAAGAGCTTTAATAAAAACATGCAATCTGTTAACCTCTGAACAGCTCCTAGTTTCACTATGTTAGTATGTATACAGAAATATCTCCAGCTGGGACATTGGTCAAAATAACTCCTGAAGCCAGTTTAACATATATTTAAGCCACACAAACAATTAATGCTATACACAGAATTGGATGAAATTTAAGTTATGGCATTGTCATCAGTGGAAACAACATTGTTCCATATTTTCGGCTTTTGCAAAAAAAAGTCAATTAATATTGACTGTTGCAATGAATACTGCAAGTACTACCAATTAAAAAAAATGTTAAAAGAATCCAGTGAATGCATGCACTAATCTTTTGTGGATGATCATCCTGACTGCATGAAGAGTTTCTCTCAAAAGGCTTGCTGAAGTCTTACAAGAAGGAACTACACATCTCAAACTGAAGCTGTCAAACCGAATAGCTACATCTTCTCCAAAACCAGAAGTCACAGATGCTTAGATTCATAGTAAAGCACTGAACAGACATACAATAAAATGGACACCTACACAAGAAGCATCTGGGAAAGCACCACTCGCTGAGAACACATGGAAGCAAGCCAAAAAAGAATCTCATCCAAGATCCTTCCTCAGAAAACGTACTGCAAAACAAACTCAGTTGGAAGACAACATTGTCAGCAAGGAAAAAAAAAAAAAGACAAATCTTAAAGAGCAAAAACTGAATGAAACCCAAGAAATTTCTGTGGATTCTGTCAGTCCACTGAAAATATGTATCTCTGCCACATATGGGAGGGGAGTATCTTAACAGCTTTTGGGGGGAAGGAGTTAAAAAAAGAAAAGTTACGCAGACATACGTAGCTTTTCCCAGAACTGCACCCACTAAACCCATCAATTTGGAACAAATGTCAGGTGCCTATTGCAAGAAAGAGCTTGGAAAGTTACACTTAAAAAGACTGACCTTGTTTGAGAAGGCTTTTCTCTTCTAAAAGGGTCCACTACTGAGAAAACCATGAATGTAAACCACTAACTGCGTGACAGACACTCACATGGGGAACCTACATTTCCAAGGAAGTGTGGTACCACATTAACTTTTTTACAACTTTTAATTCTATCTTTCCCTGTGCAACTGCACCTGAAAAATATGAAAGCAAAGCTAACTGTCTCAAAACACACCAGCTTAAAAAAAAATAAAAATCCACATTTACAGACCTAAAAACATATGAGGTTTTTCATGAAATGCCTTCAGAAAATGGTGTTGCTTAACGTGAATGTGTTTGAGGCAAGGCAAAATATTCTGATACAGCAGCTTCCCTAGCACAAAGATTTTTATATGCAACACTATTTTGTTCTTATCCTCCTTTGGCAAAACACTCAAACCTACACAAGTTAAATTGTTTTTTCTGAAGGGTCTGCAGAATCTAGCTCTTCTTCACTGAGAAGTGATCATTGCTAGCTAAATAAAAATCCTTCAATTCCAACCTTTCTTGACTTATGTCAACTCCCGCCCTCATTTTGGTAGCTTTATGTAAAAAGCTAGTGTTGATTTCTGTAGACAGAGACATGCTTGTAACAGGATTAGGGCTTTTACTGCTTAAAAAAGGTCAACACGCCTCTCTTTGGAAGACCATCGTGGAAAGAGTGCTTCAGATAAATAAAAATGCATGTTGGCAACTGCAACCTATTTTGGTTTTCCAAATAAATCACTACTGCTCTAAAAGAAGAGCCCTATTCTTCATTAGAGATTATGCTGCTTTCACTCTCCACAAACCCTGAATTTTGTTTTAATGGCCAAATCTAAGCAAGAAGGATGAAGATTTAAGCTTGAAAAAAAGTCACAAGCCACCCTGTTAACTACACTGCAACACCCATGAAGCACACTTGGACTTGGGACACCCTTAGTGAAAGCAAGATGAGTTACAGCCACAGAACTGGCAAAGTTTGATACAGTTCCTCAGTCACTCAATGTGTGCAGGCCATATGTGCACATGACCCAGAACACTTGCTTTATCAGAGATAGACCTATAAGGACCTGTGAATATAGTCTTATTTTGCATTTGACAAAACAGGATTAAAAAAATTTATATAGAAGTCTGAAAGTCTGTTATGAGGCTTCTTCTGTAAACGACAGAGAAAATGCAAAAAGATAGTATTCAAAGCAGTCAGCAAGAGGTTATCTTGAAGAGTACTTCTAAAAACTTTACTTTTGATTAAAAGTTTGCCTGTGGTTTTCTGAATCGCTTGCATCAACACCACAGACTGCATCTTGTCGCCTGCACGCCATCCATAAAGCATAAAATGCAGTCTTTGGAAATATTCCATTACTAAAATATATATATATATATATATAAACAGACTGGCTACTAAATTAATTGGACTTCAGTTAGCTTCAATATAGCTTACCAACAGGCTCGCTCCAGACTGGAATAAGTTGTAAGGATAGAGAATGCGCTCGTAATGTGCGCGGATGTGCGAGCCCACAGCTTTGCCAGGAGCAAATCCCATCCTAGTGGCTATTTTGGTCCATTTTCTCTCCTTGCAAACTACATCAAATCCTCCTTCTTCTGCAACTAGCTAAAAAGCAAAAATAAAATGGTCATATGTTTAATACTAAAATTATCAGCCTTTAAGGAAAGCACTGTTGGTTTAAAACACAAGACAACACCACAACTGCCATTTTAAAAACCTCAAAACATGAAAGCTTTTTAAAAGCTGTAACTGGAACATATAAACATATAACCTGTTCAGGAATTGTAAACTTGCTGAATTACTTTACAAACAAGTCAGCACCTGTATTAGCTGACCAAACAGTAATTCAGCTTACTTTTGAGAATTTGCCTGGCTGCAATTTGTCACACCTCTACTTTGTATTCCAACACAACTTTCCAGCACAGTACAATCAGTTCTTCTCACTGGAACAAAGTACTATGAAACAGGCTGAAAATCAACCAAATACAAACTACTCTAAACACAAAGAAAACAGAAAGCACATATCCTAGGGATCAGTAAATCCCATCCCCTACTTTCAGAATACATAAACTTCTCCAGAAGCTTAACAAGTTTCATCTTAAAAGCTGCTGGATTTTTTTCTCCTGTATTCCTGAAGGAATGTTTTTCTCACTGCTGTCTTTGTTCAGAAGCTTTCATCAGTTAGGACGAAGGTTTTTTTGACCAGTTTGCATCCAAGTTCAACTTCAAAGAAGAGCTGGAAATGTAATTTGATCTCCCAGCTCACCTGAAGGCTCCCATAATGTTGTATTTCTTATTATTTTGTCACATTAGCTATGTTAGGTTAAACAAAGTAGTAACTTTTTCAGCTTAGATATACCCCAAAATCTCCCTTGAACAACTATGATAGCGTCCCAGAAACTAAGACAACACAACATCTTTTTGGGACTAGTTTCTCCCTTGCAACAGTCTTACTCTATTAAGCTGAAATAAATCCAAGATCTTCCTCTCCACATGTGGAATTTTCAGCGTACATCCTTGAAGCTCCCAAAACTTTGCAATCTGGTCCAGAAAATTCAGCTTCACACGAGTTTGGGCCTGAAAAAAAAAACAAAACCATGAACCACATACTAAATGCAGATTAAGCTTTTGTATATCCCAGTGTTTATAATGCCGCAGCCTCAGTTGCCTGTCTGGATTTTCCCTTGCAAGTGTAATTTTGCATGTTTCCCTCTCATCATATGCAGAAAAAAAAAATTTCCATACAGATACTACCAGTCTTTCTTCAAGTCACTTTTTGTTAACTTTTACTGCATTTAGAAAACTGCTTTCTGAGAACAGACAAGTAATGAGTTATTACTGCTACAAACTACCTAAACTAGCTGGACTGCTAGGGTTGATTACATTTATCACATTAATAAATGCAACAGTTTATTACAATTTAGTTTACTGTAATAAAGCAAAAATAGTCCAATATTTATGGCTTATTAAAAAGGGTTTTTCTGTTATCCTTTTTCACTCCCAACTGCATTTGTCTCGTTTTTATGGATACAAACCAGTCATGGCAGGAGAAGCCAACTAGTCCGTTGGCACAGCAATGCAAACAGTGAGATAACTGGACTGCTGCTACGTTAAAGAGCAGTAGCTTAGGCTTAAATTTTGACACATTTTCATCACATTTTCTATTCCTAAGGCAAAAAATGGCCACCTCTATACAGTCGAGCTTGCTTTTAAACTCCAGAGAGCTCTCAACTGTCTCTGCTCATTACAGGGCAGTTGGACTAGATGACCTTGAAAGGTCCCTTCCAACCCTAACTACGATTCTGTGAACCAGCCTGGGTCCACACAAGTCTTTCTCGCAGCATCCAAGGCCAGTGTTCAAGTCCTTACCCTGGCACTTCCCAGAATCACACCAAGACTTCAGAAAGCAAGCCCCACGAGAAAAATCAGGCAGGCAAAGAGTCACTGTCATTCCAATTCGTATCGGTAGTGACCTAACCAGGACTCCTCACCAGTCCCTTCCACCAGTCTGAATTCATGAAAGCAGTAAAAGAAAGCGCTTGTGAACAGTAAATTTCCACCAACTGAATCCAGATTTCATAATTCTTCCTTCCTAACAGCTTGTTGTTTTTAAAGCACTCTGCAATTCATTTCTTCCACTTTTAAAAGATGCTGTTTAAGTTCAAAATGCAGACACAAATCCATGGCACTTGAGAATTTGAGTTTAATCACTTATAAGCACCTCTGTGTGGAAAAGGCCTGAATTATTTTCCTTTAACGAGCATTTACTTTTTATGCTTGGTATGTTTTTAACTGAAACAGACCAATTTCTGTGCTAATTAAAAACTGATGTTCAGAGCTCCTGGGTGCTGTCAGCTTAAGTCAAAAACAGAGCTCACTGTCAATCCACTGGAAAACACCGCCTCTCAAAAAAACATTTAAGCATTTTGGAGCAGAAGCAACATTCAGTTTTACAGTTTACCTCTAGTTCATTGAGCCTCTGGATCCTCGGTGTGAAGTGAAGCTTATCAACGTCACATGCAAATGGAGGTTGCCAGTCCTGGAAAAACAGAAAAGCTTCATCAAAAGACCAGGAAAATGAAGAAAGCCTCTCCATACGACAGTCAAAAGCCAGGTAAGCCCGAAGCACGGAAGGGGTCTCTGTGGCTTCCAAGCCCCCTCAACCCGAAGCAGCACAGCACGTGGCAGGAGCCCAGGGCTGTGGCTGCATCCCAGTTATTCTGCGGCTGCATCCCAACCCGCCGGCCATCGCATCCCGCGCAGCTGAAGTGCACCTGCTTCTGCTTCCTGGCTACTTCATGTCAAACAAGCCTAGGAAGCGGGAAAATGAGATACTCCAACTGAGCTCCACTGCCGACGCCTTAAAATATTTTACTGTAAACCAGACAGATGATGAAACCAACCACAAAATAAAGTACAGTTTGGGACTAAGGACCTCTCCTCAACGATAAGCCCATCCAGGCAGTCCATCTTCTCCCTGCCCATGCCGGGTAGATAAAGGTGCTGCAGGGGCCATTTGCCCCAGTCTCACGACAGCTGAGGCTGTGCCTGCCAGACAGTGAGGGGACACTGCTGGGGACACTCCACACCGAGCCTGGCCAACCCGCCCAGCGCTTTGAACAGGAGAACCAGCTCTGGTGCCGCTCTGAGACGGGACGTCACTTACACTAACGCAGTCAGTACTGCTACCACGCAAAACGGAACAAAGCCAGGTTCCTCAAACCACGATCCAAACTGTTAATGCCTGCCTCGGTTGGGAAGACCAACATTTGATAGTGGAGACTTCAAATGCTCACAAAGGACAAGTGCAGCAGTTAGCATTCATAAATGTAGTCTCAAAAACAAACAGCAATTGCACTAAACCAAAAAGGAAACTAGAAAAAAAAGCTTCTTTTCTTAATTCCTTGCCTGCAAACATTCAGGAACAGCTGGAATATGACCAATTAAAAAAGATTATTATTAATTTAACAGAATACCCACAACTGGTAATGTTATTTATAAACACAACTATAAAGCAATTTTATCTTTTAGATCTCTGACATCTATCACATGCAGTTGGTTTGGCAATACACAGCTTCACTAAACCAAATTAGATTTGATTTAAACTTGACAGTAATTTATTATATATAAACCTATCTTATTATCACTAATTACAGAATGAAGATAACGTGTGTGAGAGCTACTGATAGCAGAGTAAGGCAAGAGTTTTCTAGCAGGAAAAAGAAAAATGTTTCCCCAGCACCAGCAGACTAAGGCAACCAAAATTAAGAACAGCATCATAAGCAGAACATTTGTTGGTTTAGCCAACATACTTAATATGAAAACTAGTGTCAAAAACAACCATAAAGGATTTGTAAAGCAATTATCTTACATACAAACACACACCCAGCTCAATTCTATGTTAAAACAATCTCATCCTGTCACTAGCACAAGCCCACAGCAGAGCCAAGGAGAGAAGGAACACAAAAGCCACCAAGCGTGTGGGACATCTGAAGAGCAAAGAGGGACACCAACGCATTTTATCAAACACGCTGACTAACCCAAACCTCTACATTAGTAACAAGAGATAAGTTTTCTGATCCTACAAGGCATTTTCAGCACATCAATACTTGGCAAGACCAGGTTAGAATTAAGATTTGAACTGGAAATTAGAGGCAGTAGTGGGGATCAGGATGCTCAGTCCTCAAACCAGTAGGATGTGCTTCTTGATCACTTTTGTTCTTTTAACCTCTAGACTAAGACTGGTGCCCAATGGCATGGTGTTCCTCAACAACTAGGTAAAATTAACCCTACTTTTACTGATGCTGTACTGTTTGCCAGACCACCAAATGCAATGGAAATAGCAAGTATGACGAAGAAAACGTTTGACACTTTTGTAATACCCTGCTAAACTGATAAATCATTTCTGGCCCCCGAACGGTGAGATGGGAAACACAACTGGGAACATTTAGAGCAAGATTTCAAGTGTTGCATTTTGTAAACAATTCAAACACCACAAATCTGACTTTCAAGCTGAACCAGTTGGTTACACCATTAGTCACAGCTCTAGAGTTTGCTCTGTGTGCAGAGAGACAGACAGAAGACAGCAAACCAAACCAGGAGAGGACACACACTGGTCATGACACACAGCACCCCTGGGACATGCTGGGGACTAAATCGGATTGCCAAAGGGAGAACTCTAAGAACCCAAGCGCTTTGCTTAGGTTGAGAGAGTAAACGGGAAAAAATAAAAAGTACTGACATGTACTGATGTAGTGACTGACTGCTTAGCCAAGTAATAAGCCAAGGCTGTCTCCAAGTGAGCCGTGCATTACTCTAAAACAGGAAGCTGTAGTAAGGATCTGCAGAGGACAAGAAACAGGAATGAAGAGAACAGGAACAACATGCAGCTCACCCAGGCAATGACACTACCCCTGACACCACCACCAAGGCTGACATGGTGCTGCAGGGCTGTCACTTGCACAGAAAGCACTGGCAGACCCTCGGGAGAGCCAAGGGAGGGGGGCACAAGAGGCTCCTCTGTTGGGCTGTGCTGCAGAGGAGCCCAGAGGAAAGCCTTCGTGCCACCAGGCACAACAGGAGGAACAGGAATTCTGACCTGATCCTACAGGTTTCCAGCTCACGCTCATTCCCAGAGAGATAAAGCCTCAAGGGTCCGCAGGACAGACACAGACTGAGGATGCGCTGCCAGACAGCAGCCTGCCTTCAGGTGGGGCACAGCGAGCTTCTCCTCTCCACTTAAGAAAGCAAATGAAGCTACTGCTGTGTGCGACCTTACAGAAATACCTCACTCCCAACATGGCATGCCAGAACTCCAGAAGAAGCTGATCAGCTCCATACGTCTCCTGTTTATTGCTGACTGGCCTGTATTTTGGGAAGTTCCTTCCTTTTTGCCCAAAGACACTTGCTCTGGCAAAGCACTAGTTACCTAGTTTGTCAGGAAAGGTAAGATGACTCCACCAGAACACAAGCTCCCACAACAGTTATTTTCTACACTGTGCAGTTTTTAAGTTTAACCATATTGAATGAACAATATACGCAGCAGAACAGTGTGACAGTACGTCAGCTGTTTGACAAAGAGCAGCTTTGGAAACTCGATTTATTCAATACAGGACTTTCAGTAGACTGCTTTTCACTCTATCAGGCAGATGGGTCCCTCAACTAGAAACAAAAATTTAACAGCCTTACAAGCGTTTAACTTTTAGCAAGGAGAAAGTCATCGCCAGACCTTCAGCTGAGATATGGTAAATTGGCTTAATGAGAGGTAACACTGGATGTACTCTGGCTTTTGATATTTTTAAGCAGATAGAGCTGAGGGACACACACGCTATATATTATATAACAGGTCAGTTTAGATGATTATAAAATACTTCTGACTTTAGAAACACATTACTGCACATGCCATTTATCACAAACTGTTTCATATGATATTAGTCATGGTTACAGATACATAGCCATTCACCCTTTGGAAAAATTACAGCAGGTGTAGTAAACAGGCCATCAATGACTCATTTTCAAGTCACAGGAAGTTCATTTTGGAGTATCCAAACTACTCAAAGTTGATACAACCAACAAGAATAATCTTTTATCATTTTGTATTGCAGTGTATGGCAAGTTCCTCAATTCCTAAAACAAGATGCTTTCAACCCTTCATTAATAAGCATATTATTTACTCAACAAAAAGCCTGCATACCTTTTGAAGCACAACTTACTAAGATAAATGTGATGTTCATTACAAGGAATATAAAGAGACATAAGCGTTTTGAGAGAAATGCAGCGGCAGCAGCAGCACAAGAAGGAGCTGTTCCGCAGCAGGGTCAATTTGCAAAGATGCTGATGGATCCGTACGGAGGGGCTTTGCTGGGGAAGAGAAGAGCACACACAAACCAACCCCACAGGCCCACTGAGGTTTGTGTCTGGGAAGCCTGTGACACTAGCCATTTCCACCCAGCATGTACCTGCAAGGTCCTCAAAAAGAACTGGTTTGGATTTCCCCCCCTTTAAAAAAAAAGAAAAAAAGAGACTTTTAAAAAGATCAATTTAAGTTACTTCCAACAACCATGCTGAACACTACACTAAGATTAAGGGTACACAAAAAGCCAGAAATCCTCAATTTCCTAAAAAATCAGGAGTTTTCACACTGCCCAGACTCTTCATCTGAAATTACTTTGTTGCTTTGTTGTCCATACACAATTGTTAGAAGCCCGCAACAGACATGCAAAAATTGGTTGCCTGCATTAGCGTGCATTTGTTAAGCAGACCTAGCAGAATAAACCTGAATACAAATACATGCAAAAAATGAGACCGACATAAAAATTTCAAACTTTTCTACAAACTTTATAGACAAACCTAGCTGTGCAAAGGTGTACGCCAAGAATCACATTACTGTTTCAAGTAGTAATGCAAACTACAAATGGTCAGGAGAGCTATTTCTTAACTATTTCCATATCCTTCCTCCAGATTTGTTGTTACAGGGAAGGTAAGCTTCCTATAATTTCAGCTGGTAAACCTTGCACCTCATCCAAATTCACTCTCTAATTAAAATTTAACCACCCCCTTGAATTCAGTGAACAAGAAATTACTGTCACTGGTAAGCTGTTCTACAAGTTAGTTAGGTTCAACTTTTCCCTTATCCTCATCTCATTTTTAACCAAATACCTTGTTTGCTTACTGTGCAAGCAGAATGCTTCCTGAAAGTGATGTCTCAAGACATTTTTCAATAAACAAATACCTTTTTGCTTCTCTTTACAGAACAAGCTTTCCAGTCCCGCAAATGAAGATCTTCCTCACGCTTTTTCCCCATTTCTTCCATGTCTTTTGCAAACTGCAAGCAGCATTTTAATTGTACACTCTCCAATGTCAGACACACACACAAAAAAAAGACATCACTTCCATTATTTTGCTAGACAGCATCTCATAGTAAGATCCAGAAGGATATCTTAGCAATTCTTGCCACAGAAACACATATTCATTCAGTTAACTGCAGCAATTCACTGCTTTCCAGGATGCCCACCCTGCAAGCGCGACTTACATTCTTTGTTCCCACATCTATGATCTTGCCTTCTCAAAGGTGTTACATGATTGCTGCCTCCGAGAGGGAGGGAGCAGACTTGGTGACTCAGGAGGTCTCTTTTAGTCTCACAGTTTTATGATGACATTAAAAACTTACTCAAAAGAAACTCAGATGGCAGAATCTAGGCAAAACTGGTGAGCACCACCATTTATCGCCCCAGCAGTGTCAGTGGGTCATCCACAAAGCTTCCTTTTGAACAGGAACTAATCCCTCTCTGACCCTGTTAAAAGGCTAACATTAGTTGGTAACTCAAATCATCAGTTAACCTCGTTTGCGGCGACGTGGTCCTTGATCAGTCATTTTGAGTGCAGGTGATTTTTCCAACAGAAACACTCAATTCCTCCCTGCTAAGAGCAGACCCTGGGTGCAGTAACACACCTTACATGCAATAACACAAGCTTGGTGGAGCATTTCTCATTTGAGACAAAACTGGGCTCTTAAGTATTGCAGACTAGCAAGGGAGCAAACACAACCACAGATCCTTCCCACCTGAGACCCACAGCCAAAGACAAGCTTGCAGTGAGAATCATCTCTCCAGATCCCAGTGTTTCTGGGCCAGCTCCAATCTTCGAGAGGAACTAAGAGCTCAGGAAAGCTGGAGAGGATTCTCAAGCGTCAGGGCCAGCTGCTCCCTGGGACCCAAAGGTAGAGGACAGAAGCTATACGTAGGGTTTGAACATCAAAGCAAAAGAGGTAGCAGGGTTTGCATACATGAGGTACCAGTCTTCTCTCCACGGAGGCGACTGCGTGCAAGGAACAGACAGAGGCTCTGGCAGCACCAGGCAAGAACAAGCAATGGACCGGCAGCACTGCACGAACAGCTGGAGATGCACGGGGCGCTGGGGTCAGTGCACCAGCAGCGAATCCAACATCTCCAATTCACTTCAGAGGCGCTGACCTAGACCTTGAAGCAGAGCATCCATCAGTACTGGGCCAGACTCGGCTGTCAGCGTCCAAAGGCACCAGGCCCCAAGAGCCACTGCCATCTTCATTCAAGACAGTAAGCTGTAAGAAGACCTGTGGTCTGAGCTTGCAGTATGTTCCTGGAGGGTGTCCGACTGGCAAGTGGCACAGACAGCCTGGACAACCTTCTAGAGCTCTCTCGTCACAGCCCTTTGGAAACACTCTGTGCCCTCTTTGGAGCTGTAACCAGCAGCTTTCAAACCTAGATGTTAATCCCAACAACTCGATAGAAGGAAATACCTGGATTTAACAGCCATCCCAGAACAGAAGCAGATGAGCTATGGACAATGCTGCTGGCTTCACCTGCCAGCAGTCGCAGAGCCTCAGCTGACCAGGGCTCTGCCTCTGCCCAGGCGGTTCCCCTGCGGCTCCCACCACTGCAACCAGCCACCACTGGCTGCCCCAGCTATCGCCAACGCTCCCTGCTCAGGCTGGGATTTCAAGCTCAGATTTGACTCAAGACACACGTAAGGGTGGCAGGCTGTATGATTCCACAAGCCCTCCTTGGCTTTTAAACACACACAGCCTGGTCGCCCAAACACACACAGCACACAGCACCCCCTCCCAGCAGCTCCCAGAGATAACCCAGTAATCTGGGAATGAAAGAAAGCACCTCCTAACGGATACACAGGCATGAACTGGCAGCTTTCGTTTCAAGGCTGGGGGAGTTGTGTTTAATCCAAAACTCTCCTTGCAGCTTTTAGCCAATTGACACTGTTGATTCTCAAGTTAAACAAACACACTACAAAAACTCCACAAACCTGCTGCTGCTATTGCCCCATATAGAGTGTTCCGGACTAAATTGTTTCATCTTAAATTTTCAATGAGCTTAACAGAGTGAGTGTTGAAAGCCCCTCACTGGAAGAGACTGAGTCAAGCAGAGGATATTCGCATCATCCTCTAAGCAAACTCCAACGGTTCAGTATTTCCGAAGTGCAGGGATCATACCAATGGTGACTGCAGCAGCACTGCACATGGTAGTTCCCATTAGTAAAATACTCCTTTTTTACATTTTCTCGATAATTAAAGATCGGAGACTAGTAAATAACCTACACTGAATTTACCTAATTTCACAGTATGACCCCTGTATTGAACACAGCAAATTCTTTATCTGCAGTAAAAAAAAAAAGCTTTGGCAACTGATCTAGTTTTCTTCACAAGAACTTGACAGTATGTGAACAAGGAACCTCAGCACTAAAACATCTCTTCCCCAAAAAACCCGCCCATTCTTGATCCCAAAATGCCAAATCCACCACCATCCTCCATTTTTTCCTAACAAATGATCACTTTCAGTTAAAATGCAGGCCCTGTTGTCTAGTTCAAGTGAGCCTGGCTTATGCTGAACAGGAACCAGTGGCTCAAGCGCTTCTCACCAAGGCAGACAAACGACGCAGTACCTACGATTTTCTCCCTGTGAACCTCACTTATGTATCATAATTGAGTTATCTCTGTTTTCTTGTTGATAAAATCAACTGACTGAGCCTGTGCATATTATCAAATCAGAGGGATCATCACCACCAGCTTCCTGTTCAGGACAAAGTGTAACAACTCTCTGCATTAAATCCTGTTTTAGCCGTTTTACAACTCCAGGACCGGGAGAGATCGCCAGAACCCTCAACAACATTGCTCCAGCAGTGAATTGGGTTTAGTCCATAGCTTAATGAAGGGGTTTTGGTTTGCTTTGTGTTTTCTTTTTCTCCATAAAAATGAAAATAAATCAAGCAAATGGCAGAACAAGCAGCCTGAACAGACACTGTTTAAATGAACACTGCTCCTCAAAATACGTCCCTAGAGCAGCAGCCCTGTGCCTTTAGGTTTCACCACTCCAGCTCTGTTAAGGTTAAATTTTTCAAAATTTGTTCTTTCATGTGCAGAACTTCCTTGACACTTCTTTGTACCCTCTCTAGTTGTCAGATCTTTTTTAAGTCCTTACATGAGTGCAGTGTTCAGAGTATTTTCCACTCTCATGCTACCACAGAGGCAAAATCATCCTATTTTTCACTGAGAAACTCAAGAGCTGCATTCACCTGCTTAGCCAGAGCCTCCATGACACCTGTTTCTCCACAAGGATCCACAGGTACTTTTCTACAGTCCCCTCTCCTCCAAGACTAGCATATGCTCCCTTGCTCCTAAATGTAAAACCTCACAATGAGACCTACTTAAGCAATTACTGTTTTGTAACATCCATTGTTTATTAGGCAATCAGGATCCCTATGTAACGAGCTACCTGCCATAAACCAGCAACCTATATGGGAATAATTTCCGTATCATTGAAAATCTGCAAGAACAAATTAAGATACCCTTGGCTTGAGGTTCTGAAAGAACATTAGACATGGATCCTTCATTACAAATTCTCATAAACACCTGAAATAATTTGTGATTACTTCAGTACAACAACAATTTTGCACAATACCAATTATTGTAATCGGAATACTGAAATGCAATTAATTTCTAGATGTCAGATCACAACACAACTGAGCTAACCAAATACATGGTCTCATAGAAAACAACAAAACCAACTGGACAATGCCAGTTTCCATGCAATTGTATTTCAGACTACCACCATTCCAGATCCTTTTCAGGCCTGTATCAGCCATTCTTCTACCCTGCAGTGAGATGTGGTCAACAACTCTTGCACCCACAAAGAGTTTAAAATCCATAAGGAAGTTAATTCCTCCTGTCCTCTTCAAAGTTTCCCAGTATTCCAGGGTTTATTGAAAAATGTGAGTCAATTATTTATAGAACTCCAACGTCAATTCCTCCAAGATTTCAACTGTATTAATATGGACTTTCTGATCTTAAAACGGTTAGTTTTATCAGGGCAGACCTAAGGCCACTTAGCAGCCTTACCTATTCCATATTATTTAAAACAATGAAATTTAGCTGTAATCTTCTCTATTTTCATGTTTGGCCATGGGAAAGTTATGCTGTTCCTAGTATATTTACAACGTTGTATATCTTGAAACACATTAATAGGGTAAGTAAGGCTTAAGTAGTTGTTATTAGCTATTTCTTCACGGCAGCAAAGCAACTACACAACAAAGTGGAAGGAAGAGTCCATTTTCAAGAAAAACTTGGGGCAGGAACAGTATCATGCTCTACATTTTACTTTCTATTCTTGAAGCTAGACTTCAAATTTGTTAAGACTGTTGGTTTTCATTAACTACTATTAACTCCCTACTGCAAATAACAAATGATACCGTTTGTCCTGGTTTCTCCATTCTCCAGCAACACTTCATTCCTCTAAATGCCCTCAGTAATTTCCAGAGCAATCATAAAAATCTTCCAGAAGGCCACAACTTGACATGACAATTTTTAGAATAAACCACTGTTCCAGATTACTGTTTAAAGAAAGAAATCCTAATGAAGGATGTTTTCAGTTCACAGAAGAAATACTAACTACAAAACAGCATGCAATGGCCTGCAAACAAGTTGTACACCATCCGCTTTTCCGTACCTAGCTGCCCACCTTCAGTTCAGCAGCAAAGCGTCAAAGCATCTCTGATTTACTTAGCAGGTTAACTACCAGAAGCAACCGCCGCTGGCAAAACCCCGCAGCTCGTCTGAACACTTTGCTGCCAATGGGACTGATGACTTGTGCTCAAGACTGTTGACAGAAAGCGTTCGCTTTGCTGTTCCATACAGAACAGTGCCAGTGAGTATCATTGTTGCATCCTCTACAAGCCAGATGCTGCAGTATCGCAGATTCTCTCAAATAAAAGCAAAACTAAGTCATCAGTGACAACTGGAACAAACTGAACTGGAATGAAGAGGAAGAAAGCTTCTTTTGAGTGCTCAGCTGGAAACTGCCATAGAGAAATGACACCTCCTGTTATATCCCTGGACATCCCTTCATCCCACAAAGATGCAACAATTGCCCAGAACCCACTAGCTTCCACCCAGATGTCCACAGTACGTCAGATGCCTCAATACTCCCCTGGCAAAGCAGCTGACTGTGCTCGAAACCTGCCATTCAAGAAGCCACTACAGGTGTGGTTTGCTCCAAGCTGACCTGGTGCCCACCGAACACCAGGAGAAAGGTACCAGAGACCAAGGTGAACCTGGTCCCTCAGAGAACAGGGCACTCTCCTTTTCATGGTCTGGGGCTGACACATCAAGGCTAGCTTAGGGATAAGGACTTCTTCATGAGCAAACTGTGAAGCTACAGTTGGGCACCAGTCTCACAAAACACTATTCCATATTGCAGCTCAAATACAAAAGCACAAATTCATCTGCTGATAATTACCCAGCAGAGTTTAAGCTCAAATAACGCAAGGCCAGCAATCAAATTTTTAATTCCTTATTCAACTCAGACCCTGACAGTTCATGGTGCTGCCTACCTGCTTACTGGCACGTAACCCGACCAAGAACGCAGGCAAAAGATTCACGGGGATGCATTAAGATTTCAAACCTCAGCCGTGACCAAACAGTGCATTCGGTCGGAAGCGACATGGTTTTGTGAGAAGCGTGGTAGAGTTTATAGCTCATGGTATTTATAAGCCACTTGATTACACAGAAAAGAACGGTAGCTGAATATTCATTGTGTCTCCTATTTTCAGGAGGAAGGCCAGGAACTACGTCAACTTCAAGGCTTTTTCTGATGGATTTGGAAGAGCTCCCTCTATGCTGCAGGCCGGCGAACAAACAACTGCACTTGCACAAGTCATCCAGGGAACTGCCATGGGTAGGCAAGGGCCATGGCAGCTCAGCCTCAGGAAAGCCAGGCTCCACACAACTACTAGGTGTTCAGCCCTCAGCAGCTCCAACTATTCTCATCCTACTTCTAAATACGTTCAGTGAAATGTACAATCATAAATACAGGCAGATATTAGCTCTTCAGTAAGCAAGGATGAGAGTATGCTGAAAATGCAGCTGTAATAAGTAATTCATTAAGAGAGCTATTCATTTGAGTCTCTAATAGATAATATAGCTTACAAAAAGCCTTCATTACAGGGTTTTGGCTTTTTGCACAAGCAGCCAAGAAACACTGATGAGATTTATTTTTTTTTTTAAAACAAAGTCCAAAAGAAAAAGCCTTCATAAAACTTCTGTTCTGCTTACAGTTGCTGAAATACTGTTGACAATATACAACTCAAAAAGATCATTCTACTAAGAAATATTACATAAGTTCAATGCTGACCGCATAATGAAAACCATCTTAACACACACCCCCCTTAACTATGTCAGCATTTGGCTACACTGCATGAAAAGGGGCACTGGCATATTCTACCTAGATAAAAATTCAAGAGCGTTCTTGTGTGCATTTATACCGCTGCAAACTGGGACTCTTCTCCCAGAGAACAGAAACACCTTCCACTCCAATGAGATTCACATTATTCAGTCTGCTACAAACATTTCTATCTCAAGATTAATGCAGCGAGTTAACTTCTATTTTAATTGGGAAGGAAAAGCACGGTTACCAACAGGAGTCCCAGCAACGATCAAAACATGAAACTGAGGAGCATGTGTTTCTGAACATTATTTCTTTGAACTTCAAGTCTCGCTCTCAAAACTTAAAGTCTGCTGAAATGTTTTCTCAGCTTCAGCTCCCACCGGATGAGATGTGGGGCTCCCAGTTACATGCTCATCATTGCCGTCAAAACTCCCTCCAGCCAGCTGCACCACTCTCCGCCCCGGAGAAAGAGCGATTCGCCCGAAATAAAGCCGATTCAGAGGCGCTGGTTAACCAGACTTTGGCCGTAGGCAGCCCCTCTCCTCACCACCGGCGCGGCCGTTCATCCCTTTCAACGAACCAACAATCGCGCCCAGACGAACTACGGCCCTGGGCACCCCCGCGGCATTTCTCACTGGATCGAGCCCAGCAGCCGAAGGGCGCGGGGATTCGCACCCCGATTTTGAGCTTGCTACACCGCCAGCTGAGAAGAGGAGGAGGAGGATGAAGGCTCATTACTCTTCCCACTGTGTATCGCGTTCTAAAATGGTGGCCATGTCTGCCTGGGATTCGGCTGGCGAAGGCACCGGCCGGAGCGCGGCGGCGGGCTGTGCCGGTGCCCGCCGGGGGGGAGCGGCGCCCCGTGCGGGGCGGGCCGGGGGAGCCGGGCCGGGGGGCCGGGGCCGGGCGCTCCGCCGCCACAATGCCAACATGGAGGGCAACACCCAGGCGCTGCCTCCTGCGGGGCTCGCGCGGGGCCGTTCGGCCCGCGGCCGCCCCCGGTGCCGGGCTCCGGCCGGCCGCAGCTGCGGGGCGGCAGGGCAGGGCGGGCGGGCGGCGGTGAGGGGAACGCGGCCCCTGCCCCGCTCGCCCCGGCCGCTGCTGCCCGACAACTCTGAGGCGACTTGGGCGGGGGGGGGGGGGTTAGCCGCGCAGCCCCCCTCCCCGAAACTTCAGAGCGGCGGCCGGAGCAGCCCCGCTGCCCTGCCCAGCCAGCGGGGGTTCCCCCGCGCGGCCGAGGGCACCAGGGGGGTCGGGGCGGGGGGCGCCGGGCCGAGCCGCCACACAAAGGCCGCTCCCGGCGTCGCCATGCGGGCACTTACCGGCGGCGGCCGCACCTTGCAGATGCCGGTCTGCTCGGCGATGGGCCGGATCTTGTGGATGAAGGCGAAGGGGTCGGCGAACTCCTCCCAGCTAGGCTCGAAGACGGGGCACTCGGGAGGGGGCAGGAACTCGGCCATGGCCCGGGCCCGGGCCGCTCGCCGCCGCCGCTCCGAACAATCCTCCAACAGCCGCTGGGCCGCCGAGCGCCGTTGGAACGGGACGTGCGCCTCCGCCGGGGGGGTAGGGGGGCAAGGAGCTGGAGCGCGAGAGAAAAAGAGTCCGCCCCGGCCTGGGCGGGGGGAGGGGGCGGTGGCCGCCCCGCCCCGTCACGCGCCTTTGTGAGGGGGCGCTTGGGTCGGACCCTGGGGGGACCGGTGTTACCGGGGCAGCGCGCTCCCGCCCGTCCGGGGGCGAGCGCCGGCCACGGACTTCGCCGAGAGCCGGGGCCCGGGCCGGCCGGCCGCGGCGGGGCCACACCAGCCCCGGCGCTGCCTCTGACGCCCTGCCCGGGCCCGGCGGGCGCTGCTGGCCGAGTCCCCGCTACTACCGGCCGGGCCGCCACCGTCGGCCCGCACACGGCTGCCTTTGTGCGCGGCCTCACGCCGCAGGCCTCAGGCCCGCCCGGCCCCGCTCGAGGCCGCTCCCCCCAGCACCGCCGGTTCAGGGAGGCCGTTGGGGTCCTGCGCCCGCCGCTCCGAGCAGCCGCGCTGCCTGGCGCGCTCGCCCCTGTCCCGGGGTCGCCCCCTCCCCGCTGGGGCGGTCGGCGCGCAGCAGGGCCGAGGGCACATGGACCGCAGCGCAACGGCTGTTTACATGCGCGGAGGGATCCGCCACAGCTGACAGCCGCCGCCGGCCGGCACTTCTTTTTTTAAAGAGCCTCTCCAGGCGCCGCCATTGGCCGCGCCGCTGTCGCGTAACAAGGGGGCGGGGCGAGCCCCGGCGACCGCGGCCGGGCCCTTTGTTCCGCGCCCCGCTGCGGGCCCGGCCATTGTGCTGCCGCCGCCCGCGGGGCCCGGCCGGGGGGCACGGGGGAGCGCGCGCCTGTTAGCGGGGGCTGCCCCCGGCTCCCGGCCGGGCACGGTGAGGTGTCCCCCTACCCCGCAGTTAACGTCGCTCTCCCCGCGCACGGTGGGGTCGGGCCGCGCCCCGTCCCCCACCGTTAACCCGGACGGGTTGGGGGGGGGGGGAGCTCCCCCGTCCCGGGGAGGCGGGGGGGGGGGGGTACTGTGCGGCTGCCCTTCCCCCCGCCACGCTGGGGGAGGGGCGGCCCCGCCGCAGCAGGCGCCGCACGTAGCGCACGTGCGTGGCCAGGCGCCCCGCCCCCCGCCCACTCGCGGCCCACGCGCCCCCCCACCCCCTTCCCGCCCGCCCCGGGGCGCAGCTGGCGCTGCGAGTGCACCGGGTGCCAGCGGAGGCCCGCGCTGCTGCAGCCAAACTAAAAAACCAACCAACCAACAACCAAAACCCAAACAAAACTAAAAATCACACCTTTTGGGGTGAACACACCAGGCTCTCACTGTAATTTTTAATAAACCCTCACTTACTGACCTAACAGTTAAAACTTCAGAGAAAGGGTCAGCGCCCCTCCCCCGGGGCACGGGCAGAGCCCCCACGGTGAGCCCCTTCCCCCCCTCCCCCGTGCGCTGGAAGGGATGGGCCGGTGGCCAGGCCTGCCTCTGCTCGCCCTTGGAACAACGGTACCCACAGACCATCCACTACAAGTTTAGGATGAGGAGCACCAGTTTTCTTCTCAAAAACGCGGGGATAAAATGGAATTGGCTTTTGGGAAGCATTATTTGCGCAGCCAATGGCGGAGGGAGGGCTCCGCTGCTCCAAGCCATCACTGCCAGAGCCTTCCCAGTTGCCAGCCCACGGGCAAGCAGGGCTGGGCCGGACAGCGAGTGCTGCTGCACTCCCCAGCCCAGGGAAGGCTGCCGAGGGAACTGGGACCAAGTGACCAGCCCCAGGGCCCCTTGCACAGCCTGCCGAGGGGCCACGTTGGGGCTGTGCACCAGCTCAGTGCGTGGCTCCAGCCAGCGCAACACCGGGCATCATCACCCAGAGCTGAGCTCTTCCCCAGCCTCACCCCTGCAGGGACACAGCAGTCCCAGGAGTCACACCCTGGCCTGGCTTTAGGGCTCCAGGGTCCCAGTGCATCCCGCGCCATCAGGAGCACCGCTGGTTTCCATGAGCTCTGGGAAGAGGCTCCTGCCCTTTGCTGGATTTTACCTACAGGTGACAAGTCAGCAAACCCACTTGCTTGTTGTACAAAATCAGTATCAAGTTTAGACTGAAATCTTAAACAGTGTCTGTAAAGGATGCCATACTTGCTTCGTATTTTCATTTTACACCAAAGGAACATCCACTATAAATCACTCACCTAATACCACAATCTAGAGAGAAAAACTAAGCTGCTTCATCACCTCTGAACAGCTGCCCTGCATCACACTCAGAACTCAAAGCTCTCTGGCACAGAGAACGCTTCGAGCCACACTACTTTTGTGACACTGAGTCTAAGAGTTTCCCCAAGAGTTTCAAGGATGCTTAAACACCAGTGGTTTCTGGTGTACAGCAAATAATGTCTTTTTGTAATAGCTCTGATGGAACATGTCCTCTGGGAGCTGGAAGACCGTGCTTAGGAGGGCCATTTCTGCTGGTAGTCACACACAGAAGCCTCCTGCGGGACTGATGGAAAAATACTCAAGACAGGGAAGTTATGATGGAGGAGAAAAACCACTTGCTGCAAAGATCTGAAGGTGAGCAGAGCAGGGAGATAAAGAGATGATCCAAGGATAAAAAGCCTTGAAGGGAGGGCAAAATGGCCCAGGTCTGGATAAGATGGAGATTTAAGGGAAGTAGTAAGCCCTGGAGGGTCTGTATACCCCATGAGGCATCTTACTTTGTCTTTCCACCTTGCTGCCTGCTAATGTAAACACTTCATCAACACAAATGTGTACTCTTGCATACTGCCTTGTCTTGTATCCTCCTCCTGCTGTGACATCTGCAGTGTTTGTTGCATTCAGGGGATTAAGGTGGCACAGTACCGTCTGGCTTCAAAATCAACAGCTCTGGATGCTGTGGTGAATTCCCCAAGTATTACAGAAGCATAAAATGCAGAAAGGAAAGCAGATTTCACTCAGTTGGAATGAGAATGCAGACACTCCTTCATGGTTCAGCTGACTGTCATTAATTAAAACCTTTTATTAGATAGGCTTTCTTCAAGCCTGTTTGTTCCCAGTGAGCAGAATTTCCTCCTTTGCTGCAGTTCAGCATTATACCCAAGAGACACAGCAGCTGCTGTCCCAGCAGTCACCTAGCAGAGCCATCAAGAAACAAGGGATCAGTCCATCCTGCAGTGAGGAGCATCAAGGCTTCTGACCAAAGCAGAGTACTCCTTACTACATCAGGGATTTTTCCTTGGCCATTCCTCTACCCTCACTCAGTTGTGCCCAGCCCTGTGCCTAGACATGAGCTCTGAACAGAGGTCCATCCAGAAACCTTTCCATCTGAGGGTCCCTTTACATACCATTTGTTTGAAGGAAGCCCCATCAACCCATAGGGATGTTTAGCTAATCCTATTTTGTATTTTCTTGGGTGGGAACCATACTGTGAACTTTCATACTAGTGTAAACCACCCTTTCACTCCTCTGTACCAGCCACCATCTGTCTGGAGCACCTTGTTCATAAAGCCTCTGTTGACTTGCTTGTTTATGTATGACTCGGACATGGCAAAAAAAACCCCAAAAATCCTATCTTTTCCCCTTTTATCTACATGCCCATGCTATCCTAGACCACCTTTCCTTTTCAGACAAAGGCTGGGCACCAGTTCAGAGTAATTCCAGTTAAGTCAGCACCAACTCAGATTGATACTTGCTAAGTTTGAATTGCATCCCATCTGTTTGCAGGCGCACACTACGGAGCTGTTAATGCCCCTGCTAAGAACGGGCAGTCATGAAGGGGAGCTGTAGAGAGGAGGGGGGCCTCAGGCAGGACAGGGCACCATTCCATCCAGCGGTCTGGAGTCTGTTCAGTTTTATTCTGTATCAGAATAAGAGCTTTTACTGCAGCCAGTTCCTCTGGCACCCACTGAGTGCTGTTGCCTGGGACAACAGGAACATGGAGATGAGCTTTAGGAAAGAATATACCCTGGCCCTCCAAGCAGACAGAAGATATCTGCACTTCGGACACTGAGAAAGCTAACCAAACAGCTCCCAGAGGCTCCACAACTAGCAATACACTGAAGAAAAGATGCTGATACTACACAAGCTTCACTCCAGAATTGCCTAGAAGCAAACTGGAGGAGATCCAGCCCATGAGAGGTCCAAGTTTTAGACTACCACATCCAGAGACAATCAGCATCACATATGGAGTTTACAGTCAGGTTGTTGGGTTTTTTTTTTAATAAGTCATAGATAAGTGAAACTCCATTGAAGTCAAAGCACTCGTTTCATCAGCAGAGAGATCAGCCTAATTAAAATACTATGTGTTTAAATGATCACAATACAGGGCAGGGAAGGAAATATGCTGAGCCTCTTAGGTCTTTTAAGAAAATAGGTTCCTGGGAACAAACAGATTTAGTAAGCAGAATCTATGACAGATCAAACCAAACCAGTTTTCCTGGGCAAACCAGCAGCCAGTAGAAACCTGCAAAGCAGTCTGAGTTTCATCATCAAGGCTACAAAAGGGTTTTACATTTTCCAGAAAGCCAGCTGCTCCCAGAGATGCTGATGCATGTCAGTCCTTGAGAAAAAAAGACTATTACTGTCAAGCTGCTGCAATCTCTGGATTCCGGTTAGAAACATGGGAGTGTCCTGGATATACCAGGCTACAGACATTTTATAAGCACAGCTTCCTGCTCATAGGCATTGCGCCGACTCTTGCTTTGATACTAGGTACCCAAACTGCTTGTCTCCTATTGTGTCATGCCTAACAGCCTCAGCAGAAACATTCTTAGATTGAAAATTAGGTACTTTGCTGGCAACTTTTGCTACAAGAGAGACACTGGTTTCAATACATACACACCCTGGCACTTTTCTGCCTTTCCTCTAGAAGCTGTAGTCCATGCCCTGGCCTGCTCTGAGCCAGCTGACATGCCCACTCACTGTCTCCTGTGATGCTTGTACACTCTGGAGAAGCCTAACGAGTACCACCAGCTCTTGACTCCTCAGACTGCAGGCTGAAGATGTCAGCCACAGGAAACCCTGCAGAGGGGCCGCGCTGGAGGGGCAGGCAGGAAATCTGAGCCTCATCCGCAGGCTAGACCCGAGCTGGCTGAGGACGGAAGTCCCACAGCTGCACACAGCAACTCATGGGGACTATGTCAACAGACAGGTAAAAACAGCTGGTGAGCATGTGGAGGACTAAAATACCTCTGCTCAAATATGGAAAGTCCTCTGCAGTTGTTCAATTGCCTTCAGCATTACTTTTATTAATAAAATTCTTTAAGTCCCATACCCTATCATTAGCTAACTATTAAAGGCTGAGCAAAGTCTTACTCCAAATCCTTGGCCAGCCTGCTGTAAGAACAAGGATAAGCAAACCACAGACATAGGAAGCACTGGAAAGGCATAGCTGAGGTGCTGTTTCACACACCTCACTTCGCTCCCAGGCAGCTGCTGACTCATACTCAACAAATTAGGGTTGTACCTCGTTGCTCTTCAGCATGCTAATAGCAAATGGCAGCAGCATGGGACACAATCTGCTTCCAGGCAGGACATGCAGAGGGTGGGATTCTTCCGGTTAAGTGTGGAGGCTGACAAGGGACCAGTCCTCAGTGGAGCACTCTGACAGTCGGTGAGGCTTTAAGGTTCATTATCTTAAAGCAGGTGTCTAAAATAGGTCAGAATAACCTCACCCTAAAATCCCCTTAACTTCTCTGCACTGACTGCACAAGGAGCCTTGAGTGGCTAGTTCAGCTCCAGACCTTGATGCTTGGGAATGCGAACCCCGCTACAAAGCCCTGGCAACAGAACAACTTGGGAAATACAACTTGCTATGATGCATAAAACCATAAAGCTTATTTTTTTCTTAGAAAAAAACTACCTCAGAAATCAAGACACAGCTTCTCCACCCCCAACCCCTTGGCTGCGGCAAAACAGTACCATCACAACTGTTCCCCAAAAAGTATCTGAACTCAGCTGTGGTTTCTACACAAGGCAACAATGAGGGGGGGACACCCCAACAAAAAACAAACCACCAAAAACCAAACAACTGAGAAGACTGTACCTTCTGCCAGTCTTGCAAAGGCAGCTATCACAAAGTGGTGACGCGTTGCACCGCCACAGATAAACCCACTGCCCTCCTCTCCACAACTCAGCGACTCTGTGCAGGCCCAGGCAAGGAGGGAAGCTGGTTTGGCAGAAAATGTTTAATTAACAAATCTTGTTCCTAGTCAAGCTTCCTGCCTCTGCTACAGCTGAAATCCTCCTTGATCACCCAGACAGACACTCCAAGATTCACTTGCTTTTAGACACACAAAGGGTAACACTAAAATGGCAATAAGGAGACTTCATTGGCTTGTGCAATAGCATTGAATTCAGGAGATCCTTGTACTCAAGTAGTCCACAGCTGCATTCAGGATGGATTTATATGCCTAGTTCAAAGGTGCAGATACTACCCAAACCCTCAACCCCTGCAACAAGCTACTAGCCAAGTTTCAAACAGCAAGTACGCAAAAAGTCATCTAAGCCCTTGTGGGTCACTTAGACACTAAAGATTTACAGTCCTAGGCTGAATGGGCAAGGGAGTCAGAACATAAGAAAACACTTGTTTTTTAAACCACTATCATTCACTGATGAAAAGCCATGGAAAAACTTCTTCTAGAAATTATTTAAACATGCAGAAATAGCTGCAAATCAGTCAGGTACACTGCAGAATGTGTAAGAGCCACAGGAATTAAGGCAGATCAAGTATTTCAGACAGCACTGATGACAAAGGTGACAATGTAAGCAAAGGTGGTAAGAAACTGCATGAATCACACAATGAGGCAGACTGATACAGAATCTGGTAGATGGCACAGGTTTAAAACCAGCTGGGGAGCCAGAAGGCATTCAAAGGGGAAAGGATGTGATTAAACAACCTGGCAACAGAAAGAACAGGCCCTCAATGTACTGGGTTGTAAGGGGTTTTTGCAAAGGAAGCCTGGCTTAACATGTCCATACCTGGAACCACACACATCTGATTAAAATTATGTAAAATCTTCAGTCTCCAACAGAATTTAGAGCATCTTTTGCAAGGAAGTACAAGACTGAACAACAAAAGCACTCTAGTGACCACAAGTACAACAGTGAGGATTGCTGTACAACAGTAAGGATTACTCTTGATCTGCCAGCACCTACAATTAGCAAAAAATTGCAGTATCAGCACATACATGCTTAGAAAAGTGCAATAAACACATATGTGTATTTAGTATGTTGAATCAAAAGTAAACAAGGTCTAAATCAATATGCACTCAGCCTCATCAGGCAAATCTAACACATGCAGGCACACTTACTAGATATTAAATACTTGTAGGCAGTGAAGATAATGAAGCCAGTGCACATATGCTGTAATAGACAAAGCTGGAACTTAAAACACACTGTTGATATCTGCAACAGCAGTGAACAAGTAAAGAAACAGACTCAGAATTTGAAAACAGAAAAAGGAAGATAAACACTAAACACAGCAAAAAGTAAAACAAGAAACAGAAGAGTACTCTGCAAAGGACTGCCAGTAATTGTTGCCTGAATTATGAGGGAATCAAGAGAAAAGGAAACCCTCCATTTCTGGGTGCCATATGTGCTTACTGCAAGACATTAACACAATTTTCAAAAGCATTTGTGGACAATAGCAGAAACTGTTCTATGATGAACTCTGAGACGTGACTGGGACACTTCCATACGTACATGCACATGCTTTTGCCTTCCACATAAACACTCCATATAAGTTGTGAAGAACAAAGACAAAAACTATTTTGTCCCAGTCAGCAGAGAATAGTCCAGCCTGTGGTTCGACAGCAGCTGTAACTAACCCACAGTACCCCATGCTTCCCTGATCCCTGCTCCAGCACCCAGCTGATCCTACACTGAGCCATCTTAGTTCATGACAGCAAAAGAAGATTGTGCCCTTCTTCCCACAAGAAGGGATAAGTTTTTTTGCCAATTTAACACAAAACTTGGCACCAGAGGCAGCATAAGAGCGAAAACACGATTGTACAGCTGAGAAAAGAGGGAGGACTGGGACAGTGACAGCCAGCAGCTAAGCTGGTTTAACAGCAGCTACAGACATAAAACTGAAAGTAACTGCACGGGACACAGCTTTGACAGCTTGTGCAGGGTTACACAAGATCAGCTCCAGAACCGCTGGAAAACAATGCCAGGCTCAATATGGTACATTAGCATCTCTTTGAAACAATGCATACCAGTAGTGCTCACACAAGGCAGGTTCTACAAACTGGATTTTGAAATAACTGAAAAGCCACAAAGATCTCTACCTTCAGTATCACCAACTGAAAAGTCGCTTCTGCAAGTGGCAGTGGTGCAAGACTCTGAAATGCATTTGACAGCTGTAGCCACAGAGCTCTAACAGAAGAAAAAGCACCACGGAGATGCTTAAGGTCTTGGCAGCCTTCTTGAAGAACGCTGCTCGGAATTCATCCCTAATTTGAAGCACTGCAACAAGCCACTCACAGCAGCAGCCTCTGAAAAATGAACTTGAACATTGACAGCCAATAACCTCACAGAGGCCATTGTCACAGAGAAAATGACAGAAGTGACAGACTAGAACTGCAAGGTAAGAACAGATTATCACGAAGTTTGAGCCACTCTGGCCAGAGGAATTTGTCTCAATTCAAGCCTCTAGAAGTTAATTAAATGCATAGTTCTGGACTTGACACCTTAGGCCTTCAACAAGCACATAGGAAATTCACTTAAATCTAGCTTTACCACCTCAAATGAACAGAAAAAGCCCTTTACTCCTGCTTTTTTTTTTTTTCCTCTTAATCCCCTTGACATTGCAAAAGAATCCTAGTGCACCTAGCTCAGACTACAGACAGGTAACTCACTTTCCGGTATAATGTTTGGAGAAGTGAATCTTATCCATGAAACATCAGGCATACCTTTTGGGAGAGTTACAAACTGCATTAAGTACCTCCTTCACTGATCTCTGTTCAATGAATTGCCCGAGTAGCAAAGCTGACAAATTTAAGCAGCAGAATACAGAGAGACCAGCAATAGCATCTCACCGATTCAGTCCTAAAATGTTTAGAATTAAAAGAACTGCAGCTCTTTAGGAAGAGTTGCAAACAGGCCCTCAACACAGTGCAATACCGGTTAAATATCCCCCATCACCTCCAACAGGTAACAAAGCTGAAGCGGGAGAAATGCCTAACCAGTATTAATGCAACACATTTGGGACAACCTTTCTGGAGCCCCGATTGTATCCATATGGACAGAAACTAAAGCCTGTGAAGTTGTCTTGAAGAATTTTTTTCAATTTCTCAACGACCATCTGATTTCCAGCCCCAGACCTTATAAAGTGAATTTAAATACTCCTGCCTATGATCAGGACTCCTCACTTCTGGAAGCCCACAAAGAAAGGCTTAAACCCTTATTCTTCCCTCAGCCTCAAGAAGCACTCAGTTTTGTGGCTGAGTAACACAATTACTGTTGCACATAGACCCAAAACTGAATGGCCACTCACACACACAGAGTGGTGTCACACAGGAAGCCTGGGACAGACCTTAAAGCAGAACTGAGCTCATTAGTCAGTGGGCTGGAGTACTTCATTTTAAAGGGACCAAGATGCATTCCCTTCTTAGTGAGGGTAATTCACTGAACACCTCCCGAGTCTTCCTCCATTTTTAATGATTCAAGTATTAGGAAAAAAAAGACTTCCTAAATATTTCTGGACCATTTTCTAAACCCTCACATGTAGTGTTTATAGCTACTGTTTTCTAGTAAACATTAGAAAGGAAAAATTTAACTTTTTGTGCTCAAGTACTCTAAGCTCTTAACACAGACCAGGGAAACTAAAACAATGCAACAAACCACGAAAATGCTCCTGAAAGATGACTGCAAGGTTTACAAATTACTAAGGAAACAGGACAGTATAAGAACATAGAACATCTTTAAACAAGTTGATATTTTTGTTACATGAAGCTGCCCATGGAAAGTAGGGTCGTCAGAAAGCCAATGGCCAATGAACTGGCATCAGAAAGATGCAGAGACCGGGTTTTAAGCAACTCCTCTCACAGAAGAGCTCTACAGAAGGCACCACTCCTCATGCGACTCAGCCTTTCTTCATTTTTTTTAGTCTCCTGGTATTTCTCAGCCTCTTGTCAGCCAGCACCTACAATACCTTCAGAGCAATGTAATTTCTCCCACTTCATCATGCTCTCATTCCTTCTCTTAATTAACAGCCACTTGAGGCTACAAACCTTTAATCCTCTTGCCCAACTTTTAGAAATCTGTAGATCAAAGTCTTTGCACAGTTTGGGAGTCAAATAGTTAATCCTCCCCCTAGTTCACACCAAGGTAGAGGGAAGGGAGTAATCATTATCGGTTTGCCAATACATGCAGAGAATCCCTACAGCATTTCCAATGGAGTTCTGCAATATGATGGAAAATTGTTCTTCAGGTCTTCACCACTGAATTTGTCTATAAGTCCAGTCCCCAGTTCCAGAGTTCAAACAAAAAAAATCTTTTCTTTTCAAGTAATTTATAAACATGATTTAAGAATTGGCGAGATCAGGAGTCACCTACTACAGTGTCTTATTCCTGGCAGGAGCCTCAATGACACTTCCTCTGTACTTTCCCAACTTTGGTAATTCACAGTTCCTATACAAGATATGGTATCTCTACATTTATTTCCCTGGTTAATTTGTCTTCCCAAACTTAAAGTTCATAAAAGAAATGTGAACTCAAAGGTACAAACACATTGACTGAAAAATCTGCAGAACAATTTGAATCTTAGGTTGTTAGAATTCTTCAGCAAGAAAAGTGAAAAAGCCATCCCATTACATTAAAACGGCTCTGCACTATGAGTAGTGACAAGTTTAGTTTTGCTTCTGTGAAACATCTCCTACATAAAGGAAAATATGACCTTGTGCAAAGGCAAACAAAGTTCTATTTGGCAGAAATGCAGGCATTTAAAAACATCAGAAAAGGGCATGGGGTGGCACATTAGCAGTATTGTATTTCAGACACCACTATCTCCACTGTTAAATACTCATGCAGATTTGACTGAAAAAACATAGTCCAGCACAGAATTACCTCTTCCTTGCTCGTCTTAAGGGAAGTTGCCAGAGTGGAAGCAGCATGTCAACAGAAGGGCTAACAAGATTGAAGGCTGGGAACAAGGCAATCAAAACCTATGTGCCCATTTTCAGCACCATACTGACAAAGTAATGAAGTGACACTGCTCTTCCTTAGCTTTTTTACTAGCTCCTCAAAAATCTTCACAATAAGTCACTGTAAACTGGCCCAGGAGACATCCTTCCTCACTATTACACTGTGAAGAAAGGAAGAAGGTAAAGCCAAAGAATCTTTACTACCAAGTTTATTAACCATTTTTTCAGGTAACACTTTGTATTTTCCTAAATCACTGCCAAAAGCAGTGTGATTGAAATCTCTACTTTTTCCACAAGAATAACAGAGTCACTATTGTTTCTTTACTTCTTCACTTACAATTAAAAATCTTAATTACCAATTCTAACTCCAAAGAGCTATGCTCTCCTAAACCAGTTCATGCGTTTCAGCAACAGGCTGTTAGGGTGAATGTTACCTGTCTGACAGTTCAAAATATCTGAGGCACAAAAGCCCTTTCTGAATTTTGAGGAAAAATTTGCTCTGCAGAAGAAGGTGGCAGCATGTCTAGTTGCATGCTTATGTTACCTATATTGTCCATAATGCTAAAGACACATTTTTATCGTACAATTACACTGTGGCATGCTTACTATAGAAATGCACATAATTATATATAATAAACATTAACACATTAGAAAGTATTCATATTGCTTATTCAGAGGGCAGAGTGGGTGGAAATCAGATTCTTCTGCACTGCATTCCCCTGGAATGGCACCAGAACCATCTTAGAACAGATCTTACAGATAAGACCAGCAATTTACAACAAAGTTCACAGCAATCTGCCATGGGCTCTAGCTCACTTCCTCCTCCTCCACTTAGTGAGTCATAGAAGTAACTCTGTATCAGGTGATAGCTATTAATTGCCAATCTCCATACTGGAGAAAGCTGTGTCACCACACAGGTAGAGATATATTTAGTTACCACTAGATAATGCCTGCACTTCTGCCAGTGCAAACAGGCACATTACTTTTAAATCACAAGAGTGGAGACTTCTTACCAAATAAAACAAGCATTTGAAGTTTAGAATTAAAAAAAAAGGCTCTCGACAGGCTGCAAAGAAAGCATTTTCTTTTAAGGGACAGCTAACCTTAACCTCTGCAGGTTTAGGGCATTCACTCTTAGACTCAAGTTTTACTTCAGTATAGGATCTCCTCTACATTTCAGGGAACATGAACTACACATTTGTTAATGCAACCATACAGCTAGTAATTACAGCATTTAAGGATTTTTGCAGCTAGCTGAAGCAAGAGCAGTTCGAGCAGGATTTTCCAGCTGTAATTATCTTGGCTTCATATCTGAGAAAAACACTATCTTAGTTCAGCTCAGTATGCAGATGCCTACACTTCGAGCTAACTGCCCACTAGCTAATGCAACAGTGTTTCCCAATACTAATACAAAGAAAGTTTGAGTACTATGTAGGCTGAGAATGTATAATGTTATTTTCAGCATCGGTCCAATGACTGTGTGACATAGCATCTCTTGTCAAACTTTCCACCAGTGGAAGTTTATCGTGTTTCAGCTTACCATCTTGTCAAAGTAGCATTACATGTTATTTTTAAAAATTAAAAGCATAATGCATCTCAAATCTAATGCCTCATTGAATGAGATTCCCTAGTCAGTCCTAGTTTTTCAAAGAGCTCAGCATTTAATATGCAACAAGCCTTTTACAAGGATGTTGGAGTGCTGCGCCCTGCACAGACTCATCATTGTACATGCCCAGAGAAAACTCTGACACACTGCAAGCCAATTCCCATCACATAAGCAGCAGTGTCCTAAATAAGGGTGATACACATGTACAGTAGAAAAGCAGACAGTTTCAGCAGGAAATGAAGCATGCCAGCCTCAAATAATGAGATGAATTCCAGATAGAAGAGCCAAATCACTGCTGAAAGATCACACTGAAGGCCAGTTCAGAAATCCACTCCTACACAACCCCCTAACGCATATATTTTAAAGGAAATTATGGTGCTGGCACTTAAGGCCACACAGCTTTCTTCATGATCTGCTATTAGCGTAAGATTCCACACTAAAGATCTAGATAGACACCTGCAAGGCATGAAACAGTCCTTTGGATATTCCTCTCATGGGCACTGTCATTACATTAAAAATCCGAAAGCATGCACTAAAATGAAGTCGATCTGACTTGCAATGAATGTGACTGTCTCTTGGGTTATACCTAGCACATTTGCTTAATCATCCAATAAGTAGGAAAATAAGTTAGTTAACAGGACTTGAAATTCCCTACACTTCTGTCTACCCTGGAACATAAAAGCACAAAAGTAAATGAGAAACTCGCTGAAACTTTGCCATTCTCAACTATGCTGCCTGGCAGGAGGTATGATTTACACAGCATCTGTATATTCTGCGCAAGTCCATGGCTCACAAGACAGTCTGAGACACTCATTAGGTTCTAAAGGCCTAAAGATTGTTCTCCCCATCTATATAGAACTGGTAACTTCCATCTACAGTAAGTTAATTTCTCATCAGATCAACTCGACCCAATGCCTGCAAGCACACAAACAGGTTTTCAGCCTAAGCGAATTACTGGCCAGCCCTCACAGACCAGGCTGTTCTGTTAGACCTTCAGTCAACAGCAGCAGCCTGTTAATTTAAAAGTGATACACCCATCTAGAAGAACAAGTACACCCAAGTCAGTTACAAGTGAGGTTAGGGAAAGGTTCCCACTTTGAGTTGATGTCAAATACTGCAGCATTACCCAGTTACTGTAGGTTTCCACACAAAAGGAAGTTAAGGCATTTTTCATACCACAGCTAAAACTCCAGCTAAGCAGGTATGCACATTTTCACCAGCTAACACAGGCTTCAAGGCTTGCCTGAATCATACTCTGCTATTAAACCAGAAAACGTAAGGTTGAAACAGGACCAGGACATGAAAAAATTCTCCAGCTCAAATCTAGTCTTGGGGTGAGACTTTGGTATCCCATAATCACATTCAGTTGTCATCTTAACATATTTGACTATTCCACCTTTACTACTTCTGTGGGAGAGATTCCTCAGTCACCCAGCTCCAAGACAGAGTTAAAAATAGTAAGTTACTTTGTTTGTGGATCACTGCCCTGTTCCCCCCAAGCCTCCACTCAGACCACGTTGGACATTTCAGACACAGGCTGTCCACATCTCATGATAACCTGATTAGCCAAAACCTCTCCTGTTACCTGAGCTTACATGGAATGAAGAGGGATGGTAATTTTCCCATCTGTACCAATGGACTAATTATTTCTGAAAAAGAATGTTTCAGGGAAAATAAGCATTTGACCCTGGCCAGCTAAGTCAGAGATTTTGGTCCAGACCAGCCCCAGGCAAAAGACTGGCTCCACAGAGAACTGGCAGACAGGGACTGCGGTTCCTTTTGTGGGAGGACAAAGCAACACCAGGGCAACAACCACACTAAGTTCTGACAGAGAAGTGGCAGGTTCCTCATGCTATGGCACACACTTTCTGGACATCTCTTCCCCTTCCATGTTACTGCATCTAAGTTACTAGCCCATGCAAAGTCTAAGTATAGGAGAAAACTAATTCAAATAGCCTTTGGTTTTAAAGATGTCGTTGCATCTTTTCTGAAGGGAAATACAATGTTAGTTCTTGTTGCTTCTTGTGACACCAGCTTTAGAGCCTTGAGAAAAAACATAGCTAACTGATTTTTCAGCAAAAGCTCAACATGTTCTAGTCATGTATTCTGGGGGGAAATATGCACTATTAGCTCTTTAAATAACACCTTAAGGACAAGAACTCGTCTAACTATAGCTGAATAAAATAATCATGCTATCTTTCTCAGAGAGAAGTTCTCGGGACTTCCTGGACTACCGACTACTGCATAGAGTTAGTGAACGTACACAGTGTTTGGACACTACCAGGTGTCTTGATTAAAGAAGTTTATTCCAATTATTTGACATGATTTACACCACTACTGAAGAGGCAGTAAAGTAGCAAAGACTGGGAATTCACTTTTGTTGCACTTAATATTCTTCACCTTCATCTTCTCCATCCATCGAGTCTGTGCCCACTTCTTCATAATCTTTCTCAAGTGCAGCCAAGTCTTCCCGAGCCTCTGAGAACTCCCCCTCCTCCATCCCTTCTCCAACATACCAGTGAACAAAGGCACGTTTGGCATACATCAGATCAAACTTGTGGTCTAGACGAGCCCACGCCTCCGCAATGGCTGTAGTGTTGCTCAGCATGCACACTGCGCGCTGCACCTTGGCTAGGTCCCCCCCAGGAACCACTGTTGGTGGCTGGTAATTGATGCCAACCTACACGAAAAGCAGAAGAGACCATGAGTTTCTCTTGAACATCTGACATGACTAATCAAAGAAGTCAGACAACAGTAGTTGAATAAAATGTTTCACTCCCAAGAAAAGAGCTTAGTATAAGAACCTAAGCCTCCATTTTCCAAAATACAAACCAGGTACCTACAGAGCATCTAAAAAAAAATTATGATGTAACTGAGACTTGCCTTAAAACCAGTAGGGCACCAGTCCACAAACTGGATTGTGCGCTTGGTTTTGATAGCAGCAATAGCAGCGTTGACATCCTTGGGGACAACATCCCCACGATACAGCATACAACAGGCCATGTACTTGCCATGGCGAGGGTCACACTTCACCATCTGATTGGAGGGCTCAAAGCAAGCATTGGTTATCTCTGACACAGAGAGCTGCTCATGATAGGCCTTCTCTGCCGAAATAATTGGAGAGTATGTTACCAGTGGGAAGTGGATACGAGGGTAAGGCACCAAGTTAGTTTGAAATTCAGTAAGATCCACATTTAAGGCACCATCGAATCTGAGGGAAGCAGTAATGGAAGAGACTATCTGACCAATGAGGCGATTGAGATTGGTGTAGGTTGGGCGTTCAATGTCCAGATTCCTACGGCAAATGTCATAGATTGCCTCATTGTCAACCATAAAGGCACAGTCTGAATGCTCCAGAGTGGTGTGGGTAGTCAGGATGGAGTTGTATGGCTCAACAACAGCTGTTGAGACCTGAGGTGCAGGGTAGATTGCAAATTCCAATTTTGATTTTTTCCCATAGTCAACTGACAGGCGCTCCATCAGCAGAGAAGTAAAACCTGACCCAGTGCCTCCCCCAAAGCTGTGGAAAATCAGGAAACCCTGCAAGCCAGTGCATTGATCAGACTGAAAGAGAAAATACATGTGTTAAAGCAATCGTGTAGACATTAAGAATCCCAAAACAAGCTCAAGAGAACTCTGAATTTCTGACACATACCAACTGTTCAAGCTTCAGGAAAGTAATACTGAGTTTAATTCATCCACCAATAATCAAGAAGGTGTCTCAAAAAACCCACTCTATTCTTGGCTATTTTAATCCCCCTACATACTAGAAGGTGACCTCTCCACTACAAATGACTACCTCAAAACTTCTACCCCCAGTTCTCAGGCCAAAGCCATTAACAATGACCAAAAGCAGTAACAGTCAAAGAACTGCAGATCACCTTTCCCTTATACTGATTTGGCATTCTCTACCTGCACAAAAGTGGAGCAATCTCCTGTTCCAGAACTACTGTAATAATCCTGTAAAAGTTGCAAGCATGTAACTCAGTTCAGGGAATGGAGCTGTCAAAGTGTATTACACTGCCATTCCAGTTTAGTCTTCTCAGATGAAGAAACTAGACTGCCCTGTCCTCACAAGCACTTAGCTTGATTCCCAGGACTGACTGGAACTTCCAACAGCTTGTAAAAAGAGATTACAACCATGTTTTTCAGGTCAAAGTACAGCCTGCTGCAAACTTATCTTAGCTTTAATTAGAGACAGTGGCAGCCAAGTGTTGATAGTAATACCAGTTTTGATCTGCAAAAGGTACTTTTCAGTAACACTCATCTAGCATTCTGTATTAAAAGACCAGAGCTATACCCTGGATTTTTTTGTGCAATAACTTCTTACCTTTGTGAAACAGATTTGTTAAAGTACATGCTTAGCAGCTCTGAGAAGGAAACTCTAACCTTCTAAGCTGACATCTTCATAGAATTTGCCACGTGATCAAAGTACCCAGGGAGCCTGAAACATCCCAACTTACTGAGATGTATTTCTTTTCTACTGTTATTACCATAAAATTAATTCAGAAATTATAATAGCAGGAAATGCAAACAGTCTAAACCACACAAGCAAATGCTCCTATTTACACTTCCTTGCCAGAGTCACAGCCAGACATCAGACCTTTTCCAGCAGGAACTATGCAAATCTTAATTCTCAGTCCTGGCTTTCTGAAGTTGAACATGAAACTTATAAATTTTTGGACACCACATCAGCATTTTAGGCCACTCTAAGTCATATCTGACAGGAATCATCCAACCATTCTCAGCTGGCTAAGAATAAAACCAGATGCAGACGAAGTCCACAGATTCTCCTACCACAGAATAAATTAAAGCACAATATATAGGGCTATGCATTTTTGATAGCCTAACTTCCAAATCCTGTAAACCAGGATAAAAGTAGATGTTTAAGAGCCTTCAGTGAAGAAAAGTCTTACCAGCTTCCTGATACGCTCTAGAACTAGATCAATTATCTCTTTCCCCACTGTGTAATGACCTCGAGCATAGTTATTTGCTGCATCTTCTTTACCAGATATCAGTTGTTCAGGATGAAAGAGTTGCTTGTATGTCCCATTCCTAACTTCATCTGGGGAGACAAGAGGAATATTATTTATAAGAAGTTAGTTTTCTATGTAGATCACGTGTTTCAAACTCCTGAGGGTGTCCAGAATAAGGTACCTAAAACCCTTGAGATAAAGAAAGCAGCTTGATTTCTACCTATCAGTAGGTAACAACACTTAGTACAGTCTAAATGTTGAATACCTAAGAGAAATGAAGTTACTGCTTAAGAAGCTGTCCCATTTTACACAAGTTTAAATTTTTCACCTGCCAGAGCAACTTAAAAACTGGACTGTAGCAGCAGTATCATTCTTCCACAGTTTAAGACAATTTAAGGCCCACTTTGCAGATCGACATCTGAAATTCTGCCTTCCCCCCGGATTTTCCAGGCCCCCCAGGATGTTGCCTGACTGCTTCTGCAGCTGTGGGCAGTCAGAGCCTACACTGCTTGCTTACCCTGTACTTTCCCTTAATTGTACTTTCTGCCAAGTGTACAGAAAAATGTTCAGAAGGAACAGGAGATGCTCTTGTAGAAATATTCAGTTATTCAAATACTGTGCTGTAAACTCCAGCACAAATGGCTGTGTTATAAAGTAACCACACAAGTGAACACACAGCATCTCCCAGCAGTTACAGATTTGGAGATCTCCACTAGTTATCAGAAATATGCACTTATATCTAAGCAGGCTAAGGCTCTGTCCTACCAGAAAGGTATAAAGACACTTGGCATAGCTTTGTCTCTGGTTTAGCTCAAGCCATTCCTGAGTTGTATGCTAATGCAGTACTGTATGCTTTAATTAAAATCAGGTGGAATGCAAAGACAGCTTTATTAACTACAGATTAAGTTGCCTGCTTGCATGTTGTTTTTAATCTTAAAAAGAGTCAGGAAGACAAAGATAAGTAAAATTCAAGATTTAAAATACAGCTACTATTCGAGCCAATTTAGACTGATCAGCTAGCACTGCAGCCTGCAAACCGATATTCTCAAGTATTTCCAAGACTGCACCAAAATGAGAATTTGGAGAAGTCTACCATTCAAAACACATACATTTAAGACTTTCTGCATTACCACCCCAAATTATAAAGGTCAAATATGGGTAAAAGGGAAAAAAATAGAACCTAAAAAAAACCCATAGCTGGTAGGGGCAACAAGTCAAGATGGTTTGGGGAAGTAACAAAACTTGACAAGTAAGGAGGATCCATCATTGGACTATGAACGTGTGCTAGAATAAAGAATTTAAACTTTAGGGTACAGCTAAACCAAGTTTTCCCCTGGACATGCTATCTTTCATGGTTTTAAGTCCAAGGCAGATTTTTAAAGACTTGTGTTGAATTCCCAGACATGTTACTGTGCTGTTTCTTGGTGGAAAGTCTGATGGTATTTTACCACCACATCCACAGAGCTGGTGTACATGTACAGCAGTCCTGCTGCTTCCACTAAGAACAGCACTGATCTGGAAGCTCCAGAAATCCCTGGTGAACACACGTGGCAGCTACAAAGCTGCTGTACGCACAATATTTTTCTTCATAAGTAGTTAGAATTATGCCAGCCGAGCCCAGGAAATATGGGATCAATAATTTTCAAATAAGAAGGGCAGGTATAAAGAAAGAAGGCTAGCCCCCAGAAAGGCTCATGTAACCTTTAACAAAAAAAGTCTAACTTTTTTAGTATTGCCAAGTATTTCATAGGACAACCTTTTGTCATCTCCCCATACTACAGCTGTATCATTAACAAGTGCTGGAACACCATCTTTTACCATTTGTCCCAACACTTCCCAGCTACTCACCCCCAGAGGGAAGGTAAGAACTTTGTCACCTGTTCTCCCTCACCTTATTTCTTAGCCTTTTCTGGTTGCTTAGAGCCACCACCTGGCCAGCAGCAGAGGAAGCAACAGCCACAGGGCTCAAGAAAACAAAAAGCCAGACCTGCAACAGCTCCTAGGAATATTAGTGTACAGCCAAGGGTGCTTTGGCTCATTCCAAAGTTCAGTCCAGCACTCCCACCCTTAACCCGCTCAACAGCCTTCTGCTCTCCTGCAGAAGTTCATTCTACTGTACTATCCACAGAAAGTGGTCTGGAGTGTTACAATGCAAATAAGTTTTAGCAGACCCAGTGTATGGGTGGGTATGTAGGAGTAGGCTAAGCCTAGTCACTCATTCCCCTTCCCACCTCTTACATATTGCAGAAAGATACAAGCACAGACAACAGACCTCACTCTTCTGTGAGAGCCCCAAATCACTACTTAAGACAAGACAGCCACAAAACCAGCTCCAGTAGAATTACTTCCAGCACACATGTTGGTGAGAGCAAAACCAAGATCCACAACAAAAGGGAAAAGGGTCTTGTAGAGCTGGGGAGCTCACACTGGGCTGTCAGTGTAGCTAATGCCACAGAAAGGACTGGTCAGGGGCTGATGCATGGGATCACATCAGAACACTAAGAGCCCCTGTTGCCAGAGGTTGGGATAGGAGTAGTTTTCAGGTTAAGAGTGGATTGTTGTTCAGAGATAAGACAACAGGAAGTTAAACTGCATGTTTGGAAGTCCCAGAGTTTAGGCTAGCAATTGAGACTCATTTCTGCAAGCACCATTCAAGCTACAGAGAATAAAAGATTGTTTTGGGAAGCACAGGAATCATTCCAACATACAAAAAAATCTGCTTAATGATACATATCACATCTTTTTAAAAGTTTTCTATTGACTGCTGTACACATTATGCCACATAACCTCTTGAAACAATAACTAGTTCCTTGCATAGCAAAAGCATGAGGCATATTCAGAAGACCTATTTAATTCCACAGGCTGGCAGAAGGTAATACTTAAATTTTTTACAGCTCCAGAGTGCACATTTGCCAGTTCAATGAATATAAAGCCAAGTATTTTCCATCACTAGGAAGCTACAGGCAAGCTTTATGCAGCAAAAAAATTAAAGCCCTAAAGCATTTTGCAGGACTAGAGAAATGGATCCCTTAGTCAAAAAAGTTAAATCAAATCCTACGGGATATTCTACAGCCACTTACAGAGGTCACTGTATTTACCTATTACTGCTGGTTCAAGGTCCACAAACACAGCACGAGGGACATGTTTTCCTGCACTGGTCTCACTGAAGAATGTGTTAAAGGAATCATCACCTCCACCGATGGTTTTGTCGCTTGGCATGGTACCATTGGGCTGGATGCCATGCTCCAGGCAGTAGAGCTCCCAGCACGCATTGCCGATCTGCACACCAGCTTGACCAACATGGACTGAGATGCACTCACGCTGTGTGGAGAAAAAAAATTGGATCACTCAGCAGAAACAGCAGTTTCCTTGTTTAGAAAACATTCAGCACACACAGCTTGAACTCCCACACTGCAAAGCTATTACAACACTGGCCTTATTGTCTTGGTGTTAGGGGCATTTGCCCCAAAATACAACAGAAAACAAAAGCCTCTTTCAGTCATCATCCTCCTCCACCCAGAAAGACCCTTTTAGGCACTGTCATTTTTACATACTCATTCATCCTTGTTCTTCCTATCCTCAGCCAGACAGAAGAGTTTGACCAACTCTTCCAAATCCTTCAGACATCTCCTATATCCATAGGAAACACTGAACACTTAGAAAAACTGATGACTACACCTGTCACTGGCCTAAGCATCCAGAAAAGCATCACCATCAGAACTCCAGCCCCAGGAGCACAGCCACTAGAGGGTGCAAACCCTTCTGCAAGACCCAGGGCCATTTTGTTTAATACCCATAAAAATCAGAAAAAGATATTATCTTGATCACTTTAGGGAACTTTGCCATTATGTAAGAAAGACTTTGCTTAAACCCCTTAGTATCACCCCATAAATATGGAACATTAGGCCTCACATCACACTGCTGTATGCAAAGTACTAAACTCCTTTAACACTAGAAAAAACTACCTCATTTAAGCTATGTAGAGAATAGTTCATGTCAGCAAAAGGATTATTTATACCAATTTATGGATTCCCAAGTTGCCTTTGATGTCCAGAGCACACACTCAGCTTCCTCATTATTTCAGCATAGGATTTTGAATATTAAAAGCCAAACCACAATGAAACTATCTCCAGACTCCTGGTCCATCCGTGGCATTTCATATTTAACTTCTGATTTTGAGTTACAGTTAGGCACACTCTAGAAAAAGCCTGCATGCAGGATGATTTTGAGTAACAGTCATATAACGATGTTAATGATGTTCAGACCCTATGACTGGGTGGTGGAATTTTGTCCCCTGAAATTCCAGGATAAGCAGGACCTGGAACTGCCTAGTCCATATCAATAGTCAATGCAGAAAAGCAAGAGCACTGTCCTTTCAATTTCCTTGGGAGCCCCAAGGAATTAGTATCTGTATTTGCCAAAAAAGCATTAAGTGTCCTCAACCACAGCACTGAACAGCTGAGAACTGCCATTTTTCAGCTCTCCGTCCAAGCTGTGTGTTCAGATATACAGATTCCAGAAGAGCAATCTGCATCCTCTCTGCAACCAGCCTTACTTAAAGCTGCTGCCACACTGCTCTCCAAGGCCATTCATCATAACTCCATCGCTTCCAAGCTGAAACACCAGGCTTGGCAAGGTACTGCAATAGTAGAGAACAGCCAGCCTACACAGTTGTGGAAAAGGTGACAGAAAAAGCAGCTTCAGCATGCAACCTACCAAGGCTGCACTGTTGCCAAGAGGCAAGGCCATGGCAATGAAGCAGGCATCCTTTCAGGAAAGCAGGAGGACAGCCTGCAATTCTTCTACAGCAAGAGGGGAAAAAAAGAATAGAGAAATACCACCACTTCAGTGTGGAACCTCTCCTGTACTGAGGTCCTATCAATGACCTAAGCCTTGTAGTGAAGGTCCTAAGCAGCCAGGGAAGGTCACCAAAAGTAAGCGTGTAGGGACAAGCATGGCCAAGCAGGGTGAATGTATGGAAGATGTCAGATTATATATGGGCTTTCCAGCATCAAATGAACTAGCACCACTATTTCAAACTACATAAAGCAAGAGCAATCAATCATTCACATTCCAAAGATAGAATTTAAGTATTTGAAAGTACAACTTTGTCAACACAGCCACAGACCAGGTCCTACAGATGCCATGTTAAAAAAAAAAATCACAGTGTGTTCACTTTGACAAACTACAAAGTTCAGCACTTGGGGCAGGGTAACTCCCTGCATCAGTACAAAGCAACAATTAATTGTGAGGCAGCCCCACTGAAAAGATCCTGGGGGTTACCACAGACACCACCCTGGATGTTCAGCAGGGCATTCTCATCCTCAATAAGGCAGACAACGTGCCCAGCTACAAGAAGCAACACTTCCAGCACACCAAGCCTTTCCTCTGCTCTGCAGGAGGGTTCAGGTCAGATGTTAACAGGCCGCTGGGAGATGGGGCTGGGTGTTAGGAAAAGCTTCCCCAGCAAAGTGGTGCAGCCCTGGAACAGGCCACCAGAGGTGGGATCTCCCTCCTTGGAAGTTTTCAGAACTTGGCTAGACAAAGTCAGTGACAAAAACCTGGCCTGGTGCTCCTGTTAGCCCCTTTGAGAGGTCTCTTTCAACTGCTCTCCTGCAACTCCAAGTACTTTTAAGTAGTATGTGGCTATCTAATGAAACACAAGCCTTTATTAGACACTAAGAGACTGCCTATTTTGCTCTGCATAGCTTTTTCACAGCAGGAGTCTTACAGCATCAAAAACACTAAAGAGAACAAAGTCTGAGCCTTGACAATACAATCTCCAAGTTGTAAAGACAGGCAAAAGATAACTGCCACACTTATTGCAACTCTGGGCTTTTACACATCACTGATTGAAGTCTCATAGTAAGGTTTAAATATGTACTACGGCTAAGTGCAGCTTTCAAGCCGTAAGTCAGGAAGGACACAGAATCCTTACGTAGTTAACACTAAATGCTCTCCCCCCCACTGTTCTCAAGCATGGAACCAGCTTCAGTGAAAACTCCAAGAATCTTCCCAACTCAGCCTGAACCTCTTCAGCATCTATTTATCTCCTTTTACTGTATGATGCTCCAACTTGGCTTGTCTTCTGTAACTGCCCCTTCATTAGCTGCAGACTGCTATGAGGTGTCCCCTTGCTGTACTTTGCCAGGCTGAAGTAGCCCAGCTCACTTCAACTGTAGTGGTGGACCATGTTCTAGCTGCCTTGTTCTCTCCAGCACTGTACTTGAAGTACAGCTCCATCTCTGTGAAGCTGATGAAAAGACAAGTTTCATAAGAACGGCTGTACCAGCTCAGCCCAAGTTCAACAGCATACCACAGCGAGGAACGGGATTTCCCTAGGACAAGACTCAAGGCAAACTGCAACCTCGCAGAGGTGAGGAACTGCATTCACTCTCTTGATTTGGCTTAATTTAAAGGTGTGACCATAAACAGCCTCCCACAGAAGGGTAAAAACAAGATAAGGACATCAACACATCCCTCCAATATTCTAATGTCTAACTATTTTCAGTTCAACAAATACTCCTTATGCATTCACAACTCTACAGAAGCAGTCTGCTACATTGCTTTAAACCCATACAACCTTCCAACATCCACAATCTCTTTCAAAAAGAGAAAAGCTACAGGGTAAAACGCCCACGAAGAGAAAGGCCTCACGCTTGTCCCAGCCTCCAACTGACAGATGCCGCTGGTGCGGCACATCGCTGCGGCTGATCTCTGTCCTCCTCGCCATGTCTCAGCCTTTATCACACCCCGCAGATATCCCCTCAAGGCGGACTCCTCATTCACAAGCTCATTCCACCTCAGCTTTATTGCCCAGCCTGCCTCAAAGTCCACCAGCAGCCCACCGGCCCCCTCCCCAACCCCCGCCCTAGGCCACAGCCGGGCCCGGCTCCAGCGGGGGTAAGGGCCAGGAGAGGCCGCAGGCCGCGGCTCCAGGACCCCGCTGCGATGGCCGCCCCCACCCAGCGCCCCCGCGCTGTTCAAGCCCGCAGGTGCGAGCGCGCCCCACCGCGGCCCCGGGGGCTGCCCGCGCCCAGGGCGGAGGGCCGGGGGCACCGCCGCCTCACAGCCGGCCGGGGCTGAGGGTCCCGCCGCCACCGGGCAGAACCGCCCCGCCGCGGGCCGCCATGTTCTCGGGAAAGCTGCCACCATTTTGGGATAAGGCCGCACGGCGGGACGCGACACCGTGAAGGCCCATCGGGGCGGGGCGGCGCGGCTCGGGGCCCGCCGGAGCACGGCCCGGCGCGAAGCCCAGCCCCCCCCTCCCCCGCCCCAGGCTCACGGCCGGGGCGGACCCGCGCCTCCCGCCGCGGACGGGCAGGCCCGGCCCGCCCCGCCCTTCCCCGCGCCGCCTCAGCATGCGGAGCGGCGCCAGCAGGCCCGCAGCCTCCTCACCATGACTTGGGCTGGCGACGGGCAACGCTAGGAGCAGCAGACGCGCAACGAGTCCGGGCAGCACCTCGAAAGCGGCAGCCCTTCCCGGGCCCACCTTATATAGAGAGAGGGACGGGATGGCTGGTTCCTCACGCCTTGTTCATTGGCTATGCCTCTCCCGGAGGCGTGACCTCCTCGCGGCGCTATTGGGTGCCTCTGCGCGGACTTCGTCCGCTCGCCCAATGGGAGCCAGGCCCCGGCCGCGAGGAACGCGCCCTGCTGTGCGCCATTGGATCTCAGGTATGAATTTCAATTACCTGCGCTAGCTATTGGTTGATTCGTAACCAAGGGCGGGCAGGGGGCGTGGCCTGGTCTTCCCGCCAACGGAGGGCAGTCCCCCCACGGCTCCCGAGAGCGGGCGGCGCGGGCCCGGGCCCCGGCGTCTATCGCCTTGCTCCTCCCTGGAGCCAGCGGCCGGCGCGGAGGAGGAGAGGGGAGAGCAGCGTCCCCCACCAGAGGGCTGCGGGCAGGCCTAGCTGTTAGTGCTCGCGCGGGCCGGGACAGGCCTGAGGCGGAGTGCGGCCCAGGGGATCCCGGAGCCGGACGGAGGCCGCCCTGAGAGCCAGGCTCGGTCGGGGTCTGTTCTCCACCTACCGCCTGGGGGGTTGCTGGGCTTCAGCGAGGGTGCTGCTAGGCCTGGCCTTGCAAGGCAAGGGCTCGGGTCTCAGCGTGGGCACTCCGAGGCGACGGACGGGCGGGCAGGCCCTGGGAGAACTGAGCCCTGAGTGGGGAAGAGTGCGATGGGGGCATATCTCTGCTCTGCCCTCCGAGGGGGCGGGAGACGGCCCCATCCCACAGGCGCCAGGCAAACAGCCCTTGTCCCAGCTGCCTTGGAGCAGTCACATGATGGAAAGGGCTTAAAGCCAAAGGACCTGGTCTGGAAAGCCATGTAGAGCTACCAAACCCAGCAACTTTGCTATTTAAATGCCCCAGTTGAAGTTGGGTGTTTAAATGGGCTGTGTAAAACCCCATGTGACCTAAGGGTTATATTGCCAGAAATATCCATGTGATTGCCAAGCTTTTTTTCCTGGGTGGAAATCGGCTGCTGTAGCGTGCGCATCTACGGTTTGATACCCAGTGCCATCCTTTCAAGGGTAGTACAAGCACCAGATTCAGGAAACCGATTCTTCCCTCTTTATCCTCAGCTTTTGCTGACAGGATAGGCATGGGAAACAGTTTTAAACAATAACAACGTAGACCATGTTTTCCTCTTACTGTGTGTGGATCTCCAATCCTGTGAGCAGCCTGATCAAAAGTGATGCTCTTGAAGGGAGCGTGATGGAGGCGTGTCAGGCTGGGTCTATAGTCAGCTGGAACCAGCGGTGGGAAGTGACAAACCCCCTCACTCCTCCTAATCTCAAGGGCATCATAACTGAAGCCTGCTAAGGATGCTTCTGCTGCTGTTATCGATTTCATTGTGATCATTTCAACAGAGTGTGGAAATTAAACCTATGTGGGTGCACACTCAGAATTACTGAAAGAAAAGAAAGGCAAATGCTCTCCAAAAAGTAAGGATCAGAGGTTTGAGAGAGGAGGACAGAGAATGGAGGAAGGGGAAAAAAGACCCGCAAATAATGTACTTGTTTTTCCAAAGAATGATGCCAAATTTAATGAGTGGCTGAAAAACAGTTAAGATATAGAAGAGTACTAAGCTCTCTGTATTTAAAGAATTTGGCCATCTCCACACCCCAGAGGGAGGCTGACTGGGGCTTGAGGGATGGTTGGGAGTGATCACACATACAAATACCTGTATCAAGAAGCAAGCTGCAATAGGATCTAGTTCCACCTGCTCCTGTTCAGTAAGCATACTGTGAGTATGAAACAGAAACCCTTTTTTGAACCATGAGCTGGGAAGCTAGGTCAGTTGACATCAGGGGAGTACATACAGATTTGCAATTAGTTTTTTAAATATAAGTCTTCTCTGCTTTTATGTAATCTAATCCTCAACAAGCACAGACTATTTGCTTAGTGCTATCAAGTTGGTATACATTTGAAGAATCAACATTAAACTTCAAATAACCCCTGCTCCTGTTCCAGCCAGCCTCTTGTAATACGCACCAGTCAGCTCTGAGACCTGAAAGAACTTGTCTGTTTTTTCAGCTAGTTTGTTTTATACTAATTGCTTAGTCTAACTTTGCTAGGGTATGACCTTGGCTGCAAAGTCCTTTTAGCTCAGTCAGTCTCCTTAGTGAAGCTGTTTGGTAAAGACCAGGACAGACCTAGTTGTCTGAGAGGCAGAACTGAAATCTGCAGTTTTAAGTGCTCACGCTCAGGTGGGAGTGATCACACCTGAAGTGACCATGAGCCATCATAGCAATAACTAATGGGAGATGAAAGAGGAAAATAGCTACAATATTTTAGTTTCTTTTGTTCTTTTTGGAGAAAAAAAAAAATCATTTAACTGCCTTTTTTTCCTCCTGTTATCATCTGTTGTACTTTTCTCAGTTGGAAACAAAAGTATCAGCACCACATGACTGATCAGACCTTTGCAAACCCAACTTTGGGAATCCTTTTCCTGCAGGATAGAGAAAATAGGCCAGATTGGATTTCATTCTTCCACATGTTGCAATTGTATGACAAATGTTTCAGTGCTCTCTCTCTTTTTTTTTTTTCCCACTCTCCTTTCTTCTTAAAGTCTCCCACTGTAGGCATCAGGTGAATCTGTGAGAATTTCATGTGTTCATTTAAAAAGATACATTTTGTGCTGCTTTTCCAAATTACTAAGGAAATCTTCAACCTATGAGCAAAGTTCAACCTAAGCTCTAAAACCTATGGAAAATAAGTGCCCACAATGATTATTTTACTTTTTTTTTTAATTTTAATCTCATGATTTTTAAACCATTCTTAGGAATTTGAAAGACTTGATTCATGCTTTTAAAATTATATGACCTGAAATAACACTGACAATGCTCTGGCTGTGGTTACAACCATTCAGCTCTGCCAATGCAGTTTATCAGGGGGTCAGGCGCTGAATTGTCAGTGGTACAGAATCACACTGTAGTATTTTATTCTTCTTCAGAAACATTACAGGACCCTGAAACTAGAAGGGTCAGATGCCTTGCAAAAACAGAAAATTAGGACGGTATAATTTTGTCAGTGCAATGAGTACTCCTTTCAGTTTAGTTGAATCAGAGATTCAGGACAGGCTGGGGTGTTATAGTACGCCCTGGTCCAGCTTGAACTGAAGTTTTCACATACTTAACTATTGTGCTAATGACTTGGTTTGATTTGTCTTAACAGCTATTGGGAAATGGATTTTTGACATGTACCTCAGCTCTGAAAACTGGTGTTATCCTCGCTAATCTGGGTTTACCAGGACTGCTTCAGCTGGACGAGGTATTTGTCAGACTTCAGTGAGAAAATCAGGTTTTGATGCTACTTCGCCAAATTTCATGCAGCCTCTTGGGCAGCTGAAATCTGTTCTGTCATGCTGCATCAGCTGCCATAAAGCTTCACTCACTGGGCTTCAGCCCACTGTGAATCTCATGTGGTATAAAAAGACATCAAGATAGTGGGACCATGAAGTTGGCATTTCAAACTGAGTTTGCCTCAGTGCGCCTTTCCACAGTTGATGCACTAAGAAGTAACCCAGTCTTACAGGAGGTTATCTTGCTGTATACCCGGAAAAACATTCCTTGAGGACTGAAATGCATTTGATTTAGTCTGAGCAAACAATAATGTCAAGTCCAAGGGCTATCATGTACCCAGGATTTGTTGAACACATTCTCTTTTCCTACTGGAGATTATTTCTGCATGCAGTATGAGAATTTTTTACATTTGTCCAGGATTTCTCTGTGTCTGGTGATGCTATCAAGGCCCACAGAGCACAGACTTTGGCTGAGTACCATTTATTCAGTGAATATGATACTTTCAGAAAATGCTGGACTTGCTGTGTATTTGTGATACTCTGTTGCTGCACAGTGGGTCTGGGGATTCTTGAAGGGTTTGGACGAAATTTCTTTGAATGTACAACTACACAGCTCTTGTTTTCTGCTCTTAGACGTGTTGGACAAATAGTGTGTGCACATTTACTTCTATCAGTGAATTCCTAAAAATGTGACAGCCTTAACCCTGTGTCTGTCTGCTAACTACTTGTCTGTTCTGGGTTTGAGATGACCTAGGATTTCCTTGCACACTTTCTGGCACAGGTTGATGACAGCAATGTGCTGCATAGATTTCTGTGTTGTACTGACTCCTCCTTCCCAGGCCACAGAAGACTCGCCTGGGTGTGAGAACTGGTGAGTGTATCTGTACAGCTAGAGTAAAATGTTCAGATTTCATCAGTGAGGGGACAATGCTTTACCAGACTTCATTGTTTCAGTACTCAGGTCTAGCTCCTCCTTTCCTAGTGCAAATCTATTTAAAATATCCATCCTCACTCCTGTGTTCTTCACACTAGCTTTATATCTGGCTCCTTCCAGAAGTGTACAGCCCCTCTGACTGTTTCATAGCAGAGAGACTCTCCCTCCCAAATGGCTCCTTTATGAAGACCAGAAAACCAAATGCAGATGCCTGTTTGGACATTTCCTGCATAGTAAGAGGGTAGATGAGGGTGAGACTGGATGGGGACTCTGCATGTTCCTGGGCAGTGCAGTTTTTCCTGCTCTAGTTTAAGTCATACCCTGTGGCCACCAGCCTTACACCATGAGATGTTTCAGCCTGTTTCAGGCTAGGGTCAGGAGGGTGCCTAACCAGTGTGTGGGCCTTGTTCCTCAGTGACAGGTTTTATTCTGTGGATCTGAATGACTCTCCCAGTCTCTAACATAATTGATTTTATTAATTACTTTACATTCTAGATGCAAGATCTAGAGCTGACCATGGACATTGGCTGGGAGCTGGTGAAAGGACGTGGCATGCTTGCAGCAGCTTACAGTAGAAAGTAGCATGTTGCAGCAGCCATCTCCTTAACATGGATTTCACCTTCTGATATGGTGAATTGCATAACCCAGGTGAGCGGGGATGGATCCAGTCACTCCTCTCACCTCTCTCCCATTGCAGCGGGACATGGCTGTGGCCAGCTGCAGCCTTTGAGACTGCCTGCTCGTGGCTCCCTGTGCCCCTTGCCATCTGAAATCTTCTTTCTTAGCTCCCAGACACTAGTGTTACCCCATGTACTTTCGTTCTTTGGTCGCATTCTTTCCTCATCACTTCCCAAAATGAGCATCCAGGTTTTCTCTTGGTGAGGTCAGATTAAACAGCACCAGGAAAACACATGGCTGGTGTCGGGTCAGCGCTGAGTTTCAGGGGCAGGGAAGGTGTAACGTAGTTAATCATTAGCAAACACGGCCCCTTCCCTTCCCGGCACAGGGCCCGCTGGGAGGTTATTGATCTGTCAGCAGTCTGCAGGGCCTCTGCTGAGGACAAGATGGAGTGGTGCCTTCCAAAGCAGGGATCGATTGCCTCGGCGTGTGCGCAGCAAGGGGGCTGTTGCAAGCGAAGGCCCATGTCCGTGCTGATCCTGGGTACATCTGCCACAGGCTGACACAGGAGCAATTAGTGCTGAGCTGAATGTGCCTTTGTGCTGGTGTGGTGTCCCACTTTGCATTGTTAATGCCTCCTGGCTGTTGTGATGGTGTGGCAGAGAACAAGAGGCAATTTTAGATAAATATGTTTTAATCCTGGTGTGACTATACACGAGGAAATTGCTAAGGACATAAATGTAACAAGAGTCACACTGGATCAGACATATGCCTGCTTAGCTCAGTGTTACTCCTCTTGTGACACAACAAATGCCTTGGGAATTATCTAGAAGAGGGTCAGTGTAACAGCATCAGTACTCCAGGATATTGTCCCCCTGATCAGAAGAAAATTCCTGAACCACTAGCCTGTCTTTTCTCATCCCAAGCTATCATCTGGCTACAGGGTTTTGCTTGCCTGGTTTGTCCTACCCTGCAGGAGGGGGCCTGGAAATCAGGACCATAAGTAACAATCAGTCAGCTGAAAGGAATGTGCTCGAGCTTGTAGGCCACAAACCTTGGGAGGACAAGGATCGTGAATAGATAACAACAGACAGGATGAGTCAGGCTGAGAAAAGATAAGGGATGAGGAACAGATGGTGCCAAGGAGAAGTAACACGTTGCTGTTAATTGATGACTGTAAAAACTTACTTAGTAAGTGTCCTTTGTTTGTAGTTAACCAATTAGGGATTGCCTAGTATGTAATGCTTAGCTTAAAGAACCGATCTGTTTAAAGCACGCAGCTTCTGAAAACATATATAAACTCGTGATTGTGTACAATAAATTGACATTTGCTTGCATCAAGCTGCGTCCCGTCTCTCCATCGCAGCACTGCCCCATTCCCCTCAGGTAGCTGAACACCTTGCCAGGGTCTGTGAAGGTAACACAGGGTCTCCTCCTGGATTTGGGAGCCTGTATTGTTACAGGAACAGGTGTTTTTTAGTGTTGGCAAGGAATTGCTTCCACAATTTCTTGACAGGGATCTTCAGTAATTTGGTTTTGGTTTAATCTTCCTTTGCAACACTGGTTGCAGTTCACTTGGGATCATCTGATCTGGGCTAATCCTTCTCCCGAAGACAGGCCCGACGCTGCCTAGGACAGCTTGCTGTGGACTTTTATGGGGCCTTCTATTGCACAACCCTGACCTTTGGCTGTTGCAATACACACTCTCAGCTCTGCAGAGGCTGGAGAAAAGTTTGTGTCATCAAGTAAAGCAGCATCTTTGTTAGCCTTTTGGAGAGGTGGAAGGGCAAGAGATTTTGTTCTTTTTTCTCTCTGTAGACTGGGAAGGGAACAGGAGGTGAGGAAAACTGTTGTGTACAAAGCCTAGCTAGCAGGAATGAGGAAAAACTACTTTCCTGTGCTGTGTGATGAGCTTTTTAGTTGGTTTAGCACTGGCTGTGGTCACATACTGCCTAAACCAGCTCATCTGGCTGTTCTGGTGTGGATGTCACTTAGGGACTGCATTGTCAGTAGTCCACAGCTGCATGAGCAGACAGCACCATGTTCTTTTCTGCCTGAATGTATTGATATAAACTAAATGAATCATGAAAATCAATAGATGACAACCAGAATGGAACATTCTGTTTTGTTAGATTGGTCTAAAATCAGAAACCATTGCAGCTCTCTCTGTAGACCCCTCCCTGCCCCCGTGTCCAGGGCACAGAAGGGTCACCCTGTAGCAGAAGGTTTGTACACAGAATTCTGCTTCCTCAGCAAGTTGAGTATTAACAAGCCCTGCCCGGAAAGGGAGGCAAACCCAGCTCTGCCGTTAGGGCCGTGGGGGTAGGGCCCTGCAGAGGAACCGGCTGTGCAAGTGGAGGTGCACCCAGCTACCTGGGGTGCACGGGTCTGAGTATGACACTGCAGCTCTTGTCACAAACCAGTTCATATCACTGGGCTTTGATTGCAGTGAAGATGTTTACCCCATCACACATACCTGTACATTTTATCTCAGCTGCAGGCAGCAAACAGAGGAACAATTTGGGGAGAATGTAGAACAGGTGGAAATGCTTAATCTACTGATCTCAAGCCAGACCTCCATGGGAGGACATGGATTCTCCATGAGGTTTGGGGAATGTTTGCTGGGTGCCAAGAAATCTCTTTCATTTAGAGCTGAAAGCTATCCAACTAGACAGGGCTGAATTAATTTCTGACCTAACCACTCCCTGTTCCTCATGGGCTGCAAACCCTTAAATACGGGAATAATGAGCGCAGGAGACATATCTAGAGTAGTTCGCACAAGGACAGGAATGATTCCTCTCCTGAACACTGAATATGCAATAGGCAGATCTCTAATTATGTGATTCTACCCTGTTTATACCCGCTCCTCCCCCTGCAGGGAGTGTCAAAATAAATGGAAGGATGTGCTTGAGTTGCCAGATTGGAAACCCAAAGGGGCTGGGCTTTCCTTTTGTTTTGTGAGATTTCCTATGTGATAGTCAGCGGAACTGCAGCAGAATGCATGTACACAGGAGATTAACATTTCACGAGAAAGTTTAATACCAGCATTCTCTACCTTGATCATTTGACTTTGTAACCTTAACGTGCTATTAGCATGGTTTGCTGTAGATAATCCTTAAATAAGATCCTGTTTTTAGTGGCCTTAAATACATTCCCTGGTTTTAAATCTTGCATTATTTGTTCTTCCAACTGTTTTAATCCTGCTCCTGCAAGCATAGACTTGACTACTTGCCCTATTATTTTGTTCCCTCCAAGTCCACATTGCAGGGGCTGCTTCTGTTCCCTGCTTGTTTTAAATGCTACTTCAGCCCTGACTTTCACACAGTACTTCTTGCCTGTCTGCTTCCCTGCTAGTCTGCAGTGACAAACCTCCATTTGACCTTTGTCAAAGCTGAAAGTTTCTCCATCAAATCCACCTATTTTTTTCTTTACTTTACAATCAAAAGGCCTTCTGAATTCAACTCACCTATTCACAGTGCCATCTCCGTATTGCAAGTTTGGTGTTGCTGTGCTGGTTGGTACTCCTCAGTCTCAATTATGTCACGCTTTGGTAGCTGTATTGCCTGTATTGGTTAAACTTCTTGCCCCAGCTTCTGTTTGTTACCTGGGAGTAAGAAATTTTGTGTCTTCTACGACTAACTTTTGGGTTAGATACTGAAAATGTACCTTGTCCTGCCCTGCTACAATAATTGGCCTCTTTTTGTGTGGGTAACTGAAATCACCCATTGGACTGGATCTCTCTCACTCTGAAGTTAGCCTTCTTCCCCTGGTCAAGCAGTAGCACTGCCAACCTGCTTTTTCTGATTTCCAGGGCCTGAACGTTCCTATCTGTACTGATTCTTTGCTGCATAGTCCTTTTGACCAAGAAACCAGTCAGCTGATGGTGCAGTTAGCGAGTGGGGCAAACAGTTCACATCCTGTGCTGGTTTTGGCTGGGATAGATTTAGGTTTCTTCACAGTAGCTTGGACAGGGCTGTGTTTTGGATTTGTGCTGAAAGCAGTGTTGATAACACGGGGATTTTTCAGCTGTTGCTGAGCAGCACTTGCACACGTCAAGACCTCCTCTGCTCCTCACACTGCCCTGCCAGTGAGCAGGCTGTGGGTACATGGGAAGTTGGAAGGGGACGCATAAGCATCGATTAAACCATAAACACCAATTAAACATCAGTTTAGCTGGATCAGCAGCACTATAACTCTGGCCTGGAAGGCAGGGGATACCAAGAAGTAGAGCAAGAGGGTCCCAGAAGACAGAAGCTGCACTTTATGCTGTGTTGCTCTGAGTATGTGCAGCACTGGCACTGTGGCTTCATCTCTCCCCAAATCAGGTACAGGACAGCTGCACAGACATGGTCTTTTGGTGCTAGCATACTGGTTTTCCAGTAGAAATCCCCAAATCCCAGCGGGGTCTGAAGTGAAAGGGTGGAACCAGATCCCTCTGAGTAGTGCTGGCATTGTGGGGGCCTTGTGGAGCATCAGCACCAGAGCCAGAGGACCTGTGGCTGCCAAGGGCACTGAGCCTCCAAATTTTTGCTGACGCCCACAGTAACATCCCTTACTCCTGGTTATTCCTTATGAAGGGAGGTTCCTCCCAGCAGAGTCTGAAGCTGCTCCTTTCTCCAAGCATCTTTTTTTGCTCAGGAGTTGTGTCCTGTGTTTGCTGAGTCCTGGCACTTCTGACCTCCTACCCTTTTTGGTGCTAGCCCCTTGGACCTGCTACAGTTTGACACAGAGAACTGACTGCTTCTGCCTGTTTTAGAGAACAGGAGCCAGGAACTGCTCCCTGCCCAGGAAAGCACAAGGCAGCACGTTCTTGATGCCACGTCCTTGTGCTCCATTGCCAGAGATCCCAAATTAACCAGAGATTCTGCAATGAGCTGCAGTCTGGATGCATTCCAGGCAGTGTGCAGAGCCAGCTGCTAGAGGAGGGGAAGGATACCTGTGCTGACACGGCTTTGCTTATTTTCCCTTGCTCTCAGGGCATCTCTTCCAGCTGCGTTTGACTCCTGGCAGCGCTCAGACAAGAGCACTCTGCCTCTGCACGTACAGCGATTAAGGCTAGCAACTGTCTCCCTTCCTCCTGGGGAATCCAGAGACTCCTGGAAGATAAGGAACATGAAAGGGGGAGCCGAAGCACAGCTGAGTATACACACACTCCCTGCTGGTTCCCCATCGAGGAGAAGGCATGGATGAACACATCGGTGCAGGGAACTCCTAGTGCAGAGTCTCGCCCCAGGGATGTGTGGTTCCTATTGATGCCACAAACTGCCCTGAAAGCCTTCTAAAGGACAGGCTTTGCCGGCAGATCAGACTTGCCCTGCCAGACCAACACCCGCCAGGAATGCAGGCTGCTGGAAAAACCATCGCTCTGGCTGCTTTGCTGCGGCCTCCTCCGGTGGCTGAGCGGCAGCTGCTCGAGTCAGAACATGCCCCACTCGCCAGCCCCTCCGCCCGGCCTGCCAGGCTGGTCCAGCTGTGCCAAGGAGGGAAGGGCAACCCTGCATTTCTCCATGCAGAAGCTGTATCTGAATAGTTTGTATTTTAACCGAAGATGAAACGAAAGCCCCTGAAGTGACCAGGTGATGATGATCAAGAGATACATCCTCTGCCATAAGCTGTTTCCACCCGTGTAGCACTCTCAGATTCAGACACGCAGCACTTAAAAAGCTGAATTGCAGCAACCCCTAGGCTGGACTGTGCAACTCTCAGTTAAGTTTTAAGAAAGATGCAGAAAGAAACAATTTTTCCAGAGCCCACTTCCCCCTCTCAGGACATGGAAGTGTTATTATCTCAGTGACCCGGGAACCTGATTACTCTTCCTCAGTGATTGCATTTAGGGAGCAAAGTACTTGATTTTGACTCTGTGCATGGTCAGATACTTTACAGACGTCAGTGCACTTCCCCTGAAGCACACTGCTGCGAAGATAGCCTGGGCTTCTCTCACTCATCCGGGGGGTGCAGCCCCACAATTCACTCACTCTCATCTGGACCGCCAGGCTACCATCTCCCTCTTCTCTACCCTCACCAACACAAGGTCCAGCTGCACTTGTAAGAAAGCTGCACTTCAAGAACCTGGCTGAGTCTCAACTTGGTACAAAAGTACGTACACTGACTGACATGCTTAACAGGAATTATTGGTTAAAAGGAGCATAAAGCTAGCTTTTATCAAAGCCCTCATTTTCTCTTTGCACTTTTATGGCAAGTTCCACTCATCTGCTGTGGTTTTCTTCCATGTACCCCAGCAGCTGCAAAATACTTGGTGGTTTAGTGTTCCTTTGATTCTAGAGTTTGGCCTTTATTAACCTGGCTTTGCGGGAGGCAGGGAAGCATTTCCCTGCACTGTTTGTTGGAGGACCCTGAAGCTATTTCCTTTCTATTGTTTCCTTTCCTCCTACTTTTCTTGTTCCTGCCAGGGACTGTAATGTCAGGCATGTAAAATGACCTTCAGAGAATATTCATAATACATTTCAGATATTCCTCTGCTCCCAAACACCCACACATTGTAGAAACTGCTTGTGCCGATACTGCTGTATCTGTTCATGCAGTGTAATAGTTCTGCTCTGTAGCAGTGGTGGTTTAGAGAAATAAGCAAGGCAAGATACGTAGGAGGTGCAATGCCAAAAATACCTCTCCTAGAAAAACTGGCCCTGTTTTTATGAATCCACAGCTCTTTTCTGAACTCTGCTGAGCTCCTTGTCTCCCTGCATGGTGGCAGCGGGTTCAGACGCGCTGAGCTGCAGGTATTGCAGAGATCGTACCTTAAGCCCTCCTAGCTGCCTACGTGAGGACTCGCTGAACGGCAGAGCTCTAGAACACCGCAGGGAGGCAAACAGCAAAGTCCTCCTCCGAGCTATTACTTTAAAGCTCATATTGTCATAATTTCTTCTGTTAAGAGATCAGCAACCATGGAGAGACCTTGGGTGTTATCAGGCCCAGAAACCAAGACCTTTTTTACTGACTTGCAGAGCTGAGGAAAGAAAGCGCCATGAATTCCAGTCCCTGCTCCAAGCAACACTTACCTCTTTCAGTGAAATGCACTTAATTTAGGGAAGGAAGAGCATGGATGTGACCTCTTCAGAAGGGATGACTTCCAGCCGTTACCCAGGACGGATTCAGCTGACCTCACAGCCTCCTGCTGCCAAAAATGGGAAGACCTTCACCCTGCCATTGCCTCCTGATTATCTCACACAGAGCTCAAACTCCCATGTTTCACCCCAGCAGCACAAGAAAGAAAGCTTTAGACCAAGTTAGCAAACGGGACAGTCTCAGCAAAGGGTTCAGCGCCTGCCTTAAGGGAGAGATTTGGGTGGCAAAGGAAGCAGAGAAGTGTCAGCGTCAACCTAAGCCCAGACCATAGTTTTGAGGCTGTGCACCAGTCTCAATACCTGAGTCAGAGTGGACCAAGACCTGTTTTTAACCATTCTAAATACGTTTATATTTATGGTATATAAACACCTAACCAATACAAACAAGCTTAAATCCAGATTGGGAAGCAATTAGACAAAATGGTTATTACTGCCCAAATGCAGCACTAAGGCAAGGCCCCAGGTGCCAGAGGTTTTGTGCCCTGCTGTGCACAGGTCTCACCCACCTTGCTGGTGGGATCGGCTGGCACGAGGGGTGCAGGTTTGTTACTATACCCTCTCTTGGCAGTGCTACAGCTTAATGCAGAATGAGTCTTACCAGTAAAGTCTATGCAGCTATTTATGTAGAAGAATCAGTTTTCAAATTAATTTTAAAGTGACTTGCACGTGGAAATAAAGGTTTCTGCTGTCTTGTTGTTGATGATAAAGATGGGCTGCAAGATGTGCATTAACAGGTCTTATGTAAGCACTTCCCATACCTGAAGGTTGGCTTGTCTATCCTGTTCTTGGAAGTTCCTGCAGGCAACTGGAAAACTGTTTTTCAACATGCTAGCCAAAAAGCAGTGAAAAGATTATGTTTATTTGTGAGACTATCCAAATTTTTATTACTTCTCATTAATGCAAAAACTATTCAGTGCTTCATTAGATGCTCCCAAATTTGATGTTCCTGTCTGTTGCATAAATACAGACCTTCCCCCTAAGGCGAAGTTTGCTGACTGCAAACATTCTTCCTCTAAATCTCCATTAACATCACAGTGGAATTGCCTGGGCTCAAATTCCACAAAGTCATGCCGCTTTTTCCCCTCTTCACCATTTTTCCCCCCTCATAATTCTCATGTCACCTCTTGGGGTATGAATTAGCCCAGGTGAGGGGCTTCTGAGCATCAGCAGCCAAATGCAGAGCTCTACTGCATGGCTGCCCCTTCACTAGCACCAGTGCCCTGCCTGCACTACTTGGGACATCAAGGGTGTTTCTCATGGCTTCTCCAAGCTGCAGGAAGCCAAGATCCTACCCGAGGTTGAAAGATTCTAAGATCTCATGGTATAAAAGTTTCCTCCTGTGAATATCCAACAGACTGTATATTTCTTAGCATTTCCACAACCTGTGTGATCCTACTTTATATTTAAGTTGGCAGAAACCAAACCTTGATCCCGTGGAGGATGCATCCATTCAGCACATCCCTCCTCTCACACTGAGGGGTAGGAGGCGCCTTCCTGACTCACCATCACTGAGCAACGCTGCACTGAAGCAGATTCAAGTCGCTGCCATACTGGTGTGAAGACCCAAGGTCTCCCCTCTCTCCAGGAAGTGTCCTGCTGAGTGGGAAAAGCTGCCGCCACTACTTCAGCTCTGTCCCAGTCCCACCCACCAGCTTCTCCCCAGTATCAGGAATCCACATGTACCGTTTTTTTGAGAAGCATCATTTACTCAGTGTTAATCAAGCTGATATCCACAAGCATGTTCTGCACAGTGGTGTCTTCAAAATGAATCTACTGTGCAGCACATTTTTATTTTAGTAACACGGACTATAATCTAAGTATTACAGGTCAAAACACATTCCCTAATAGACAATTTAAGTGAAAGTGTGAAATTAAAGTGACATGATCCCACTATTTTGTGTTGCCTGTGCAGAACCCAGCAAAGCTCTCCTGCCCTTCTCCATACACTTCTTTGATGAACTTGTTCCGTTACTGGGCTTAGGGCTAAAAGACAAGAAGGGCAGGAGGAAAGCAGCAGTTTTCATGTCAAATGTGCACCTGACACATTTAGCAAGGACATAGCACAGGACTCACCTCCCACCAGGCGAGAGCCTTAATCACCAGACTAGGGAGTTATGCCTCTTTCCATCCCATAAATAAATCTTCATCTGCCCACAGCAGAGGTTTCCGATACATCAGCCCCAGAGCAGCCAACATCTTGGTTGTTCTATTTCTATGCTAAGGCAGAGCCTTCAAATCTTAAAAGTGCAGGTGCTCAAGAAATGGAAAGGATTCGTTTCTTTCTCAGCCGCTGTCAGGATGCCTGTCTGGAAAATCTACTTGAGGCTGCACTTGCCTTACAGACTCCTGCCAGTAAAACTGTTTTAGCAGAGGAGCAAAGAAAAGGTCTCTCCCCCAGCCTTGTGACAGCAACACTGCTAATTGTTAAGTACAACCGATCTTGATTGTCATGGCAAATACAACTTCATCATCCCAGCGCCACGACAGTTGTGCCTTTACAGCTGCATTAGTACCAGAAGTGTTTTATTAGCCCAGTGAACCGATACGCCGCCTGCAGTGAGGCACGTCCTCTGTGACCCAAGGTGGTATCTGTAAAGCCGCTGTATTATTCACACGGGAGTTTGCAAATGGAGAGTGCAAACTGGAAAACACAATTGCCAAAAGATAAATACAGTGAGAACCATGGCTGCTGCAGTCTCCCTTCGTTTTCAGTGAGAGTTGTCCCCATCTTTTAAAAAAGGCAGAGACAAAAACTGGACACAACGTGCACTGCTCCTACCACCTCTTACTGAGAAGAGACTCCTTCCCGACTCCTCTGTTTCATTCACACACGCCTGTCCTGATGTTCTTCAGCACTGAGACACGCCGCCACTGGGCACTGCTTGTCCAATGATTCAAACCCTTTTCAGGTTGGAATCTCTTCATTCTTGCTGCCTGGAAATACTATGATCTTGCACATTTACTTTATTTGCCACTCTATCAGCCTATGTTGTCTGCAGACTCTACCTGTATCTTATTTCCAAGTACTCAGTTAATAAAACTACATACAATGTTAGTTAAAATGCCTTACGTACGCTTTGGGTGCCATATACCCTCACAGAGTACAGTCGTCAGGTAGGATGAGGTCCTGGAGAACCTAAATGGTTTGGGGCAGGGAACATTTCTTCTGAAAATCAAAACCAGATACAGCCTAGAGCCCTGTAGCCACTTTGGCCATAGTTCAGACAATTTAAGCTGCCGCAGTGGTTCCGTGCAGCAGCCGTGCCCTCGCCGTGTCGGCTCCGCCTGCAGGAGATGCCAGCACGTGTGCGGGCAGCCAGCACACGCGGCAGGCCGCCGGCAGCGGTGCACGGAGCCTGTGGCCGAACTGTCCCGGCAGCCACGGGGACCCCCCAGCTGCAGCGTCCATCCGCGCCGCCGTGGCCAGGAGCTGGCGGTGCCGGTCACTCCGTGGGTCTCGGCCACCGCGGGCCCAGCTGGGCCACCAGGCCGTAGGTCGGTCAAGCCACGGGGCAGCCAGGCCGCCGGTGGCCGGGGCTGAGGGGCGGCGGGGCCGTGGGGCTCCCGGCAGCGCTGCCCCAGCCCCAGCCCGGGTCACTCGTGGGCCACGCGCTCCAGCGCCACGTAGAAGCTGTCCTTGTCGTCCAGGCAGTGCCAGCCGATGGGCCCCGCCTCGCAGTCGGCGCACACCAGGAACTTGACGTTGCCCACGTCGCGGGTGAAGCCCACGTTCTCGAAGGAGAACATGTCGCGTACCAGCCAGTGCTCCCGCACCACGTCCCCGCCGCCGCTCGCCGCCGCCGCCGCCGCCTTCTTCCTCATGGCGGGCAGGAGGAGCTGCGGGACACACAGCGTTACCGGCCCGCCCGGGCCCCGCGTCCCGCCCCCCCCGCGCCCCGGTACCTCGCGGTGGGCGAAGGTGGCGGCGCCGGGCAGCAGCACCCGCGAGCCGCAGCGCTGGCACAGCACCGCCTTCAGGTTCCGACCCTGCGCGCACACCAGCCCGGCCGAGCCCGGCGCGGGGCACGGAGGGGGCGCCGCCGCCGCCGGCTCCATCCCGGCACAGGCCGCCGCCATGGCCGCGCAGGCGCGCTAGGGGCTGCGCTAGGGGCTGCGCGGCGGGCGGGGCCGGGGCCGGGGCGGTGACGCGGGGGCGGGGCCGGGGCGGTGACGCGCGCTGGGGGGGCGGGGCCGGGGCGGTGACGCGCGCTGGGGGGGCGGGCGGTCCGGCGCGGCCTCGCCCAGCCCGCGGCTCCGGCCGCCCCTCCGCTGCGGCGGTCCCCGAGCGCCCGCTGGGCTTTGCTGCTCAGGAGCGCGGCGCCCCCGCTGCTCGCAGGGCCCGGGGTAGCGGGACGCCGGTCCGGTTCCGCTGCAGCGCGGTCCCGGCGGGGAAGGCCGGCAGCGAAGGCCGCGCCTCCCGGGCGCCTCCCGGGCCTGGTTGCGGCCGGACACCGAGCTGCGGCTTGCGGGGCTGAGCGGGAGGGGGCTGCGCGGGGGAGGGGTCCGCCCGCCGGGCCTGGGGAAGCCCTTGCACGTTGCCAGGGGAAAGGCAACAGCTTCGCATCAACACCGACCTCGGTCCCCCCTGCTCCTCACGGCACCTCGGGGTGAAGCCCCCCTGGGGTGAAGACCCCCCGGTGGGATCGGCTGGCAGTCGCAGCCGCGCCCGGCCCCCGCAGGGCACCGCTGGGCTGGGCGCTGCTGCGGGAGCTTACCGAGAAATACCTACCCCCCGCCGCTGGGACCTTTGGCCAGGTCATAACATTCTTGGGTGGAAGCTGGCTGGGGCTGAAAATTCATGCTCAGCTCTGGGTTTTACTGTTCCCTCCCAGGCTATTCATGAAGCAGAAAGCTGTGCTCTTACTGGTCTGTGAGAATCAGTACCAGCTTCTTTCCAAGCACATCTCAACCCTTTATCTTACCTTCAACGGTAGCTTGTACGTTCTCTCATCTCCAGCTATGCACGGTGCAGACCGTTTTGAAGACCTGTATTACAGAATCATAGAATCCTTCTGTTGGAAAATACCTTTGACATCATCAAGTCCAACCATTAACCCAGCACTACCAAGGCCACCACTAAACCACATCCCTGAGCACCACATCTACACGTCTTCTGAGTACCTCCAGGGGTGGTGATTCCACCCCCGGCCGGGGCAGCCTGCTCCAGTGCCTGACCACCCTTTCGGTGAAGATGTTTTTCCTCATGTCCAACCTAAACCTCCCCTGGTGCAACTTGAGGCCGTTTCCTCTCGTCCTATCACTTGTTCCTTGGGAGAAGAGATGGATACCCACCTCGCTACAGCCTCCCGTCCGGCAGCTGTAGGGAGCCATGAGGGCCCCCCCGAGCCGCCTCCTCTCCAGGCTGAACCCCCCCAGTTCCCCCAGCCGCTCCTCAGAGCGCTTGTGCCCCAGCCCCTGCCCCAGCCCCGCTGCCCGGCTCTGGACACGCTCCAGCCCCTCACTGTCCCTCCTGAGTGAGGGGCCGAAACTGAACCCGGGGTTGGGGGTGCGGCTGCGCCGGTGCCGAGTGCAGGGGGACGGTCACTGCCCTGGTCCTGCTGGCCACACTGTTGTGCCACAAGCCAGGACGCTGTTGGGCTCCTTGGCCACGTGGGCACACGGGGGGCTCACGTTCAGTTTGCTGTTGACCAGTTGTCACCGTCAACCAACTACCACTGTCGACTATTACCACAGTCTTTTCCTCATCTCTGCTGCCTTTCATGCTCTTCTGGATTGGATCTTGCAACAAATTTGCCCCCTTAGCAGGTCCTCTGGGCGTGGGAAATTTTTGTGCTGTGGCTCTCAACAGATGGAGCAGTTTTTTGCTACACAGTGCAGCCGCAGGGGAGAGGCACCGCTGAAGGCAGCTGCACGGGGTTTGCACGTACCCTCCCCACAGTACTCGGACAAATGTCCTGAAGGTAAAGAACAGAAGGTAAAATCCCACTGGCTCAGGAAATACTTTATTCTTTACATTTTCATTAAAAAATAAACATAGGAAACAAAACCACAGAACACTTGTGTGATAGAAACAAACGCAGAAGGTCAGAGCATTGGCCAAAAGTGCATAATTAAGTCATGCTAGCACGTCCCTGATCCCACCCTGTCCCCCAAGCAAGGAGTCAGCAGGAAGCTCAACGAGCAGCACTACACGGAGCCCAGGCACTGCGGGGGCCAAGCTGACGCTGCTGGAGAGCCCGCACTCCCAGAAACGCAGCGAGGCAGAAGACATGCTGAGGAGAGAGCGCTCCAGTGAGCCAGTGATGAAGCTCTCACTTGGGGCTCGTGGGGCAGGTGAAGGATAGCTAGTGTCAGAGGATGTGGAATTACAAGGCAGGGGAAAAACAGCTGAGAACAAAGGGCAGAACAGAATCCCGGTTGTCACTCCAAAACAGCCCTGGAAGCAGACAAATCCTAGATAAAAGGAAAATCAACACAATGAACTTGACTGAAAGGCTGACGTGGGCGTGCTGGACAGAGGTGTGTCCAGGGACGAAGCCCAGTCGCTCACCAGCAAGATCTATGTGACAGTAGCAATTGTGCCCCTGCTCCCAGGGCCTCAGCCCCTGCATGGTGACCTCCCCACAGGGGTGGGAGCAAAGGCACTGCCGCAATATCGCAAGGCTCCTGCTGCCAGACAATGCAGCACTTTGCAGCTGGGTCTGTCAAGCTTTTTTTTTTTTGAGGGAAATATGATGTGATAAACCTTGCTGAGCCCCTTATCAGAGCACAAACGCTGCAGACCTGCTTCCACACCAGGCGATGAGCTTTTCCCCCTGCCCTCTACCCCCCGCAGCCTCAGGCCTTTGGGGCTCAGTAGTTGACAGCTTTCACCTGCAACTTCTTTTGCGTGCAGACCCGTGAGGAACCTGCAGCTGCAGCGCAGGACCCCTGTACACATGCTCACCCAGTTTGGCTCTGCACTGCTGGGTGCTTGAGGAGCATGTTTAAACATTCAGTATGTACAAGATGATTTGAAGCTGGAACATAAGAGCAGCTGGATTCACCTTCACACATCCACGTGGCCGAGAGCAACCAGAGGACCTGTGTGGTCCTGCAGTGGCTGAAGAGACCATCCAGTTGTATGTACATGTCTTCGGAAGCGTTCACCAGGCTGGCTGACACCAAGGCTGGGGGCATCTCTGCTCTGCCGATAGACTTAGCCACAGGAACAGCAGAGAACGCAGCTTCCCCTGACCTACTTCACCACTTCCTCCATCTTCAGAGCCCCTGATTTCAAATGACTGCCGAGATAACACGTTTATGCACATGCTCTAGTCAAAAGCAGCACAGAAAGCTGCTGTTCTGGTGCCTATTTCCACAGCATCCACAACTCTCAAGAACAGTCACTGCAAACCACTTGGGACTCTTCCTCCAGCCGAGACTTTTTAGGATGTTCTTCCTTGTAAGTTCCCTCCAGATCACTTCTCCCGAAGGACGCAGACTCCAGCGTCACAGCGCTGCATCCCCAGGGAGGTTACCACTTCCCAGTTGTCAATGATGGGATCATAGCACTCAATGCTGCTCAGCAGCGAGTTGCCATCGTATCTGCAAGGACAGAAAGTTACAGGTGAGGGATGCTGCTGAAGGAAACGGTCGAGGTGTTCAGAGCCCTTCCTGGGAGGCTGGGCAGCCAAGTACTGTGGGAACGGCCTGAAATGAAACCACTGCATTAAGGCTCCCTTTTGCTGTCTGCTGCCGCTCTCCTGCCTGTCTTGGCCCTGGACCATCACGCTGCCTATTCAGGCTGGGCGGTGACTCAGTGGGCTGCCTCCTCTCATAACGCTTGAAATACAAACGTGAGGAGAGGCCAGCTGAAATGGGGCAGCAGGCTGGGCCACCTCAACTCCCTTGTTCCAGCAGACAGACATGCAGAGCATCTCCCTCTCGAGCCCAGGGCAGCCGCTTACCCAGCGATTGCGTACAGCCTTCCCCGCAGCACGGTGGCCCCCACGTAGCAGCGGGGGGTTGTCATGCTTGTCACAGTTGTCCAAGAATCAGTGCGAATATTATAGGCTTCCACGGAGGAGAGATGTGCCGTCCCATCAAACCCGCCAACTACATAAATATGGTCATTCAGCAGAGCCACTCCAGCCCCTGGAGAGAGAGAAGGCAGCACAGCTACACCCACGAGTGACACCGTCAGCACCTGGCCTGGGGCTCGCTGTTACAAGGCTGAACTAGGTCTGTTCCTCCTGCTTTGAAGGACACTTTCTTATGCCTGTGTGTCCCACAGAAGAGCTGTCATAACCCGGTGTCTTCCCTTGTTGTTGCCTCCAATACAATACATGGAAACCTCTTCCTCTTACCAAATGCTGCTGAATCTCTGGCATAAGGGGGACCCAGCAAGGCTGCAGCCAGGGCAGCACTAGCAATATGAGATACTGACCGTGGCTGAAAGACACCCCAACCCCCTGAACAGACCAGCACCAGGCTCGCTCTGCTGGCGGGTGGCTGGCTGGGACTCTGCCAGCACAGGGACCGGTTTCTCTGGCGTTTCTGGCCCCCTGGTGTCACCCAGCCCTTGGCTGTGGCAAGGAGAATGACACTGCTCCATGCGAAGCTGGAGGAGGGATTTCTTTGGCACTGCTTCTCTGGCAGGCAGGGAAATGAAAACTGGTGTCTACTACACAGTCACAGAGGTATAAATGGCATAAGCATCTGTCTGAACAGCTGTTCTCACAGCAAAAGCAATCGATAATACAGCTGGCCCAACTGGGAATTTATGACAACAGCAGGAAATAAACCTCTGCAAGCCTCTGTTTCCTCATCTGCAGCTCCCATCAGGTAGAGCACCAAGGAATGCAGCTCAGACAACAAGCACTTAGTGGCCTTAGGTGCCCTGGCCAACAGCTGCTGCTGTTGCAAGCCGCATCGCGAGAGCAGCATAAACCCTGCCAGGCCGTTACCATCAACACATAACTATTGCACCGACGGCTGTCTTGAAGGAAACGAGCCAGCCACCCTGCAGCTCTTGGGCAGATCTGTTTTTTCTGCCAACAGGGTACAAGAGACTTTCTGTTCCACTAAATGCAACCTCGCTTCCACCGCCTGCCTTTGGTGACGGCACCAGGGCAGCGGGGAGCAGCCAGGCTGCCGCAGTGGGCTCTCCGATAGCCTCAGTGAGGAAGACTTTGGCCGAGAAGAGCGATCAGACCGAGGCCTCATCAGGGGAGTGGGATCTAGCAGTGCCATATGGCCGAGGTTTCCGAGGGGTGGCCTACCTCCAGAATCTGTCCTAAGAGATGAAGAGAAACAAGGAGAAGACAATCTCTGTGAAGGAAGGCAAGACTACTGTTAGTCCTGGTCTTTGAATTCAAATACCCGCATGCAGACAGCTCTAGAAAGTGCGTCAAAGCCTTGGGGAAAAAGAAGTCCGACAGGGTCCAAGGTCACCAGGACGAATGGGCTGGAACTGATACCAGGGTGGAAGCTGCAAGGGCAACTAGTGTCTAAGCTAACAGTAGTTTGGGGTGTTAGTGCCACAGAGCAGCAGCACAAAAACCGGGGGCTAAACCTGTTCTGGGGCGCACCCCCGTTCCAGATCTTGGTGCTCCAGGTCCCAGCACCGAGGAAGGAACCTGGCTGAGCCAGTGCCGGGGTCAAGAGCCTCACCATGTTGCTGCTCACTTGTGGCACTGAAGAGCCTGCTCTGTGGGCTTAAGCACCGCTACCAGAAGCCTCCAAGTCTTGTGGGAAGCTAGCATGGACCCGGGAAACACTTTTTATAAAAGGCTTTTTCCCTTGAACCCTTTGCTTTTGGTCTTGCTTGAAGCCACCTTCTGTGGTGCACGCAACAGATCCCTTGGGGAAACCAGTCTCATCCTTAAGCTTTCTAGAGATCTGTGGGTAGGTCTTGCATGTTGGTTCTGACGTAGGAAAACCCGCAGATTTTATCACGTGTTTGAATGTGGGGTCTTCTCGGATGTGGAAAGCAACCAACTTCTAAATCAAATCCATTCTCGGCTTATGGGAAATACTTTCCAACCCACACTTAACAGGAACAGCCCTGTCAGAAGGGTAAACGTTTACAACTTGGGGTTTTGGTGAACACCACTGCAGGCACAAGAAAGCTTCAATGTTTTTAGAACAGAGACCACTTTTGAGTAACCAGCGCTTGTCCCTGAACAAGAACGCTCTAGCAGAGAACACAGAGAAACAACGCTGCCTAGGCTAACTGTAAAGGACATTTACCGAAAGAGCTAGAGAAAAAGGGACTTCAAAAGGGTTTTGAAAGAGGGCCGGTAAGCACAGCTCAACTACTCCATCGAGAATCACAAAGCTGCAGAGGCACTGAGCATCCTGCCCATCCGCATGCGGCTGAGCAAGGCCACGGCTGCTCACTGGCATGGCTGTGGAGGCCCAGGGCAGCTGGCCCGAGGCACAGTGCAACAGCAGAGGGCCAGCACTTTGAGCACAGAGGAGCTGCGTGAGCCCCACAGGAACTCCTTGGAGGAATGAAGGAAAGTAGAGACAGAAAGTTATTCCAAAAGTAGGATTCAAACTATAATTTTCTCCTAGATACAGCCGCCGAACTTAAAGCTCAGCGAGAACACCAAGCAGGAAAGATAGAGTTGGCGGGGGATAATTAACGTGTGACTGCGCTGTGTTGCAAGCTGTTAACGTAATATTGTTGCAGTGTGACGCTGCCCTGGCAGTGCTGCTCCCTGCATTGCTGCTGCCCCAGGAGCTGAGGCCCAGCGTTTCACAAAGCAGAGCAAGATGAAGGAGCAGCCTGCCAGGGCACTCCTGCCCTTGCCAAGTCCTGTGCAGCTGACAAGCACCGACTTAAACTGCCCCATTATCTTGCACTACAGTCTGTACTTTGTGCCTTGCCAGCTCTTCTCCAAGCCGTGCGCTGTTCCTCATTATGGAAGTCACGCAGGACTTCCTCCCTGTAACCTATAAACCCAAACGCACATTCCTCTATGTGCATCTTAGCATGGGATGGAGACATCAGGCACGTGAAAATTAATCTTTCATCTGGGGAGTTAAGTCAGCATGCCCTAAAATCATCCCTTCTCAAAGCCAAATCACCTGCTGGGGCCAGTCAACATCCTCCAGAACAGCAGAACAAGCCAGCAGTGACTGCTTCCTCTGCGCAGCACAAAATGTTTTGACCTCAAGGCGCTGTGGGCTCTTACCTGAGCGCTTAGTGGCCATTGGGGTGACATTTGTCCAGTGTCCAGTGTGGGGATCGTACCTCTCTACAGAATTTAGTATGTTCAGCCCATCATAGCCACCTGAAACAAAATACAGGAGCAAACCATGGGTCTGACTTCTGGAAAACGTTTTCTGTGTGGAGAGTAATAACACGCCTGGTTCATCCTTAGCACAACATCGTGCTGCCATCAGCGCAACTCACAGCACGCCGGGGCCGGCAGAACAAAGAGGATCCCTGCAGCTTGCAATGCCAGCCCAGAGCCAGCCCGGAACGAGCTCTGCCCCCGCACCGCTCCGGGCCGAGCTGAGAGAGAACAACACCCCTCCAACCCAGCAGAGCCAGGTTAGCACCACACTGCCCACAGCTGCCGCCGAGCGTGCCGGTGCCCACGTTGATGCTGCCCTCCCAAAGCAGACGTACAGCCTCCAGACCTGGCGGTGGCTCAGGCTATGTGTGCTGCAAGCGCCAGCTGACACTAGGAGGCTACACAGTGTAGGCTAGGATGCCTCAAAGAGCTGTTTCACAAGAGGATACCAAGACATCTCATTGTGCAACTTCAGCAAAGGAGCAGCGTGCTGACATCGGCCTGGGGGGACAGCGTGAGGAAGAAGAATTTGGGAGAGGGAAGTGGAACCCATAAACCAGTGTCCAGTATCTGTGACTCCCCAGGAACAGGGCTGCAACAGATGTGGGTCCAGTGCTGGGCCTGCCTTTTCTGGGGCCCAGGGGGTGTATCTACAGAACAAGCGTTCTGAAATCTTCAGAGTGATTTGTCCTCCAGCGCTCTCACTGTATTTACAGCTGGTGTGGGTCTCTGAAAATGAAACAAGTGCTACACAGAGGACTAGAAAACATACGGCTAGGGATACATATTTTGAGCACTATAACCAACATTGCTTTGTGTGGAGCAGATGCATCCTCTGTCCTGTGGCTATCTGCTTCACCTCTAGAGCATTTTAGCCACTGCCCAGTCCACACGAACCTCAGCTGGCGCTGCTCGTCCCCGTAGGCTGATTGTGCCCAGTTTGCTTCGGACAGCACTTACTGTAGTTATGTGGCAGCTCTAGTCTAAGCCATTGCGATGGTAACGGTGAGAGCAGGCTGCGTTCGCCGACAGAGCTGTGCAGTGCCCACTGCAGTGAAGCTAAACCTTCTAACCCAGACATGACATAATTGGTGCTCCCCACAGCCAGCATCTGCACTGTCATTTCTGTAAAAAGGATTTGCGGAATACCTAGAGGTCCTAAGGGTACCTACCGAGGCAGTAGATAACTCCGTTAGCTACAACAAGTCCTGCTCCTTCCCGCGCTGTCTGCATATCTCCCAGCATACTCCACTGATCGATGTTTGGGTCATATCGCTCCATACTGGTGTGACGTCTGCTTCCATCAAACCCACCAGAAACATAGATCATGTCTGCAATGTTAGACAGAGGTTGGACTCAGAGTCAAGCATCAGGCGTGCACACAGAGCAAGAAGCCCCTCACAGATGGAGCAAAGCCACAACATGGACTGCAAAATACAGGAACAACTGCAGATCTTGGCACTTCGGAGCCAAGACAAACCCAGCCTCCTCACCCTAGCTCACTGCATTAGCCTGCTCACAGACCCAACAAACAAAGCAAGCATAAAACCCATGTGGCCCTTAAATCTGCTTCTTGCTGATGGATGAAAGAGAACATGCACACCCCAGTTACTTATTTCATGGTGCAGAACCTGCTGAAACACTGCCATACCCAAAACCTGCTTATCCCTAACAGCACGTCAGCCCCTCCTCAAAGTCTTAAGAATCCTTCACTGCACATGCTCCAGCTTCAGCCTCTCCCCAGTGTTGGATGGTTGCTGCTGTACTCCGTGTCCTGCGCTCAGTAATACGCAACACTGTCACCATCCCAAGAGCTTCCCACTCCATAACCCCTCATAGCTCCTTTCCCCTCAATGCACAGACACATGCTGTAAAAATGAAGCAGAGGCAGAGCTCCTCTCAGGGTATGTGGGCAAGCTTTCCATTTCTACATCCAAACGATGGGAAGGCAGAATTTCAGACTCACCTCCTCCCTCAGAGCCATCCCACGCTGCACATACCAGCTCAGGGCATTTCAGGGCGAGAACTGAACAGGCTACACCGCCCTGTCGGTACGGTGACCAGCACATACCTCCAAGGGTTGTGGCTCCTGCCAGGCCTCGCCGTACATTCATCGGAGCCACAGAGTACCAGATGCCATCCTCATCTGATGTATAATCCAAGCACTCCACCGAGCTGAGACGAGAGCGGCCGTCGTACCCCCCAATCACATAGATCCGATCGTGCAGGGACACCGTAGCAACGTAGCGCCTCTTACGGGTGATGCTCTAATACAGTAAAAGGAACAAAAATGTCACGAGAGGATATAACACTGATGCTTGGAGACCAATTGCTGTTCTTCCATCCTTTTTTGCTGCTCTTTTGGAAAACAGCCCACTACCACAGAGGCAAACAGCACTGGGGATTTAAAGGATACAGCCTTAACAACTGCATCTGCCTTCCCCTGCCTGTATTCAGTCTCTGCCATACTCTCTTCTCGCAGCCGGATCTCTTTGCACTTAAACCATTTTGCATTAAATGTCATTTATCTTATGCTGCTACTGAATCTTTGATGCATCTTGGAGGTCTGTGTGCCCTCCACTGGCTCCCTGCAGAGACTGTTAATGGAAAAATGTGGAGACTTAGAATATTTTATTAAAATACCTGAAGCTTTTAGCCTCCAAAAAAAGAACAGAATTTTGGGACACCAGGGGATACTGGTCTTTTGCGATTAGTGATACTGAAGAAGAGGCAGTTCTCCACCATTTCACACAGATGAAGGTGATTCTAAATTTGGGTAGAAATAGTCCTCGGTTCAGGAATTCTCTCTTCCATACTATGTCCCATTATGCTCAGAAACAATGAATCCACAGAGATCATGCAGCTTGCCTGAAAGCAAAACTGATTATACTATTCCTATTGACATTTCAGTTATCATCACTAACCTTAAAGCTTAACACCCCTTCAATAGGAAATATGATAGCTCTCACTCCCACAACAGAGATGTGGGTCTCTGTAGGCTCATCTGATTAGAAATATGACAGCTACCTCTTATACAAAGCTTACTTAGCAGATCTGAAAATGTGAAGCTGTTTCGGCATTCACTACGTAAGCCCTAGCAGCCCTAAGAATTTCTGTCAGAAATTCTAAGCAGAACACAAAGGACAGCCTGAAGAGGAATGTTATAGAGCTGATGCTACAGGATCAGCGTTTGATCACAGCCTGTTCAACCCAATGGTGGTCAAAAATGGTCCCTTACTGGCAAGAAACTCCACTCCTGAGTCTTCGGGTCATATTTCTCCACAACATCAATAGGTGACTGCTGGCTGCCAAAGCCGCCGATCACAAGCAGCACTTCGTTAGCTCCTAGAGCAAAGAGGGAGAGCAAAGTCAAGTCAAACCCTTCACAACCAAGGGGTCACTTCAAGGGAACCACCTGAAGGAACACTGAGCCTTCCCCAGTGCAATGAGCTGCCTCTAAACCCCTGTTTTCACCACTCCGCTGAAGCAGGCCCCTAGCCGGGCTACAGGCACTTGGAGTCCCGCTGTCCTCAGCGGGGAAGAGGAGAGAGGAACTCTTCCAGGACACGTGGCAATAAGACTGACTCAGGTGTTAGCAGCCATCTGCTGAAGGGCTGTTAATACTCTATATCAGAGGCGCTTTGAGAGGACAAGCTGACCAAGTTAGGTGCTGAACTTGGCTCATTTATATCTTCTTTTTTATTCTTTCCACGATTTTCTCCCAAACCTCCGACCACCCCATGAAAGCAGAAGGAAAATATCTGCTTCCCTGCAGCCTCCTCCCAAAACAAGGCCTTCTACCCTTGTCTGCAAGTGACATCCAGACCAGATGGCACCTTTGTTCCCCACTTCACAGAGAAGCAAGTCAGGCTGACTGAAACCTGAAAAATTTATGAAGTATTCTCCCAGGAATTGTCTCAAGTCTCATGTATTTTATTTCAAAAGCTGCCTTCCGTCTACTTTCTTTTCTCCGAGACGGTCCCTGAATTTTTCTTATTTTCTTTGTGACTGTTAAATAACACCTGTGATATGGAGAGTCTGAATCACCCTTGTAACGACTGCCTTGAAGGCAGGCCTCTATCAGAGTTTTAAAAATAGATGAGCATCTTCCGGATTCCTTGGGCCCTTCTGTAACAGAGTTTCATTAGTTTAGAACCATCCAGCTTTTCATCAGAGGACTGAACACCAAGCAATAAAGATTTAACAAGACCCTGTCTGTCACAAGGCAAAACAGCTGCAACCTCAGATGAAGAACAATAATATAAAAAAATAACTGGAAAGGAATCACAAAGCAGCTCCAACAACAACTTGGAAAGTCTCCAGTCCCGTATACCAGCTGAAAGTGCAATTGTTTCAGTTTATCCCATAGAAAATTAATACACCACTTGATCACAGTTTATAAGTGACACAGGATAAGAGCATTGCTGCCAGCAGATGGTATTGAAACAATTAAAAAAGGCAGGGCTGAATCCAGAAGATGAACCTTACCAATAAGGTGCTTAGCTTTTACCTGTACAATTAAACAATAAAACGGTTTTGTGGTATCTCCTTTATCAGGTGAAGCATTCCAACTAAGAACAAAATGAAATGTCTTTCTGAAATGACAGGCTGAGCTGAACTGCATGTCATTGAAACCTGTGTAGGATGTTCCCACAAAAACAGAGACGTGCCTGGACTACGCCCACATCAGAACATTCCCTGCAGGCCAAAAAAGTTTATGCTCCAGCAAACCTGATCTGCCCTCCTCCTTTAGTAGTTAAACTGCTTTCTGCCCCTTAAAACAGTGTTAATAACAGGAACTGGCCACACAGGGTTTGCCAGGGTCCCTCTCCATTACACAAGCAGCAGCACTGGAGAACACGCAGGGAGGTGCGCTGGCAGCAAGAGAAGTCAATGCTGGCACCGATGGCAGTGCCCTGTGAGTACACCCGGGATAAAGGCATGGCAGAGAGAGCGAGTCTGAAGGTAAGAAAAGGGGCATCTGGTGAGGATTAGCTACAGTCATGAAGAAGCCAGTAAAACACTTTTCCTTCTCCTGTAGGCCATTCCTACTGTTTATGTTGCTCTCAAGTGCTTACACCCCTAAGCCAAGCGTTTTCCCAACAATTCAGACTGTGTTTGGTAGGATTTACTGAAACAGAGGAATAAATCACCATTTATTTGCCTTAACAAGACTTGGGGAGGGGTGGGGAAGTACCTCTGAAAGGAAAGGGGGACCTCTCCACCTCCCTGCTTGTGCCCTCCCCTCTTTGCTGAACCGTCCTCCACCACACAGCTCTTTTTGTTTCCGACACTGATACCTGCCTTTTTAGACAGGAAGAAACTCTTCCCACAAATCTTGGACAGGTGCACGCTGAGACAAACATATCTGGAGGTACGAACAAGTAAGGAAACTGGTTTTATGGTTACAGCAGAGTCCTGGGATTAAAGGCAACCAACGAGCCCCCACGCTGCCACTAAACAATTCTGCTTTGAAAAAACCCATACCTCTGTCCTTTGCTCCAGTCCCCTTTCTGTACCACTGGGGCCTGTGGATTGACAAGTTCTGCTGTGCAGCACTTCAGTACAAGCACAAGGCACCGGGCACGGTGTGTAATACAGTACCTGCCAACGCCCCAGACCGCCTTAGTGTCCTGCCCTTCGCTGCTCACCTAGACGTGCTCTAGTCCTGGGTCCTTGCATCTGACTCCGGAGCTCAGGCCGAAGATGAAATTTCTTAGCTTCATCTACGAGGTCTCTGCACTGCAGACTGCATCGTATAAAAGGCTGAGGAAAAACATGAGTCACTGGTACATGCAATGTATTTTAAGATCCCTCAGGAGAACTGTCCTAAAGCCAACTCTCATCAGCTCAGACAGCATAAAAATGACTTGTGTGCAGGCTGTTGCTAGCAGAGTCACGGTGCAAATACTTGCATGCAAGGAAATGTGGAGACAACTTAAGACTGGACTGCAGCTGAGATGATGTGGCTCAACTCTCACACAAAGTCTGGCACTGCAGGTTCCATAACGAAAACAACTATATTGGAAAACTAAGGAAAAGCCAATTCTGTTACATTTACGCCAGCTGAAGTATGAGAAGGGGGACTGGCAGTAAAAATACACTTGAGATCAGTTTGGCTGGATCTGACCTATATGTTCAACTTTCAGCATACACCTGCCATTAAAGAAGAAAGAAACAAGGTGCACAGCACAATGAAGCAGTTTAGCTGGACCTGTTAGCTTGATCCCTGTACACATGGGAAGAGAGAACCGGAGCAACGAGGTCCTCTTTAATAGAAGCGGGGGGCACTGCAGCCCAAGGACAGTCTCATCTCCTCCTTGCAGAACGCTGTGCAGTTCCCCTCCCTGGCTGAGCGCCTGCACCAACCTCCCCTGAACATCCAGCGTTCAGTTCCCTTTAGCTGTTCGCTGCTATATGCTGCTGCAGTAAGTTAAGATTTATTTTTACAAGTTTTTGGTGCTTGTGCAAGAAGGCCAGGTTCAGAGCACATGACGCCACACAGGGCCAACACTCTACTCTCCATGCTGCCCCAAGATGATGATGTCCCATCAGTGTGTGTCACTTCCAGACTGGAGAGGCCTGCCTGTGCAATAAGAAAGCTGAGGCCCTTTATACACTATCTTAGGCAAGTTTTGGAACAGATCTAATTGTTTCGGTACTAGTCCCTTTTGCATTAGCTTTAACTTCACTTTAAAGCGGACCATAACAATCTGACTAAACACATTTTGGCTCTGGCACAGCTTAACTGCCTGTTAGTTGCTCGTATTTAAGAACATCCATAAAAGGCAGCTATACCACATTAGAATCATGGAATGATTTAGGTTGGAAAGGACCTTTAAGATCAAGCCCAACCATTAACCCAGGACTGCCAAGGCCACCACTAAACCATGTCCCTGAGCACCACATCTACATGTCTTCTGAGCACCTCCAGGGGTGGTGATTCCACCCCCGGCCGGGGCAGCCTGCTCCAGTGCCTGACCACCCTTTCGGTGAAGATGTTTTTCCTCATGTCCAACCTAAACCTCCCCTGGTGCAACTTGAGGCCGTTTCCTCTCGTCCTATCACTTGTTCCTTGGGAGAAGAGATGGATACCCACCTCGCTACAGCCTCCCGGCCGGCAGCTGTAGGGAGCCATGAGGGCCCCCCCGAGCCGCCTCCTCTCCAGGCTGAACCCCCCCAGTTCCCCCAGCCGCTCCTCAGAGCGCTTGTGCCCCAGCCCCGCTGCCCGGCTCTGGACACGCTCCAGCCCCTCACTGTCCCTCCTGAGTGAGGGGCCGAAACTGAACCCGGGGTTGGGGGTGCAGCTGCGCCGGTGCCGAGTGCAGGGGGACGGTCACTGCCCTGGTCCTGCTGGCCACACTGTTGTGCCACAAGCCAGGACGCTGTTGGGCTCCTTGGCCACGTGGGCACACGGGGGGCTCACGTTCAGTTTGCCGTCAGCCAGCCCCCCAGGCCCTTTCCCTCCGGGCAGTTCCCAGCCCCCTGCCCCCAGCCCGCAGCGCTGCGTGGGGCTGGTGTGACCCAGGTGCCGGACCCGGCACTGAGCCGTGTTGAACCTCCTACAACTGGCCTTGGCCCATCGGCCCAGCCTGCCCAGATCCCTCTGCAGAGCCTCCTGCCCTCCCCCACATCAACGCTCCCCCCGCCCCCCAACTTTGTGTTGTCTGCTAACTTACACGGGATTAGAGATAAATGTTGCTAAATCAGGCATTTCTCTACGCAGAGAAGTCTGTCATTCAACACCCAGCACCCATCAGGTGACAAGGGCTAGCAACCACTAGCTACCTCACATCAAACCACAATGCTGGTTTGAACTTCTCTGATCCTTCCTGCCAAACCTGGCACCGGGTCAGCATCACTTCCTGATTGGAATTAAACTTCCACTCCAAGTTTAACTATCTCTTACTATCCACATTTTGGTTTGCCCCTGCAACACCCCAGCCACACAAAGATGCAGTATTGGGTATGGCTCTTAGCTGCGTGCTGGCCCTGGACCTGCACAGCTGCTGTCCTCATTCAAAGGTACATGCTCCCCATCTGCACCTAAAACAATTTCTGAGGAGCCGTGTCCTCCCCAGGATCGCACGCCAGCAACCTTCAGCCTGGAGAAGGAGACCTGCTAGTCCTTGTGAATCAAAGGCAAAAAGCGCTTCTTAGAAATTAGTAACAGATGACAACAGAAAGTTGCTACATATACCAGAGGAGACAACTGACTGCTTGGGATGGGGCGCCCTCCCAGCTGAGAAGCAGGACGCTGTAACGGCTGGCACAGAGTGAAACAGTGGGCACTCCAGCTGAACAGGAACAGCTCCACAGAGCCAGCATCAAAAAGCATCAGCAGAGAAAGCAGCTTTAAACTTGTTTCATTAGGGCAGCGGGAGTCTAACCGGGGAACACAGCAATCACACACCAGTACTGGCTCCCACTGAGCCTGGATGCCGATACCTCAGTGTCGATGACATCTGTGATGTAGCGGGGGGTGAGAAGCGGCATGCGCACATACTGCAGCAGCTCTGGCAGCGATGCTTCCCGTTCTTTTTTTGAGTGCTTCACCCAGTTTATAACTGCCTCAAAAACTGGCTCTTCAGAGTCCACCTGGAAAGAGGAGGCACACACGGATCAGACTGCAGGGCAGTATTTCAGTTACTGCTGTGGAACAGACTACTTCCAGGCTGTTGACACTGCTTCACAGCTAGCAAAAAAGCAGGACATTTCAAGTAAGAGGCTATTATGGAAATTTCCATGAGCTGTATTTACAGGCACTATGAAATTTCCTCTTTTCCTTAAAACTGCATTTGTTTTTTTCCTTGCAGCTGAGATCAATAAGTGGCAGTATGAGTACCAGAACAGAGAGCTTTATGGTAGGCAGCAGAGCCAGAAGCTGGGAGCCACCATTCTGTTGGGACAGCGCAGTGACAGGTGGCTCCCCCGACTTCTCAGCAGAGCAGGAGTTATGGTCCTGCAAAATGCAAAGTACCATCATAAAGATGATCAGAATCACATTTCCTTTTAATGGAGCAGAATCTCGCCGACCCCCCTGCAGCCCTGTGCCCATGCACTGCCCCTTTAACACCCAAGCCATACCAGGTACATTTAGGTTTTGGTTTTTTTTTTTATTTCAAACCACATTTAAGAAACAATAAACAACTGGATTTCAGGGTGGAGAACCCTGCCTTCTACTGTTTATTTTATTTTGTGACTGGTTTATTTCTCTCTCCATTTAGAACCAACATATGCTGGTGCTCACACCACTTTGAGATTACACTGACTAAACTGCCTAAATTTGCTACTTTTAGAGAACCTCAGGTGCCTTGGACATCTATGACTGTCAAAAGTGAAAGAATTGTAAAAAGCTCTATAACATATTATTTAGGCTTGGTTTTCTTTTTGCACGTCTTCAGATTATCCAATGTAAAAGTAAATCAGACATTAATTTATTATCATGAGGTCTGTTAACTGTTATTAAATAGGAAGATAAAAGGAGATACTGTATTGAAAAGGAGATACTCCTGAAAAGGAGAAACAGGATTGAACCTTCCCACCAATATATGACTGGTCCACTTTGAAATTCAGTTTGAAGCTGTCCATTGCAGAATATTCTGAAGCAGGGAGCCACAGAGGTTAATTACATAAGGCAATTGTTCCAAACCATTGATTTATATTTGTTACAGCGTAATTTGAAAAGGCCTCTTTCTATTTGAATTACAGGGAAAGGACAATCAGAGCTCACAAGAACAGAGTACTTGTTTCCAATTTTTCCCACCGCCTTCTTAAATGCAATAGTCCTGTATCATTTTATTCCCTCTCAAACTGACTGTCCTCTGATACATTTAACAGTTTTGTTGTTCACGAAATCATTTCTGTTTTCTGATAAGCAATGAGTAACACTAAGCAGTGCCACAGGGAGCACCTGCCGTTGTAGGTCTCGAAGGGCCAGGGGATTTTCTGAGGGTGCCCCCTCAGCACATCACCTCTGAACTGGCACACAACGAATGCACACCTCACCGTGTGCCTGCAAGGTCCTTGCAATCCACAAGGAATTTTACTTCGCCTGTGCGGGTCATCTGATTAGTTTGGCTGGGTCATTCTCCAGTACCTCACTATTTCCTCCTCACTGTCCAGAAGCGTTGTGTCAGTACTCACCACAACCCACATAAGCTCAAACCCTCACAGTGTTACAGCTGCAGCTTGTTAAACACCAAACACGCTCAGCCGTTACCTCGGCCTGTGCCAGGGTCCTTCACTGCAATCCTGCTGCTTTCCCAAGCAGGCCTGTTAACAAGAGGATGTCACCTTGCCTGAAGGTCACTTTCAAGGCAGGCTTTCATAACATACATCAAGAATTCCCCTCTGGCTAACCCTGTATTGGCTTTTCAGGAGTCTCACCAAAGATATCACTTACATTGCTTTGCTTCGAAGAGTTCATGTTGTTGTGAACTGTGAATAGTGATTGCTTCGATCACTTCTTTTAGAAGTGAAGCAAACATTAACTCTCGACACAGTCCATCTCAATTAAAAAAAAAATAAGTCAAGTCCCCTCCCCATTACCAAGGAATGTTTAACTTTTTCATAAAGAATTTGGAAAGAAAGTACCCCACAGGTTCCAGCCAAACAGTAAATCCTCCAGAAACCAACCTTAAGGGAGCTAAATATGTATGTGACTCCCTTTATATATGTAAATAAATATGACTCCCTGAAGGGTCACGCTACCCTGCACCATCATGCATTCCGCTGCTTAGTAAAAGTGGAGGACACCCAAATGCCTGCGATGACACACACATTCCTTGTGCTGCTGAAAGCATGCAACGGTCTACAAATAGAAGTTAAAGTCTTGGGGGTATTTCTGAAATGTCGGCATTGAGACAACTTGTCTTTGTAACCTCTGAAAGCTCCTCCAGGGAAAGGAGGGGACAAGGGAACAAGAACCCTGCAGAGGTAACTGTGAATGTCTCGTAAGAAACACTTCAGTGATAGCAAATTCTTACACAGAAACTACATGTTACTGATCAATTTCAGATGACACGGCTGAAAAATTAGAAGCAGCTTCTTGGAAATCAAATCAAAATTCAGGAATTGTGTGAAAAATCCACCCTAGAAGTACAGACTAATTACTGACTGGTTTCAATGTTTTACTTCAATGTTTTGCACAGTAATGGTACTTTTCAGGTTTTACCTGAATTTCATCACACTTGATGAGCTTTTCAACCTCTTCTTGATTTAAGAGGATAAACTCTTCATGCTGAACCACCTCTGGAAAATGTTTCTGGCTGAAGACCTCTGCAGCTTGCATTAGATCAACACAATTGTGTGTCTCAGCAAAATCCCGAATGCCCAAACAATTTGATGGATCCAGCTGGCTTTCTAGAAACTCACAGCAAGCTTGTTTCACACCTACGGAAAATTGGAGGGGTGAATGAGGACTGCATGCTTACTATCAATCCACTGCTTTGGAACGGGCTTCAGAAAAAGTTCTAAACAACAATGGAAATCCAACTCAAATAACAAGCTCAAAAATACTACAGAAACACACATGCAAACATTTCTTTGGAGGGATGTAAAAAACACTAAGCAGTAGACCATGTGTATGGGCTCTTTTGATCTCTGGCTATTCTATTTGAACACAAAAATTAAATAAATCTTATACTAGGAAGGGACTCACATGTGAGTTGTACACAGCTGCATGGATTATAAACAAAAAATGTATATGCTAGTGGATATGGCTACCAGAGTTCTAGGTTTTCTCCAATGTCTTTTTCATAAGCTGCCTGGGATTTGGGATAATTGCCTGGGATAGCTCCATAGGTGCATGTGCAATGACATCAACCAGTCTGTTAATGACCCAGACATACTATGATGGCAGGTCAAATGGCATCTAGGATTTGCTTATTATAATAAGTTGATGGAGCTGTAACATTTGTGCACTATACAGCCCACAAATCCTCTTGGGAATTCTCATGCAGAAATACAGTAGCCCAAAGCATGGAACAATAACCTGTTTTATCATCTTTTTTTCCACTTAAACCAGTTCCTCTACCAAGGAGACCACAGCGCACAAGACAACAGAAGTTTGACATAAGCTTATAAATATCACGCCTCCCACAATCTGTCTTCCATTTACAGAAGGTCAGACAAACCAAATCTCTAAACAGCATCAATTTCTCAATTTGTGCTGATACTTGGCAATTACCTTTCAGCTGAAGCAGACATGCCGCTGGGAGCAATTCTTGGACATTTTCTACTGTCACGTGAACAGTTTCTGTATATACAAAGTCTAGCAGGATTTCCATGGTGGAGGCTGTCAGTCCCTGGATATCTACATAGGGTTTATCTTTCTCTGACAGCTGTAAATTAGAAGGGAGACAAAGGTTTATTTTTCAGTAATGTGATCAAAAAGCCCACAACACTCAGCGGTTTTTAAAAATGTGATCAGTCAGAGAGGTTTCAACAGAGATTTGTCCTTTCTTTCGTTGTGAGAACAAGAACTGAAAGAACAAGGGGAAGGAGGGAACTTCCCTAAAGAATTCACTTACAGGGCAAGTAAAAGAGACGAAGTTCATTACGGATCAGGAGGACAGTTAAACTGCACTGTAAAATGAGCAAGCTGAAATTAGATACAGCAGAAATTACATGTGTCATTTGTGCAAGACAACTAAACTCTCCTCTCCATGCAGTAACTCCAAGCTTTACTACAAGACACAGCCCAGGGAGGGATCTCCCCTGGGCTGGATGTGTTTGACATGCTGCAGTTTACATGGAGTCCTCACCTCATCACTCCACTTTAAAACCAAACCAAACAGAAATCTTTCCTAACTCTTCAGTTCCTGATCCATCCTTCAAGCTTATGGTCAAGGTTCCTAAAAAGCATGACAATTTATAGGCCATAAGTTCAGAGTTAAAGGTAAAATATAGGTTTAGCTTAAACACTTGAAAGTAAAATGATAGTAGATACAGTAATGGTACTTACACAATCTTGACTTTGTCCCCTGACTATTTTATCACCTCTACGATGCATCACTTCGGATTTACTATTTTTTTGAAGGAACGCTGCCCTCTCAACAGTCAATCTTCGGGAATAATAAATTCTGGGAATCCACCAAATTTGCACTTCTATAGGTATAAAACTGAGATTCTATTTCACAAAGCATCAGCTTTGTGGTTCAATGCATCCGTCATGAAGCTGCTGGCACAGCATCTAATGATTCATGAACAATGGGCTAGCAGGTGGACTCACTAATCAAACCCTGCACATAACTGCAAGCCTGTCAGCATGAATGGACCTCAACAGAAGGATGTTTCCATGCTGCAAACCCAACCTTTTTTCCCCATTACTTTTGAAAAACTAGTCAGTATCAGTGCAAGCATGATTCAGATGAAAGCCCACGACTTTTCTTGCCAAGGAGTCTATAGTTCATTACAGATTGAGCAGATACTCTGTGAACAGAAAGCATGATCAAAGCATGATCACTTGGCTTAGAATCTGCCACAGCCGGGGAAAAAGGAGGTAATAAAGAAGAAGAAAAAGTAAGAGCAGTCAAAGGTATTTCTGCAGAGGCATTCCATGACACAGTAGCAGAAGGGAAGAAATGTGTCTGCTAAGACTGAGCCATTTCCATGATGCAGAGAGATACACTTCACAGCAGAGAAGAGAAACACAGGAGGCAATGGTGATACTCAAAAGTAATTTGAGGGAAGAGGCCTTTCAAGTCTGTTGACACACTGAACAAACTTTATAGCATCCAGAGTCAGAAAGGAACAGCAAATTACCTCATCTGACCTGCTGTATGTCAGGCAATGCATGGCATTTAGAAAGTAAAATGAGTCCTTAACTTGGTCTACACAAAACATTCCTAAAACAAGACTAAGCTATTTGGTACAACAGATGAAGCACACAGATGTCACCAAGGGTCTAAACTGACCAGACAAGTTCATACCATTCCAACAAGCAAACTGAGATGTAGACCATGCACATCAGAAGAAAGAGGATACAAAGTTACAGACATCTACTGACAGGAGACTACAAGGGCACCACACCTCCTGGTAATGTATTAGGCTGTGTCAGGTTGAAGTTGTAGACACCTGTTCTTCACATATCAGCCTGGTGCTGGTAAAGAAGCTCTTGGCCCCACAGTTAATATTCAATAACCAGCCATGCCCATACTCTCTTTATACTGTTGACTAAAACACAAACCACGGGGACAACACTAATATGATAGAGGCTATTACCTCCTGCTTCCCTCGTACTTCTGCTGCACTCCGCTACTTGGTTGTTATTTGGCTCGCAGTTTACTTGTGTGCTAAGACTGCTTGGAAGGAAGAAAATATTTCAAGTAACTTCACATAATGTACATGATGCTAGGATCCCAAGCTATTCTGCATCATCCTTTAAAGAAGGAGATCAGAATGAAGACAATTTGAGTCTGAACACCCCGTGAAGACTCGGAGCTGTAGCTCCAGGCTGCCTATGCAGTGTTAAGAGAACTGTACACAGTGCTTAGTGCTGTGGGGGCAGAGAGTCCCTCTTTTATCAGTACATCCACATATTTGCACTCAGAAGCAATGCAAAATTATGGTCATACAATGCTAATCAAAACACAGTACAAGCAGCTTTCCTTTCGCAGGCATTTAGTGGTACAAGACATCTCTGCTGTCAGAATTTCAGATTAGTTTCCCCCTTTATTGTTTAGTATCAGAATTCTGCTAACCAGCAGAAGTAAAGCAGTAAGGGATTGATACTCCCTAACACAAGCCCATTTCTAACATGTTATAAGAAGTATGCAGCACTACAGACCCAGAAATAACTGAAGCATCGAGGAAAACACATTCCCATAATTAAGGGGAGTCACTTGGAAGTTGTCATGAGTTTTACCCCAGGACGCCTAAGCTGCTGAAAGCCTTAAGGCAGGGGCTGCAGGGCTGTTGTGGAACATAATGTTGCTGCCTCCCATTCTATCCGTATATCATGCAACTCACTCTGCAGGAGAATGGACTTAGAATTTTGGAACCACGTTCTTATCCAAGGCCATGTCTTGGTTTTGCCTTCACTAATGCAGATACACAAAAGTATATTCTAACAAACCCCTCCGATTTCTCCTCACCTATACGGGAAAAGAGATGCTGGCAGGACAGTGCTAATGTGTGGCTCGCTGCATTCTGGAAGGCATTCACAGTACAGTGAAGATGACCATGTAAGAACCTGGAAACAGAAGTTGTTTATTTTTATAGTAAGAAAAATATTGCTCCACCTTCTAGGGGAAGAACCCCTTCAATTTCCAGAACCCTCCTCCAAAAGAAGACAGACTAGTTTCCTTCTGAGATGGAGCCAACAGTCAGCTCTTAACACATCCCAAGTTATGCTAACTTGTCCGAACAGACAGAAATGTCAGTGCATAACTGGGATCCAAGGGAGCATTTGCTAAAACTGCTCTTCAATTTTCACTACAAGGAAGAACACTGTCAGTAAAACTGATGGGCGTTTCAGTTTTCCCACACTACTTAACATAGGGGCAGAGAAAAGTGTCAAAAGCCAGGGGTTGAAGTGGTGATCAGTGGTTTCTCCTGATTCTGGAAAATGGGAAGAAACTAATACTAAATAAGATTGAGAACTTTTAAAAGTAAATGGTTAAGTTGGAAGTGAGCAAAGGATGGAAACTAGAGATATATCGATTGGCAAACACATTTCTTTATGACGAAAATCTCTGATGACAGCCTCAGTGCTACACTGTCCATTCACAGTGTTACATCTGTGCATCACAGTGGGCACAGCCCAGAGATCAGTTCTGAACAAAGCCTTGAGCAGCCCAAGTCTGAAAAAAGCCACACATTACAGCTAGCCAAGCAGTCCCCAAATTCACAGGAGGCAAATGATGAGGCAAAGCAAGCTCTTGCAGAGACTCTTAGTCCATTATGCAGTACAGCATTCCAAGTTCCCTCAAGTTACAGCCATGGCCAAAACACTCTGTACCCACAAGTGTCTGGAGAGTGACCAACTGCCATCCCATAACACTCACCAACATACTTGTCATTGGCACGCATCGGAAGCGGGTCTGCTTTGAGACTTACCAAGCTGTCATTTCCTGCAGAGAACACTCTCCCACAAACACTTGGTAATTGTGCACGCCACTTGGCAGGTTTGTCATTTTGGGGTTTCCATACGAAAAAGCAAAATTGGAAGAAATACAATCTAAGCAAAAGTAGTAAAACCCTTAAAGCAGTGGCAATTTGTGAGCGTGAGAGATCGAGGAATCATGCCCACTGGGCACTGGACACACTTATTTTTCTAGGAAGAATTACATCTATGAATTAAGGTCACTACAATGTTACAGTTAAAATGAGGCATAAAGAAGGAAGGTGACATGATCTCAGCTTAGAACCGAAGTATACCAATCCTCAGCCTCTGTTAGCAGCCACAAAGAATGTTCTGTAGCACAGAGTGATGGGATCTCTGAGGCGGCCTAGGTAAAGTCCAGGAAGTCACAAGCATTGACAGGAACATGGAGGCGAACACAAAGCAGCAGTGGCTGCCTGCTATACTGCTGTGCACCTTGAAGGTACTGGTAAACAGAGGACTTCAGCCTCCAGGAACTGCATTTGCTTTGTGTATTTTTTTTTTTAAAATTACATTTCCTTTATGCAAAGAAAGAGCACAAACCTGAAAAAATTACAAATTTCATGAAGACATGGACAGAAAATATATTGATATGTGGCCTGTCCATGTACACAGTCTTTCTTTGGTTGATTTGCACAGGCCCATAAAAACTAAGACACCTGCTCACCCAGCACAGCCCTGAAAGAAGTACACACACAGAGAGCTCTGCCAACACTGTTCATTGCTGGATAAAACAAAGAAGAAAAACATTCTCTCCTGCAAGGACCACTAGGCTAGCAGGGAGGTCTTTAGGACCTTTGAGCTACTTAGGAGGTTTTTTTTCCTCACTGCTAATGGGAAAGTTACTAGGATAAGGAAAACATCTTCTGTGTGAAAAAGCCACAAAGATGGATTCAAACTTACAAAAGACAAAGCCAGGCAAAGCATCTCCTATTGAATAACACAAAAAAATGCCGGCTTTAGCTCAAATATCACCTTTCAGTGACTCAGAGAAAGAGCATGCAGGTAGCGTGTGTCGATACAGTAAGTACTGAGCGCAAAGACCTCACAAGCGAGATTTGACAAGCACAGCAACTTGGGCTCATAGTCTCACCCCCCGCGGTCATATCCTCTTCGCAACAGTGGCAGCACAACCCTACACACACCAGCTGATCAGCCAGTGCGAAGCAGAGACCAGGACCCGAGCTAAACACCCTCCATTTCAGTTCTCAAAGGCTGCCTTAACGCACCACCCAGTCTAGGGCACACACCACGGCTCTCCCAGCCTTGCACGAGGGCTGGTACCCTCACCAGGAAACATGCCCAGAAGCATGAAGACCATAAAGCACCACCAGAAAAATCAATACATGTATCAGAGCCTTCCAGCTTGCCTGCTCAGCCCGGCAGCTCCGTGGTGCACAGGCTGGTCACACAGCAGACCATGATCCAGGACCACGGTGCCAGTCCCAGCCTCTGGTCCCCACCACGCTGTGATGAAGGGTGCTGGGGCCACCATGAGGAGACTGAGAATCACCGCCAGGGGCCCCAGGGCCACCAGGCAGGGACCCAGAGGGACCGAGGGCCACCACGGGGGGAGCCCAGGGCCACCAGGCAGGGATGCAGAGGGACCGAGGGCCACCACGGGGGGGGGGGGGCCCAGGGCCACCAGGCAGGGATGCAGAGGGACCGAGGGCCACCACGGGGGGGGGGGGGGCCAGGGCCACCAGGCAGGGATGCAGAGGGACCGAGGGCCACCACGGGGCGGGGGGGGGCCAGGGCCACCAGGCAGGGATGCAGAGGGACCGAGGGCCACCACGGGGGGAGCCCAGGGCCACCAGGCAGGGATGCAGAGGGACCGAGGGCCACCACGGGGGGGGGGGGGGGGGGGCAGGGCCACCAGGCAGGGATGCAGAGGGACCGAGGGCCACCAGGCGGAGATGCAGGCCCCGCCGCGGCACAGCCCGGCCCTGAGGCGGCCCTGCCTCCCCCCCGCGGAGCGGCCGGGCCTGGAGGCTGCCCGCGCCCCCGGCCACACCGACCTCGCTGGTGAACATGGCGCAGAAATAGTCGCTGCAGGCGGCCAGGACGATGCGGTGGGCCGGGAAGTCCTTGTGCTCCACGCGGAGGGTGACGTCGCAGAGCGTGTTGCTCTTCCGCAGGGCGTTCATGGCGTTGAGGATGGACTTGGCGTGCGAGTTGGTCATGATGTCCTTGGGGGGGGCCATGGCGCCCGGCACCTGCGGGCACAGCCAGCACGGCCACATGTCACGGCCCGCCCGCCGCGCCGCCAGGGGGCGTGCGTCCGCCCGCCCGCCGCGCCGCCCCTCCCTCTTCTGTTCCCTGCCTCTCCCTCTGCCCCCCGCCCCGCGCCGCCGGGCACAGGCCGCCCCGGCCCCGGCCCCGGCCCCGGCCCCGGCCCCGGCCCCGCTGGCACGGCCCGCCCGGCGCAGCCCGCCCGCACTCACCGCCGCGGGGAGAGGTCCCGGCCCGCACACCCCGCCTCCCCCTCCCTTCCCTCTCCCAGCGCGGCGCGCCCTGATGGCGTCATTACGCCGCGCCGCGCCGCCGCGCCGCCCCTCGGTGCCCCGCTGTTGCCGGGCAACGGGCTCCTGCGTCCTCCCGGGAACCGCCCGCCGCCCGCCCGCCGCCGCCGCCTCCACCGGGCCCGGGCCCGTGTCCCTCCGAGCCGGGAAAACGGTGCCGAGCGGGAGCGCGGCCGCCGGCCCGCAGCAGCTACCCGGGCTTGCTCAGGGCCGGGGAAGCCCCGGCAAGACGTTGCCGCTTTCTTGACCGGCGCCTCGCGAGGATGGGCCCGGGGAACGGGCAGACCCCTCAGCGGGGCCCGCCGCGGCCCGCGCCCTGCCCCCGCGTCTCACCACTCCTCGAGGGCCAACACCCTGGAGGTGGCTCTGCCGGGACTGCTGCAGCCAAACCGGGAGCGAGGCCCCAGAAGTCTGCTTTAAAATCCCAGGATTTTTAAGGGAGTGCTATTTCTGAGCTCTTCCCACACACACAACTCAACATCTCCGGTGGATCGCCTCCAGCTGACAGCCCTCCCTGCGCTCATGGTGGCTGCCGCCTCCGCTCTCCCCCTGCCCTCAAGCTCGTTTCCATCCTGCCAAGTGCCTGGGTATGAATTTAAAAACCTGAAGCTATACATATAGTCAGGTTCTCGGTACAGAGTCATTGTTACTGACTGAGACAAATTTTCAGCTAAATGCAGAACAAATTCTGAGTTATGAAATCTGTACACAGAGGTTAAGATATTGTTCTGGCCTGGAAGCCGATCGTGAATTCATAAACTTTCAGAGAGGCTGGACCAGTCTGTTTTGAGGCTGCAGGTGGAACAAGAGTTCGGAGGATTTGTTACACCTTAGTTGTACTAACCTAGTGAGCAGAGGATTGATTGGCAAGATCCAGCGGCTGGGGATGAGAAATCAGCATTTAGCCAGGAGGGCTAAACTTTGAGAGCTGGCAGATGCGCTGCCATGCCATGCCAGCGCCTCTTTCTCTAGATCCAGTTCAAGCAGAAATTATTGTGCTGCAGGCAGGTACCAGTAAGTGAAACTCTGTGTCAGACTACATCATCATACGGTCCTCTTGGAGCTTAAAATCAAGAGGGATGTTTGACCAGAATGTCACAACAGACTATCAGCCCACAAGAGATGCAGCCTGAAGTAGTGGAGATAAAATGTCAGCATATGCCTGCACAGTGCTTACCTTCACGCTACATGCTCCTCATTTCCCGACAGGCACATCAAATCAGCCTCTGCATCTACCTCATGTTGATTTTCCAAGGATATGTATGAAATCTCTGACAGTATTGAAGACCTACTTAAAAAAATCCATGACTGCCTTTACTCTTTTCCAGATGTTCTTTTATGTCCTGGGAAAACTAAGGTAGCCACAGTAAAAATTGCATATTGAAATTAAACTTTAGATCACAAAGGATGTAAAATACCACACAAAAAGTAGTGTTTACATTTATAAAATGGGTGCACATCCTTAGTTTTTGAATGTTGACAGATATATTGAGTTGCTCTTCACATTTAATGTTCTTCATATATTTCTTCCTTTAAAATACATGTTTTAAAATAGGAAAAAGGAATTAGAGAAAATAAAAAACATCAACTTTGTAAATGTGTAAACAAGAGCAAGGTACATCATAGGGTTCAGAATAGGGTGCTTAGGGACAGGGTTAGTGGTGGGCTTGGCAGTGCTGGGTTAACGGTTCGACTTGATGATTTTAAAGGTCTTTTCCAACCTTAATGATTCTATGATTCTATGAATGCACCGTGCTCTCAAAGGCACCCACAATGTACCTGAGAAACTTAATGTAATTTTGGTGTTGGCTCTACTTTGAGTGGGATGGGACCAGAGACCTCCAGAGGTCCATAGACCTCCGATCTAAATTGTGCTTTGAGTCTATGTCAAAGTCCACAGAGCTAAATTCCTTCACTTGACTTGATAGGACTTGTCCTGTCCTTGGAGAGTCCTCTGGGAATGCATAAAAAGGGCTCAGCTAGCATGGTACAAGGGAGAAACTTGGGAGAACCTTATCCGTAGGCTTCTTTTTGCGTTGCTCCCTCAGGCTGGCTTAAACTTAGAGACCTCTTGCCAGCCCGGGAAGTGGAGGAGCCACCTGTGTTGTGGCCTGCTTGAAGAGGCAGTTGGGATGTGGTGGGATGAGGTCTGATACTGAAGTAGTGTTGGTGGTCTCCGCGGCATGACTTTTGGGGTAGGTGGTACTGAATCTCACATGCAGCAGACCTGTTGAGGCCAGCCAGAGCCTGGCTCTTTGTGCCCCCAAAGGCTACCCTGCGGAATGGCCTGACCAAAACACAGCACTCGTGGTGACTCAGATGTTCTCCCATTCTTGTGCTAGGACATCAGGGAAGCAGTTACCCAGCAGATGCACTGGCTTGGCTCTCCAGAGCTGCAATACATCCTACCTCAGTATTTCCCACACTAGCAATACTGGGAAAGCTGCTGTTAACCTGCCACTCATGCTGCAAATCAAATCTGGTTTGCCCCAGAATTATAACACAGAGACTGTGTCCCCAGGGCACATAGGCCAAGTACACTGAGATGAGATCCCCATTAAGCCGAACATCTCAGGCTGTACTTGAGTCTTCTTTCTCTCAAACGTACTTAGTCTTTCTCCTTAGAAAGGCAAGTCAGGCCATTTCACTTGGGACCAACTGTGCAGAGCCCAGATTTCCAGCTTGAGACATTTTGTGTTTACTCCTTCTTGCAGATCATGGTTGAAACCTCTCCTGACCCTTCCTTATGGTACTTCTGGGTGGGCAAGTTTTCAAAGCTGTCATTGGCCGTTAGAGTAATCTGAGAAATGCTATACTTCCACACTTGCCTGTGTGTTTTGGAAAAATGACTGATGTGGCTGAGATGAGCATAATTATCATAGGGAGGCATAAGGATTTCAGGGAACAGATAGATGGATTTTGGAAGAGATGAGAATGTATCAAAGACAGGTAGGGCAGAACCATGCCAGACTTGTCTGCTTCGTATACCCCAGGAGCTTACAGTGTCGGCGTGAGCTGCAGGTACTAGTCTGTGGTGTCAGAGGAGTAAAGATGTGCAAGAACTCTAGAGATACAAAATAGATGTGCCCAGGACAGATCAATAAGAGCTTTAGCCTAAGCATAGGCAAAAGCATTACAAACCAATTCTGATTTGTGAACAAAGTGATTTTATTTGAAATACTTCTTAAGTTATAAAAAGTCTTTTGGAGGCTTAAATGCAACAGAGCTAATGTCCTTTTAAACATGACTGATGTGCTTTCTTGTTCATTCGCAGAGGAAATATTTTACATTAAAGGTTCTGTTCCTAAAGATTTTGTTCTTAAGGTCTTCCATTTTTCAGGACTCCCATACCTGTGGTCCCATGATAGATAAGTTCTTCATGCTTTCTGGGCTCACAGAACTCTGTTGTTATGGGAGGAGGAGTGGTTAGGGGAAGGCAGAGGAAGAAAGGTTGGAACTGCTTTGACTGTGAGTCACTTAGGTCAAAACTGACAAAAGCCACCACCAGATTTGGGAACATCCTCCAGAGGATCTTTATCCCCTGGAGGATAATCCTCTACCAGCTAGAGGCACTCAAAGGCTACAGTACTCAGAGTGCCTACTGGCTTCAGCTAGGCATTGCATTAAGCTGCTCATCTGAGGACCCATGAGTCTGTTTTCAATCCTTATGCTGCAGTTTCTAGGAGAAAAAGTCAGTTACTGCATTTCAACTCTTGTTGCAAGCCCTGTGTTAAGAAATGTCTTTATTCTTTTCCAGTCCAGCTGCCTGATGGATGTTCTTCAGTTGAAAACAAGGCAAGGTTTCAAGGAGAGGTGATTTCTTTTATCAGAGAAATCAACATTCCTGGAAAAACAGGACAGTGTTTGGGCACTCAAGCTCTCCTTCAAGCCTGGAGCAGAAGCAGGCGGCTCCGGATTGTTCTTCAGCAGTGGTTTACCAATTTGGGATGGGCAAGATTATTGTGGCTGCAATTGTGGAAGAACCCAAACTCTTTGATCCTCCACTTCTTACATGTTGATTTACAATCTGGCTTTACTGTGGAGCAAGCCAACTGGATCCCCGGGTGAGAAACTCATGCTTGCTGTCAGGGGAGTGATGGAAGAGGGAACCAGGTTGGGCTCCATCCTCAAGAGATAGCAGGATTGTGACTATCACTATTGTGGTCCATGTTCACCCACAGCTGTCTCAAAATATTCCCCAATACCTTCCACTCTTCCTTTTATGCTCTTTCAATATCCCTCTGCAGAAGTCTGTGAAGAAAATCTGATGATGCTCTTCTGCTTTTCTTTGCAGAGAAGCAGTTTTGTCACTTTTTCTCATGTCTGGAAGAGGCTTGCTGGAGCTATGAAGAAAGCTGGGAGCCATCCATCTGGCTGGTAACATACCAGTGCAGCGACACAAGGTCATTTACCTGGATATTAGCCAGGCTGGATACACCTGAAGGCAACATAAATATAAACAAGAGAAACCAACTCAGGTTAGTAACAAGACTGCAGCTGTCTTTCTGGGGCAACATGTCTTTTCATGACTGCTGTGTGAAATCTGTGGAAGGGAGACTTCCAATGAGCCTCTGGTGATATTCCATAAATGTAGAGCCAAGACAGACTTAGAGGGGGTAAGGAAGAACTTCGGGCATGGGCCTTCAAAGTCATTGGTGCTTTAGACTTGGGAGTCAAACGGGAGGCTTTCTCATAGCCAGATATAAGGCCTTTGTCAAAGCCAGGATGATTTCCATGATCTGAACTTTTCAAACATCTGTAAGGATGTGCTCAGGTCTGGGAGGAGGGGTCATGTGGGTGTGGGCACTAACAGCATGAACAGGGAGGGCAGAGGGCAAGGAAACACAACTCAGTCTAGTGCAGATGTGCTGTTGGAGGTGATGGTGACCGTCTGCAGCCCAGAAAAGGAGTCAGAAGGATGCACATCCCCTGACTGAGCAGAAATCCCCACACTATCATCTCAGAGCTTTACCGTCTCTGGTCAGAGAAGCTACAATCCTGGGCAAGGCTCACGTCAGGCACACTTCTTTCAGAAGGAGCAACGATGCAAGACTGGTTAGTTTCAGTTTAGCAACAAGATGCATCACATGGAGGGCCTTGGGTGCTTTACTGGGTCATGATCAGGTGCATCTCCAAGAGAAGTTGCACCGGACCCATCATGGCTGTCTTCTAACCCACTCATCTTCCTTTGCTGACATTTTTCTCTGTGGGGGACTGATAGCTGGCCGGGAGTCAGTGTTGGCCTAGCTCACTGGTGGACCATCACAGATTATCAGTTTGGGATTGTTGCAGCTTGTAAGCATGGAAAGATTCATAGCAGATTCAGCTTTTTTCCTCCATGAACTGCAAGGTGGTGGTTTCTTCAGCTGTCTGCAGTATGGCTGTTCTAGCCCTTCCCTTGCAACTTGAGTCAGCAGTGGAAATCCTGTTATTATGATTGTCTTCTCTTTGCTCTTCATGGCATAAAATGGGGGCTGTGCTCCAATGAATGTAGACTTAACAGGGAAAATACTTGCAAATCCAACATCACTCAGACAGTTTAAATCAAATCTCTGGTCCTCCCCCAAAACACCATTACATAACCATTATGTAAACTGTCTCAAAAAATCTATGAAATGCCTCTTGTAAAAATACCCCACCTCCATCATGGAGCTATTGTGAAAACACACTGAAGAGACCGAAAATACTGCCAAGGAGCTATCAAGAATAAGCCCAAAACCCCACAAAGAAGCCATTGTAAATAGGACCATAAAAAATTGAGGGATCATTGTATAAATCCCTTCAAAAGGCTCCCATGAGAATGCTTCCAAAAATCACACAAAAGACTTTTAATACTAGATGCTTTGTGGGATTTTTTAGTTGGTTTTTTTATGGTCCTTTTAATGGGGTGTTTATGGCTGTGCTTTGACACTACAGATCACTTCCAAAACGCCTTCTATGTGGTGTTATTTGGGGCAGTTTTAGAATCACCAAGATGTTCACAGTAAATCCATATGGTTTGACTCCAGGGCAGCTTCACAACTGCCTTGATGATTTTCGCAATTGTTTCATCAGTAATGCCCTATGGGCATTTTCTAAATGTCCCTTTGGTGGGATCACTGAGACATTTGATAAATTACTTTGGTGGGGCCTTAGATCTATATATTTTCAAAATTGCCTTTGGCTGTGGTTTCTGGTGTGCTGGATCTGTAGTTCAGATTGTTTTCCAGCTTTTAGAGGAGTCACAGAATGGTTCCTGGGCTGGGGCTTCAGATGATTTTTCAAATTCTTCTTGGCTCTGTCCCTTGGGTGAGGTCTTTGAGTCAATTTAAAATGACTTTTGGATATCAAGGTTCCAGAGTTGGGTACTGTCTTCAGGAATATTGTAAGAAATGTTTATTGTGTGACCTGAGAAGTGCTTTAAAAAGCATCCAATGATATCTTATGCTCATTTTCAAAATGGCAAGTGTCTCTGGGGTGTGATATAGACATGTGTTGGATGTGATCTGTGATGTACTTTCAGACTGGTCTGTGAGGCCATAGGCAAATGAGTACAGCATCTACTACAGACAGTGATAAGGATGATACAATGACAAGTTATGAGGATGTGTGTCTATGTAGAGAGCCATAAAGATGCAGCGAGATGCGTTACTGCAGAACTGCCCACGCACCGCGCGAGGGCAGAGTAGCTCCAAGTCTGCTCTAGCAGCTTTGTAAAAGAAAGGATCTTCCCAGCATCAGTGTTTTAAGAACTGTATAATCTCTGTGCATGTGTGTGTTCGTATGTGTATGTGAGAGTGGCTGGAAAGACCCCTGGTATTTCTTCTGAAGCACCCAAGCAGGAGCTAATGGTCCCTCTTAGCTTACCAGACATCCGGGCAGGGCGATATTTGAGTATTGTCATGTTGTGTCCAATACAAGGTTACTCAGCACTTTATCCAGTCTGGATCTGAAACGTCAAAGGAAGTGTCACTATTTTGACATGGGAGCCACTCACTCAGTGGGATGGCTGCGGAAGCATGTTCTTTTTGCTGTATAGCAAGGTGTGCTGTGACAGTCCTGCGTCCCTGGCCTGTTCCCCAAGGCTGGATTCCCAGACATCAGCACTAGAAAGTCTGCACACCATGAGGGAAGTACCTTCCCTCGACAGCACCGAGCAAGACATGTGGGCACAGGATCTGGGAATTGTTCCTTTACCTGGAGCTTGACATGGTGCTCTTGTCACTCACCGAAGAGCTCACCTGCTGGCTGTCACAGCACGCACCAGAGTTGCTGCCACTGGAACCAGCCTGTTTTCACCTTCTGCCACACATTTAACCCCTGTTTCTGTTTCATAACCCTTTTTACCTGACTTTGCTCCCTATGCTTATGCATTTGTACCTTAGGGGACATCTGCTCACATCTGCACTACTGGTGGTTGGGCTCTGAGGGGAAAGCGTGCCCTTGATGGCTTGTGAGGAGGTGACTGTGGGATCCAACATGTCTCTGCGTCTCACTTGCTTTCATCTTTATAGAGTAGGTTTTCACCCAAATCAAAATCTTCAGTTTCAGTAACAACCTTCAGTCTTTACCTCTTCCCTAGAATACCATGATGTGTGTAATCTATACCCTGTCCCTTGCATGTCCCTTGCTGGTGAGGAGGGCTGGAGTGCCAGACTCAGGAGTCCAAGTGATTACATGGGACAAGTAGTGAAAAGAGAAGGACAAGGGTGTACCTAAAAGGCTAAAACAGGAGGACCAGAGCGGGGATAGTGCACAGAACATCCTCAGTTTGCCCAGCACTCCCTGGCGGGGTCTGGTGCGTGCTGCCCAGGAGGTCTCTGTCCCCAGATGGGAGGACACACAGCAAAGAATTAGATCCTGCGGTTGTGGGGAGCTTTTTGTCTCCCTTATGCAAATGAATTCCATTATTCTGGTATTAGGGTTAGCCAGTGTGATGAGGGCCCCAATGCAGTTGATGCAAAAGTTCCATGATTTTGTGACGCTTCAAGCAGGGATTCCATAGGTGAGGAGATGAGGGGAAAAAAGCAGAAAGAGCTTCACTGTAAGTCTAATGGTCATTTAATTTTTTATGTAAGTGCTGGGCAGGTGATGGATCTGCTAGTTCTCCATAAGGAAGAACCGATTGCAGATGTGGTGGCTGATGGCAGCTTTGGCTGCTGGAATTATGACTTGGTGGATTTGAGACAAGTAAGGAAGGCAAGCGGCAGAGTAATGATTCTGACACCAGGAGATCAGGCATCATTGTATTCAGGGGTTAGGTGAGATTGCAATGGAGGTTGACCTTGGAGAGCAAAGCCACCCAGGAAAGCTGCTAAAACTTTGAGGGTGACCTCCCCAAATGGAGGAAGGGCCTAGCCTGATCTGCAAGAAGTCAAGCAAGCATGGCAGGAGGCCAGCATGGATGAACAGGGAACTCATGACTAAGCTCAAATAATAAAAACAGTAAGTGCTCAGAAAGTGAAAGTAGGGATGGACTGCCCAGAAGGAATATAGAAACATTGCTTGAATGTGCAGGGGTGGAGCTAGGAAGCATTGGTCCACTTCTGAATGGGTTGGGTGTCCTCTTGACAAAGGACATGGAAAAGGCTCCAGGCTTCACTAGCATGGCCTCCCTGGCTGTGAGAGAGGGAGGTACATTAGAAGAAGATAAAATTGTAGGTCATTTAAGGAAATTTAATGACCCTGTGAGACCAGACAGGATGTACCTGAAGGGCACTGAGGGAGCTGGCTGCATCACTGAAAACTCTTGGCAGCTGGGGAAGGATCCTGATGACTGCCATGAAAAAGGCAGGTGTCACATCCATCTTCAAAAAGGGCAAAAAGGAGGATCCAGGAAATGACAGAGCCTCACCTCAGTCCCTGGGGAAATTTTGGAGCAGATCCTCCTTGAAACCATGTCCAAGGACATGAAGGCACAAAAGGACAAGGAAGCGACTGGGAACAGTCAGTGTGGCTTTACTAAAGGTAAATCTTCCCAGTTACCTTCCAAAGTGAGATGACTGGCTGTGTGGGTAGAGGGTCAGTGGGTGCTGTTTCCCCTGACTTTTGCAAGATTTCTGACAGTTTCCCATGCACACTTGTAGCAATGGTGTTGCAGTGAAGGCCAACCACATACTGGGCTGCATTAGTAAAAGTGCAGCTAACGTGGAGGGAAGCATTTTTTCATTTCCATTTGGTACTTAGGGGGTCACACCTGAAGTGCTGTGTCCATTTTGGAGTCCCCAAGCATAAGAAAGACATAAGAGTCCAGATGAGGCAGTTGGGGGCTGAAGCACAGGACACATGATGGGGGGCTGATGGGGCTGGGTTTCAGCCTAAAGGAGAAGAGATGAAGGAGAGATCTTGCTGCCTGCAGCTACCTAATGTGGGGCTGTGTCAGAGGTGCATGTTGAAAAGGCCAGTGGTCGTGGACACAAATTTCAGCAAGGGAAATTCTGCTGCAAAATTTTCCCCCGTTGGAGCGGTACAGCTCTGGGACAGGTACCAGGGAGCTGGTGAGATCCTCATCCTGGAGGGGTTTCAGAACCTAACAGCACAAGGTGCTGAGCAACCTGATCTTGCTTTGGGGTTAGTCCTGCTTTGTGTAGGGAATTAGACTGGAGCCTTCCAGAGAGCTGGTCTGACCAAAATTATTTTGGGTTGCTTTTATCTCTCTGCATACAAGACTGTATTCTCGTTTAATCTAAACATCCTATTGAAGACTATAAAAGCTCCAGCATTTATTTTTAATTTTTGTATGCTATATTATAGAGGGGTTTTTTACATTTAAATTTTCTCTGTCTAGAAACTCTCCAAGATCTTGTGGACAGGTTGGTTGCTGTTATAACATATCTGGGATAGTATAACTTATTCCCAACTCATAAATTGACATTAAGAAATTTTCTGTTTGCTGTTGTTGTGTTTACTGCCATGTCTTCATATTTTGCTTACAGGCTTTCTCATGCAGGAATAGAGCTCCAGAATCTTTATGTAGTTCACCAGAGCCAGGTGAAACTTCCTTTAGCTGTGTTTTGCAACTCAGAATGCTTTACAGTGTTGTTTCTAAACCAGTCTGTGTTTTGATGTTAGAAAACGAGGTCAAGGGTGTACAGAGCTATGTCAGTTCACATTTTATTTGTTCATTAACAAAAAGACCTAGATGAAAGTGAAGGAAAACTGAAAAGTACACTGGTGAAAAAGCTGATGCTTTGAGAATCTTGCCTAGATATCTGCAAAATTTTTCTGTAAAGGCTTCTTTGTTGATATTGCATTCTGGACACTTGTTTCCTCTCAAATAAAAAGGGAATACCCACCTATCTCTACTATAGGTTTAAATACGACAGCCATTAAGGCTTTTTCTTTTTACTGTAATAATGCTATGGGGCTGTTGATGTGCTTTGAGTGATGTTGGTTTTAGGGTGTAAAATGGATAGGTGGCCTTTTGTGCAGGAAAGATTGCTGTCATAATGTGCTTTAAAGTTTTATGGAGCTATGTTTCTGTAAGCTATAATTTGTGTCCCTGAAGTTCTGGTGAATAAGAGATCATGCCGGTGAGGAAAAATGACCTTACCAGAAAATAAAAGTTCCCCAATATTATGGACTGCCAGAAATGTAATGGAATTTATTTTATGAGGTTTTTTTAAGTCCTTAAGGTCTATCACATATATGTGTGCACCCAGAGGCCCCACAAAGCTTTGCCAGACAGGTTGAACATGCCTGTCCTTAGTGGCTGTCTTGCTTGTGGGGTTGGCCTGCAGGTGTTAACCTCTCCTGTCTGATGCAAGACAGTGAGAAAAGCTGTAGGAGGCTCAGACTCTTTCCAGAAAGGTTATTGTCGCCTTGAGAGTTACCTGTGCTCATGGGTGTCGCTGTGGCCCTAAACTTTGAAGTGATCCATAAAAGATGGCAGTGTAGTCTGGGAAGGGTCATGCAATATGCTTTGTAACACAAGAAATATTTCTGCCAGTGGGATGGACAATCTGGGGCACAGGACTTGACTAGCAGTGGAGCTGTGGTGTAGTTGGGGAGAGGCAGAACCACGTTGGAGAAGGCAGAGAGTAGTGGCACCAAGCTTGCTGGGAAGAGTGTGTGCACCCAGCAGGAGCTACCTAGGGTGCCTGGAGTTAGCTCAGGTCCATTTTTTTTTGTTCCCTTTCAAATCTGGAAACTCTCCAGCCCACACTGAAATGGCCCAGACTCACTAAGTCTGACAAGATGAATCTCATCCAGCTCAGCAGCCATTATTTAACCTCTTCTTTCCCTGTTTCTCTCTGAGCTCTAACCTCTGATAGGATCTATTTTTATTTTATTTTAATTTATTTTCCCTTTAAGAAGTTTTCACTGGAGCAAAAATGTAGTGTAAAAAAGGGCATTTTCAGCTTGGAAGGATTTGTTTCTGGAAGGTAAATTGCATCTCACCCCTATGGTATGCACATGGTGAGCTGTAATTTCTGCCTTCCTTTTAAGCATATGGGAGGCATTAAGAGGTGAGGATTGGTTCCCTGGACACAGTGTTTGGAACAAAGACCATCAGTTTAGAATGGAGACCTTTATATGCTGATATTTTTGTCTTTTTCACTTGGTTGATACAATTCGCTTCACTATGAACTCCTCAAGGCTTTGTTAACAGCAATCATTAAGGACTGTTACGAAGGAGGAAAAGGGACTTGGATGGACTCAGCTGATCACAGCTGAGACAATGGCACACCAGATATTGCAGGCAGAGGAAGCTGCTGCAAAGTGCTGGCAAAAAAGATATCTGACAAGGTGAAATCTCAGAAATCAGCTGCAGGCATTTGAGGGGGGTAAGGCAGAGGCTTTAGTTAGTTGAAAATGGAAATGCCTCCTGCCAGAGTTGCTGTGTAGGGAGAGGTAAGATCTGTGAGTGACCTGGGGGGAGGATTCAGCATCCATTTCTTGTGATTTGGAACAGAGACCTCATGAGGTCTGCTTCTTAAACACCTCTTCCTCAGACTTCTGTGGCATTGCTCTCTCTGCTCCCTCTCCTGACACTAACTGCTAAAGATATTTGTAGGCTGTCTGCAGATAAGAAAGATTAGGAGATACTGAATTGCCAACTGTTTGCGCAGTACAACTTCTGTGATGCAAAATCTTTCTACTCTTTCTTGCTCATGTGGGAGTATGAAGAAGGCGGTGGTGCAGCATGTACTGATGTCTGACTGTAGCTTCTTGCCTTTGTGTTTTGCTGTTCTTTGAAGACTGGGATTTTCAGAAAAACCTGAGGGAGAAGAGGCTGTCCAGAAATCTTAACCTCAATTCACTGGTTCAGCAGAGGTCTGGAGAACAGGTGAGGGCTCCTGCTGTCTGTTGTGTGATGGGAGTAAGAGTTAAAGGACCACTGCTCCACTTTACTCACAGGAACAGTCAATGCTGCAAGTAACGGGATCAACTCAGCCTCTGCTTGACAGGCATGTGCTCCCCTGGGAACTGGAGGTTCTCCTCGTGTTGGCCAAGGTGCAGCCTAGTCAGCATTTGCTCATTGTTGTTCATGCCCTCTGCAAAGCATGCAGGGCCTCAGCCTGACTGTCCTTATGGCATGGATCTCCTCAGCCCGTTCTGTATGCTTCTTGTCTCAGACAGGCTCTGGCAGGAAAGACCTCACAGTCAGATCAAGACACTTGTCCTCCACAAGCCTCAGGGCCCCTGGGATGTTCCTTATTCACCAGCATTTGTCAAAAGAGAGTATCGGACTCTTCAAAGCTTTGCTCACTTGACTTACACCTGGCAGCTTCAGATCTGCAGCACAGTTTTATTTCTGTTTTCCTACAATTTATTTTATTTTGCGTGGGGTGATGCAGGGGTGTACATAGCAGGAACAGGAAGAGAAGTGGTGCAGCAAAGTGGAGATAGAGAGATGGGGGTGGGTGATGGATCCAAACAACCAGCCAGTCACAGCAAGGCAGAGAAAGGCCAGCCAAGCCATAAAAGCTGGACCAGAAAGTGCTTTGCCTTCTTGTCTTTTTTCCTTTTGCCCCTAACGTAACTGAAGATGTGTGTGTCCAGGGTGAAGTTCATTTCACTGTGTTCCTGAAATGTCTTCAATATGGTGGCAAAAGGAAATGTGAAAATGTGGCTATGTAATTTTTCCAAACCAGAAGCTTAAAAAAAAAAATAAAAAATATATATAGAAAAAATAAAGATCTAAATGAAAGAGTGGGAGAAGAAGAAAGAGCAGAGGTGGGCTGGAGAAGGTAGGCGAGGAAAAAAATCCAGTTATTTTAATTGATTGATTCAATTGGCAAAAAACGCAGGGGAAAAACAAAAAATTAAAAGCATAAAAGGCTTTTTTCCTGAGGGCTTGGAGCAAAACAACTGCAGAATTTTTGGTGCAATTGTTTTTCTGTTTGTTAACTGGCTCCGTTACTGTGGGGCAGCAAAGCAAAGGAGAGGAAGAGCCTGGCTGTGAATCACTGTGTAGGAGCAAGTACTCCTTTTGGGCACTCCTTTAACCTCAATGGCAAATTTGAACCCAACTTCACATCTACTTTTTCCTTGAGAATTAGGGTCACTTTAGCTGTGTTGCTGAAGACTGTAGCGTCCTGGACAGCTGATGGTAGGAAAAGTTAGCATTGCCACCAAAACAACTCATCTGGTTCCATCCTCCTTTATTCCCCTGGTTCAAGAAATCATCCACAATGAAACTAGCCCTTTTTTTTGTTGTTGTTCAGAATTAACCTCAAACACTTCCTAGGTGGTGTGGAACAGCTGCTGGATTTTATCCTGAATTACTGCCAGTCTAGGGATCAGTTTTTTCCACACACCATGGTGTAAGCACAGATATAGGATGATGCTTTTGAGAGGAGGAACTAGTTTATGGGTGTACTCACAAAGTTCCTGGCCCTTTGCTTTCTTGTACATCTTGGCTGGGAAAGTTACAGTAGTAAGTTTTAAAAGGTATGTTTGGTTATATGCAAACAACACCCCCCTAGTATTTCTAGTCAAGTGTTACCTTAGGGTGAGACCAGCTGTGCATCTCCACTGCTTCCCTCCTGTCCCTCTGCAACGTGATAGGAAAACCTGGACATGCAGGCTGGGACTGTGCTGTGGTGCATAGGGTTGTCCTTGAGCTGGACAATGGGTGAATCAGGACCATGGGTCATGTCCTACAGGCTAGAAGTTTTCTTTGTCTCTAAGACTGTCCCTGGCTGCTGGATAAGGAAGGGAGACAATACCTCAAAGAATCCAGTCTCTCCCCAAGCAAAGAAAATGCTGTCATCAGGAAGAGGGGAAAATGTGTGCTTAGCTTGTAGATGGCTTTGCTGTCAACTTGATTTACACTTCAGGAAAATCAACTGATTGTTGTAAAGAAATAGATCTTATAATATTTATGTGTGATGCTGACTGGTTGGCCAGTCCTCTCTGGTTTTAGGTTGTTGTCTTTGATGTGGTGTTAGTCATTACCTTCAAACATAGTGCTTTATTCCTTGTGAAGAATATGTCTTCCATTTACCCTGGTGGGCCTTGCTTTTTATTTTATATTTTTTATTTTATTTTATTTCAGAACACTTTGAAAAACAATGAATAAAAAAATTATTCTGATTGTCCTGACTGTCAGAGTCCATTTGTGATGATAGTCATAAATAAATGAGCAGTTGCTTAATACTGTCAAAGGAAGTACTTTGGCAGACTGGCATTCTGCCTTTTTATCTTTGGTGATGCAAACTGCAAATGAAAGAGCATGTTTGACTTTTTATGGGGAAAAGACATCCCATTACTCTCCATGTTTTGGACACCAATATGCCTGTCTAGAGCATGCCTTGTTTCCCTTCTTGGAGCTATGGCATTATACAATATTAGCAGTAGTTCAATATAAGTAACATTGACTGCACAATATACATGAAGAGCACTGCTGCATCCCAGCCTTTACCCAGCCATTGCCACACTGTGACATCAGTAACAAAGTTGTAAATCCAAAGATTATTTCAGCATGTTGAGAAAATGTCAATTGCTTGCTACCAAGTCCCAGAAGAACCTTCTTGCCATAGGTTTGATTCCTTTTAGTGCTCTCACAGCAGAACTGGCACCTTTCAGCTCTTAACTGAAGATTTACATGTTCCTCAGCTTGTCATGTGCTCCTCCATAAACATCAGATCTGACTTTAGACACTGAATGCAAGACTATCTATAGCTGTCTTGTGTCTCAAAGAACAAAAACGGGATGACAGCTATGGACAAAATGATATCAGGTGAATCAGGACAGGATGCTGTAATTTAAAGTAAATCGTTCTATTCCTGTTTCTTCCAGTTTCCTAACATTGAAGTTCTGCCAGTGTAAGTCTCTATATATTAATGCATACTTGCAAATGAGGTTGCCATCGCTGGATTTTGATACTTCACAGTGCTGAAATACCAGTTGTGGCAAGTGGAACTGTGCTTGTTGAGTTGCTGTGGATACCAGAAAAGGAAGACACATGCTATGGATTGACTTGGGAGATGAGAAACACAGCTCTGGAAAGATGACAGAGATAAGATTGCCACGCCAATCCAGCTTTGTATCAGTCTCTCTAACAGACAGTGTTGGATGCTGTAGAGAAATGCCCATTACTTTCATCCTGTGCTGAGAAGGCTTGGTTACTGCTCTGCACTAAGGCTGTGAATAAACCCAGCTCTACACACTGCAGCAGAGAATAATTTTCTTCCTTTCTCAGGGTGATGTACAAGGCATTTTAGGATGGGAGTTGAAGGATTTTGGGGTGAGGTATTTTCCCAGGTTGGCTTTTCATAAAGGGAACTCAGCTTTTCCTGTGATTTTTCCCAAGGGTCAGCTTGGCAGTTGTTTGTACAATGACATCCTAGATAAATGTAAAGAGAAGAGCATGAGCAAGGATCTTGAGCTTGCTGGTATGCCTTGGAACATAGCTGGAGATATTTTGAACATAGATTGCTTTCATACAAGGTTTAGGAAAGCTCCTAGCAGAATACTTCTGTTTCCCAACAGAATAGTACGTACCACCATAGTAGTGGGAGAGTGTCCTGGCCAGAGGAATCAGAACAAACTATTAACTCTTCAGCCCCTTGCAAGCCTGCTTCCTCTTTGCCATGTTCCTGCCTATCACCTTTCAAAGTGGTGCCTCTCCTTCTTCTGGGTATGGGAAGTGTACAGCTGGAAGCAAGGTAGATTCCAGACAGATCTGTGGCTTTGACTGCATTCCTGGGAACACCCCGTTACCAGACTGATGCTTGAAGGCTCTAAGTGCGTAGGACAGCCAGCTCTCCGTTGCGTGAAAGCAGTGTGGCTGAGTGAAGCATGAAGGAGTAAAGTGTGCTATGCCATTTCCTTGGCAGCGCGGGGTGCCACAGGCAGTTGCTCCATGCTCTTGCCTGGCTTCCCGCTCTGTTTAGGATCAAACCCAGTGTCTCTTGTAGCTGAGAGTCCTCCCTGAGGTCATCCATCAGATCTCACCTTCTTCTGTGCCAGTCTGCCCATCTTTCACTGCTCCATCCCGGAATGCATATAGAATGCAGCAGATGATACAAGGGAAAAGCAACACCATGGCCTGTGGAGACTGACGATCACAATGTCTTTCACTTTGAGAACAAAGGCCAATCTGTTTGGTCTTTTTGATACTCCTGCTCTGGACTGTCTGTGCCTACACCAGCCAGCATCTCCTTCCTGGGGTCTTTGATGGAAGGAAGAGGTGCATGGGGGATTCGGGGCTGGGAGCACAGTGTCTGTATGGAGAAATGTTGGGTCTGGATGGCACGGGAAAGAACCCAGCAGGAATTACAACTAACAAAATATTCACAGACAAAAAGTCAGGATGAAATTCCTCAGTTTTGCTTCCAGGAGCTCAAACCAGCAAACCTGGTGTAAGTTAGCCTGGAAATTCCCAGTCAGGTCTTGAATAGTAATGGTTCTTGGGGCATGTTTGGAAGAGCTTGTTTGAAAATGTGGATATGGTTTTGTGTCACTGGAGTGCAGGGAAAAGGCATTAACCCTCTGGTAGCTCAGGGTGTAACCTGCAACTGCTGAGGTCAGCTGACAGACGATGTGTGGTCTATCTCGGTCTTGAAGATGGGCTTGCATTCTCCAAAATGTCTGTTTTCCTTTGGCCTCCAAGGAAGCTAGTACCAGATATTGCAATCCCATGCAGAGCTTGCTTCTCATCGTTTGCATTTCCATGGCTGTGGCAGTGCTGCCGTCCCAGTCATGGCCCAGGCTTCCAGAAATCACAGCATTGGTAGAAAAACAATGAGATGGAAAAAATAATACTGTAGGGTGCTTGCTTCACTGGCTTTGTTTCAGAGGAGTTGCATATCTACAGCCATGAGGGCTGGACAAGTGAAAAATTGACATCTGAGAGTGCCTACGAACTGTCTTCTACATTGTCCTGTTAGACAATGCTTCCGGGTCCCTCAGGGCCAAAATCCTCCCCGAAACATGCTGTCTCTCCCCTTCAGGGTGTCCTGACAGTGCCTTGCTGACGTGCAGGGAAAACCTCAAAGGTGCCCAGCCCTGATAATGGCTTCCAGAGCAGCTCTGCATGTCATCCGGCTACCCAGAGGGCCTCTGCCTGGAATATCCCACATCAGCCAAAATGTAACCCACAATGCAGTGTGGCCTTGTCCTCCTCCCTTTCAACATGTCCCACCACTTCTGTGCCCTCCTGCTCACTCAGGCTGTTGCAGGCAGTGCCTGAAAAATGTGCTGCCATCTGGAAACCTCTGGTGTGTCAGAGGGGACCCAGGACCACCAGCTGAGTGGGGGGCATTGCCAACCCACTCTACCACACTGGCAGAGCTGCAGCCTTACTGCGTTGGGACTCACAGTCCAGCCCTGCTTGTCCAACCATGAGGTGCAACTCACTGGCTGCTGTCTGTGGCTCTTTGGCAGCCAGACCTCTTCCAACCAGGAGCAGTTGCGCTCCATGGAGGGGGCCCAGACTTAAACTTCTCTCTCACTCCCTTAGTTGCATACATCCCCTTCCAAAGACTGGAATCCGGGGGAGCCCTGTCTCCAATGCAAAGAGATCACAATACCTCAAGGACCTCCGGTTGCTGTTGGGAGACCCATGCTTGCATTTGGTGGCCTCAAAAAGGGTCAACTGGAAGGGAATATCCAGACAGTGTGGTATCTTACTGCCAAACCTTAGTTCAGAAGGCAGAAGAGCAGCCTCATGAGTTCTTGCTGGTGGAGGAGGGAGAGCAAGAACTTCCCTCTGTTCTGGGCTTGCTGAAGTCATTTTGCACCTCTGCTGGTTGACCAGCAGTGGTTTATGTAGACCAAGCTGGCTCCTGATTGTCCACAGGACTGGGTAATCCAGGCTGGTTGTGCTGCCAGTGGAGCAGCAGGGTTGCCCTCAGTTACCCAACGACTGGCAGAGGGCTGAGCTGCCTGAAGGTGGTCAGCCTGGCACCAGTATGGGCCAAACCAGCTGCTAGGAAGGGAGCTGGAGTGGTGCAGGATTGCTTCTACTTTTGTTCTTAATGATTATTGAATTTAGTGTTTGGTAGGGTGGAAAGCCGTATGTACACTGTTAGAGATGTGATGAAAGGCACTTTAATGAACATTTGCCAGAGAGTTCGTCCTCTAGATTTATGGCCTGCAGTAGCAGAGAGGAGGATGCTGGTTTCCATTTCCTGCATCTCTGTGGACCTGGAAGCTCTCACTGTTCCTCAGGCACCTCTGTGGGTAAGGACAGAACATGCTCTGTGTTTATGCTCCCTCCTTTCCTCAGTAGCCCCTCAGTGGAGTTTTCCATAGCTTCCTGGGGAAATGTTATTGCTTTTGGGAAGGACAGCACCAGTGCCTGCACCAACCCTGTCATTATCTCCAGCTCTTCCTGGGTGACGAACATGAGCCCTGGAAAGCTGGCTGTGCCAGACTCCTGCCAGCCTTGAACTCAGACTCACCTGTTCCTCTCTGTTCAGTACCATGAAGGATGTCTATAATGCTGTTTGCTTTTTTTTTGTCTCCACCTGAGACACTTATGACAACATCAGGGTGGGATGTGCCCAGCAAGGCTGAGAGTGTATAAGGGACAGCCAGGCTGAATGAGGGCTGTAATTCATGTAATCCCAAGGGGAAGCTGTTGGCTCTACACCACAGTATCTCCAGCCATGGCAGCCTGTCCATGCACACTGACGTGTGTGTGGGAAGTGTGCGTAACATCAGTACGCTTTGGGAAACCTATCTACCAGCAGGGACAACTGGGACTCAGTTTCTGCTACACTGACCATGCAGCATCCTGCTTTTGTTGTCCCAAATACTGCTCAGCTCCTGTGGTGGTTGTGTGACTGTTCCTTGATGGCCCAGTTCCCATGGAGAGCTGATGCACCCCATCCACTGGGGACAGGTGTCTGTCAAGGGTTTGTTTGGGTACCTTAATGCCTGCATGTCATGAATACTCCTGGCAGTAGTGCTGTACAGGGGATTTCAGGCAAGAGTGTTGCAATTAGTCTGTGACTTGTGATAATGCTTATTGTGCCAGTGTCAGTGGGGTTTATTTTGGGGTGTCTTATAATTAGGGATTTCCTTATGGAGTTAGGATACATGCTGGGGAATCTGGATTTATGCTAGGGCTGTATAATCCCACTCCTTAAGGAGCATTTTATTTCTGCAAATTGAAGTAAGTGTGAGTCTTTCCCAGTCACGTGCACATCAGCAGCCCTAAGGAATGGAAGAAAATGGCTTGGTGTTTTTAATGAGCCAAGCATGAGAACTGATTTTGAGCATCTATAGGATATCAGAAGTCTGGATCAAGGGCATGTTTTTCATAGTTCCTACCTGAACTGTGTAGCAGAGCTTTGGATTTTGTCACAAAACTTGGTGTTCCCATCCTCTTCTCTAATCTTATAGACCTTTTTCCTCCAATTTCCTGCTGATCTCTCAAGTTTTTCTTCTTGAGATAAGGCTACATGGCTTACATGCAGAGAAGGGAAGCAGAGCTAGGCTTTGGCTGGGGAGTCTGTCTTTGCATGGGAGACCCGGTTATGTGATGTCCTTGAGCTTTTATGCAGCAGACTCTGTCCTGCTCATGAACACAGACAGGCAAGGAGCAGAGCATGGGGTGAAACCAGGTGTGTCTGGTCCATGGGGTCTGGAGAAGGGCATTGGTGGTGTAATTCTGCTGCATAAGGGTGAGCATTTTGGCTCTTCCCTCTGAAGAAGAGGGGTGAGGAGGATGATGCCAGTTTATGTGGGCACAGTGCAATTTCCCAGTCCTCACTCAGGCAATACAGACAACTTCCAAGGCACAACTTCTCCCGGCTTGGCTGGGAGAGGCAGGCAGACAGCTGATGAATGAACCAACAAGGTGCTTTTCACATGCAAGAGGACACAAGCCAGCCACTGGTCAGCAATGGGGCTCATTTATTATCTCACAAGAATGAATGACATACAGCTGCAGTATTGTCAGCAGAACCAAAGCTTTGCCCAGGGCCTGAGCTCTGACTGTGGGGCTCCCTGCTGTGTTGGGTGGCAGTGGGAGGTTTTGTGATGGAGAGGATGGATTTGGGAGATCCCTGAGCTGCAGGGAGCGAATTTGAGACTGTTCCCAGTGGCCTGTGCCCTCCTGATGCCATCATCCCACAAGGATGATTTCTATTCCTTCCTTCTACATGAGCTGCCCTTAAAATAGGGGAGGGCAAATGCAGCCCCCAAAATGGCTATGCTGCATGGGGGACATGCAAGCAAGAACCAACAGCCTCTTCCAGGAGTGAGGTTTGGGGGCAGTGAGACACCACTTTCACTGTGCCTGACCAGGAGCCCAGTGACTACAGACCGGAGTGTCCCAGGGGTGGTGAAGGGTACAGAGGTGGAGGAAGCGATGAAGGTGGAGGCAGCTCAGTGTTCCCTTGGGTGTCCTGGCCAGGTGCTGCTGTGTGACCTCAGGCAAAGCACATAGGTTTCTCTGGGGAGGTGTTTGGATTTGGCTGCCTTGGATTTCAGAGACCCCTTGTTAGACCCTGTGAGTCAAACTGAAAGAGGGACTGAGCATCGCCAGCTCCTGGTCTTGGCTGAAAGTGGGGGCCCTGCCCAACTCATGAGGCTTCCAATGGATGAAGTGGAGGTGGTCCAAACCTCAGGTGCACACATGGACACACTGCTTTTAACCCATTTCTTCTGCTCTTCCAGTTGATGGCATGGGGCAGACACAAGCCCATTTCCAGGGGTCTGTGGGACCTGCAGAAGACCCTGGAGGACAAGGCCTGAGGTCCCTGTGGGTGGTCACGTCGTTGCAATCAGCCATTTCCATGTGTTTCTGCCACAGAGCAATGGCTTTCGCTAAGACACCTCTGCCTTAAGAAGACATGCTTGGCTTTGCTGCAGGCTCCTCCTGGCTAGCGATGCTGCAGGATGACGATGAGGAGGGTCTCCCTGACCCATCTCCTGAGCTGGTGGGGCTCTCTCCCAGGCAGTCCCTAGAGGAAGAAACACTCATGCAGGAGGTTTATCTCCTCCCATGGCCAGCCCTGGGTATCTGGAGCTCAGTCAGAGCCCTTCCAGGCGAGTGGCAGCTGGCAGGGTGGTGCCTGTTGCCCAGGCAGATATGATGGGGAGTGAGGGTAGATGGGTTGTACTGGTGCTTTACATGGAGCAGCCTGCTGTCACCTTGCTGGCCACCTGGCGCTGGGGCTGGCCCTCAGTGTGTGGTGTGGGGCTGTTCGGCATTGCTACTCAGAGGAGGTTTATAAGTGAGATGTGTAGGGTGGCATGGGCTGGGAGGGGAAGAAGGTTATTCGGAGGCTGCTGCCAGCTGGATCTCGGCTCTCTGAAGTGATCAGCACCTCACTGTCACTGAGGCAGGGACAATGCTCAGAGAAGGCCCTCTCCTTCCCCCTAGTGCCTACCCTTTGGTGGCAGGGGATGAGCGTCATCGAGGGGAAGCTGTAGCTGTCAAGGATGGGGTGCACTCCCAGGGAATCAGGTGTCTCAAATATGTGGTCGATGTCAGAGAAGCTCACCAGAGCCTGGGTGGAGTCATAGGAGCTTTTCTCCATGTCATCGACCCCACAGGACTGGGGGTAGCTCCCCTTGTCCTGGCCCTTCTGCCTCAGCAGGCGGAGGTCATCTCTGAAGTGGGGGTTGAAGAGCAGGTAGAGCAAGGGGTTCAGGCAGGCGGGCAAGGGCAGGACCACAAGAAGGATGGATTTGATGACCTCTGGGGTGATGAGGAAGAGGTTGAGTGTGGAGGAGAAGGTGAGGAAGGCCACTGGGCAGTAGAGGAGGCAGTTGGTGAAGATCAGCCAGGCCACATGCTTGACCATGGCACAGTCCCAGACAGCGCTGAACTCCCCCTTCAGCAGGTTGCAGTAGAGTCGGATGTATGTGCCTGTGATAGTCAGGAAGCAGAGCATGTTTGTCATCACCAAGGCCACAGTGAACCCTAGGGTGGCGGGTTTCCTATCCGGGATGGGATATGGGAGGCAGAGAGGGGATGCTCCATATTCCCCAATGGAGAAGAGAGGCAGGACGGCAGCCGCAGCGGACAGCAACAGGCAGCAAAAGGCAGCAGCCTTGACCTTGCATAAGGAGGGTGACTTTCCATAGCCCCGCACACAAGAGACTGAAATGCTGCACTGCATGGCAGCCAGCGTCAGCAGAAAGATGGCAGCCTCAGAGGCAAACACTGACAGGAATCCTGTCACCCTGCAGCCTGCACTGGTCTCCCATCTGGCACCGTATTTGGCAAACTGGCCATAGGTCAGGGCATCGACGAGAGCCAGCATACTGCAGTAAATGCCAGTCAGTATGTTGGCTCCAGCTATGGAGCCGATGATGAACTTAATTGGAGAGAGGTAGCTGGGAGAGGCAAAGACGGCCAGGATGACCAGTCCATTGCAGAGCACCGAGACCAGAACGATGATCCAGACTCCCAGGCGGATGATCCAGCTTTCAAACAAGTGATCACAAGGCTTGAAGGGACCTGGGAGAAAACAAACCCCAAAGTTACACCCAGAATAGACTGCTTTGCTCCAGCGGTGCTGCTCAGGGCAGTGGCCAGGTCTCAGCATTCTCCTGGTCCCAGCAGCCCCTGAATACTGAGGGCTGGGAACGAGCATACAGCATCATCTGCCCTCTTCTGCAGCTGCCTTTTGGTTCTGTCCCTGCACTCTTGACCCCACACTGGTGTGCCTCTGGCATGCTGACTGGGGCATCCTCTCAGATCTTATCTAGGGCAGAAACAAGGTCATGAGAAACGGCAAACTTATGAGAGCTCCTAAAATGCAAAAAGGCTGGGGCCTGGCATTGCCACCCCATGACTGTATGCATGGCAAAGCCTTTTTGCTCTCTTGTCCCAGGCAGCAGAGAGCAAAATAAATTGAAGGAAACTGAGGAATCTTGTTCAGCTCAAAGGGAGTGGAGGTCTTTGGCTGGCTTTCCTCAGAGAGCCAGCACCCCTGTACCCAGGCAGCCGGGCATGCCCTCTGCTAAAATCTTGTTCTTTCTTGCCTCTTTTACAGCAAACTCAGTGGGGCAACTGGTGAAAAGACCATCCCAGCCAGTGTCCCACGGCTGCCTGGATATAGCCAGGCCTCTCCAGCCTCCAGCTGTGCTTGTGTAGGACACTACTGAGCTGAAAATGGGGACAAAATCAGAAGGCAGCTTCCTCGTGTCCCTTCCTGCCTGTGCCCACTGGCATGTTTTTGATGGAAGGATAACGTGGCTGAATGCAGTCCAGCACCTCCCTTCTCTCCCTTTCTCAGGAAACAGAGTAAAGTACCCCTGCACTTTGCAATGCCACAAGTATGATCGGGAGATCAAGGACAAGGTCTTGTAATGTAATATTCTGGGCTGGCAGGGACAAAGCAAAGCCTAAGCCTTGCAAGGGAACAGGCACTTCTTGAAAGCCAGAGTCTGAGTGCAGGCAGGCTGGGAGATGGAGGAGCTGGTGATACCTGGGATTCCTGATCAGGGATACCCTGACCCTGTCTCTCCTCCTAGGAGGGCAGCCTCATCCAGATGGGAGAAGGAAGCTCCTCCCTTGTCCCCAGTTTGGCCAAAGCCCAACCATTCAGGCTTCTGAGTTGCATGTCTGTGAGACACTGCAGGAAAGGTCATGGGATCCTGGGGATTTAAAGAAGCTCAGAGGATCTCAGCTGTGTTCAAAGGGTTTCACTGGCTGCTCACCGGGGCTTGGTGTGCACTGAATAGTGGGCTGCAGCTTTGATTCCTCAAGGTCCAGCTGGAGATCATCTGCATCTAGGTCATCTGGGGAGAAAACAATGAGAAATGGTGCTCAAAGAAGAACGAGCAGAGCCATCAGGGCTAGCTGGGCCAGAAGCTTTTCCCACTGCCTGTCCTCAACACAGACCTTCCCAGCCAGTTCCCAGCCCACAATTTCAAAGTAGCGGCTGGTGTCCAGTTTATCCCCTGCAGTCACAGCTGTAGAGGGAGAAGGTCTTGTAAATGTTGGTGGGTTGCAATGTGGCCAACCCCTCTGTTTTAAGGTTACTCCCAACATTTGAAGTGTAAGAACCCAAGATCCAAGAGTTGTGTGACTGCAGATCCCTCCTCCCAGCATGCTTTATTAAGAATAAATACTCCAGCCTATGTGGTTACAGAAAACAAAGCCTTCAAATGCATCTTCTAAATGGAAGCTTTCTGGGCAGGCCTTGTCCAATGTTATTTCATCAACAAGGACTTTGGAGCTTTGTTCAAAGGGAGACGTTAGCCTCTACTTGCAGCACAAATTCTTCATCACCAACCCCCACCACCAAATGGCTCAGAAGCAAAAAGACAAGAGAACTCAACATTTATTGCTTTATTTTATATCTTATGATTTCTTGGGACTGTGGTGCCCTGTTTTTAATCCTGGAGGTTCCCAGTCCTGGATTTGCTCAAGGGCAGCCTGCTTGCCCATGCCTGCAGACTTCAGATCTGTAGGGTTTATGCAACCAGACTGCACTGCCCTCAGAGCCCACCCTGCTGGGCCAGCATCTCCATCACGCTGGCAGCTGCACCTGGAGCCAAACTTTGGCTCTCTGAGGGTCAGGCAGAGACTCCCTGGCTGAAGGAGAAGCTGCGGGAAGAGAATGGGGCTGAGAACTCAGCTGTGTTTTTGATGGCCTGTAGGTGTAGGCCATCACCAAGGAGAATGGCATCCTCTTAATCTAATCCAAGACATGCTTTTCTGCTTTGTTCGTCTTTTCAAACTACTTACTGCTAATTCACAGCACTGGAACACAATGAAGACAGCTGCTGTCCCACTGTACCATCCCCACCCATGGCACTAGCATAGCCTTCTCCTCCCAGTGGAGATCTTTGGAGGGTTTTCTGCAGGCGGGAGGAAGGGGAAAGGATGTGGGTTTTTGCTTGCTGCAGCCCAGTAGCCTGGGAGCTGGATCTGCGGCTGTGGGATAAACTCTCCCTTGGATGATATGGACTGATGCTGGTGCCCAGGTGTGCACCTGGCAGCTCAGACGCTGGCCAGGAAGGTGAGTTTCTGTGCTGAAGGTATGGGTATGGATAACCTAAGTGGGATTTAGTTGCCTAATCTGCTTAGAAATGGTGCCTCTCATGAGGTCTGCTCTTTGCCTGCGTTTGAAAATATGACTGGGATTATTTGATTAAAGAATCATGACAAATAATGTGCTATCTTTAGTGCCTCCTGACAAGCATTGTGGCTTTCTCGGCTTCAATGAGCTTTGGAAAAAAATGCCATTTTTAAAATCTGTCTGTGTAAGAGTTGAAATATTACTGCTGCTTTGGAGTCTGGCAAGAAAACACTCACAGTGGGATGGAAAAATATTTCCTCCTTGTATTTTATAGTCTTATAAATCTCCAGTGTCTTTTCCATGCACAGTGCGGAGGCTGTGATGTGCAGTCACGATACTCCAATCAATGCAGAGATCTGAACTTTTTGTGCTTTCCTGCCACGCATTCCATGGTAATGTTAAAGCGTAATCTGCTCCCATCCCTCTTCTTCTCAAAGGGCCAGAATGCACAAAGGCTGGTTTTAAGCATAGGTTGAACATTTACATGTCATCTTTTGTTTTGCCTGGACTACTGAGCTAGCTGTGAATTGCAAAGCAATTCTTGGCCAGCACAGTGGGATTCAAAGCAGAAAATGTACCTCTTTCTGCTGGAAATCAGTATTTCTCCCAGCCTGGGAACTGTAGAGAAAAGAAAATGGCTGTTGTGTTCTAGCAAGGCAGACTGCATTGTTTTTGAAGTAGCCCTTATTTATTTGAATTTTGCTAAGGTGCCTCCACTTTCTGAGGCCTTATGGAAAAAAACCACTTTACTAGTAGGGCCCTTTCCATGGAAAATGGTTCGCAGCTGGTTGTACCAACACTAAAGTAGGAGGAAGAGGAGGAGAATTGCTGGAGAAGGGGTAGAACAAAAAACAGTGGGCTGAATGCTTCTTCCCATTTGTATTTCTGCCTTAGGCAGGGCGGTCCCCATGTGGGGTTTGCGGATAATGGCTCTCTCCCTCAGAGCTAGGGCATGGGTGGCTGCAAGGGGCCTGGGAAGGTGCTTTCTGGGGGACTCGAGCAGCCTTCTTGAATGACAGAGGCAGGAAAAGTGTAGCGCTAAGGACCCTCCAGGGTTTGCTGAATGATTGCAGAAGTCAATTATCAGCTTTACAAGCTAATGGAGGTGCTGGACTGGGTAAAACAGTGTCCTGTTGTCAAGAATAACCATACAAGTGCCTTCTCACTTTCTATAGCTTTGTGCCATTATGGCAAACGTGCTTGTAAGCAAATACATCCCTTTGTATCCTCAAAGCAGTGTTCTGAAGTGAGGTGCTGGGACTGTGATGGAAGTGCCCTGTGGCAATGGTAGTGCTTGTACTTCTCTTGTCTGCAGCCAGTCTCAGGAGGGTGTCAGGAGCAAGCTGCCGGGAGGCGTTGGGTGAATGTCCTGTGTGACAAGCCCCCATGCCACCTCTGGGCTGCTGCCCGGCCACACCGGACAGGCTTGGGGCAGGGGCTATTTGCTAAATGCTGCCGATTATAATCCAAAGAGACATGACCCAAGCACCAAAAATTTTGGAAATGGGACCTTAAATATCTGTTGTGACAAGGTGACAGAGTAGTGAGACATCACTAAACATATTCCTTTGGGCCTCAGGTGGCCATTTCTTGGATGCGACTGGACGCACTTGGGTGGTGTCTGGGGGATTCCTGGACATCCAGAGCCCTGGGAGGGTGGTAAAGAGCTGAGCTGGCTCTGGGGTCCATGGCACCATGTGCACTCCGTGGCTGGAGTTAGTCAGTCCCTTGGATGCTGGGCTCAGCTAAGGGATGGGTAGATGCAGGAACTGGACGTGCTGTGGGAGGCAGCATTGCCTGACTGCTGGAGCAGGCCTATGCCACTGGGACCTGTTCCTCCCCCTACATGGCTGCCTGAGACAAGTCACCTTTCACCACCCAGCTGTGAGGTTCTGTGGACTTGTTTGTAAAGGGCTCCTCAGTCCCTTGCTGGGAGCGCTACGCAGGGCTGAGAGGACCTGGCTACCTGGAAGTGTGCCCCATCCCTCTCACAAGTTCTCCCACAACATCCTAGCACCCTGACTGGGCCTGCCACTGCAGGGACAGAGCCCCAGGTTATTTTCTCTTAATGAGACCACTTTATCTCTTGCACGGAAGGAATGTTTGTGAGTGTTTTTCCTCTTTAATGAGGAAGTGTTACAAGATTCATATAACACAGCTAAATATCACTGGTGGCCATCAGGAAGGAAGCACTGGGAACAGAAATAAGGCAACAATTAAGTGAAATAGCAGTATCACAACATCAAGAGTAGACCATGCATTGCTGGATGGTAAGGAGAGTCATCTGCAAAAGCGGCACATAGTAAGGAAGGATATTCTTGTGCATTTCACATTTGCACCTCTGTGGTTTGATATTTCAAGACAAACCCAGTGCTTTAACATCTGAAAATGTGAGCCTTTATGAGCTGCTAATAGTCTTATGTGGCACATCTTAGAATCAGTCAGCATTCCCCTCTGGTCCTAATATCTCACGAACACACATATAATCCATGAGGCTGAGACTCACTTGGAGGCCTGGGAGCCTGTGGTAGGTATTGGCCTGCTGACAGGGGCAGAAGAAGGTATTCTCTGAGACATCAAATGCTTTGGTGCCCAGCAAGAGCAGGTCTGTAAGCAGTACTATGGGCCCTGGCTGCAAACCAGGTCTTTTCACAGATGCTGCGATTTGCTAGGCAAACACCAAAACTGTATGCACAAGGACTGTTAAAGTACAGGCTGCATTAATGACAGAAAAACTGACCCAGCTGAGAAGAAACTCCTGCGGCAATGACCGTAACATATGGCTCCTCTGTACTGTCTGCCCAGCGTAACCACCAAGTCTACCATGCTTCCAGGAGCCACATCATGCTGGTAGGAATCACACTTGCTAGCCTCTGGCTGGACTGTGTACATTGCCAAAGCTTATTCAGAGTCTGTGAAGGCTCAGGGCAGGGCAGATGGCAGGAGCAGGAATGCAGGGCTTGTGACTCACTTGCTGGCTGTGTCATGAAGCGTCTGGATCATCCTGCCTCCCATCACTGCTGTAACAGGGTCTCCAGCTGCTCTGGGACAGTATCTGTCTCCAGATCTGGTCCTGCCTGCTTAGGATGCAGGAGGAGAATCTGCAGAGCCCCTGGTTATGGCTGGATGCACAGAGCTCCCTGGAGCAGGTGAGTCAACTCAGCCCTCTCCCCATCTGCAGGCGCACAGCGTGATGTGGTTTTGCCTACAGCATGTTTCAGACCTCAGAGGTGCATGTGGCCTCTGTATTTACACAAACATATAAACAAATGCAGCATCCAGGCTGTGTCCTGAAATGCTATTCCCACTCTCTAACAGTTACAGAGGAAGCAAAGGGCTCATTGTTTTCTTTATTCTGAGATTCCCTTGCAAAAGGGTCACACCAGCTTTCTGCCTGGAGCTGCTGTTGTGCTGTGAGTCTGTGGGTGCAGGAGATGGGCTTTGCACACTTCTCTGCTGCCTTCATGGAACAGATTTCATTTGTAAACAGAACTGCATTTTGGAGCACAGAATAAACTGACTCTTGAAGAGAAACCATTGCTTATCTTTACCTGTGGAGCCATTTCTGCCCTGCCTCGGCTAGCCCCTATTCCCCAAATGTGTACTCATCCTATTCCCCAAATGTGTACTTTTGTTCATACCTAACCCTGACCTTTGCTGTAGCATCAGGGTATGTGCACATGAGTAGCACAGACACAGGTCTCTCTAACTCCAGCCATCTGCGCATTCCAGTTCCTGAGTTCATTTTCTTATTCAGATTAATCCTAGGGTGCATCCTCTGCGTGTTGTAGCAGCAAAGACTGATGTCTTGCCAAAGGCTCTGTGCTGCCTAATGGCCCAGCCCAGAAGCTGTCCCATGTAACCTCAGCCACCTTCCCGTGGAGGTAGCCTCCTTCTATAGTCAGCAAGGCCAAGCTAGCAAATGTGTCCATGCTGTTGAGGACTGCCAGGTCTTTCTGTTAGACCGTGAAGGTTTGGATGTGCCAGATCAGCTCTTTCTCCAATGCAGTGACACTAATTGAAGCCCATTCACAGCAACTGGCCACCAGAGTTGAAGGAGGATCAGTCTGCCTTCCCAGAGGCAGGTGTAACTCCATGGCTGGCAGTGGGACCACTCCTGCAAATGCAGGATCGCATCCTGGCTTGCAGCATGGCTCTACCCATGGATTGATCACTCCTCCCAGTTTACTTACAGTGATTATCAGCATGACCTGGAAACAATTCCATAGTCCTCTTGTGGGGATCCTCCTCCTCAGGGCTCATGTCTTCTGCCTCCCATTGGTTGGACATCTTAAAGAAGCTGCTGCAGCTTCCATAGGCACAGCACTGGTAGGCGTAAGGTACCTCAAGGACTCTGCAAAGGGGAAAGCAGAACGTTCAGGTGCGTCACCTCCATAGCCTGACTCTCCATTGCTTTGCAGTTTTTGCTTGATTTCCGCATATGACAAAAGCCAGCCTATCAGGTGATGTTACATTGGAGCAGGACGTTGGTGAATGACTCCTTGTAGGACAGAGTGCAGACCCAAGTCACCCCGCTGTGTCTCTGCACTGCCCCACTTTTGACACTTAAGACACTGTCAATAGGATGTTGTCAAACACCAGGTTTGGAAAGTGCACTAAAGTTCCTGGATAATTCCTAAATCCTTTCTGCCATTCTCCCTAGATTGAATTAGTCTTTCTTTCCCATGCCCTCTGGCAATATGCCATGTGCATGTGGACTCTTCATTTCTTTTACTCCAAGGAATCCTTTATTCAAGGTGAGAAGCTTGAGAGCTTGAGCAAGTGCAAGGTCCTCCTTGCTTGTTGCTGAAGGTCAGAGAGGCACCTCCAAACTCCAGTTTCATGAGCATGGCTCACCCCTGCCAGCTCAGGCAGGGAAATCTTGGGTCTCTCAAGTGTAGCAAGTTATTTTAGTATGTCTGATTTCTACTTGACAGTAGAATTGTTAGCTGTTAATTATAGCATGTATTACAAGGTTAATTAAACAGCAGCTGAACGTCATCTGGATGAAATACCAGGCGATCAGTCAGCAGCTGCATTTTCATCAAAGACAGCAAACTCCTGCTTCTTTGCTGGAAGTCAGGAAGACTGCTGATGAAGGCAAGGGAACGTTAGGTTTTCCAGACAATTAAGGTCTTCTGACAAGATCAGTAAATATGTTGAAACTCTATATTCTAAAAATATGCTTTTGTTTTAAGTTCCCAAACATTTCTGGCTGAGCCCCGGGAGGCTATGGAAACTGTATACAAGCTTGCTTCCTGTTATAAGCTCCAAATTAAATCCTATTATTGAAAGGTGGCAGGGAGGTACAGATCCTCCCAGGATGGCTAAGAGCTATTCTCAGATGATTCCTCCAGACATATGCCCCCAATACTACTTAATGGCAGTACCCCAAAATTTAGGAGATTTTAATGGGTCCGTTGCCTGGTATGGTTCAATGAACCACTCCTGCAGATTCAGTCTGTCTGGTACAAATCCAGACTGGCTCCACAGATGTCAGTGGAATTAGTTTAGAGGAGGAATGCCTCTGGAACTGCAGAACCTGACCTGCTCTGCACAAGGGATTGCCATCTTGGGCATTGAAAGCCCTCCAGAAGCTTCTGGGATCCCCTGTCATTTGGAAACCAGTCATGCAGCAGATCCCAGCTATGAGGAGTCAAAAAAGTCAGAAGGGAAAGCCCTGCAGCCATCACTGCTGAGGCAGACCGAAGTGAGAGCTCCACACTTTTCATCCAACCTGAGCTATTAAGCCCAGTGTTGGCGCAGTGGCCTGTGACCTCAGCAGTGGGTGTCTAAATTTGAGAAGGCCCAGCCTTGGGAATCCATACTGTATGAGTGGGAGCAGCAGCTCATGCATCCTTGGCTCCCGGGGAACTACCTGGGAGACCAGAGGAAAAGATGCCTTCATCTCACAGGAATTTGAGTCATCAGGACCATGGACCCCTCAGCCCGAGGACAGATGCCAGGCTGGAGACCCACCACTAAGGGAGGTTCAGGAGAGCCAGACTTTGCAGCATGGCTCATCTTGCTCAGTTTGACTCCTTCAGGCCCCTCATTAATCCATAGCAGACAAGACACGGCCACACAAACAGAGTTTACTGAAGGAAAGCTGGATGTCATTAGCTAGGATTGGCTTCTGGGAATGTTTTCCATTGAGAGGAGGGAGCCCTGAGCTGGGCCTGCTCCATGCTTTCTACTTGTGTGTGTGTGTTTCGGGTGGGGGTGGCAGGCCTGGGAGTACATCACTGCTCTCCTGTGGAAGGCTTTAAAAGATGAGGCACGTTAGCAGCAGATGAAGCGTCCTCAATCTATTGGCCTGAAAGAATGGAGGAAAGCAAGAGACACAAGGAACGCAGGAGGCTGATTGCTATAAGCAAGTACAGGCTGTACTGAGTGCCAGAAGTGAGAGAGTTAACACCACTGGTACCTTATTTTGGGGAAGCTCTCCTTGCTGAAGGGCTCAGAAAGAGCCGGGTTGCCTTGGAGCTTCAGATGGGTCAGTCCACCCAAACCATCCAGAGGCAGCACGACCAGCTGGTTATCAGTCAAGTCCCTGATGAAGGGAAAGCAGAGAGGGAAACTATGGTTAGGGTTTTGCTGCTAGTGGTATCTCAGCCAAGCAGAGGCTTGGAGAGCCATGCTGCCTGCCTTGATTGCTCCCTCAAATATGATGCTGAACTGGGGCTGGATGCTGAATGGGGACCAGGATCCTCTGGAGATAAACAGATTAATACTGCAATCCCTGGGGAAACTGAGGGGCAGGGGTTAATGCCCATGCTGAAAGCTCTGGGTGGTATCTACCTCCCTGTGCACATATCTACCCCACGCAATCTCTTCCCCCACCACTTCCCCCATAGTAGGTCAGGTATGACTGTAGCCCCCAGCCCATAAAGTACCCACGAGTGAGGGCAGTGAGGGGGCTGAGGACTGGGGACCTCTCCAGAGCCAGCAAGTATGGTCTGCAATGACTCTTGCTGAAATGGTCTATCAGGCTGATCATTCATAAAGGCATCTAAGGCAGGTATGAAAGCGTCAGAAAGTGGAGGTTTAAGTGTTCAGGGTGAGAGCATTTTGAAGATGGCCCTTCTGGGCTTTTATCATCCCTTTAACATTGGTAGGAAACCTTGGGATTTGGTCTGCCCACATCAGTGCCGAGACATGCACCTCAGCGCTGCAGCCTTCTGATATCTAAAATCCAGGTGTCCTGGTAGCTTGGGGAGTCAGTCTGAGGTCCTCAGATACCTGCTGCCGATGGCCCACTGTGAAAGAAATGTAATTGTGACTTACAGCTTGGTGAGCGAGTGTAGGGTCACAAAGGCTTCAGGGTGAATAAACTGGATGTGATTCCAGCTCAGGTCTCTGCAAGGCAAGGACATACCAGTAAGAGGGGTGCAGAGCAGGGCAGTGAAGCTGCTGGCACCAGCCTGCTCAAGGGGTTCGATGCAAGCAGATGTGGGATCTGTAGTCCCTTGGTCGGCAGCAAGTTCTGTCTCATTGCAGCTCCTTGGAGGCAAATATGTTTGGGTCTATATATGGGTGATTTCTATCAGAGGGCACAAGAGTTTGCCTTGGAGGAGCTCCTCCACTGAGACCAATAGGAAAGGTTGCTTTTTGGCGTAAATTTCTGTAAATTTGGGGATTTTATGCTAACATGCTAAACCTCAGAGCAGTAGACAGGTTATGCCTTAGTGCCAGAGAATTCCTGATGCCATCACAGTTGTGGGTCAGGGGCTGCTGGAAGGTGAACCAAGGTCATCTTAGAGTGTCTCCTGTGATGTACAGTTGGTTTGGATTCACCAAGGCTCCTCAATAAGCTCTGCTTCCATCTGAGCTGGAGGGCTCAACTCCCCCTGTCATCAGTGGAGAGGAACCACCGTATCTGGAAGCATTGCTTCCCCTAAGGCTGACTACATGAGCAGTCTCCTACAAGTATCTTTATTTCTCCAGCTCTGAAGGGGCTGGAGGCACCTGCCCAGATGTGTTTCTCACACTGCAGATGGCTGAAGGTAGGTGAGGTGAATCCTTCCCACAGGGACTCAGAACATATCCAAGGACAAATGCTAGAGCTTGCATGCTCAGCCATACATTTGTGTGACTATAGTGTGGCAGCAGCATGTGGGTGTTTTGCATGCTTGTCTGTAGTGTCACATGTAATATGTGAGTGTTCCTGTGAAGTTGTAAACATGGTTTATATGACACTCATGGGATCATGCTGGCCTGTTAAATGACACTCAAATTGCTGCACCATGGGAAAAACCTTTTATGCAATTTAGTTCATTTCCTAACAGAACAGTAAATAAAGACTACCAGCACTTGGGGGGCTCTTCCCACATGTCACAGGGAGAATTGTGCCCTGTGGAGCCTTATTAGCTTCTGAAAGGTGCCAAGCACTTAAGTGGGTTGTCTACTGCAAGGTCACTATGCGTGTATGATATGTGCCGGCCTGTGTGCACTTGATATGTCTAACATATATTTTTGAGTTGTGTGGAGACAGTCCCAAATCAAATGGGATGTTCTGCATGGGTGTTCCAGGAGCGCATGGCCCAGGACTAGCATGTTTAGGGGAAGGGGTGCTAGAGCTCATGTGTGCCATGGTAAATCCCTGCCATGAGTCCATGTCTCCATGAGCTTTTAGGAGGCAGGTGTCCGTAATCTGTGCTGTGCAACATACAGCGTGTGGTTAGAGCACTGGTGTGGAGTGTCTGCACGTGTGGGCAGCAAGGCTGGCAGGTAATGAGTCTATTTATGGGGGGTGTCTGCAGGCAGAAGGAAAGCCAGAAGGAAGGTCTGTGCCCTGTTCCTTCGTAAGGGGAAGTGGAAGAGGGACTAGACAGCGAAGTCTCCCAGCAAAGCAAAGGGAGTGGGACTGGGAAACTTCACATCAGCCCGGCTGGGTGCTTGTGGTTCCCCTTCCCCCAGCTAAAAGCTCTGTTGTTCCCTTCTGCCAGACAGTACTTACATGGATCGAAGGGCCATCAGCTGCACAAAGGTGTCTGCTCTGATTTCATGGATCCTGTTGTTCTGGAGACCACTGAAAAAACAGAAACTGGTTTGAGAAAAGAGCCGAAGGCAGCTTTTATACTTTGTAGGGATCTTTGTCCTGTGGCAGCAGACACAAACTGTCACAGTGGAAGTTGGCATTCGAGCTTGGGAGACCTACTCTTATTTCAAGGGGTAAACAGGATGAGCAACAAACCAGATCAAAGCCAGTCTCTCCTATGGGCAGCTCCAGGGCTCAGACAGCCTCTCCTTTTGATGCCATCATGGCACGGTAAAGTGCCATTGATGTGCAGTGGTTCAAGGTGCACCATTATCTCAAAGGCCATGCTGGTTTCCCACTTCGCTCCACCCTAAGCCTGCAAACTGCTGTGGGCTGTGGGAAACTGTGCACAAATCTGGGGGGGTCTCACTGAGTGGGAAGGGTGGAGCTTGGGAAGAGGGGGTATTGGAACAAGGTAGTGGAAAATAATTCAAGGATGTTTAGCTGCAAGGGACAACCTGTGTGTTGCAGCTAAAAATCTGCACACTGGCAGTTACAGCAGAGTGACTGGCACACCTAAGTTGTTTCATGCCAGATTGTACCACCGTACACCACCAGACTTAATTCCAAACTATTTCCAAGCAGGAATGTGGGTGCCTGGTGGGGGTGGGGCTTACAGGGTGCTAACTTGGGGCTTAAGGGACCAAATACTCGTTTCGTAAGAAAATGTTGATTTAAGACACAGTCTGTTTGACTTAAGTAGTCTGAAAGAGGGATTTACTATGCTTTTGCATTAATGTTAAATCTGAATTTCGTGTATTATAAAATATTGTAAGAAGAAATTCAGGCACAATGTGTGAAACTACAGGTTTGGAATTCTGAAAGTTTGTCCTTTTCTGACATCTTTTCTATTTTTTCAAACATTTTCCTAGGGGTACTTTAGATAAAAATATGTGCAGCTCTAACTGTGTCCTTAGAGTTCCTGAAGAGGCAGCAAGGACTATGCAACTCTCATTTTCACATGATTTCACCCAGTGTCCTAGTGTCTGGTTTTGCTAAGGCTGGATGAACTGGTCTGGCCATCCAGTCCGGGGTGCTGCAGAGCGCAGGGATAACCTCTCCAGTGTAATTTGTGGTGATGCAGCTCCCACACATCTATTCTGCTAGGTTGCAGAATTCTATAAAAAAATCACGGAGTCTAAGGCCAAGAACTTCTGTAGATTTGAAATGTAGGGCCAGATCTCCAGACACGTTGAACTGAACATGAATAACTGTTCTGGAGCAACAGAGGTGCCTCGCAGGGCCCAGAGAAGACCCAATTCAAGTGCTAAACATGAAGAAAACATCAGTCTTCTCTGTGGGAAGGCAAGCCCTGAGTGGTGTGGATAAGAGCTGCTTTGTGCCCATGACGCAGACCCCTCCTTGAAGGAGAAGGTATTTATGGTATAGATAAATTCTTGATTAACTCATACTGTGACTTGAGTTAGTGATATAAAATTCAGTTCTGGCACATCCTACTTCTGTTTGCTGTGGCTGGGACCTCTGAAAAGACCTGAGTGAATGAAGCTCCTATGCACAGGGGATGTGTTTTTATTCTGCATTTGAACAGGGGTAAAGAGTGGAGCTCTGGTCCATTTGCAGTCCAAATAGTGAGTTATAATGCTTAGCTTTCCCAGTGCTTGATGAAGGTTGAGTTTTGTGTGTGGGAGCTGCCTCTGTCCCTGAAATAGCCCTTTTGCCCTAGAGCATGGTGTAAGTGAGGGCTTGCTCTTTACTTACAGTTCCTCCAGCCGCTGACACCGGTGGAAACTGGGCAGATCTTCAATCTGGTTGTGTGACAGTTCTCTGCAGGGGAAGGACCAGTACAGTAATGTTAGGAGATCAAAAGCAAGTGCCCCCAAGCCCTCTCTTGAAAAGCAAATACTGCTGGAAGAGGGGAGTGACCTGACTCCCATTTTGCACAGCTGTGGAGAGTGGTAACCCCAGGTGAGGGAGATTGCCACTGTGCACACACCTGACACTTGCTCTGAGCATCTTTGTGCAAGGCTTGATGGTTTACCTACTGATCCAGCCCCATCCCAGCTCTCTCCAGCACAAGCTGTGGACTGATGGAGCTGCTTCTACAGCTGGGATGGGCTTTTCTTCCCCAGCCCCAAGTCAGCTGTGAAATGCATCTGTGCCATCTTCTACTGTGCACAGCCTTGCTTTTCTGTGGGCAAAGCCAGAGGTCCCGTCCTGCCATTGTGGATGAAGTAGCTCACAAATCTTGCTGATGTTCTTGCAGAGCCTGGGGAGGTTTTGGCCAGCAGAACAGCCATCCCGCTGCCCTTCCTCCTTCCTGGCACAGCAAACCCAACTGCCTGTCGCCTGCTCTCCATTCAGCCTTTCCTGGCTTCTCCCCAGGGTTAGGGAAGGGGTTGTGGCACTGGCAGGAATTCAGTACAGGACATTACAGACTGAAAACCTCTGGTCCCTGTTCTTTCAAGTGATCTTGCTTGAAAGCAATTCCCAGCAAACTCCTGTTCCCGCTGCTTCATGGTCCAGTGTCATATCAGCATCCAGAGTAGAGTGACCTGGTAGTCAGAGGAAACCCTATCCTGGCACAGCTAAATGTGGATTTATTAAAACTGAAATGGGCTGGGTAAGGAGTAATGCTTAAAATCAGCTCTTGCTCCCACCAGCAGAGGCTGGATTTGTGGTTGTTCAAGGGAAATTTGCCCCAGGTTAAAGTTTTGTATGTGGCCTCTCTGCTGACTTCACAAACTCAGTTGCCATGTTTCTGCTAATAAATTGCTGCTAAAACATTTCAATTATTTTTTTTTTTACCAACCCCTTCTCTACCAGTTCTCTATGGTGGCATGGAAGAGGGAGGGAAAAGCAAGCAAAAGTTTTCTGCTTGGCTCTGGAGGCTGTCAGCCAGTATGGAGAAAGAGCTATAGCATCAATCATTTTTCCCTGGTCCCTGTGTCAATCCAGTAGGCTTGACAGGGCAGTGGCTTATCCAGACAGTGATGGAGGGAGAACACAGCCCCAGACTTATTTTTGGTTCCTCCAGAGTGAGGGTAACCAGATGCAGCTCAGTATCTACCAGCAGAGCAGCCTCAGTCACTGATGCTGTGTTGTGAACACACCAGGGTGAAGGTACTGGTGGTATCAAGGGACTTTAGCTCTTCTCAGGGACTCGGGGAAGTTTAATCTATTTCTGCTTGAGAGGAAAGACAAATCTGTGCCCTGAGCAGAAGCTCTGGACAAAAGCAGCAGGGCTTTGTCAGGTTGACGCCAAGCTCAAGCTCAGCAAGGCTGCCCTGCCTGGGTGTGCTGGGCTCAGTGGCCATGCACAGACCAGCACTGCAGCACAGCCACGAGCCTCATGCCCTGTGGTGGCTCTTACAGCACCTGTGCAAGACCTCTGCAGAAAATCTGCAGTGTGGTGTGAACAGCAGGAGGCCAGAAATGCAGCATTAACTGTATCATCTGTGTTGAGATGTGTCACAGTCATAATGTCAACCTGAGGAACTGTCAAGGGGCTGGCAAAGTGGGGGAAGCAGCAAGAACAACCACCAGCTCTCCAGGGACGGAAGACCAACGCACTTCAAAGGCAAGAAAGATGTAAACATGCACAAACATTGGCCCACATTTTCTCTCTCCAAACTCTAAAAGCAAAGCAATTGATGTCAGCAAAATTAACGGAAAGAGGAACAAGGAACAAGGGACAAGGTGGGGTGTCCCAATGAAACTCTCCCACAAGGAGGGGAGAAGCACGAAGAACAGGCTTTGCTGTGAAGGTTTACAGTCTGATAACTTGCAAACATAAACAGAGCACTTGGGACCCTACCTCCTGGGCCATTCCAAAGGCTGCACTTTCATGGCAAGATGTCTACTGAATTAGTCCAGATGTCTAAAGATGAGAGATCTTCCCTACAGGGACAGCTGGAGCCAAAATGCTGTGATCTGCTAAGTTACAATTTGTGTTCTTTTATTTTTATGTTTTTCTCTTGTTTCCAATTTCTATGATGAAGAATTCACTCCTGTTGCTTTCCTGGAACAAGCTTGTTTTCATTTTCAGCTTGCTTGTATAAAGACTGATGAGAGTCAAGCCTCCTGCTTGCCCTAAGGCTGCAAACTTGTATAAATCTGGCTCATGACTCATTTCCTGACGATGTCTTCGACTGCAGACGAAATTGGGGATCTCAGGAATGAGGTGTGTGATTCCTGAGAAGATGCAGTTGTCTTTCTGAGATGCTGATTTCATCATGTACCAAGCTAAAGAAAAAACCACATTCCCCCACTCAGCATCATTCAGCATCTTGCCAAGCAGGTAAAGCCAAAGCAACTTAGAGACTGAGTAAAACCCTGATCTGACACTGCTGCACCTCGTGAGGGTCCATGGCCATGTGGCCTTGTAGGTCTCCATCAGGTCGGGCGTGTCCCCTCCTGGGATGTGAACAGAATCCTTCCTCCAGACGATGGCCCTTGCTGGGGTTCCAACTGCAGTAAGCCAACGCTGGGGCAGAGCATTGTGTGAATGTGATTTACCCCTGGCTTTTGTGCCATGTGTGGCCAGGAGCTCTGAAATGCTGCTGCTGTTCTTGCCCACCACCCCTTCCACCCTCTCTAGTCTCCTTGCATGGGGCAGGCAGTTTCCACTGGTGCAGAGCAAGGAGGAGGCCAATGTGGATGTGCTTTATTGCTTGTTGCCCTGAGTCCAGAGCATAATGCTGGGATGAAGCAAGAAAGTTCAAGAACTTGCAGAGCTCAAGGTAGTGCCTAAGAAGGTGATGTTTTCTGCATGGAAAAGATAATGGGAACAAGAACCACAGGATGATCTTCTATAGCTGGTCCCCTCCCTGAGCTGGGCAAGAAGAAGGTCCAATTTCTGATGGCACTTTTCTATAGGCTAGGCAGGACAGAGAAATGTGTTACTTACAGGACTCGGAGACTGGGCAGCTGTTGGCACATTCCTCTGGGGAGTAAATGGATGCCTGCACGAGTCAGGGTCCTAGAGGAGTGGAAGAGAGAGAGGAAATGGTTACCGAGAGCCAGTGCACAGATTGTGACCCACAAGCCCCGCTACCAGTCCCAGATGGTGGCAGGAGAGACATGAATGGGATAATGAAATACCTGGAGAGAAAAAAACCCCTGATTTAGAAACGGGCACTGCTGCTGGACCTGGTAAAGGTAAATGTGCCTATAAAAAATTCTGGGATGCTGCTGAGTACTGAATTCACTTCTGTCCTTGGACATGTCGAAGGCAGGTGGAAGTGCCCTCTGTGGCATGCTCTACCATCCCAGTTCCCCATTACCCAGACTGGTTATCCACCTGGAGCCACAACTGCCTCAGAAACCCCTGAATGGGGGACAGATAGTGTGTCCCTGTGTCCCTGAGGCAAGGCATGGCCAGGTCACGCTCTGGGACTGGGGTGCTCCGCTGTGCTCCCAGTTTTGGCACAGTGCCCTAGAGAGGAGAACCGTGGGTGGCCAGATACAGTATGTCCTCCAGGCTCCTGCTCTTCTGGGTCTGGTGGTGTGAGGATGGGACCAGACCAGCCGCAGGAGCCCCCAGCCTGGGTGGCAGATGTTTCCTGCACTGAACTGCACTGCCAGTGCTGGTCCCGGAATGGGCAGAGACACTGCGTCTCAGTGGAAGCACTGCACCCAAAGGCTAATTCCTTCACAGATGCAGAAGGGAAGGAAGAGGAAAAAAATCAAAGTAAGTTTGGAGGACACTCAACAGTACTGAGAGAGCAACTCACAGAGAGGAAAGCTGCTTTCAGGAGCCACAGGGGTGAAACGAAGCAGAGAGGTGAGTGACCAGGGAGAGGCAGAGCTGAAGACAACCAACTGCACAGCACTGTGAAAGTTGTCCTCGCTGAAACAGCCTGGACCACCTTGAAGGAGGAAGAGCACAAATAGCAGGGTAAAAGGGAGAGAGTTGCCACTCACAAAACTTCTAGGCTGGTGGTGCCTTTAAGGTCTGGGAATTCTCTGATGTCTGTTGCACCGTTGAGTGACCTGCAGAGAAATGAAGGTGAAATGAAGTGTCCAGAGAACCTGAAAGCAAGTGCAACTGCCCACAGTCCCAGACTCATCAGCTTCCTCACACCCAAATGTGGTGATCAGAGGCCCAGATCCAAAGGTGCCCCTCTCATCAGCATGCCACAGCCGGCTGGGTGGATCAGTGCAGTTGCAGTGAGCCAGATCTGGGCATTTCTATTCAAGGAGGCTCCACAAACTCAGACCCTCCCCCAACCACTGACATTCTTGGCACCACGTCTACCCAAATTAAATAACAAACCCCAAACAATTACCATGGGAATGTAAGCAGGGCATCCCACCCAAGCCTGCCCATGTCTGTGCATTTGGATCTAAAGAATGTATGGGTATTTGAAGGATTTATTTTATTTGCCTCAGTGTGTGTTCCTGCAGTGAGAGGATGGGTGGGGCTTATAAATAGAGATTTTGAGGTTGCCTCTGCCTCAGTTATTTTGTGCTGTACCACAACAGGTTAGCTGAAAAGCCAGCCTGTCCAGACCAGCCAACATGGAGCTGCTGTTGTGGTCCAGATGGTGCCCAACACATGGTGGTGGCCCTGGAGCAGGCTTAGGGCCATACGTGTGAAAGCACTGTCACTGCTGGCTGCCCAGTGAGATTATTTGTGCCATGGTGTCTGTGTTATGGGACATATGTTCCTCTGCTTCTCCATCTTGTGGAGCCAGATCTGGGCACATGCCCTCAGTGTCCTTGTATATGGGTAACTACACAACAATGCAGTGTTTGCTTGAGCAGCATGCAGCGAAAGCTGTGGCACTTGTGAGTGTGGTCTTTGCTGGTGCTGATGCATCTGTGGAGACCCTAGAAGACTCCAGTGCCTGTCAGCTGGCTGGGCAGGAGGAATTAATTGCTCCCTCCAAAATGACCTTCTCAAAATTATTCTTCCTCAGCAGAAAACATCTGCAATGTCTGTCTACTCCTTGGCTCACTGCCTTTGGGGCTGGCCAGAAGAGTGGCATCAGGGTCTTCTATTGGCACAAGGGCTCTAGAAAAGAGGAGGGGAGGAGGCCACTAAGGTGTCCAGCTCACAGGGCTTGGAGCTTGGATGTATTACCACTCTGAGGATGTGGTTGTTGAACTTACAGAGTGTGGAGCTTTGGCAAGTACTGGAAAGCGGACTGTCCAACAAACTGGATGGGATTGTCATAAAAATGGCTGCAAGGGAAGCAAGTAACTGGTCAGATTCTGCTGCGCATAAAGAGAAGATGCTACTACAAGTCAAAAGCCTTGGAGAAACTAGTAGTAAGCTATGTAGGAGGTACTGGCTATTCTGTGAGGAACCCTTGTTTTCCAGATAACCCCAAGCTCTCCCACTAGCCTGGCAGAACATTGCTACAGCTGAGGTCTCCTGCTGCTCTGAAAGGGGCCTCTACGGTCCTGTTGAACCAGGCACACCAGAAAGATGCAGAGCTCTCCTTCGCCCCTGCTATAGTGCTGTAACCCTGCTGGGAAACACCTTGCACTTGATGACACCTTCTCTGATCTTACATATCCACAGCACCAGCATCTTTCCTACTTGTGACAGTCAGTGGAGAGAAGTGAACTCTCCTAGGATCCAACTAGCTTTAGGAGGAGTTGAATCACCTCCTACAAGAAATGCTTTTCCCCCACTGACTGTGAAAGACTTTAGATGGGCAAATCCAATGGAGACATGAGTATTCTGGATGTGTCCCACCCCCATGTCACTCCAAGGATTGTGCCCAAGGAAGATGGGGATAAGCTGGTTTGTTTTGACTGGAGCAGTGACTATTTTCGCCCAGTGTCACCATGGCTTTTCAGATGTTTGGGTTTTTTTTCTATAACTTAAGTCCTGGACTGGCCAAGCAGAACTTTTGTCACTTGCCATGATTTCCAATATCAGTGTGGTACAGGGAAGAACTGTCCAAAAATCTCTACCTGTGTCTGGGTCAGAGGGGAAATGAGCTGACAACTGGGTGTATTTATCTGTAGAACTCGTGTCCATGGGTCTGGAGTAGGGAAACAATGATCTGGTGTCCCAGCTCCCTATAGCTACTGCTATAGCATATAGCTACTGCTGGAGCTGGCTAGCAGCTTTTCTAAACACAAGGAATAAACACAGGCAGATGTCAACCAGGGCTTAGAAAATTCTGTTATTCATAGCAAGATTTCCATGCAGACCACCCATATATTTTTCCTTCATTGTTATCAGCCCGTACTGCAGCAAAGTTCAGCTGTGGGGAAAGGAAAACCCATGGCAAAACCCCTGAGGCACAGCTGAGAAGGAGCTAATTTCAGCTTGTGTTGGCCCTTATATAACAAATGTTAAATTGCAGTCACGCTTACAACTGTCAGAAATCCCAACCAAAGACATCAAGGAATATTCCTTTCTGGGGAATATAAAGATTTAGGAAAAATTGTTTTATTTTCTTACATTGTTTGGAGGAGGGGGTTCCCAACAAATGCATTCTCTGGAATAGCTTTGATGTTGTTGTTATGAAAACCGCTGTTGGGAGAAACAAATATCTTGATATTAATGGATGAGAAAGGCTTGGAGACACCTTCTTTCCTCAACAGTTTTAAAGGTGGAGAGCCTTCAAAACACATGTAAAATAGGAGGTGTAGGCTCTGTTCCAGCTACAGCATAATCCCAGCAAGTGAACAAGGTCTGTCCTTTGACAGGACAAAGCCCTCATTCTGCTGTATTTACTCTGTGTATAGCTTGGTGCTCTATATGTCACTCCACTGAACCCATCAAGAACACAAAGACTTAAAGTTTAACACTTTCCAAGTCAGGAAACAGGAGCAAACAAAATACACTTATTTTATACCCTCCAGGAATTACAATTTTGATGGATGGTCTCCATTATCGCTCCAGAGCTGTTAACCAGAGTGCAGCCTACCATGAATTACTGGCCCATGTGACTTTAAAGTATTTTTAGATCTAGCTGTGATATTTTTGGTTAAGCTTGAGAAAATTGCTATAAGCAAACTTTTGCAGCAGAAGAGAGTTCTGTGGCCACAGTCTGACCTCCTATACATCAAAGGCAGCCACAGGATCCTGCATCCAGGACCAAGACCAGGCTCTGGGTGATCTCCAGGTTGTTTAATCCCAGAGGAGTCTGCATGAGTGATTAGTTGGATGGCTGTTTGAAATCTGCCTCTTATTTAGTGACAGGCATTTCAAAAGCCATCTCAAAGTGGATTAAGGATCTTACTCTCATTTTGAATGTCACAGTAATGATGACATCTGGTCTGATCAGAGAAATCTCTTGAGAATTCTTCCAGTAAAAGAAAAAAGTAGTGTCAGATTTTTACTCCAACCTTGCCAGAAGCCCCAAAGCAGCTGCTTTTGTGCCACCCCAGCCTGTCACCAGCATAACACAGACTTAGCGTCCACAGGAGCTGTGGATCCACATCAACTTGATTTGACCCCATCCTGGGGCTTCTACCTTCATCAGTGTTAAGTGGGATGTTTTCCCATTTTTAGTGTCTCCCAGGCTGACCGGTTAGTGGAGAAAGAGCTAGCCACTAAAATGGTTGTAAACTTTTGCAATTCCTTCTTGTAAATTTGTCCTAAGGGAGATCAAACAGTTTCTTCACGTCAGAGGAGGTGGCACAGGGCCTGCAGAAGCCATGGCCTCACAATAACACAGATAACTACATGGTTGTGGTCCCAAGCTGGGGAATGGGCATTAGAAGTAGCTGGAGGTCAGAGGGACTTTGAATCCCTCAGATGCCACAAAATTAAGAGCTGCAGGAGGAACTGGCTCCAAGCCTGATGGAGATCTCCCACTCCCCTCCACCAGCCATGGTGCAGAGACTGATGGTGAGGTGGTTAGAGCTGATGGAAACTAAGGGGATAAACTGCTTTCATGTGCATGGCGGAGAGGGCTGGGAAAGACAAAAGAAAGGCTTGGACTGAGTGCTGTCCTCAAGTCAGAGCACATGCGATGCTTTATTGGTCACTCTCCATCGGGGAATGCTTTTGAAAAGGAATAAATAGAAAATCTTACAGCTCCTGCAGTCGGCCCAGCGTCCTGATAGCCCCAGGGAATTCCAGCAGCTCATTGTAGTTTAGATCCCTGAAAGACAGAGAAAGGAAAAACATTCATTAACGCTGCTGTAGGAACTCAACCAAATGTATCTGTGCTTTGAAGGCATGGAAACTTGCTTGTTAAACATGGGAGACAGGTTTTTCCTACTGTGCTGATCCAGCCACTGCCTGGAAACAAAATCTCACACATTCCTGCAGCAGGAATATTCCCTGCTAGGAGCACTGTCAGGCAAGAGCCAGTCCAAGTCATGGCTACTGCCATCTGGCCTCCCTCCCCCCAAGTCCCTTCATGCCTGGGGCACATCTCCAGAGTGCCACATCCCCCTCTCCCAGGAACTCACCCCCAGGGGCTTTGGCTGGGAGTCATTTTTCCTGCCTTTCCAGGTCAAAATGGGATTTTACAAAGGACAAGAAAAACAAGAGCAGGTTCAGCTGTGTGGGCCCCATGAAAGGGCTTCCCTGGGCCCTCTCACCCTGTGGTGCAGAGGGGATCAGAGGACCATTCCCGTTGGTGCTTGTCCTGGGGATGTCGTATTTCCCTGCCACTGGGATGTGCTGTGACTGGGACCAGTGGGAAGAGCAGGCTATGGGAAGGCCTAGGTTATCTCCGATGGTTAGGGTGAACCCCATGTTGGAAACTGTGAGCCAAAGGTGGAAGTGATGCGCAAGAGGTATTGACATTGCTGAGCATTAAGTTTAATTTGCAGTATAATAAATTAAGTAAAATATAATATGTTGGTCATAATGACAAGTGTAGAGTTTACCTGCCTTGGCTTGGCAACCAGAAGAGACATCTGAGCCTGACTGGAACCTCGTGGGCTGTATTTGCTCTCCAAGGATGGGCTGGCATCTCCAGAAAAGAATTTATTTGAGCTCTGGGGCACTGCTGGCAGCCTGGGAGGAACAGCCTTCTGAAGGTATTGATCCTGCTGTTGACTAGAGGGGGCCCATGGAGACTGGCTGGGTTTTAGACGTGTAGCACTCTTCCTCTAGCATGCCCAGTGCTCTGCTTTGAAAGTTCCAGCTGAAACAGTAACTTTTGACCCTGTCCTGGCCATCCCCATGGGCCAAGACACTGAAGTCTGAAAACCATGTGACTGCTTCCTACCTGCATGAAATTTGCTGAGTTTTAAGTGGTAGATACTTTGGAACATGAGGGTAATTACTGGCTCCTGGAGATTACTGTATAATTACACTTAATGGACCTCAAAGTAATTACCATGTAACCTGGATTGTGGTTTATGGAACAGAAATAACCATGCATTTACACAGCAATGGGTTGCTGCCCAATTACCTTGTAATTCTCATCCTCTGGGCCCAGGCATGGTAATTACATTATGATCTCTCTTGGCCCCCTCTCTCTTGCCCGGTCTTCTCCTTTGCCAGTGTCCCTGCTTGGGAATTACTCTATGGCACCATCTTGGCTTTGCCCTGTAGGTATTTACACAGTAGATCAGCCCAGAGGGCCTCTCCCAATAGGTTTTCTTTTGCACCTTCCAGAACTCCAGGCTCACATGACTTATGTCCTAGCGAATACTTATCAGGGAATTACAAGACAGGGGACAAAACCAAGAGAAAAATAGGGAATGAGTTTTTCTTGGGTGTCTTATGTAGCCCTGACAAGGTCCATAGCAGACCTTGGTGCTGGATATATGAAAGTCATTTCTTTTTATAACCTCCTCAGTAGTAATAAAAATTAGCGTTAATTGGCTGGACTTGATGATCTTAAGGGTGTTTTCCAGTCTAAATTGTTCTGTGATTCTGAGATTCTACAATTCCCTTTGCAGCCCAGGGAATGCAGCAGGTCCTGCTGTGGCAGGGTTTGTCTCCCCGCACCAAGGGCTGTCTTCTCTCCTCCAGTGACAAGGCACTCTGGCTGCCTGCACTACGTGTATGGATTTGAGCAAATGAATCCTGCTCCTGCAGGACCTGCCTCCCAAGGTCTGTAAAGGGTTCTTATAGTTTAATAATTGCCAGTGGTGGGAATCAGCAGGAGAGGAGCACAGGGCTGGTGACAAGGCCAGGAGCTCTGCTTCCATGCCACGTCCAACCTGCAGTGCAGTGGCAGAGTCCCAGCACACGTGAAGCTGCTGTGCACATCCACGAGGCCCAAGAGTGGAACAGGAGTCATGTGTTCCCTCCTCACAGCAGCTCACATCTAATAGATACAAGAGCTCTGCGTCTCCTAAAGAGCTTGCTCTGACACACTCAGTTCTCATCAGTGTCCAAGCAGATCAGTGATTTTCCCCAGTCTTCTCTGCTTGAGACCAAAATGATCTGTTTAAGAATACATAGCCCAAGACATGACTGCTCATATGCCTCACTCTTTGCAAGGCACTCATAGCTCGTTATCAGCTGCTTGGATGCTCTTAGGCAGTTTCTGTTGATGGTACCTGTCAGGTGTCCATCACTGTCACGGCTGAGTGCCTCACATTATAAAGGCTCTGTTATGGGGGGGAAGACGGGGCAGGACTTTTACAATGCCCAACCCTTCACCAAAGCTCAGGGAGGCATAAGAGTGTATTTCCAAAGAGAATGAGTGATTAGAAGTGCAGACAGGACACCGCTGGGTATTTTGAAAGCATCAGTCAAATCCAATTAACCTTCAGATCACTACACTGAATGAAATCAGAGGGCATTAGCAGCCTAAGTTGACTGGCAGTCCCAAATCTCTATCTGTGCGTAAGGTGCTTAACACCTTTAAAAATCTCACCCTGCAATGACTTCCCAAGATTACCATGAAGTTTCACAGCAGTGCGGGAAGCTACAGAGGTCGCTCAAGGCTGGGTGTCTGCCCGTGCCTCTTCACTCCCTTGTGCCATGAACTGAGGGGCTGGGATGAGCCTGCATGCTGCCAAGGGACTGACCCTGGAGGAGAGGCACCGTGAGCCCTGTCTCCCGATGAGGGCCCACTGCTGTCATGTCGCTGACGCTGGGGGAAGCTTTGTGTGATGCCGCGGGGTTGAGTTTCTCCTCAGCGATACCCAACGTGTCTGTGAGCAGCTGATGGATGGAAAATATTGCCCAACAGAGAGGAGGCTTGGCTCACTGTGATTCACTAACAGAAAAAGGGATCTTAGATCTGTAACCAATATTATTTACAAGGAATAATTGTGTGCTGTAATATTTGCTTCTGTCTTTCTCTAAAAATGCATTTCCTTTCCAGCCTGCATCTCTTCCAGGCAGGCTGGTCTTTCATCAGCAGATGAACATTTTGTTTGTACCTCTGTGTGTGTGCAAGTATGTACAGGACCAGTTCTTCCTGAGTGAACACACACCTTTCCCAGCCCTGGCAGCATCTTGGTGCCTCCCTCCCCCCTGCACTTGACAGATAGACAAAGCATTGTGTTCAGCAACTCCCTCTGGGTAAAAAAGCCATCTCTGAATGCTGGCGTATACTGGGCTTGTTGGAAAGTGGAGATGCAACCAGGTGTAGTCATGCTGCTCCAGCCTGGCTGCCAGCGACCCCAGTCTGTTCAGGAGAGACAATGTGCCCGTGCTCGCTCCTGCCCATGCTTCCTGGTTTTCAGTGAGGTGAGCCTCCCTCCCGGAAAACAAACCCAACTGTGCTCGTTAACAGCTCGCCTGAGTGATGCTTGCAGCCAACTGCTCTTGATCTGTGTGCCACTTGTGCTGCCCTGACTTGCCTCCAGTGCTGCCCTGTGCCAAGCCCTGCCAGTTTTGGGGGGAATTCATCTGACTGCAGCCTGGAAGAAGCCAGTACCTGAGATGGTTCCCAGGTGTCATCTCTTCCCTCCAGCACGGCAGCTCTCCTGGAAGCCCAGACCCAAACCCGGACACAAGGGTGGCTTCCCTCTTTCTTTTCCTTCCTTCCCAGAACTTGAGTTGGGCTGTGGTTCAAGCAATGACCCAGAAACAGCCTCTGACCTTCATGGCGGGGAGGCTGTAGATGTTTGTGGCAGTGAAGAAGTTTCTGCTCGTTTAGTGAAATTCAGTCCTTGGGTCTTTTCACAGATGTCTGAGAGCGGCAGGGCTACGTCCATCCCAGACATCACTCCTCTCGGCCTGCTCTTCTGTGATGAGTTTGGCCCAGCCTGTGTGCCCAGTGGTGGGCCTCCAGAGTTTCTTTCCCAGCGTAGTGTCAAGGCAGATGGGAAGGAGTATGGGCTCAGTGGGTTGGGGAGAATTTTGTGTTTTGACTTCAGTGGCAAGAAAATTTCCTCCACTGAGCATGTCAGCAAACTGTACATCATTTGCAAACCCTTTCCAGGGGCTGGGTAGATACAGAAAATGGACGTGCCCCCCCTGCCTTATCTGAGCTGCCTGGGAAATACTTTCTGGTCCCAGCTCCACACGCTGACACTTTCCCACTGCTTCCAGTTTTGGGACTATGCGGGGAAAGCCCAAGCTCCTGTGGGCCAGGAGGCCTCCCTGGCCAGCCCCATGGCCACCCCAGCCCATGTGTCATAGCGGTGCAGCAGTGAAAGTGTCACCTGGTGCCAAGGTTGACTTTTTGGAGCTTTCCCCACATAGTCCCAAAGCTGGAGTGATGTCTGGGATGGACATAGCCCTGCTTCTATCAGACATCCATGGAAAGACCCAGCACTGCTGGGTCTCAGCTGTCCCAGGTCTGGGGTCTGCCCCATGGCTTTGCACATTACGTATGGGTTCTCCTGGCTGTGGGGTGCTGTCCTTTTTGGCACACCTGGGAAAGTGGACCCAATGCCAGCATTACCTGGTGGAAGGATGCCAATGCGCCATGGCCATGGCTATGCCAAAACAATAGGGAAGCCTCAGAACAAAAGAAAAAATGATGGGCATGGCATAAGGAAGAGCGTTTTGCCCATTATCAAGGGTTTTTGGAAGCAAAATACCCAGGCGAAAGATTCAGAAATGATGTGCAAGAGAGATTACTATAAAAAAAATCACTTTCCTTAGTTGGGCTCCAAGTTACCAGCTCCAGGCATCAGAGTGGGATGTCGAAAGGAGCCTTGTGTGTTCTTGTTAAAATGAAAACCCCTTAAAGGTCACCCGGTCTGCCCAAGACACAGTGAACTGGCTGGCTTTCCATTGTTGTTATTTCTAGAATGAGCCTATAGCTTCATATTTGGAAGATCTTACCCAACCCTGTTGTTTACTTAGAAATAAAAGTAAATTGACATCAAAGGCACAGTTATTTTGGGCTTTAACTGCCAGGATGATTTGAAGCTGACAACACGCAGCCTGGAACTATTAATATCAATCAGGCCAAAAGGAGAGAAGGAGGGGAAAGAGTCTCAGGTCAATTTTCTGCCTGTTAGGGACTATTAGTGGTTCCACACAGGAAGCCAAAAAAAAATTATATAGTACTATAAATTCTTCCATAAGCCACAAAACACCACAAATTTGCAGCTAATAAACCTGAAGGTGCAGTAAGATTAGAAGCTGGAGACGGGACATTTACTGACTATTTCAGTCCCAGTATAATCTGAGATGTGACTGTGGTGGCTTGGAGGGAGACTTTGTGCAGCCTGTGATAGGGACTTGCATTTCCACCTGTCCTGTGCTGGCATCTAATACTGCTGCTGGTAAATGTAATTGCCACTGCTGCTAGTCGTGCTGGTTACTGTGGCCAAATCAAGCACTGGAAATGATTTAATTGGTAGTCTGAAAGCTCAAGGGGGCCGTCATGACCATGTAGTTGACCTCTTGCCTGGCACCAGCCAGACAGCTTTACCCAAATGCCTTATATCAAGGTCATGGCTTGTGGTTGAGCTTGAGCTGGGAAGAGCTGCCTGATTAGTCCAGACTATGAAAAGTAATTGTACCATTAGGTGCCATATTTCTGTTGTGTAGCACCAGCACAAACCCTGCTCTCCTGGTAGCAACCAACACATGAGGTGAGTGGGTGCCTTTTCCCAGCATGATCTAGATTATGAGATGCAGCAAGGGCCTGTAATAAGCAAAAGGAGGGAAGGGGGGTGTGAAAGGAGGCAGAGCACGTGTCTGACTCCAGCCAGCTTGGAGCTGTGCGCCCACCGCCAAAACGGAGGCACGCCAGAGGCAGATGCTCAAGTGTGCACAGGAGAGAGAAATGACCGATTGTGGGATTCGTCTGTTAGGGTCAGTGTTTTAATTTGGGAAACTAATCGTGCCCTAGAAAGGCCCATTTTTGGCAAATTATAAGGAGAAGCCAGGCTGTGATGGAATGTGAGAGAGTTCATGGGTGTCCCAAAGGAGCAGAGATGGCCCTTCACACCATGGGAAGGTTGTTTAGGGACTTGCCCAGGAGCAAGGGGCAACCTCTGTACAAGGATTCATTCTGACAGCTTGGCCTGGAAACATCACAGCCTCTCACTGACATGGTGCTGCACCATTTTACAGGGTTTATGTGGCACTGGAAGGTCTACTGCTGGGGCAGGGGCCACCTGTCTGTAGGTCATGCCTTGTATGCCTGCAGCTGCCAATCCTTCCTCAAACAGCTCTGTTCTCCATTTAAAAACACAGCAGTGCTGCCCAGGATGTGTCTGTTCCAACCAGTATTTCTGTCTGTTCTCCAACTGACTAAGGTACTGGATTAAATATGTTTTCAATTTCGTTGATTTATTTAACAAGGTTGAAATAAGCCTTTGAGAATGGGATCTCGTGGGGGGTCCTGAGAGCACAGGCGGTGCCATGCACATATCATTTACAAGACACAAAAGGAGCTGACCGCAAAGTGGAGCAGCGGGGACCTCGGTTGCTGGGGTGCACAGACAATAACCACGGAGCTGATGACTCAGGCAGGGGAGGCACGGAGAAGGCTGCTGCACTTTGCCAGGCAGGGGGGAAGAAGGCAGACTCGAGGAAGCCTGTCGGCAGCAGAGCATTTCTGGACTGTGGGAAAGAAGCTGGGGACCTCTACCTACCCCACAAGGTATACAAGCTGCTGGTGATCGGTCCCCAGCCCCCTGCAGAGTGCTGCTGCTGGAAGGAGGGAGCGTGGGGTGGGGGCAGAGCTTCTGTGCATCAGCACAGCCGTGGTGAAAACATACCCGCAGCTTGCCTCTGCTGCCATTTCTGCTGCCTGCAGTGGCTGTTCCTCCTCGTCACAGACAATCAATTCGCCCTCACATGTTTCTGGAGGCAGAGGTTCCCCTCCTCCAGCACAGGCAGCTGCTTCTGCTCAGCGGCTCTGTGAAAGGGCCTGGGTCCAAGTGAATCCCAAGGAGCCAGAGGAGTTGGGGACCCCTGACAGGTCACAGAAAGAACATCTAGAGACCCAGAGCTGGAGGCGGGGGGAGAGTCGGTGCTCTTTGTCACTGCAAGATCGGCAACTCCAGGGAGGGGGGAGCCAGGCTGGAGAGCTGGCAAGGTGCGAGACAGGTGGTGTGAGGATTTGGTGGGCAAAGAGATAATAGGCAGCACCCTGTGAAGGAGGTGAGCCTTACAGTGGAGCTATAACCTGTGGAAAAATGCAGTAGCTCCAGAACTACCTTTTCACCTGAACTGCCTTCACTTTCAAACTATTTCTCTAAAATCTTGCAAAATATCATGTCTGCCTGGGGTCATGTTCAGCCAAAGCTCAGAGCCCAGCTGGAAGGTACCTGACTGGTTCAGAGCCTGAGCTGCATCAGTGAGGACACATTTCTGGCAGCCCAGGCTTCTGCTCTTGGAAAAGGACATGCAACAAACTGAGACCAGTTGGCCCAAGGAGACCACAGGAGGGAAGTGTCTGGTCCCCATTCTCCCAGGCAGTGCTTCATGCATTTGACAACTCAGTTTTACAGGTGGCTTTCTCTGTTTGGCAAAGTCACCTTCCATTTACGCATCTATCAGACCAGTCAATGAACTTTACAGGTCTGTTCTTGGACCAGACACAGGGATCCATGCAACCAGGACCCTGAGCTGTGGTCCATTTGCCAAAAAGCCACCTGCCCCCTTCCTTTCTCCATCCCCTGAATCTTGGTACCCAAGCCTCTGCTGAAGTCACCTTCCTGCACTGGTAGGGCAGGGTGGAACCGCAGAGCCAAGCTGCCTCTGACGAGCTGCCTGGGGACCCATAATGACACACAGCTGGAGCATCAGTATGCTGAAGATGTAGCAGAACAGCTCAGCAGAGTGAACAGGACATCCTTGGAGGAGTCAAAACCAGCTACTTTGGGAACTTCACAAACTGGGATTAGCATCAAGAGACTGCACAAAAGGTTTCAAATTAAACATGCTGGTGGAGACAAATGCTACTTGAGAAACAAGGTAGCACTTGGCAGACAGTTTTGCAGGAGAACAGCAAAGCCTGCCTAGCCCTAAAGGGGTTAAACAGCGCTTGCATGAGCTGTGGTGGAGGTATTTCCCATTTCCTTCTTCCTGGCTTCATTGCCCGAGGTGCACTTTATATTAATTTTCTTTTTTTATTCTCCCATAGAAAATCCAACTCTCTGGAGGAGTTGGTAGGTTCCAGCTCTGCTCTGCGTTTACAGACTCAACTAATTACCCAGATAATAGGGCAGCGCGCTGAGAAAGCCTGTGGTAAGGGCATTTCCTGTGACGCAAGGTTAGGCAGATAAAATGCCTGGAGCCAGAGGGTTTTGGATTAAGCCATTCTGGGAGACGTTTTTAATTTATTAGCACCATTTTTAAAAAATAAATTAAAAGCTTTTTTTAATGCATGGAAATTTGCTCTTTCCAAGTGATTTATCTCCTTTGTCTGATGAGCAGAGGAGCTGGCAGGGTTGTGGATGGGGGAGCGAAAAGTCAGAGAGATAGGAAGCAGCAGGGTCATCTCAGGCAGAGGGGATGGGCGAGGGCTGCAGGGCCTCTCTGAACTGGTTCCCCATCATGTCAGTGTCAGGTACAGGCTGGAGATGCCTGAACAACCAGAGGAGCAGCACTTTTAGGGCAGATCATTGCTATTTTGGCTGTAGCCTTGAGACCTTCAGCATTTTGGGCTGGTCCTGGGGAGCAGCCACTTGTTTCTCATCCCTGCCTCTGCCCTGGGAGCCACCTTAGCCCTGCTGTAGGCTGGGGAGACAGGGTGCTCCTGAGACACGTTTTCACTCTCTGCCAATGTCAGGGTCTTGTCTGGGTGCGTGTGCCAGGGCAGGGAGGAGCCCTGGCCCCTGCTTTTAAAGGATCTAGTACATTGTCCAGGAGGCCTTCAGGAAGAACGTGTCACATAATGACATTTACACTCTTATTTATACTGTGTCTTTGGGAGAGGGCTAAAAAGTGCCAAGTATCACCCATTTCGACCATCTAATACCTGGTTTTATGGCTCAGCGAGGCTTGGGGTTTCTTCCCACAGCCCTGCAGCATTGCTCTGTGTCATCTCTCAGACTTATGGGAACTGGTAAGGGAATCTCACTACATTTCAAGGCAATTTCGAAACCCTATTGGGAATTTGGCAGAGCAGCTCTGACTTGCTTCCAGCCCATGTGCCCATGTTTCCTTCCCAGAAAGAGGAGGCCGAGGGGGCTGGTGAACAGCCAGATCTTGCCCTGACAGAGAAAGTATTCTTGGAGCTGCTTTCTCCAGCTACATGCTGATGTTTGACCGGTTGAGACCTGGCGGCTCTTGCACATCTACCTGCCCCCTCATCAGCATGGAAAACACAGAGCTGCTCTTGCTCTATACATGGCAGAGCTGACTTGTGCATGGTAGCTGCAGGTCAGTGCAGGGGAAACATGAAGTCATTCATCTGGCTTCATTTCACCTCTTTCTAGATTGCTGCCCTCCTAAAATATCAGGACTTAAGACCTCTCTAAGAACAGAGATGCTCCACTGGGATCTGTTTTTGCAGAAATGATAGGACCTGGAGTAGGCACCTGGTGTGATTGTACATAGGCAACTTGCACACTGCTGAGACCTGCATGGGGCAGTGGATGCTGTTTCTTTTAAAGTTTTGGCTGCATTTGGTAAAAACAGACATTTCCCTGTCTAGCTCAATATGAGAAGAAACATTTCCCTTAGAGGAACAGAGGTTTCTGCACCTAGAACTTCCTAGGCTTTTCTAAAAAGCCCAAAACAATTTTTTTTCCTTTCAACTTCTACAGTTCAACTGTTATGCCTGGCTTATAATCAACATCTGGCCACAAATACTCATTTTAGGAACCCTGGAGAAGTTTCTGCCTTCACCAGCTCTTACTATCCTGCTGCCTTCCAGGAGGTAATGCCCACGGGGTAACTGAGAGCACAGTTTGGCCTCCACAAGCCAAGAAAATGTGCTAAGTGCTGTCAACAGAATGTAATCATAATTTGAGTTAAAGGGTATGTGCGGAGACTGTAATAGTCTCCACATGCACAGGAACTGGGAGGTGGTATGTAGATGCAGGTCTAGCAGCTTGGCTGGGTTGTTGCAGCCAAATGCTCAGCTGTGTTTTGCCACAAAGCTTGGCCAGCTTTGGTCAGCAGGGTAGATGAGTGCTGGCAATTAACATGAGGGGGATGGCTCCACCTGAGGAACAACGTGTTCCTCAGAGATCAGTGACTTGAAATACTTGCTGGCTTAGAGGTAAGAATTAGATGCTCAGGCCAAGAGGAGCAAAAGCCAGCACACTCTCTCTTGAAGATGTTCCTTCAGTGTGATCAGATGCAAAGGAGAGTCTGGAGCTCTTGCCCACAGCACTGTTCTTGCAGCTACAGGCAGCTGGTGCAGAATGCGGGCTGCGGGATACTCGTATGCACAAGTCTGGGCTGTCAGAGCCTGAACACAGGCAGTGGTCAGGCAGAGCCCTGCTCCAGGGGGACAGCCCCTGGAGGTGGAATACTCCCAGGGACAGGACTTCCACAGCTGCAGCCTCGCAGAAAGCCCTGTCCCTGTTCCTGCAGTGCTATGCAGTCCTGTCCCTGTGGGAACTGAGAGCAAGAAAGGGAGACGCTGAGCTCTCCTGAATGCTGGGCAGCATCTCAGATGGGCAACAAAAGGTAAAGGAAGTGCTAAAGCAGGAGCAGAGGGGAAGAGAGGGAAAATGAACTTTCAGCACAAGTGTCTGTGGAAACTGAATTATTTCCCAGGGCAATGGAAGCCCTTTAGTCTTTCCCACAGTAAATAAGGGGCCAGCTTCTTCTCTGCAGCTCCATCCTGCTTGGGATGGGCAGCACGGTGGCTTTAACCACCCTGGCTGCAGAATAAGCTTGCCCTGATGTAGGCTGTGATGTTGCTGCATGGTCTGCCTGGGTTATAGCCCAAACGGGGCTTTCTTCCATCAGCAAGTCCGCCCCTCCCTCCTGCAACTTGCCTGCCTTTGTGCTGCCCGGACGCCATGACTCTGTGCTCACATATTTGCCTGCACCCACCATAAATGACTGGGGAGAAAGCCAAGCTGGCACAGTGATGGAGGAGACCCGTGGGTCACCAGAGGAGACCATCTAGCAGCCTCCCTTCCCACATCATCCCTGGCACAGTTCAACCTCTCCCCAGCTGAGCCCTTCTGGGTGGCCCCAGGATGTGCCAGTCTGAAAGTAAGAGACAATGCGCGTCGTGGTCCTGCCCCTGAGGAGTGCGTCTGGGGACCAAGGGCTTGCCTGTTGCTTCCACTCTTGCCTGATTGCTGCTGCTGGCACCGTGCTGGGCACAGAGGGGCCCCGTCTCCTTGAGTGGCACTTGAATGCTGGGAAGCATCACCTCTTTTTTTGCCGTGACCTGCACCCCCTAGTTCTCCTTGGCAAGGAGTGAGGGCCTGGCTCTGACCCCAAGGCCTGTGTGAAGGGACATGCTTCTGCACAACTGAAGGCAACAGGCACCTCTTGCAGTCTTTCAGAGCCTTAATTTATTTGCTTGTTTATGTTTCCTCCTAGGCCATTGCACAGCACATGAGACCCAAGCAATTGATACTGCTGTTAAAAGCACAGTGTGTGCAAGGCAAGGCCACCAGATTTAACTCTCTTTGAACTCAGGGTGACCCATCTGCTGCTAATGAAGATGTGTCCTAAAGGAGAGTTCATTTCTGCTTCCCATCTTCCTCCGAGGTCTCCTGACAGACTGCCTACCCAGCCATGCCAAGAACATGGTGCAAGCTGAAGGAAGCTGGCAATGGGTGGTGCCAGGTGACTTGAGACCATCTCAAAGAGAGGTATTCCACAGATCCCCAAGGATTTTACCAGCCTTGAACTCAAGACAGCCCCTTATTCTGCTGGAGTCAGGTGTTTAGGAGGCTTTGGGACAACATGCCTGTGGTGAGGGGGTGGGGACACCCCCCGGGGAGAGCATACATGCAGGCTCTTGGGACTGCACCAAGACTCGACTTGTGTCCAGGGCCTCAGAGCCCCCTCCCAGCCACTCTGCCCACATGTGCAGACCCCTCTGCAGCAGCAGCACAGCTAGACCAGCTTGCACAGGCGCAGGGAGAAAGTCCAGTCTGCCACCACCCCAGGAAGCATCATGCCCTCCATGGGCTGGTGCCTGGAGCCAGACCTGCTGCTGCTCTCTGTGCGTGGCAACGAGTAAAACATGCAGTGTGGCTGGCCCAGAGACACCAGCCCTTTCCTGTGGGCTGTGCTGGAGGGCATGAACACACACGAGTTCTTTAGGACAGAGAAGAGAAGAGGTGACTCACAGGGTTTCCAAGCTGTGCAGCCCATCAAAGCCATTGGCTCCCAGGCTTTGGATCCGGTTGTTGTGCAGGTGCCTGTGGACAAAACAGAGATGGTCAGTGCAGGTGCAAGCTGACTTTTTCCTGCCACTGTGAGCCATGGCCCAGGGACATCCTGCAACTGGAGCACAGCCTGGGCTGGGCTGACAAGGGGTGCTACAAAGTCCCCTCTCTTGCCCCATGAGACACATGCTAGGTGCAACAGTGCTTGCAGAGCAGCTACAGAGCTCCCATTTCTCCCAGGAAACCCAGGCTGACATAGGACTTTCCCTGAGACCTCCACTTTCACAGCTGCCAGGTGAGTTTGGATGAACATGCTTAAGCAAGAAGCTTCAAGAAACACCCTAGATCTCACCTTACATTGTGCCCAACCCTACAAAGTGCTGTGTGGCTTCAACAGTTGCCCACGGACACCGGGTGCTATCTAAGGACACAGCCATATTTAGACTCCTCAGAGCCCTAGTAGTAGCAAGAAGGCTTTGAGTTCAAAATCATCCTGTTAGTCACAGTTTATTATCTTTACTTGCAAAAAAATGAAAATGCTGCCAGTTCCTGGATTTAGCTCCAGTCTGACTGCAGTGAAAGTTGTCTTTAGTTTAATGGTTCAGAGTGGTTAAATTGCAGAGGCCATGCGACAGGCTGATGCACATTCTCCACCCCAAGGCAACAATTTTTTCCCTGTTCCCCTTCATCGTGGTGCTACATGCCATGAGCCAGTGCTTAAGGGCTCTGGATCTCCCAGCCTTAATGTTGGTGCTGAGGGCCCCTGCAAAGCCACCTGGGGTATTTTTTGCTTTGGAAGCTCCATAGGTGATGAGTTTCTGGAGTCCCATGTGATGGGTTTTCTGTTTCCACGGGCCCCTTACTCCAATGTCTTAGTTTTTGGGTAAACCCAAGACCTTATTTCCTGGATTCTTCCTTTCCGATGTCAGAGCCTCTGTGTGTGTATGTGCACATCTGAGTGTTTTTGCCATCTGGCTTCCTTTGCAGCTGGTGGGAGCTGCATGGCTAATCGTGCATGTTCCTCTGAAGTCCTACTCAAGGGCACCTTGAAGTTCATCTAGAGAGATCTTGTGGGCAGCCGCAGGAAAGTCTGCTGAAAAGCAGAAGACAACCCACTGCTACCAGCCTACACTTCTGCCAGCCTGCGCTTCAGCACATTAGCGATGTCCGTGCTTCCACTGGGATGGTCTGTGTGGAGAAATGCCCGCTGAGGAGGTAAGGTCCTCTGGGGCAGGATATCCTCTTTGCTGTCTGTCAGGGTGGGTTTCCCCATGAGTTCATTGTACAGTTCAGGTTCTTCTTTAACGCGGAGTCATGTGTGGTGAACCTGCTGCCACACAACTTGCCTTTTGTCCCTTGCCCATGCTCAGGGACACACCAGCCTTTGTCCAACAGTGCTGCCTCCTTCCAAAAGCCTGGGGGAGACTCCACTGGCTGGCAGGTGGATCAATGACTTTTTTTGTTATTTGCTGCTTGATCTAAATCTGTCTTGGCTTGAAAAATCTCTTACTCCACCTGGATTCAAGTGTGAGCTGTTTGGCTGAGCACAGGCAGCTCCCACTGCCAAATATTCTAGGGTAAAACAGGAGAGAGCTGGGAGTGGAAGAGCAGCCAGGCTCTAGGGCAGTTTGGTAGGGGCTTGCAAAACAGAAACCAGCCCAAGACGGATGTTTGTCATTGGGATGAGAACATACAAACATTTCAGAGGAATGGGAAGGGAGGGGAAAGATATGTGATAAAATGTTTGCTCCTTTGAGCAAACAGGAAAAAAGAAAAGGATGTTGCCTGCAAGAAAACTCTTAGAGGAGAAAAGAAGCTGAGATCAAAATCAGAATCTTACAGGAGAAATTTCTCTTGTCACAAGAAGAGAAATTTGTCTCCAGGTGTTTTCATCTATCAAATGTTATGGGATAGGTTCAGATCATGTTGCCCTTACTTGGCACTTCCAGTGCAAGATGGTGCCAACCGTTTTGGGTCAGTCTGAGTACTGGATACTGCATCTGGCAAATGGAGTGTTTGGATCTGGAGTTGCTCTGCAATTGCAGCAAGAGGTACCACAGGAACCCTGTGCCCCACACCTCTGTCTGCTGGGAGGGGACAGCGTGGGGAGAAAGGAAATGCTGAATGCTAGAGGAGATGTGAGCTCCCTGGAGCTTTGTCAGGGTGGTACAGCAGGACACCTTGTCTAAGCGTGGATGTGCTGGGCAGCTGACTACCGTCTCTCAAGTCAAGCAAGGAGACAGAATAGAAAAGCAGTCACCTGCTGTGTTTCTATTTGGCTCTAGAGTGCTTTGTTTGGAGACAGAGTAATGAAAATCGTTAGAAGGAAGTTCTTTGTTGGTAAGAAAATTATGAGCAACCAAAGAGGAGAGTTATAAAAAAATTTGCAGTCCAAGCTGAACTCTAGAGTTGTCCAAGCTGAACTCTAGAGTTGTTACCCAACCACATGGCAATAATAGAAACATTAGAGTTGCAAAGGTAAACACTTGAAAAGATGTTCCTTTCTTCCATCCTGCCTTCCCCCCCACCAGTAAACAAAGTTCAACAAGTAGAGTTGCAACATCTCCAGTGTTCGTCAACTTGAGCTCAGCCCACATGACGTTCTATTCTGCCCCGTAAATTACAGCTGGTTTGATAGCAGCTCGAGATACTTGGTTCTGCGCTATAAAAAACCCTTCTGTGATGCAAAAACATGAGAAGTCTTTAAGCCCTTGCCGTTCCTACTGGAGCTTGTACCCACCACCGCCCTCAGTAAGAGCAATGAACTTTAAGATGTGTCTCCCTTTGCAGGTCAGCAGCACGATGGAGTGAGGCTGGTTTGTGGCAATCATCCATGACAGTAGCTTTGCCCGGGAAGGAGCAAGACAGTCATTGCTTTTTTGTGGGCTGGCATGCAGACTGCTTTTCAGTTATGCACCTCCATTAGAAAACAGTGATATCTTTGCAAAAGTGATTATCACAACTGACTTCTGGCGGGGTCGCAGGTTTGCCCAACATGCTCCTGCAGCAGCACGAGTGCTACCAGATGTCATGAGGCTGGCTAGCTCCTCTGCTGTGTCAGGTGAACCCATGCTGCATCTTGCTGAAAGGCAACATAAATTACAGTAGCTGCAGAATTCCGAGTGGCCACGATCCCCCAGACAGGCTAGGGAGAGGTGCTTCGTCTAGGTTGGTGTCTCAGGTGATGAGACTTTAGAAGCACACCAGAAAAAAACCAACCCTACAAGATTAATTTGTGCCCCTCAAAAAAATGCACAATTGTTTCTAGAAGGAAGATTTTCTATCCTCGCCAACAATTTCTTATCATGAATTGGGCATAAATGCAACTTTTTCGAATCACCCCTGCAGCACTCCTAGTAAAATTTGTTTCATTTTCATGTCACTTCCTTTTCCTGTTATTTTTCAGTGGATTAATTTTGATTTTTCTAGTGGATTAAAAGACCCTGGAGAACAGTCTTGTACTGAACTGGGAGTGAGTCCAACACAGGCATTAGCACTGTGAGCTCTAACTCTGGAAGAGCCACCTCCAAGGTGACAGGGCATTTGTCTTACACACAAAGGAAGGCAGCTTCAGCTAATGTGCTAAATACTCATTTAATAAAGGTGCTTGTCTGCATGAACAAGAGGGTAGACTGTAAGGAAAGGGAAATTATATTACATCTGCGTTATGCACTGGTGAAACTGGCTCTGGAAGGCTAAATGTATTTCTGGTACCCACATTGTTAACCGGATGTTGATAATTTGAAATGGGTGCAGAGAAGAGCAATAAAAATGATCCGAGGTCTGGAAAAAACTAGAATGGAGACTGAGAAAACTCAATCTGTTTAGCTTATTAAAAATAAGATCAAGGGGATGAATGCAGTGTAATGTATAGGATTCTTCCTGGTTAGAAAATGGGTACTAAAATGGTTCTGTGATTTAGTGGAGAAAAGAATAATAAGAACAAATGTCTGAAGTCAGAGCCAAAGAAAATTCAAATGGGAAATATGAGCTTTTTTTTTTTTGTTGTTGTTTTTTTTTGTTAACACTATGGATGATTAACCACTGGAACAAACTACAAGGAAAAGTGGTGGATTCTCCATTGCTTTCATTTCTAATGACTTCATTTTTTCTTCTTAAAAAGGACAAATAAAAACATTTTCCATCAGTTATTTGCATTAGATGATTTGAACCAAGTTAAAATCTGACATGATATGAATTCTCCCACTGGACCAGCCATTGCCATGAAAAATTTCCAGCTCTATTGTGGCAAAATCATCCTTTTCCTCAACCTGGCCATAGATAAGGAGAGAAACCTAAATCATAAATGGTGCAAATTCCCATGGAATATTTCTGTCAGTGAAGGACCAGCATGCAGCTTGTCTGGTGAAGAATAAAGCTTGATCAGAAGTGACGTTCTCAGGGGTACATTGGAGTGAATGGGACCCAGGTGTTCCAAGCAATATTGTTTTTAGCAATAATGAACTGCACATACCTGGCACTCTCCACCAATACCTGTGTTCCCAAGAACTTCTCAAAGAGGGACTTGTTAAGTCCCTTGTACAGGTGAAGGTAGTGATGCACAGTGATGATTAATCTGACACTGACCTACCAGACTGGGGTTTGTTGTGCTGGGGAGCTCTGAGTCCCACAGATGTCAGCAGAATCTACTGGCGCTCAACTCCCCTGAAAAGCAGGGATGGGATATTTGATGTTTGCCCCCAGGCAGGGAGGACACTGAAAGTCAGTGGTCCCTTTTGGAAGTTTTGGCCAGAGTAACACCAGAACAAGGACCAAAACAGGAAAAGGGAACCCAGGAGTCTTGGAAACCAGTTTTCTCCTCTGGTCACTAAACTATAATGTTAGAGAGCTCTATCATGTCCTTACATGATAAAAACTGTAAGAAAGAGAAATTCTGCTAAATGCCCTTCATTTACTATCTTCAGATCTCAACATGTTCAGATGGAAGGTCTTATTGGGTGACCTCAGAGGGCAGCACTTGCAGATGAGTGGCTTTTCCCTGACAATAGATCATCAGCTGAAATTCAGGTTGCATGAAGGTAAAGTGCTGTAGAGGAGGGGAAAACCAGCCTTATATGAGCATATGCAGTAACAGGCTTTTAAATATCTACAGGAAGAAGGTCTTGGTGTTCAGTAGCTGTCAAAAAAGCAAATCAAATGATAGAGATGACTAGAAAAGAGAAAATAGGCTACAGAATGGCATTATGCCATTGTATAAACTGGCATTAATTTTTGTCTTTGCTACAGAGAGTAGTTCTGCGTCTCTCCATCTCAAAGGTGTGGAGGAACAAACAAGTGTGATACGTAGATTAACTTCTGATTGGAAAACAGCTGACTGGATATGGACTAGAAAAGCCATGAGAAGGGACGTGTATGACAGACAGTAACAAAGACAGAGATGGCACAGAGGAGGTAGAGACAGAGTACAATAACTAGAGGGTATTAAGCAAAACTAACAGGTAGTGGCACAGAAACAGCTTTCCCATAGTCCTTGTTTTCAAAAGACTTCTGACCAGGTAGACAAGGGTCAGGGCCAGGTAAGAGAGGTGGAGCATCTTTTTTGCATTATGGGGCCAAGTTAACTCACTGGCTCCAAGCTCACTGCATGTGAAGCAGCAAACGCTGGGTCCTTTTGACAGCGCCATGTTCAGCATTGCAGGGATGTTTGAGTCAGTGGGGGTTCCAGGAGCTAAAGCTCCCTGTGGAGCCAAACAGTGAAGGATCTGGGGTTTGACCTAATTTGCTCTAACATAAGGGATCACCTGTTACCTGATGAAAGTAAAACTACCCAAAGACTCTCTCTAGCCAGATCCGTCATTACAAGGCTGCAGAGCAAACCGCTCTACTGCTTGGCCTGTTCAGGAGAGGTCACTCCAACTCGGTGTCCCATCCACATCCTAGCATCTCTGCTGAGAGTGCTCACAGCTCCTTTGGTGACACCAAGAAAGAAGGGAACTGCCACCCATTGCAGAGAATGTGGCAGCAAGGGGGAATTCTTGGCTATGGTTCCAAAATTTGTCCATGTGTGATTCTACTGCAGGACTAGTGGACCTCTCTGGGGACTGGGGCTGAAAGAGGTGTTGTGATTCCTGGTTTGAGAGTTCACTTTCTGCTGAATTCAACTGACAGAGGAGATGAGGGACACTAATGAGAACTGCTGTCATGCACTTTATCAGCCTGTCAGCACAGCAGCATGGGGGTTTCAGATGCTTGCTTCTAAATTAAAAAAATATTTTATGCCTGAGAAAGAAGACAATTTTTGTAAAAAAAAAAAAAATAAATGCTTCATACGAATAATTGGCTGAAAAATGTTCAGGCCTGTTTCTGTTTGCAGATGCTAAGATACATTCTGTCCTGAATAGACCAGGCTTGGAGATACATCTTCACTGTCCTGTTCCCATGACCCACTCTGATCAAACAAAGTCTTGTGCCATCAGCAGCACAGTGCCAGCATCACAGCACGTGAAGCCCTTGTTATCAAAGCTGGGAAAAGGATGGCATCAATTACTGACACTCATAGATTTCATGATGAGTGATTTGCGTGAGGCTCTGCTTACTGAACACCCTGCAGCCCTATTTGGCAACCTGTAGCAACGATAGGTGGGAATAAGATCAGGGAAATACTCAGCAGAGGTGTAGTTTATCGGCAGAGACTGAATTCCTTAACTTATTCCAGACTGAGGCTTCTATACTCTGCTGGTGGTGCTTTGAGTGAGTGCAGGGTGACCACTCACATCTCTCCCAAAGACCCAAGGTGTGTGGGGGAGGAAAAGCACACCTCTGCACCCAGGAAGGTCATGCCCTTAGCCATGGTCAGCTGTGTCCATGAGTATTAATCAGGCTGTGTATGAGATGAAAGATTCCCTTGTGCTCCTCCACATCTGCCCTTGGCTCTTCTCCCCCAGGTACTCATTCTAATACCTCTCAGGCAAGAAGTTTCCCAATATTTATGGTACCAGCCAGCTCTTCTCCATCTACGTGCGAATTCAGACACTTGAAGAGAAATGCATGTATATGTCACCTGTGTCCTGGTAGGGCAAGTCTCCTCCTGACCTTAGTGCCTAGCTGGGCTGGCTTTTGGCAGGGGTTGCTTCTCACCTTGGTGGGTGAGTCTGAGGCAGGGAAACATCCCTGCAGGGGTGCAGGAAGAACACTGGGTGACTTTCCACTGGCTGCGTGATGACAGGGCTATGCATGGAAGCAGGGGAGATTTATGGGGCCAGTTCTGCCAAACACTTGTGATGCCACAAAAATTTATCATTGTGTCCCACAGTGCCTGGCAGGATCACACGTGTTCTATTCCAATTGTCTGTGGTGGGACATTATTCTCTCCCTTGTGACCTAATGGTCAATGACTTTTATTTCTTGAGCTTGCCTGTTTAATTAAGGAGTTGCTTTTCACCCAAAGTATGGGATAAGCCAGAATGAAAGCAGCATGCTTTTGAGACTGAAATAAAACCCCAAATGTCAGCTCACCCGCTGTGCTAGCTATTAAAGCTGAATGAAGTGGTTGCATTATGATGGTCATGGGATGCCTTGTAGAATGAGCACTATTGTGGGTGAAAACTACTTATTTGACATTTCTCAAGTTGCTTTTAGCATTTCTCCTAAATAAGCCTCTATGCTTTGTCTAAACAGCTGAAGTTGATGCTTGATAAAACTCTGGACTGTGCTCTGTCCAAGCGCTTTCTATGCTAGATGGCTTCAGTAAACACTTTAAATTTTGAAAGCGAAATAATTGCTAAACTTTCACTAAGGCACCACATGCTGAGGTTACTTAATACCCTGATATGAACATATTAGCAAATGAAAAGGTAGCATTTCATGTCAATACAGGAGCTCTAAACTAGTTGGCAATCACACCTGAATTTGCTAATCAACACCAAAAAGGTAATGACTAGCTAATTTGCACATGTAAACTTCCTTTTAAAAGCTAAATAATATGCAAGCCTCTGTTGATAGAAAGGATGCACCTCCTGACATAACTGCCAAAGACATCGGTTTGCCTTTTGATTACAGGCTGTGGTGTGTCTGGCTGCCTATGGAGTAAATGTTTCCCTCCTGGGCCAGGTATCTATCTTCTCAGAGCAGCACTGTTCTCTACATCGCTCTGAACACTGTCAGTAAAATGTTTATAATGCAAACTGGATGACAACAACATGCACCATGGGGTTGTGATCACTGCAAAGAATAGGTCATCTGCATATATAACACAGTTATGCAAATAGGCACGTGCAGGCTTGGACAAGGTGTTGAGGTTAGACCTTTTGTTCAAAATCATATTTGGCCAAAAAATTTTCTTGGCATGTTTTCCAAGAAAAAAACAAAGTTGTTCTTTGACCTGACTGCAAGTTGTTGCAGTTTTATTTTTTTTTTTCATGTTGATATAAATTCCTGTAGCTTTAACACAAGGATTGGAGGGAAAAGAGAAATTATAAGTTTTTTATTGCTTGAATCTTCGGGGGGGGGGGGGATATCTGCTGTTTCTATGTACTGATTTATTTATTTTTTTAAATGCAAAACATTTTTTTACTATCAAGGGAGCTTTTTGGCTCTTCAGTGAAAAGTGGGGAAAACGTGAAAAAAATCAAAAGAGGCAGATTTAGCATTTCGTATCAAATGGCAAGGATTCCTTGACTCTCAGTGAACAAAATCCCTGCCTGCTGCCCCTGCAGCACAAAGCTGCTCCTGGGGAGTGACCACCAGGTCTTCTTCCCACGGGGGAGGAGGACCCTGTTTGCCAGGCACAGTCAGCACCTTGTCCCAGCCGGAGGATGCTGTGGCTGCGAGGGAGGAACAAGCAGAGAAGGCTTACAGCACCACGAGGCTGCTGAGGTTCTGGAAGGCGTAATCAGGGATGTGCCAGATTTGGTTGAGAGCCAGGGTCATGGCTTGCAGCGCTGGCAGGTGGTTCAGAGCTTGGACAGGGATCTCCGTCAGGGCATTATCGTCCAGCCACAGGTGACGCAAGGAGAGCAGCCCCTCAAAGCTCTTCTCGGGCACCACAGAGATAAGGTTTGCATCCAGGCGTCTGAGTGGAAAAGAAAGGGTGGGGGTAAGTGAGAGACGGATCTAGCATTGCTGTGTGCCCGCAGTGTTATGCAAAGGGAGTTTTGATGCTGAGGGGGATGGATTGATGGCCAAGGAGATTGGATTAGGCTGTAAATAGTGATTAGCATAAGGAGGTATCGGTGCAAGGCTCCTAACTGTGCTTGGAGATGTCTGACCTCTGCCAAGGATGATCATTTCTCGATGGCCATTTAGAGCTGCCAGCTGATGGCAGCTTCTTAAACAAAGTGGTTGAGCTAAGTCCTTTCACATGGACCTACCAGATGGACAGTGGACAGCTGTGGCTTGCAGGCACCCCCCTTAAAAATGAGCATCAAAGCTGCATCCCCTGGGGCTGGGCTTGCCAGGGATCTGCCTGAGCCGATCTGCAGAGGCACAGCCCTATTTGGGGCACCCCACAACCTGCTTAGACCCACTGCTGTGGGATGTGCAGGACAGTCAAACTGTGTGGCCAAGGCCCCATTGCAGGAGAAAAGGCTTTGTCTGGAAATGCAAAATATGTGGCAGTCCTGCTTGGGGTCCTGTGTTTGATCCGAACTGCCAGAGCTACCTGCAAAATCACCGCAAACGAGTCAGACCATATGTCATGGTGCAGGAATTAAGCCTGTGCTCTCTGTATCGCACATGTTCAGGCCTTTCTTTCTTCTGGATTTGCCAATAGCTTTTTTCTTTTTTTATAATCATGGAAACCTTAAGGCAGTTGAATCTGAGGTTTAATTTGGTGAGAAACTTTAATTTTTAAGACTTGTTTTTGTTCCAAATTAGAATGAGAAGCCAAAAAATATTAAGCTTATTAAGAAAAAAAAAAGTTAAAAAACTAGGTTTGGAAATCATCTCTCTTAAAGATCTTTTATTTCAACAATGGTGCACAGGATACAATGTGTTATCTTAGATTTAAAAATCAAAATATAAGAGGAAAACACTTCAAATTTGGATGAAGTACCAGGAACCAATTATACCAAGGAGAAAGCAAATTCTGTTTTCCATCCATGGCCAACAGAGCTTATTTTATTTTTCTGAACTATCTAAAGGAAAGATCTCTGAATTCAAATTGCAAAGAGAAAGCACTTTGTCTTAGCAAAGCATGGGAGAAGGTAGTTAACAGAACTGTCACGGCCCAGCCCTTGAATCAACACTCCTCCATAAAGGAACGTGCTATAGAAATCAGTATTTTTGACTACAGAAAGGAATACTTCTGATGAAAATTGGACACTGGAACAGACCCCCAGACGCTGTTTTCCTCCCCCCACCCCCCCAGCAGCAGACCCTTTTCCAAAGAGCACAGACATTCACAAACCACTTCCCAGCACCCTGCAATAAACTTCTAGTCTGCAGGAGGAGGCCAAATGCCCCACCATGTGCACAGAGCAGGGAAGAGGCCAGGTGCAAACAGTGGTCTCTGTGGGGTAGGGGTGGTATTTCCTGGGTGAAATTCTCAGATGATCCTGGAAAACAAACTTTTTCCTATGCCGCAGAGGGAAGCATTTCCTGCACTGGCTGGTCTGAGCTGGATGGACAAAGCTGGAGATTTGTACGTGGTCAAGAAGTGCAGTCAGACCTTCCTGAGATCACCCTTGGACAACTGCCCTTTAAATGCAGTGTACAAGTCTTGATACAACATCACCTCAAAATGAAATGATACCCCAATGTGGATTAAATAACTATTTTGTTACTTCCATTTTGCCACATCACCACATTTTTCCAAATTGCAATACGCTTGCATTGCTGCAAAGCAGCATTTCCTGGTGTAATGCTGTTCAGCTGAGAGTTTTTTAGCCAGCTCTGTTGATTCCTCTGTGGATGACAAAAGCACATCGCACCCAAAGCTCAGCTCAGTTGCCACCAGGTTTGAATCTTTGCTCAGAAGACTGACACAAAATGGTGTATATTTTCCTCTTGAAGAGGGTGGGCACATTGCAAGTTCTACCTCAATTTACCTCCTGTCACCAAGACTACAAATAATTTGGAGCACAGTATCATTTATCTTCCCAAGAAGACAAATCCAAAGAATAAAAACCAGAAAAGCAAACCCTACAGCAGCCCAGGGTAAGATTAAAGACTCTATTTGAAAAATTTCATCAAAATGTTTTGGGACAAACAAGAACTTTTTAACCAAAATTAAAACTTGTGTGGGAAATGTTAATCTTTGCTTAATTTTTCCATTCCTTCTTCAGCATAAGAATTCTGTTAGTTTTTGGCATCATAATCTGTTTTTTTTTTTAAAAAAAAAAAAGTACTGCTTACTTTTCTCAGAGACATTCTTTCATCCAAATCCCTATATGTTTACTGAAAATTGTTTTAAAGTGAATGCTCTGTTTTAAGTTTAATTAATTAAAGAACAGACAATGAAAATATCCACTGGGAATAGTTATCATTTTTCAAAACCAAATTAAAATTTCAGAAACAGAGATGCTGAAACAGAGGCAAGGGCTGGTACACCAGGCTGAGCTGTCCAAGGCAGGGATGGTTTGTGGCAAGGCAGCGGGGTGGGCCCTGAGACTGTCTGGCTTTATGTCCATACTTTGGCCACCAGCTGCTGGGCAAAGCCACAGACGTGAGCCACGAGGGAGTCTAGCTTCAGTGTGATGGTGCCCCAGGTGTTGGGGAAATTTACCGTTAATGCTGATGTATCTGCTCCATGGCTGTTTAGCATATGCTCAGGACAGGCACTTTTTAAAATCCATGGCCATAGGTACGAGAGAAGTGCCAGTGAGGTAGCATGGCTCCTAGGCAGATTTTTGTGAGGTGCTTGGACACCTCCCTGCCTTTGTGGATCCCTATGGTTAGTATAGGCACGATAATTGAAGTTCATCTAACGAGTTTGTTAACTCTTCTGGATGGCCACTAGCTTTGGACATGCTGCAGCTCCCAGCTAGGCTCTGCTCCACGTCTCTGTGCCCTGCCATCAGTGAGAGGTCACCTCTGCAACACCCAAAGGAACCCCAAGTCTTCTGTCCCCTCACCTCCACATGGGCTGCCTGGCGGCAATGTGGAGCATTGTGGGGAGCATGGCCACTGCCCCTGAGACACTGTGGAGAGCAGCACGCTCAGGGAGTGCTGGTGAGCTCCAGCCTCATAACTGCTGCCTTAACCTGGTCCAGAGGGTGAGAATCAGACCCCAGCCAGACTCCCCAGTGAAGAAAAAAGGGAGACTTTCTGCTGGTTGCAATGAGCTGGACAAGGACCTGAGCAACCTCAGAAACAGCAGCCTGCTCGGACCACAAGACAGCAGCTATCTGGAGCTAATGAAGTTAAAATTAGGAACAAGGACGTGTCCAGGTGAAGGTATTTCACACACAGAATGAGGGGCAGGATCCCTTATGTGCCTTTGCAACATTGAGAAGGGAACAGGGAACATGGACTAAGTGATGGCTGCCTTCCTGGTACCAAAAGTTCTCTGGGTTATTTAATTGCTCCTTGGGGAGCTGATGGCTGTTTCTGGAATAGAGGTGCATTCTTTCTAATAAAAGCTGTGCATGTGGGTATTGCTAATTGCTATGGCTTTCAGACAGCTCTCCACTCTCTTCTGGAAGGAGAAAAGCTGAAGTTCTTGGCACAGAGTTGTTAGTAATTATATCAATTATACTAAACAAAAACCAACCCAACAGTTCTCTCCTTTCTTCAGTGTGTGACTCTGGCTCTGTAAGTGTTTTGTTATGATTTATACCTAAGATAATTGGGCTGATTAGTGGGTAAATTGGACAGTGCAGGCTGGGGCTGGCTCCTCACCTTCCATGGAGATGTTTTAATCTTTATTTCACCAAATCACTCAGTTGGTTTTCCTTGCAAGCATTAACCCGTTTGTTGTTTACAGAGGAAGATGCCTCTTTCATGGAGCTGCTGAATGGCTTAGAAGTGGGACTTCATCTCACACCTGCTGTTAGGTCTGGAGAGTGGATGACACAGTGGTCTCCAGATGTCTGCATGGACAAAATTTCCAAGTGACTTCACAGGCTCAAGCAAGGCACTTCAGAGCATCATCCTGTCCATTGGAGGCAAAAGGAGCTGATTTTAAGTGGGACATTCAAGAACCACGTCATATGAAAATCACCAGCTCCTTGAAAGTCTCAGCTTCTGGGTGTAGACCTGCATCTACTGCTGATAGTTATGGGGCATTTATATGACTTCAACGTGACACTTAGTCAAAAGTCCTAAAAGTGCCTGGAATCACCTCAGATTTTACTCCGTTTTTGGTTTTATGGACTACAGGGATGGGGATAGAGGGAACTGACTGGGAAGCATGTCAAAAGTCCCTTGGCTTTTGGTCTGAGCCATTGACTGTGTCATCTTCGTTCACATCTGTGCTGAGCCATGGTGAGAGGAGCAGGTCAGCACCAAATGCAAGTATGTCTGAGCCCCACCAGCTGCTGCCTTTGCTGCTGCTGCACCAGTAGCAGCTCTGGGGAGCCAAAGGAACCCGCACGGGGTGGGAAAGGGAAGTCTTTCCTTGGGCAGGGCAGTGTCAGGTAGGCTTCATGTGGGTGCAGGGTTAGGAGCCCAACATGCCTCTGAAGAGCCACTTCATTCCTTTGAGCATTTTCTGTATTTGATAAAGGTTTGAGGAGGAATTGCCTGCCTTCTTGCCAGGAACAGTCTAGAGTTGATGCTAGGACCAAAAATATTTCTAGAAGGGACCAAGCATGTAGGGAAGTCCTTTTCTAATGAGAAAAGGTCAGGAGTGGGAGATTCCCCCTTCCCAGCGTGCAGAAGATAAGCCAATGCAATCAGTTCATCCATTCAGGAGGTCCAGGTGGTGGTGGTGCTATGTGCAGCTGCCAGTGCAGTGAGCATGTCATAAGTTTTGCATTAATTCTGACAGGTCAAGCTACAATCTGAGATCTTTGGTTTCCTGCACCACAGACCCAGCAGTTTTTAAGAACTGTCATGTTCCAAGAACTGTTTCCAGAGTATTTCAGAGGATGTACAAGTGCATTTCCTAGACATCTGTAAGCACATGCATCCTGTTGTCTGTAACATGACTGGCAGAAGTGTGCAGCAGTGGATAACCAGAAACAGCCCCTCTGTTCCCTAACAGATGTGGTGCAAATCTCAGGCTATGACTGGCAGAAGCAACTTTGCCCGTATCTTTCCAGTTCCTTCTGCCTGTGGAGCATTTACAGGGGGAGCTGCAGCCTAGAAACCAATAAAACCAGAAAGTGCCATGCTGTCAGGAAATATCCTGACTTCTGCTGCTGTGCTTCCTTCCTTGCACACAGTACAGACAATAATAGCTGGCTCTCTGTATGCCTTAGACAAACTATGTGCAGTAACTGGTCTGCAATATAAACTCTGATGTTCCTCCACTGCCTGCAGCCCAGTCACAACAGGACAGTGGGACCTCAGACTCCAGCCCATCCTCCCAGTATTTTTTGCAATATATAGAGCTATTATTTCCCTTGATAAAGTTGGAGAAAACTTTCCACCAAAGACTATACGCAGCGTTGGGTATACTGGGCTGGGCTGTTCTCTCTCCAAACCGAGGAGCTCCACTGCATCTCGACTCTCTGTCAACAGCAGAATATAGGACATAAAAAGGATGGTCTGGAGAGAGCTGTGACCCCGTGAAGGTGTTGAGGCCTGACCCAGCAGCACTGGGAGGCAGAGATGGTTGCCCACCCCTCCCTGAGTCCACCCCTTCCTCGGGGAGTGAGGTGCTCGCTGTCTTCCTTGGCCCCAGTGTGCATGTGTGTCGGCTGAACAGAGCTGATCTCACCAGAAATGTCTAATTGGTGCCTTCAGGCAATCATGTCTCTCTTCCTGTCTGAGTTTATCTTGAAAGGCTTGATTGAGTTACCTCCTATCCCATAATAGGATCTAAGTTCCTTGTAGTAACATAAGAAGGAGATGATGTCACTGCAGCTATTCTCCGATAACTTACTAATGACTGGGGCCAACACCTCAGTTCCTTTCTCAGGCAAAACTCCCAGACACACTGAGTCAGTACCTGGCTTGTGAGCTCCTGGGGGAATGTGCCGCGAGGAGCTGAGGGCACAGCGAGGGAGGATGGCTCCAGAGCCCTGCAAAGCGCCCTGCTCGAAGGCACTCTGTCCCCCTCTGCCAGGCTCCCCTGCAAGCCAGCTCCGTATGGGCTGCGCTTTCTGCGATGCACAGCACCCCATGGGGCCCAGATACACAGAGGTTCTGGGTCCCTGAGCCTGCCCAAACTGCCCAGGTGGGCAGCAAGGGCTCCTTCCATCAACTGATACCAAACGGGATAGGAGAAAGGCAGCCAGGGACGGACTACAGTGCTAACCTGGAAGGCTGGAATCTGGTTTTAATTTCTGCTCTGTCATGCCCTCGAGGTCATAATGCACTGCAGATACACTGGGAGAATGGACCTATTGGAGCGGGTCCAGAGGAGGTCACAAAAATGATCAGAGGGCTGGAACACCTCTCCTGTGAGGACAGGCTGAGGGAGCTGGGGTTGCTTCAGCCTGGAGAAGGCTCTAGGGAGACATTTATAGTGGCCTTTCAATACTTAAAAGGGGCTTATAAGAAAGATGGGGACAGTCTTTTAGTAGGGCCTGTAGGAACAGCACAGAGAATAATGGCTTTAAACTAAAAGAGGATAGATTCAGACTACATATAAGGAAGAAACTTTATGATGCAGGTGGCAAAACACAGCCACGGTTGCCCATAGAGGCAGTAGATGCCCCATCCCTGGAAACACTCAAGGTCAGGCTGGACAGGGCTCTGAGCAACCTGATCTAATAGATGTCCCTGCTCACAGTAGGGGGATTGGACCAGATGACCTTTAAAGGTCCCTGCCAACCCAAACTGTTCTATGATTCTGACTCTATGAATGATACATTACTGAATAGGTAAATTGTTGCCTTGTAGGCTCTCTGCCTCTGTCACAGAAGAGCTCACAGCCCTCAAGCAAGACTTGCAAGTGTTCACTAGCTCCATTTCCAGGCTGAAAACACTTGTGAAAATCATCTCAGGCAGCAAATGAAGGTTCAAGATGCAAATGTTCCCAGTTGGGTGTGGAACAGGACCTGGTGGAAAAGTTTGCAGGGCTCTGTTTGGACTGCAGTGAGTCTTCCTTCACTCCTGACTTAATGGGACATGTACCTCTGGGAAGCCCTCCACAAGGGATGCTCAGGAAATGAAATCAGAGCAATACCAAGACTCCACACAAAGTGCCTTTGGTACAGACAAGAAGGCTTTGTTATCCCCAGCTGCAGACACCTCCAAAACCCCTCAGGTCAGAACCGTGCAAGAAGGATTGCCAAAACCTCTGTGCAGCTATAGAAACTGCCAACGGTTGGGCAGCTGCACTCCACCGGTGCACCAATTCCCCAACCAGCCCTTTCCCTGGGCACCTGGCATTGCCCCTTTGCCCATGGTGCCAGGCACAGGGAAATGGAGAAGGTGCAGGAGGCAGCCAGAGGCTGAGCAGAGTGGCTCAAAGGTCCACCAAGCACTGTGGGTCCTGCATATTTGCTGGAAAACCTGGTGTTCGTCCAGCACAAAGCTTGCTGGAAAAGAGAAGGGAGAGCAGCTTTTGGGACCGAAGCAACAGGACACACTGATTTCTGCAGAGAGGGGCTCTGAACAGGTGATGGTGCCCTGAGAGCTCTCCAGAGCCAAGCATGTACTGGGATGTAAGAGCCAGCTCACACCTTGAATGCGCAAGGGACCAGATGCATCACAAGGACCCTGCCTGGCAGTGGGCACCTGCAGGGTGTCACAATGGGGTCCATGCCTGACCTGCTCCATCCGCTCTCCACTTGCGAGTCGGTGTTGAGATAGGGGTCCAGATGTCCAGTCTGTGGTGTTTGACTCAGGCAATCATTGCGAGACTGGCAGTTATCTTGTTTTGATGGACACCTGGGTGGAGACTTCCTCCTGTTGGGGTGCTGGACTGTACCCTGGCATGTTCGAGTGCCTCCTTGTGCTGGGTGAGCATCCATAGGATCCCCTGTGACCTTCCAATGCAGCTGGCTTTGTTTTAGAAATTAAATCACCCTTACCCTTACAGTGACACCTCACACCTCATAGACTATACTGGGGAGAAGCACTGGCCTTTGCTGAGAACTTTGATGGTCATGCATGCGGCGCACCACTTCTCACTGAACATGTGACCCACAGCTGGCCAGATGTTGACCTGGAGAGGAGTGCACAACAGCTCTCTATCTCACCAGGGACTGAGGGCCTCTGGTCTTGGCCCCTCCACAGGTTTAAACAGCATGGCAGCCGTGAGCCCTCCAGAGCCAGCGCAGGGGTCTGGGGGACTGTCTCCTGGCCCCTCTCCGGCTGAGGGGATCCTCCATGGGCCACACACAGCAGCTTTTGAGCCACACCACAGCTGCAGGGCACTGGAACGCTCTGCTGCTCTTTCTGGCAGCTGAGGCTGCTTTCAAGGTGGAACACTGAGTCGTGAGAACAGGGCATAGTCTGCTTGGCTGGGATTTGGAGCTAGCTGTCCAGTGCCCCTGCTCTGCCGCGGGCTCAGCGTGACCCTGGACAAGCTGCTTGGCTTTTCTTCGCCTCCTCTTTGCTCTGTACGAAGGGAACTGTAGCTTTGCCCTGCACTGCAAGGGGCTGTGCAGGTTGCTGTGTCCCTTCGAGAGCAGTCAGCACTGCAGGCGGCTGTGAGGGGACAGATCGCTTGGACCACCTGCAGCCTGGGCTAGCAGGGACCTCCCAGATCATGACAGTGAGCTCTGACTGCCAAAGATACCGTGTCTAATGGAGCCTGTCGTGCACAGGGCTGGCTTCTGCTGCTCCTAGAATTTTGTATATGTGCCTTATATCACTTGGCTAAAAATTAACTTGGTGTTTATCCTACCAACACAGCTAGTATTCCTATGCCTTACCTAATAAGGTGGGACAGTTCTGTACTTTTCACCCCTGAGTCTCACTAGATTGACTGTGCTCCCATCTACCTTGCTGTGGGAGGAACTTCTTGAAGTCCACAGGGTTATGAAAGGGGCAGAGAGTTAAAGATGAGAGAAATGTGTCTTGAATAGAGGACTAAATGTTGCATAGGTGGGTGCCATCTTAATATGTTGTTCATTTCTTGTTTGCCTTCCTATGTCCAGTTTACCTGAAGCTTCTCTGTGGTTCATCAGGACTGCTTGCACATTCAATGCATGTAACATCTGGGACCCATCTTCCTTTTGCACTGACACATCTACTGTATGTAACATCTGGGACCCATCTTCCCAGCTCTGTGGCTGTATCTACTGTAGGTAACATCTGGGACCCATTGCCCATCTTCTCCGTTGAGCCTTCACTGGGGAAATGCAGCATGCCCTGGATACTTACATGTGTAAGTGAGTGAGTTAAGGTTCATGAATCCCCATAATAAAGGTCAATGGAAAACACGTTGGAACTTACTATATGACTCATATGCAAGAGCGTGTATGTGTGTGGATTGTGGATGTGAACTATATTATTTCTTTAGTGTCTACAATGTTCTAGGCACTGGGAGGGCAGTCAAGACAGTGTGTGCCTCTTCCTGAAAGCTATTACAGCCTGAAGTGGGAACTGACAGTGCGTATGAGAGGGCTGTGAAGGTGAGTTTAAGTTTCTGTGTTTGTTAGAGTCACTTCTGAGGGACATTTACGTATGGAAAGCTGGGTGTTGCAGCCATTGCACTGTGGGCAGAGGAGGGTAGGAACAATACAGATAGACAAGCGACCACCGGTTTCAGCCTGGTGTGAATGATCTCTTGAACGTTGAGCCAAATGGGACTCCTGGTTGCCACACTGGATCTCTAGCAGTCAATATAGGAAAGTTTGGAGGTGGCTACAGTACGTAATGGGCATAGCCATGTAGGTATAGCTTCTGCCAGACTGCTAGAAAAATACAGCTCAAGCCACTCAACCTGTACTGTGACCTCTTCACTTGAGAGCACAGCTGGTGAATCCTGGAGGTGTTGGGGCACGGCAAGGGTATCCCTCATCATCACCCCCTTCCAAGTGTGGCCAACCACAAGATCAATAAATGTGAAAATTAGAAAGTGAAGTATGAAGAGAGGAGTTGACTCAGGGGATCGTCATGAACATTAAGGCCCAAGTCAAGATCACTGGCAGCTGAAGAGCCTACACTCCTTGCACTTTTATTTTTGGGCAAGACGATCTCACCTGATAGGTTTCTCTGAGGGCTACACAAGTGTGTGCTGGGTCATGGGGGAGGAGAGATGCTCAGCTCTGCTTTGGTACCCATGCTCTGATGATGTGTGTTAGCTTGGTGAGCTGGTTTTGCCAGATAAAAGTGGGGGGTGGGCAGATGGGTATTTTTTTGCTCTCCAGGGGTAGGAAAAACACATCTTACCCAGCCTTATTCACACAGAACTTGAAAGTAATTATAGGGTCTTTCCATAGCCAGAAGAGAAAACTAGAGTCCTTCAGAGAGTGATTCATCCTCTGAGACAGGGCTCTGAGATAACAGAGGTGATTCACCCTCTGGAGATGCTCATCATTTTCCACTGCTGACTAGCTGAGATGAGTAATATCTAGACAGCTATGGTCAGAGGAGAAAAATCCACCTGGCCGGCCTGAGGGAGATGTGGGCACAAGAGAAGCTTACCTGAAGGGAAGGAAGATTGTGTAGCGAGGCCATGGAGGATGACTCAGAATTTGATTTCCTGCCTGGTGGTATCTTAAGCTCTCCCACCACGAGGGAAGGATCTAGCACTACAGTCACAGCAGAGGCATGAAAACACCAGCCTCCTGGTTCCAGCCTCTCGACTTCCCAACTACAAACCTGGCCCAGGCTGCTCTGTGTAATGCCAAATGCCCACATGGCTGACCCCGCTGCTGTTATTTGAAGGCTGCAAGGGGGAGGCAGTGAAACTGCTTGTTAGGTCCCACCAAGAATACAGTGACCAAGCCATAGTTTTTTCCCCTGTAAAAAGAGGGTGATTTCAGAGACAGGGCAGGAAGATTTTGTGCAGCAAGCATCCTCTAGTGTGGAAGCAACTTCTTTAGCATGCTGCCTGCACTGGGGTCTCTTTCCTGCCACAGGCATGCTTTCTGCTGCAAAGTGGTCTGTGAAAGGTGACATTCAAGGTCCTGTGCTCTCAGCAGCAGCAATCACCAAGAAAGTACTTGCTGTTGCTTTGTTTCAGTCTATCTTCAGATTCATCATTAAGAACTACCTCACTGAACTCCTTTTCATTGTGCTCCAGAAAGACCCCATAGCCAATAAATCATGTTACAGGACTGAGGTGGTCTTGCCACAGACAACTTCTGTGCCAACAGATTGTAAGTCACTGCTATGTTATGTCGACTTTTATAGAGTTCTGTTTTTTCCGTAGCTTTCATCCTCTAAACACCCAATGGAAAAAACACCTTTCTTAAACCTTACTCCATCACGTGTGATTTATAGAGAAGAATATTGCTGTTAACAGCAAACTGTCAAATCTCAAATAGATCAAAGAAGTTAAACAAGGGATGAATTGACTGAGCTCTTCAGGCCATGCTTCCAAAGCATGCTTCCAGCCATGATTCCAAAGTAAATTTTTTCTTCCTTCTGTCATAAGAATTTATATGCTTGTGAGAATCTAATCAGGTGGGAAGAGCTTTCCTCCTTTGTCTACATCAAAGTCCACATGTTCTCAACTTGCTATAAGTCATTCTTTGCATTTTAATCTCTGGCCATATGTATAAAAATAACTACCTGCCTTGAGGGACAGGGGATGAAGTAGTCTTTATTGCCTTTCCATAAGAATCCAAAAGGTTCCTGCTAAAGATATCAGAGAAGTGGCAAACCAATGGGTTGGAGTAACTGGATTATTTTAGTTAGAGATAAAATGAACCTGTATGCAGGTGAGTGTACATGTCAGGCTGGTTTACTGCTCAGAGATTATGCGTCAAGTAAAGCTGGAGTGAAATCAGAATATAACGGGGAAATTATATTTGTAGAAAACATGAAAATGCTTGCAGTATTTTTAAGAACAGTGTATATGACACAGTTTGTCCTCCAGGTTGCATCCCATCAGCTTATGAAGACATCAACTCCTTCTGCAGGACAGATATAAAGAGAACAGACACTGCTGTCATATAAGCAGTGCACCTCGTGGTGCAGGATCTTGAGGCTTCACTGCTCATGAAGGGAAGTGCTGCTGCTGCTGCTGTTGGGGAAAGGGAACGTCACAGAGGAGGAGGTGAGTGCAGTGGGGAGATTTGTCAAAAAGTAGCTGGGAACCATTCTCCAAGTCTCAGGTGCCACAATTGGTTTCTGTGCTTGCAAATGCAAGGGTGAAATGGGGTATGGGCTCGGTGTGCTGGAGGCTTGTGGGGCAGCAACAGCTGTGGGGAAATCCCACGGTCAAGGCTGGTCCAAGGACCTGACTGTTGCTGGTCACTTGGACAAGGCAGAAACATCTGAAAATTACTTTATGGGACTGAATGGGCTTTGCAGACCTTTAGCCAAGACACCAGACTTCTAGTTCCCTCTTATCTCAAACTGTAGTATCGATGGACTATGATTTACTTGCTCTCTCTTGTCTGGAGCAGAGAGTTACCAGATTTTTAGATATTTCTAGACAAACCTCTGTATGTGCAAGGCCAGAGGATGGGCTAGAGCTGTGGTTAACTCCCTGGTACTAAAGACTTAATGAGGACATCATTTTGATACCCAGGTGGGTATCACAGCTTGAAGTCATCTCAGCTGTACTCATATGTCTCCTTTTGAACTGTGTCTCTTTCCAGCTGTGAATGGAGGGGACCAGGCACTGCTGTGAGTGATCTGTCTCAGAAGGCAGGTGCCTGCTTTCCAGGAGACGTTTGTCCCCCCCTGCATCTACTTGTCTCTCTTGACTAAAGGATGCTGCTCAGACACATGGCAATGAGCCCAGCTGGAGCCTTCCCCACTGCTGGTGTCCCACTGGGGGACACCATGTGTGTCAGCGTCTCCATGCCAGCTATGTCCATATTCTCAGAGTCTGCGGTCTGTGTGAGGTTACATGCAGCCACAAGTCTCTGTGCAAGGAGAAATGAGCTGCCATGGGGCAGGAGACAAACAAGTGGATGCCATTATCTGGCAGGGAGAAATGTGACCCTGGAAGCATTGTGCCTATGCCGCTGTGTTTTACTGGGTCAGAAAACCTGCTACTGTCTCAGGGATGTCCAAGGTCGCTCAAAATCCCAGAGATTAGATATTAGTGCAGTTCCTGCCCAGCCTGGATAGGGAACCCTGAGGAAATGCAAAGCTCTGGGATTCGTGGCCGCAGGCAGATCCCCACGCTGAGAGCACAGGCTGGCACTGTGGAGCTGGGCTACAGCGGTAACCCTAGGACAGCTGCACTGGGCCACTCAGAAATCTTATCCTCCTGGAGCCCCTGGCCTCAAAGCCAGGCGAGAGAAGTGATGATGACAGTCCTGAGGCCACCATATAGCTGCCCATACTGGAAAAGCTCTGACACCCTTCTGCCTGGCACTAAACCTCCATTCCCCCACCAAACTGCTGTAGGCAACATCCCCCCAGAGGAGCCAACCACCCGCCAAGCACCTCCCCAAAGTGCTGATCTGCGAGAAACTCCAGAAAAAGCTCACTATTCTTATTGTTTTCAATAAGTATTTGAAAAAGAAAACCCAAGAGTGTATCTTGATCTCTTAATCCATCAGATTTCTTTTCTCTTTGCTTTCCCTACCTCTGCAAGCCTGGTAATTATAATTTATAGCACCTGCTCACTTTGAAATACCTTGGACTCCTTCTGCCTGGCAGAGGAACAGACACAGTGCCCATCTGCTTTAGGTAAATTCTCACAAACCACAAAGTCATTAATTAGACTGACACACGACTCTTCCAGAATACACATGGTATGTTGTTACTGCACCTATAAACCACTGGTAACCAGATACTCTGCCAGGGGATCACAACCGGATCAGAGCATTACGTAAAGCCCTGGCACCCCTTGCAGGGCTCAGAGCATTGCCATCAGGTGTGCGTGTTCTCTCTAATCCTCCTCACCGGGCTTCCCAACATGCTTCCCCAATAAAGCAAGCCTGCTGGGAAGCAGCTCCCTTACACTTGGTAGGAGGCTCAGTCTCCTGAGGTTTGTATTCTCTTCTTTTGAAATCCAAATTCCTCTCTGTATTAAACTAGTGATCCCCGCCAAAGTCTCCTTCCTGACAGCTCAGGCTCCAGGCAGTGATGCCTCATCATCCTGCAGCTGGCAGGGAGCGGGGCAGGTCTGATTCTGGCCCCACGGGACTGGCTGCAGCTTCAGAGAACCTGTGATGAGGGTGTGTGTAAGGACAGGTGTGTCTGATGTGGATGGGGGTATTTGGGTGGGTTTGACACTTGCCTCCTTGGGCTGGCTGGCAGTCATGGGGCAGAGTGAATTGTGAATGCCTCTGGCTGGGAAGTGCTGGACCCCGCAGCAGATGCCTCCCTCCGCAGAAGGAGCAGCCCAGACCACATGAAGTCCCTGATGAGGGATTCTTGGTGATACGCAGTAAGCCAACCTGGAGCAGCCAAGGTCAGGGTCAGCACTCAAAGTGGTGGCAATGCGTGTCCTAGACCTACAAATGCCCTTGGCACAGGACTATGCTGAATGACTGCAAACCTCCACCTGGTTTGCCAGTCTTCCCAGCACCTGTGTTAGAGTTTGCAGGAGGAAACCCTGTTAGTGTGTTTGAAGTGTTATTTGCCAAAAGTCAGAACTGCACTTCCTTGGTTAGAAAAGGTACGGGGGATCACACAGGGCGATGGGAACATCCTCTTGGATAGCATCCACAGGGGAACACCCTGACCCTCCCTTGTCATCTAAACCTTCCTGAATCTAAAGTCAGTTTTTTTGGCGTGCTGTCTGTCCTGTGAAGGACTGGAACTTCAGTAACTGAGGTTTCCTGAGAGCCAGTATGCCTCATCTAGGTTAGTTAAAACTACTGTCTTCCCATTGCTGGTTCCTACACCACAACACATATTTTGTGGGTGACAGCACACCTGCCATGGAAAAATCCTGCCCACCTGAAGCTTGTGGGTTGGCAGCTTCCAGAAGGCTCCTTGCCTGAAAACAGATCCTCAGCCAGATCAGAAGTGAAGAGCAGGGGGAGGTCCACAGAAAGACAGCAGTGTAAGCATGGTCTTTGTGGCATCTTGTCAGTGTTTCTCTTTCCTTCTTTCTGGTCTTCTAGAGACAGACGTGAAAGCAGGACCTGGGCCATGTTAAGAGAGAGATGCTGCTTCCTCTCCCTGGAGGTGGAGTCCTTTGTTCAGGCTGCCACAAGAAAAGCTGTGTGGTAAGTCATGCAGGGTGCAAGAGGGTTCCAGCGTGGAACAAAGTTTCCTGGGGTCAAGGTACTCTGGAGAGTAGAGTTCATGCCCTGACTGTGCCACAGAGACTCAGATCATTCTGGACAGGAGACTCCTACTTCCCTGTGCATCACCCCCCAGCAAAAGGGAAGAATAACTTTCCTTCTGCTCTCTGAGTAGCAACGTTTATTGGAGTTTCTTTCTGCCTGGACTTTCCTGTCCTTGAGCATGTATGTACAAGTTGATCTGCTGTCAGAGACTCCCAAACTTGCTGCAAACTTCCTAGTTGGTACCCCAACCTCACAGCATGCATCTTGCAGAGCCTGAGGAGCGTCTCACTGCCTGCACTGTCTGGCACTCTCAGCCAGCAAGCAGAGGGACGTCAGTACAGGTCTGAACATGCCTCGTGCCTGGGACTCCAGCTTGGACCCCAGCAGTGCAGCAAAGGGACCCAGCAGTTCAATTCCAGGTGCTACCAAGGGTTGGATGCATGTGTCCTGTCTCAAGTATCTCATGTCCTCTCTGAATGCTTGAGAGTCAAGACAGCTGCCACCTTTGGAGACATAGTGGAGTTTATTAATCATTATTTTTTTCTTTCGTATTTCAGAGACTCAACTGACACGTTAGGTTTTTGCTACATTTCAGCTCTAACTTGGTGATGTGCAGGCAGTAAATAGCAACCTCCCTCTGTCCCACAGTGGTTAAAGCATGCCCTTCTGCCCCACTTGTTTGGCCACCTCATCCCTTGAATTGCTTGGTAAATCCTACTGGTAGAGCTACACTCAAGACAATCATTCTCAGCTTCCACTTAGTTTAGCTGCTTCTGTGTAAACCTGACAAAAGACTTGTTTATTGAGAAGTCTGTTTTTCCTCGCCTCTGTCCATAAGGGATACATACTTTCCTTTCAAATCCTGCCTGAATCCCAGAGTGATGGATGTGGACATCAAATGCAAATATCTGAAAGAGCAAGAAAATAACCAGCACACAATCCCTTTCTGTCTAATACAGCTGTGTGTTCCACCCCACTCCTGTTGGCTCCCATTTTCACCCCCCTTTTCAGCTGTCCTGCCTGCTTAGCATGGGTTGCCAACTTGCAAAGCAGATAGTTAATATTCCACAAAGTGCCATACAAGTCTGGTAACTCATGAACTGTCATGATGTGCCATCAAGCCACTTCCCCTTCTGAATGGAAAAAAATAGACTCTGGGCAACACGAGTACACTGGGTCTCAGATAGTCTGACCAGTGATGCTTGGAAATCATGCTGTGGGTGACCTATAGATGTTCCAGGCTGGCTAATTTTTTGGCAACTAATACACAAGAGTCTCATAAACTTGTAGAAAATGACTCAGATACTTGAAAAAGAGGGGAAAAAAAATACCTAATGCAGACCTGTACTGGAGCCTCTTGGTCTGAGGTTAGTAACCACATTTGGAGAAATCATGGCAGCACTAGGAAAACCAAGCAGAGCATCTTAGCTCTGTATCTGCCTTAAGACATAGCGACTGTCCACACTGTGCCACTCCTGTTGGTCTGGTGGCTAAAGAAAAGCATCTCTAAACATGAGCTGGAAGATGAATTGCAAGACCCTGCAAGCACTAGCTTCTCCGTTGTGGGAGCAGCACAGGACAGAGGCTCCATATGAAAGCGGGTCATGCTTTCACCAGTGTGAGACACAGCAGTGGTACAACCTCATAACACACACAGTGTGTGTTCAGAAATGTCCCCATCCACGCAGAGCAGGGCTGTGCCTCACAGCCATGCTGGGCTTTGTCACCAGACATGGTTCCTGGGCCCTCCCTGTGCCCGAGGGTTCTCTGTTGTACACTTTCTGTATAAAGAAGAGAAAGTGCAAATCATCTTTTTCTGCATGTGCCCTCCACACTTCCAAGCGGCCGAGCTGGAGACACAGGCAGGGTTTGGTGCAGATCTAACGTGAGGCAGAGCTGGCTTGTGCCTGTCCTCTCGGACAGCAGCTACCTGTGGAGAATAACCAACTACCTCCTGTACCCTCCGTACTGAGGGCAGGTTTTACTGCAGCCTGTTGGTGATCGGTGACCTGAGAGGCACCTTCTGTGCATCCTTTCACCAGGCAGCTTGGACAGGGGAGAGGTCTCCATCATGTGGGACCCTTCTGAAGCTTCTGCTTTCAGAGACTGCCCCCCGGTTTAGAGAGCTGGACCCAGCCTTAGGGTCACAGCACAGAAAAGCAACTGTAGGGGACCTGACTGATCCCTTATTGCTTTACCCTGAATTCTCGTAAGCACAGAAAGAGCAGGATGGGTGAGGTGGCTTCACTGATGTGAGACCTACAGAAGATATTACTGTTTTGCTGCTTGCTTTTTATTCTCTCTCTCTCCTGGAGCTTTTGATCTTTCACACAGTCTGTCCCAGATACTTCCTCTCCTAGTGACTGGTGGCCACACATACCGATTATGCCATTGCAGAGTCTCAAATGAGGCGTGGAAAGACTTTATTGTGGCAAGTGCAGCCAGGACCCCTAGGTCCAACTCCTGACTTTGCCATTGCCCTAGGGAAAATCAGTTTGCCTTCCCATGCTTGGTGTCATTCTGCCAGTGCAGTGCAAGCACTGGCAGTGAGCAAACTCTCTGGAATGCACTTCTGCATGTGCAGCTAGAGATGACCTATGTGCAGTTGTTATTATCCTAATGGGAGAAAGATCCAAAGCATCTTGCCCCACAGTTTGCACAGTCTACAGTTCCCACCAATTTGCTGCCTGTGGCTTAGCTAATCCCTTTCCAGTTTCTCTGATCAGGTGAGAAGTGATGGAGAAGGTCCAGTCCCAACCAGACACGCTTTTGATACTCAGCCCTCTGGTTTTATTCCAAGACTAGTCCCCCTCAGGTTGTCTGAAGCAGCTTATTTCATCCTAAAATGTGCTCTTACTGTTCAGTTTCTGCAGTGGGAACATGAGATCTCATCTGGCCCGAGCTCTCTGTTCTCACCCAACTTTGGAGACACTTGTGGGGCCCACACTGGATGAGGTGGCCTTGGAGTACACTAAGAGCAGATGCCTCTGTGTTGATTCAAGATAAGCCATCCTTCAACCCTGAGCCCTAAATGAAGCCCAAAAGTGTGGTGAGTGGTTTCTTGGAGCATTTTTCATTTCTTGTGTGCCATGTAGTATTTTGGTGGGGGCTGCTGGCTAAAGGGATGGAGCATATGGACATCTCAGCACTAGTTGATGTGCACACATCACCAGTGTGTGCCCAGCACCCGGTGACCCGAGCAGCAGTGGTACCTGCAGGCACTTGAACCTTCATCAGCAAAGGTTGGGTCTGTCCAGCCGTGGTGGCACTGGCAGTCACGCATTTTCATGGGCATAAGAGAGACAGGCCAAGGGGGGAAAGGGGCATTCGCTGCAGTCAATGACCTTCCATATCATGTTCCCCTTGAAAGGGAAGTCACTTGGAAAACAATCTGGTCTCCAAATCCACAGCGTGGGGGGTCTCAACTCTTGCACTGGTGGTGATAACACATTTTAATAACAGCCACAACTGTGTGCCAATGATATTTCAGCAACGAATGTTTCAAAACTCTCCTGGCAAAAAGTACATTCATATCCTGCACAGCCACACCCCCATCACAAATTAATATTTAAATTAATATTTACAGAAACTCCTACTTGGTGCTGGGAGGGACACACATGGAGAACTGTGCCCAGTTTTGGGCTGCCCAGTATAAGAACGATGAAGAGGAACCAGATGGGTCCAGGGGAGGGCTGGTAACAGGGTCAGGGTCCCAGAGTACTTGCCTCATGAGTGGAGGTGGAAGGTGCTGGGCTGGTTTCACCTAGCAGAAAAGAGGCTAAGAGAGATCTGCTAGTGACCCACAACTAAAGACAATGGAGCCAGGCTCTTCTGGGTGGTTCCAATTGATCAAACAAAGAATAATGACCACAAATTAAAAAAAAAAAAAAGGAGGAGGAACGGCCCCAGGCCAGGTCACCAGTGGGGGGGAAATGTCCATGCTTGGAGGGTTTCAAGGCTTGGGTAGACAAAGCTGCACCTGCCCCGCATAGTATTGCTGATAGTCCTGCCCCAAGCAGGAGGCTGGCCTGAAGACCCCCAGAAACCACTTCCAGCCAGCATTTCTGTGACAACAAGACAGTAAGACTAGGACTGAAGTCAAGGATTAGGGTTAAGGTTAGTTTTTCTAGTGGTTCAGCCCAATTCAGAATGATCTTACAAGCTTTAGCAGTGCTGCTTATGCCAGCTGGGTGATTACCAAACCAACCTTCCCTAAATTCAGTGGCCCTACCAGGATCAGTTTGCAAGTGTGTCCATACTCAGAAAAACTATAAATATTTCAATGATGTGTGATTTTTAGTGAACACAATAGCACAAACCTGCTGTGGATATAGTTACTTTAAAGGCAAAGCATGGTCACAGCCTCAGCTTCTTCTCATGACTGAATCACTGAAAGTGCTTTAAAGCATTTCTACTGATATAACTGCCCTCTATCTGGGTAAAACATCCCTACTTGCATGTTGGCAGACCAGAGTGTCCTCTGTGCTCCCTGGCAGGTCCCTTCCCACTGTGGTCCACAGTGGAGAGGACAGAGCCCCTTCTGGGTAGGCATTTTCCAGTGTTCCTTGAAATATGCACTGGTGCTGGTGGCCTTTTCATCACAATGCACACATGGGGAGCTGTAATTTCAACATCCTTTACCAACACAGTGTTCCTTCCTTGAAAACTGCTCTCCCCTCCCTTCTATGCTAAGTGACAGTAATCTTTGGTTTAATTGGAAAAGAAAAGGAAGAAGGGACAGAACATCCTTGACAAAGGAACTAATGATTCAAATGCTGGGAAGCCTGGGGCCCCCAAGGGACTGTGCAGCTCGCAGCATTGATTTTTAATGACTTACAGAGATTGGAGGTTTGGAAGATCTCTCAGTGCCTCTGCAGGGATGCGACTCAGCTGATTGTTCTGCAACATCCTATAATTAGAAAAAAGAAAACTTTAATAAAAAAAAAAAAAAGCCTAACACAAAATGGAAGATGTTGCTGCTAGTTTCTGAAGCTGTCCTGGACTCTTGTTGGAAAGCTGGAGGGGTTGGAAAGCACCACACTGGTCACCCAGGGCTCTTAAGCAAGCCTTCAGGCTGCCAGCAGGTGAGCTGCAGTCCAGGCAGGCCCAGAACCCTGCAGCAGAGGGTCCCAGGGTGAGTTTGGTGCTGAAAAGGGGGATCCGCTGGGGGAATGTGACTGTAAAGGGGCCTCCCCACGGCACGTGTGCCTCTGTTGGTCCAGAGCAATACCAGTGCTTTCAGCTGAGTTGTCCTGTGTTTATACTCGTGCCAGACATCCTTCTCCTAGCGTGTCAGTGGTGATGACCTCTGCAGGGTCTATGGAAATTAGCCTGTGGGCAGCTTTCTTATTCAGCTTGTGGGACAGCTGCAAACACAATGGACAAGGAGCCACTCCGTAGCTATTTGCTAAGGGGCTTCACAGCACTGGCACAACTTGTAGCGGTAACTGGAGCTGTTGTGGAAAAAGCCAAACCAGCCCAGGGGCTCCAGAGGGAGCAGGTGACTGGAGCTGTTGGGCTGAACGGGCAGGACCAGAAGGACTTCTTAGAAATGGAAGTCAGTGTAGGGCATGGAGAATGGCCATGGACACTGTGGTGACTACACAAGTGATTGGCAAGGAGACACTGGGTGGCCGTGCTCCAGCCCCAGGGGCGGGTGTCTGCCGGCTCTAGCGGTTCAGGCAGGGTCAGAACCAGACCCCAGGGGTATTTCTGACCTGGTCAACCACTGTGTTCTCTCACTGACCTCCTGGAGCACCACACATGTGAATTTACTGTTTTTATTATCTCTGCATCTCTGGAAAGGCTAGGTTTTTGACTCTGGACCAGCCTTTGTTCTGAACCTACTTGTTCCTTCCAGAACTAGGGCATCACAGGCACATGCTCCTCTGGATAAGAGAGACATCCCAGCGTGGTAGCTGGGCTGCAGGAAGTGCCTAAAGAAAGGAATGTTTTATCTATCTGAGGTTTCTATTTCCAAAACCTTCAAGAAGTGGTTGGAGATGACATGAAAAGGGAAATGGTGCTTGGGGAGCTGTCATAATTACTGCCAGTGTCAAAGGGATAGAGCGTGGCCTTAGTAGTGAGGGGCAGCCCAAAGAGCAGTGCCGCAAGCAAGAAAGCTTCCCGTTGCTGTGAGTGCTAGCTTTACTGCAGAGGATGCACAGGTCTGTCATGAAAGGGAAGTTGGAAAAAGACAACCATAGTGACAAAGTGACAGTCTTTAAAAAAGGCCTATAGGCCACACAGCTCTTCAACTGGTGGAAGAAAATGAGGACTTACCATTAAATTATTTGTATGTGCACAGAAAAAAGAAAGCAGGGAAACAAGCAACTGTCAGTAGTGGCTAGTGAAAAATGAGTTGTGCTGAAGCATCTAGGTTTTTTTTTCTGTACAGAGTAAAAGGCCATGAGACTGGAGAGGAAAGAATAGACACCAGCTACCATGATTTTACTTCACTTTAGTAAGATGTTAAATGCTGGCATGCAATGCAGGAGAGCAGACACATTTGATGAGGTACAAAGAGGCAGCAGAGAGGCCATATTCAAATTAATCAATGGTTCCCTCTAAAATGATGAACATGTTTAAGGGTCTACAGAATCTCTCCTGAAGATCACACTCAGCGTTATTGCTAAGGACCCAGGTGATAGCTGGGAGAGGAAGGTTGTTACCTCTGCTGGCAACATGGGGCTGCACAAGGCATGTTGCACAGATGAGGAGGGGTGCAGATCTAGCTGGGAGAGCAGCTGGAAAAGGCAGGATGCTGCAGGGAGACCAAGAGTAAGGCTCCATGGATGGACAAGAGATAACCAGCTGCACAAATACAGCTGGGCATGGGGTTGCAGCCCTGCTGAAAATGCCTGGATCTGGTGGGGATCCCAGGAGACCTGAGGCAAGACAGACATGAGCATATGGGAGACTGCAGAGACCATGTGGGGGTGGCTACATGGGGGTGAAAAGAGAAGGACACCAGCTGTGATGCTTCTGCACCTCTTGATGCTGGGCAGGCTTTTTCTGGGTGACCAACCGAGGCACAGACATGGTCTGTGAACTTGGACTTCAGTCCACAAGATCACAGCAACCCTGAGATCTCAGATCACACTGGCCTCAGCCTTTCCCCGTCAGCACCTGTCTGCTCCTGCCTTTCCATCAGCTCCTGGCTCCAAACAAAATTCCTGGACTTCATTAGTTTTCCTACTGCAAGCTTTACAGCAGCCTGGAGACAACCTTTGTCAGAGCTTGACCTCTTGCACCAGTGGAGTAATCTCACCACCTACCCAGGCTTATGCCCACTCTGGTTGGCACATTTTCTCAGTTGCTGAGTGCAATTTCTGTCTTCAAGCAGCTGTATCAATGAGTAAAATCCTACAGGACCGCACTGGTTGATGAGCCGCTATCAAATGCAGCACAGGACCTTCTGGACAAGTTGAGGATGTTGATGAACATGACGAGCAAAGACCACTCAGGCCAGCAAGTGCTCAAAACCAGGTCTGGATAGTGCACTGCCACCTTGGATTGACTCTGTTCAGGTGACCATACTGGAGCTTGTGGACAGTGGCAGACATGGACACACAACCTGCTGCCCACATCAGCCTGACTGGAACTATCATCAATCACAGCTCTTCGAGGTCATGTTTTATTTTCAGAAGTAGGAGGATTGTTTGTTGGCATGGGCCACGCCTGAACGACCAGAAAAATGCCGGGATTGGGTCCCATAACACCAGGATCCTTGCACAAGACAGTCTTAGCAGACTTACAGCCCTCAGAGGTACAGGCCTGTGCATGATAAAATGTCCCCATCTTGGGAGGCTGAAGTGACTCAGCCAGCACAGTCAAAGGCTGTTAGTGCTTGAGGCAACTGTGCCTGGAGCCATGCATGGGGATTAAAGACATTCCAACCTCTGCACGTTCCTCTTCCCTCCCCATGGGAGCGTCTCTTGGATGTGCCACACCATTCCCTTTGCCTTAAAGCCATTTCGGTTCTGCACAGGCTTGGGGTTGTCAAAGAGCTATAGTCTGTCTGGGGATTCCTCAAGTGTCCCAAACCACCTGCAAACCTGCCATCCTGGGGCAACATGGCTTTTTGGTGTCTGTTCACAAGCCAGGCTAGTCAGTGCCTGTCCTGGACCACATGAGATGCTGCGATTGCAGCTCAAGGGGGGGAAGAGCAGGAGGCACCCAGGGGGTGGCCATTGGGTAGGTCCACCCGGCCAGGAGATGTGGCATGTGCAGAGCAAGGCCACTCTTGTCAGGCTGACTCCAGCCTGCCTTGACGGAGCCCCGCTGTGGGTAGCACCGGGGCAGTGTGTGGGTGGGAGCAGCTGCGAGCAGCACCGGCTCGACACGCTTGTGCGGGCAGGTGCTGGGCAGCGCTCGGGCCACCGTCCATGCAGGCAGGCTGCGGGCAACGCCAGCTCCGCGCGCTCGCACAGGCTGGTTGAGGCTTGCTGCAGCGCGGAGCAGCGCGGGGGCCACCCCAGCTGGCTGCTGCGGGTGCAGGGTCTGCAGCCAAGAGGATGCACCCAGGCATTTTGCCCTCCGCATTTCGGGGTGAGGCAGGCTCAGGTTGTGGTTGTGCTTGGAATCTTTCCCTGTGGAGTTTGGTGTGGGATTCCTTCTTGGCTAGTAAGTGCTGCTGCTGCTGCAGCATGTTCAGCCAGGGAAGGAAGAGGCCTGGCAACGCTGCTTGTGTGGCAGAGCACTTGATGGGGGATACACGTGTGAGGGTGGGATGTGGGGTGAAGCTGTGGCAGCACAAGCTCAGCCACGTGGATAGCTGGGATGGATGCTTCTTGGCTGATGGAGCTCCAGCCAGGGCACAGGGAGGTGAGGGGCATCCAGGCAGCTCATGGAGGGGCGGGTCTGGAAGGACAGGGAAGTTTCCAGTTTTCCAGAGACTCTGATTAAGCAGCATATTCTACCACGCTGGAAAGCTCCAGGGCTGGGAGAGCATTGTCAATTTTGCAATGGAACGACCTTGGCAGAGGAGACAAAGCAACCTGTGGTGCTGTGGGTTGGCCATGCTGCAGAGCAGGGCCCTTGGGAAAGGTGCACTTGCAAAGTCTCTTTGCAAAGGGATGTACCCATCAGTTAAGAAGACCTCAGAGCACCAGCTGCCACTGCTGAGCATCCATCACCGTCAGCCTCCATGTATCTGAGGGGAGCCAAGGAGGCCATGTGTCACCTTGCCGGTGGCTGGGGGCTGGTTCAAGGCTCGGTGCATGAAGATCTCAGTGTATGCGTCTGTGTCATGATGTTTTGTTGGTAGTGGGGCAGCCTGGTTCTTCACTTGCTCTTTTCCAAGTCTCCACACACCTGCTTTCCCGGGTGTACCCCTGCATGGTTTCTGCACAGGCCTATCTTCATGGCCACTTTCCAGGTGGTTTTTGTGCAGTGAAGCAGCCGGAGGAGGCAGAGCCAAGAATCTGGCCCTGCTTCCAGTAGCTCTGGGTTTCACTCTGAGGGCAGGGAGAGGACCATCTGCACAGGCAGGTTTGTGGAGGAATTCCCAGGGTGTTTCCCATCCTTTTTTAAACATAAACTAATTCTCTGGAACGACCGGGAAAGCACCAGGCCCCTTGACAGCCCAAGATGCATGTGAGGGTTTACTTGTGGACATGCACATGACTGCAATTATCTCTAAGGCCCTAGCACATTAAAATGAAATTATGAAAATTGTTGCCATCCCCAGCTACCAGGCTGCCTCCTTGGGGAACACCCCTGCCACCAGAAGGAAGATCTCTGATCCTGCTGTGAGGCAACTCCTGAATACCTAAAGGCTTCAGCTGGCCATGTTTGGGGCAGCCTGTCCCAACTCCAGCCATGCCTGTCACCTATCAACTCTCAGCCATCTGCTCTAAAACCTCCTAGTCCTGTTTTCAGATATGGAGAATATGTATTGCCTTCCTTATTGCAGCAGCTGCTGGTCCTTAAAGGTTTATGTCCCTCCTCATTCACCTCTCCTTCAGGTTAAGTAACCTCAGCTGGCTCCTTCTTCCTTTAATTCATCACCAAACCCCTGATCCTTCTCACTGGTTTTCAATAAAACAATTTTTTCTTACATTTCCTCTCCACTCAGAGCAGGCAGTGAGATCACCTGGGAAGGTGAAGAGGGGAAGTATTTTGAGAATGGCAGGGTGGTGGGAGTGGGATACAACAGAGCAACTGGAGGAACATCAGGAGTTGGTGGAGTAGGGATCTGAGACTTCCAGAGTGTCTAAGGCTCAGACTGCCCCTGGACTACACCAGGACACCTGGGCCCATTTGTGCTGCCCATGGACCAGCTTTGCATGGGAGATGCAGGAGCAGGGGGAGCCACTTCAAAGATGCCTAGCCCTGCCCCACCAGTGAGGAGCAGTGAGCACCTTGCATGTCATCACGCCTGATGCTTCTGCGCTGCCTCCTGAGTCTTTTCTTTTCTAGACTGAATTATCCTGATCGCTTTCCTTTACCGCCCCTGTAATTTCTATTTGCATCTCCCCACAGGTGAGGATCTGGCATTTCCTCATCTTTCTGCCTGTTGTCCTCTGGCTGCTCTCCCGCTTCTCCATGTCGTGCAGCACAGGTCCCAGTTGGGAAAGCATGGCCTGGCCAGAGGCTGCCCAGCATCAAGAGGTGCAGGAGCTGATGCCTGACTGCGGGTCAGAATCCAGCCCAGCAGCCTGTCATAGCCTTCGCTGGCTGCCAGAGCCCAGCACCCCCGGGAAGCTCAGTGTACAGCCTGACGGGTTACTTGCCCTCCCTGAGTCCTCTTCTGTCTTGGTTTTCAGCAGAGCCAGAATGGTTAGGTATGAACTTGATGCTTTGCCTCTACCTAAAGCAAGGGGACAGGACTTTCCTTCCTGTTCCTGTCTTTTCATATCTCACATCCCAGCATTTCTCCGATCTTTCCTGCCTCGTGAGCTCTTCAGATTACCTCTCCAGATACTTCCTTCATGAGATCTGTTGTTTTTTTTGGTGATGAAATGCAGAGAAAAGCACATGACTGTGGGAGTGGTTATACTGGTCCTAAGGGAGCAAGGAGCTGATCTGGGCAGGGAGCGGTGAGGTGCATGTCTCAAGTCACCATGAAATGTGGTGCTTTGCACAGTGCAGTTTCACAGCAGCCTTACAGGACATGGATGTAGCTGGGGCCAAACTGATGCTCCCCAGTTACATGGCACACTTCTGTATGCTAAATGAGACATGGCTTGGGAAGAGGGCAAGGTTTTTTGGTCACTGCTGGGGTGCAAGGAGCAGGGTGAGCCAGTCCCACAGTCTGTCTCCAGACTCTGCTCTCCACCCCTGACCACAACCAGACTCTGAGGGAAGGTGCAGGGTGTTCTGAATGGGCTGGGAAGGGACATTTTGCTTCTAGGCTCAGTTCCTGCCTTGTTTTTTCCAGCCAGTAAAATAGCAATAAATATAACTTTTCCCTACAGGAGGTTTTGGTGATTTTATTGCGCTGCTGCTGAGGCTGTGGTGCTGCTGTGGAAGGCACCCTGTACTCACACTCCTGTTCTGAGGAGGTCAGAAGGGAGGCAGAGTGGCCCGTGGGTCTTCAGCGAGCCAGTGCCAGGAAGGACACTTGTTCCCTGAGTCCCTGGGGAGACAGGGCAGATCCTGCTGAGCTGCTGCAGTCATGAGCCCCAACCAGACCACTGCTGCAGTGACCTGGAGAACCTAAATCACAGCCTGAAGGGAAACACATCGTGGCCTTCACCTGCCTTCTTCAGTAGCTTGTGCCTTTCCTCAGTCTTTTCTCAGTAGAGGAATCTGTGAAAGTCCCCATCCTTCCAGTGTGATTAAGCTTGATGCTCCTAAGGCCTGTCCTGGCAAAATTTCTAGTCCTGCTCCAGCAAATTCCCAGGGACCAGCCTATCTTTTCCACGTCCCTCACTGCTGACCAAGAAATAGATGAGGGTGAATGATGCTGTTCCTGGAGGGCACAGGGACCCACAACTGCATCCGCCAATGACCTCACTCCTGTGGAGCCCATGGTGTTGTTGCATAAAGCAATCCCAGCATCTCCTGCAGCAAGAGCACATGACAGCCCAACATACACCTGCAAAGAGCCAGGAGAGCGTCAGAGACTGGCAAGTGAAAAGCTCCCGGTGAAATGAGGGCTGGCAGTGGCCCCGCTCTTAAGAAGCAGGAATTCCTTCAAATAAGAGGCCCATGGCAGGACCTGGATGGGCGTCAACTCTGTGGGTGTCAGCTCTTCCTTCCCTGGTCTTGGAGCTGGGCTAGTCCTCTGCGTACCTCCATGGGAAAAGTTGAGGGATTAGGGAAAACCTAAGGCAGAGCTGCAGCCAGAGAGGTTGGTATGACAGCCCAGGTGCCACTCTGTGTCACTGGGCACAGCCTGGCTGAGAGCAAGGCAGGTTGTCCTGAAGCATGAGGACACTGACTTCAGCTCTCACAGGACAGCAAGCTTCTCCATGCAATCACTTCCCATCTGGAAATGCTCCCATCCTTTGAGCAACTCCTTACAATGGGATCACTCGTGGACGTGTTGCCCCCAGTGCCACGCCATGGTAGAGATGCCGGGTGTCCGTGAGCCTGCCTGCACGTGGGTGGTGGGGCAGAAAGTGCACGCTTCTCTCCTTCCTGCAACCCACGGGGGGCTGCGCCAGCACCGGGAGGGAGGCATCGCTCCTGTACTCTGCACCAGTAGTTACCTGGGCCTGACACAAATAGAAATTGATCAAAAGCAGCTTTAAAAGCTCCCGCATTCCCGGAGTAGAAAGTTCCTCTTGTTGAAATTGGGTGGGAGAGCTGCGGTTTTTCCTCAGTTCCTTTGATTTGTTGCCTAATGCAGGGGATGGATAAATCTCTAAGCCCTGAGATTTAGGGCAGGATTCATACTTTACATCTTCAGAAGACGTAGTAAACAGCCCTATACTCTCTAATCCTGGGAGCAGGTTTGTACCTGCTTGCTCTGTATAAACTGGACCAGCTACAACAATTTCACATTGTGGCTGAGTTCAAAACATCCCCTTGGGGATGAAATATTTATTGCAGGAGATTTTGAAGATGGTTCCTGAAAGGGAGAAAGGGACTTCCACCTCAATAACCTGTACAGAACCTGTGAGACTGCCACATGGATACAAAAAGCAGCGTGACTGCACGAGCAGTGAGACAGTGCAGCCTGTAGGAAAATACTCTGGAGAGGAACTTGCTGGTAACCTGTGTCACTTAGATCTTCCCCACTGGACAGGCAGAGGTGGGTGGCCTGCCCACAGTGGCGAGGAGGTTGGCAGTTCCCAGGCATGGCCTGATGGCTGCAATGCTCCTGGGTCCAGCTGCATGTCCCCATCGCCCCTATGGACAGGCTGGGCTCAGGCTGAAGTCAGACGGTCCAAGGATCCTACCCTTGGCAGGGGCAGCTCACTCCAGAGCCCTGCAGAAGCCTCCTGGGCCATGCATGAGCTTGCAGGAAGGGCAGGCTGGTTGCGAAGAGGCAGCCGAGCTGGGCAGAGCACAGGAGCTCTCCACGGCGCCTGCCCAAGTGTAGATACCTGGACCCTCGGGTTGCACCAGCCCAGCCCCAAGACTCTGCAGCAGAGCAGGTGGGGGGCAGTTTTCTGTCTGGACACCACATCTGGGGTATGCCACATCTGGGGTGCACCCCATCAGGGCATTTGGTGAGATTTATGCAAAACGTGGACCTCTGCAGATTCTCCTGTGGTGTGTTTTCACACAGCATGGAGGGCTGCACCCTGGAGGTGACCTGCTCATGGTTTGCTGTAGCAGAAGCAAGGAAGCAGGGCAGGGAGACAGGTGGTCCTTGGGGTGGGACACAGCTCTCCAGTCACCAAGGGACACATTAGTCAGCGCGGAGGTTTAACAATGGACACCACACTGTCTTGTAACTTTGCACCCCCCCGGACAGCTGCAAAATGTTGTGCACGGCCAGTGCCAAGGGGGTGGGGGGACGGGGGCTGGGGAGTGGTTTACTCACAGAATCTTCAGGCTGTAGAGACCAAAGAAAGCTTCCCCTGGGATCCTGGAGATCTGGTTTCCAGAGAGGCGTCTGCAGTAAGAAGAAAAGCCAGTAATGTGTCAACATCCTTGTAATGACAGTGCCTTGTCTGCAGAGGCTTCACAATTCATGCAGCTTGCCACAGGCCCCCTGGGGAGGCTGCCACACCTGCAAGCTGAGATGCGGTGTGCGCTTGGGCAACCTTTGCATATCATCCCGTCTCACAGCTTGGGGATAAAATAATACATTGCTGCTGCCAGACCTGAATCCAGTGTTTTCAGCATCCAGTCACAGCTTATGGCTGAAGTACTTCCCTGGATACCCACAGAGGAACCCGCTCCTGTGAGAGGGACCTCTGCTTGAGGGCACTGACCAACCTGCAGACCCTGCGCTGCGCCAGGTGCCTGGCAGAGGGTGGAGCAGGGGGAGAGCTACTTTCTGCTCATGCATGGTCCTGGGAGAACTATCCATAAGTCATGGACCATCATCTGTCCCTTTTGTCTGCACATGTCCTGGTTCTGCACCCTGCAGGTTCTTTTTTGTTCTCTCCATCAAAGCTCGATGCCACTTGATTTGCTTCCACTCTATCATTCCCATCACTGCTTTGACCTGTGTGATCACAGCTAAGGCCCAGCTCCTTCAACACGCGTGAGTTTGGTGTCGCTGCTCTAAGGGGAGTCTGGGAAAGGGACTGGAGATGGGCAGTAGCATGTAGGTGCCGCAGTACAGCCAGGTCACCTGAGTATTGTTTCCAAAACCAGCCTAGAAAAGTCAAAAGTGGTTCTTGGATGAACTGTGACTAGACAAAACTGTAGGAGGGAAGACAAGGATAGGGACAATGCAACCTGGGCAGGCTGATGAATGAAGATGGACATGAAGGGGTGGGAGAGGAATACAAAATGAAGAGCAGCCCCATAAAGGAAAGTGGGATCATTGTGGAAACAGAGAAGAAAGCAGGGGACAGCATTCAGAACTGGCTGAAAGAATTTGTATAAAGAAACGTGGGACTCGGCACGTACAGCATCATCTGATCAGAACGCTCAGAGTTTAGCAAGGCTCAGAGCAGGCTGGGGCACAAACAGGCATTTGGATTTTTTGCTGACATTGGGAAATGCACCACTGTCACTATCACCCACTGATGAAGACAGTGGTCCTGGGAGGCCACGGTGGGGGCGCCTGTGGGGGAGCCAGGAGTAAAGTCCAGGACTCTTGAGTCTAGGCTTAACCTAAGGAGAATCTTCTCCTTCTCCCCCTGTTTCTCCCATGGGGACAAACATAGACCAAGTCCCAGTGCTCATCGGCCAGAAATGATGAAGACGTTCAACAGCATGAGACCCCAAACTGATACTGCATTTGTGCGTTAAATCTGATCCCCAAGTGGTCAAACAGAGGTCAGAGTTGGACTTCTCCATAGTCACAGGGTAAGAAACTCGTTGTTGGCTTAACTTGGAGTGCAATTTTGCATCTCCCAAAGGGAGACAGTGAACATATTTTGTTCACTGAAATAATCACTGGAGATGACCAGGCTCATCTTCATGCTCCCAGGAAGTCCAAACCAGGCCCAAGAGGCTGGCTCAGATGCTGGAAGCCTGTTGTATTCATTTTGCATCGGCAAAGCTCCTTTCCTGTTAGATGTTTGGTCTGCAGACAGGTGCCAGGTAAGCGGTGCGATGCAGGAGGCAGAGCGCATCGCAGTGGGAGCTGCAGAGGTCACCGGGAGGATTGGGGCGTTCTGGGGAGCCACACGCACTGGTGGCAGAGCAGGCATGTGTGGGTGCCCGAGCTCTCTCCCTCCCTGTCTCTCCCCTCGGGAATCCAGAGAAAATTGCTCCCATAATTAGGCCTCCGACAGCACAAACAGCGCAGGGTCCTCTCTTTAATGTGTGTGCACAGGTTGTAACCTGCCTCTCTGCAGTACGCAAGCCGCCTGGCAGGCTCAGCTATTTGTCACTTAGGGGCTGTGATTTGGGGTAATTGCTCCTTTTGATTGTTGATTTCCACATGGGAGGGAGTGTTGTCCAGGAGACTGGAGTGCTCGCCTGGAGGGGAGGTGTTCCTGCACGGCATCCTGAGCCTGCTCCAAGCATCCATCCTACCGGGCTGTGCTGGCTCTGCGGGGGGCTGTCTGTCCTCACCTCCCTGGAGCTCCTGTCTGCCCCCATGCCTTTGCTGGCAGCAGTCTATGTGTGTTCACAGTTTAATGTGCCTCTCGACTTGTTTCCTGGCAGCTCTGCACTTTTATGTTCACTTTCCTGGGTGTGTTTGAGTGTTTGCCAGGTCCCGAAATGGATGTGGGACCTCCAGGATTTGCAGGAGAGGAGTGTGGAGTTTGGATAGAACCCAGGCTGGGGCTCCTGGCCTCAGAACAGGGTGGCAGGGAGCCCCATTTACTGGTGGGACACGTGCTGAGACAGCTCGTGACATCTCAGCACTATGGGCAAAACAACATGAGGGGAATAACAACTCCCTGAGACATGCCCTGGTTTCACTGGGCACCATCTGTGGGTGGACTCAGAGGCACAAAGCATCCCCCCCCCCCCCCACCCCCCCCCCAGCTCCTTCCCCCCACCTCAGGAAAGGTATCCACGTCTCCCTGTTGCGGCTGGTTCTGTCCTTGGCACTGCCATGCTAAGACTATGCTGTGTCCCTGGCTCACCTTGGCCTCTGGCTCTTCTCTATCCTTACCTCCTCCCCACTGCCAGGGCAGCCCAGCTCCCCTTCCCAAGGTGTACAGCTCCGTGCTGAGTCAAGGAGCCGGCATGAAGCGAGGCACCCGCCACAACCACTTCACTCAATCCACCTCCCAAGGCAATGACCATTGCTGCAGGGGTCCAAGGTGGGCTCTGCTTACTTGTATGCATGCAGAGACTGGGAGGTGGGACATGTCTGTGCCTGAGCACAGGCTGAGGTTGTGCTTTCCTAGAGAAGCACACGACCAGGACATGCACACAGGGTCTGGAGGGGTGGGCTTTGGAGATTTGCTACACCTCTCAGGACAGGAGCTGCATGATGCTGTGAGTGGTAGCCGGGTGTCCCAGGCAGAAGAGCATGGCTGTCCCGTCTCCCTGAGAGTAGGTCAGGAATGGGTAAGTCTTCTGGGGTGTCCTGTCCAGCAGCACGCGTGGCCACTGGGAAGAGATGCTGGTTTCCATGTTAGTTGTTGTGCCAGTTCACATAAGAGACCCAAGCCATAGAAGACTCCCTGCGTGTGACCTTCCTCTGCCCATGGCCACTTGGCAGTCTCCCCAGTGCTTGGTTCCCTCCATCCCCCTCACTCAAACTGTCCAGAAATCTCCCAGCCTGGCAGACAGGCACCCATTGAATGTATCTCCAGAAGCCAGATCCCACAGGAAATCCACAGAAATGGTCCTTTCCCTTCTATTTAGAAAGGAACAATAACATTTGAAGTGATGCTACCAGTGTGACTTCCCCTGAGACAGCTCTTAATTTGCTCCTTCTGTGCAGAAGACCAAAGCAAATACCCCACCAAGAGGGACTGAGAGGTGGCATTCCCTTGTGCCCCACGCACGCGGTGGGGAGAGAAGCTGCTCTTGCCGGAGTGAATGTCTGTCCCCAGAACACGAGGTCTGCTCCAGGGCCGGCTCAGGTCTCTTTAGGATAGGCACGTGGTTCAGCCGCAAGCCCTGCCATCCTGGAGCTTACGCCTTGAGACAGGGCTGGGAGAAAGGGAAAGCTCTGGGTTTAAAGTGACCGGTGGAAGAGGGAAGGAAGGTACAGGTGGAAGGGGAAGGTGGGAGCTGTATTTGCCTGGCTTGCTTTGGAAAGCTTGTGTGTTTGGTGGATTTTAGATTCTGCTCCCCCCCACTCCCCATCCCCCGCCTTCCCCAGTCCTGTGATTTCTGGGAACATTCCTCCGGGCTTTGATCTGCATTCTCAATACACTCCAAGTTGGAACAAACTCATGGTTTACCACCTTACGGTTGCTGCAGTTCAGTTACCACAGGCTCCCACCCCCTCCTGTATCCTGGGCTTCTTGGTCATGCTACAACTTCCATGGCACACCCAAAGGCTGTTTGTTGGGCATGATCGCTCATGCCAGGGGCTCAGGCAACACGATGATGCTCTTATCACTCACATTAGGAGGCAGGAACATTGCCCATTGGCAGGACAGGACAAACATGTGTGTCCATATCCCAGTGGAATTTTCCCCTTGCCAGATCTTTATTGAGCATGTCAGCCTCCTCCTTTGATCTCCGGCTCTGGTTCATTTCTCAAGCACTAACACTGTCAAGGCAGAATATGTGCCCAGATAAACTCCCCATGCTCCTGTCTAAACAGTGTCATCGTGCCAAGACTGTGCCATCCCCTGGGTGCACAGGGGACCATGGGCTGCGTGTCATGCTTGAGTTTGTTCTCATGCTGGTGCTAAACAGGCATCAGGCCAGTTGAGTCATGCAAGTGAAAACATGGTACATTTGAGAAAAGGGCCAGGCTTGGACTCTCCCTTCCCACACAGGAATCTGCAGCTGGTCCTAGTCTGGTATCACCTGGAGGTGTCTCTAACGTGGTCTTTACTGCCTTCCTCCATCCCTGAGGAGGAGACTATGCAGGCCTGTTTCTCAATCTGCTCTCCGTACCCCCACTGAGTGCCTGTTCCAACTCGATAGATTGATGGCATTAATTTCTTTTGTTTATGGTCCTCAAGCCAGTTTTCAACCCACATGAATGTTATATGCAAGCTAGTTTGGACTCATTTGCCAGGTAAGATTTAATAAGACACAACTCCTTAATGAACAACCCGATACAGGACACTGAATGCCTTCACTCCATCCCCTTACATTACAAACTGTCGAAGGTTTTCAGGGGATATTTGTCCCCTCCAAACCTTCAGAGCAGTTTTGACTTTTCTGGGTGCCCCACTTGGGGTACCCCAAAACAGCTAGTCATTTGGAAGGCAGTTTTCAGGAAAACTGGGGCCAGGTATACTCACTTGCAAGGATTTTTTCAGTTGCTGAACGCTATACCTAGCCTAAGTGGAGTAGAAAAAGAATGGAAATCTCTAAATATTCACAACATTTTGAATTTGACTTGGGCCCCTGCAATAACTTGGCTTCATTTTTTTCAATCCACATGATGGAGAACCCCTTAGAAGCCCTTCTCTCCTGTCCCCGCCTGCACCTTAGCCATCATCTGCCTCCACACCATCCTAGATTACACAAAGAAAACTTTTGGAAGGCTTCATGAGATTAACTATCCTTTAACCCTCTGTGCTTCTGCCCACACACTCAATTGGCAACCAGTGCTATCCTCTGCCAAGGACCAACGTCAACCAGAAGGACAGAAGGTCCTGATGAACCAGGGCTAGCCCCCTCAAGCTGCACCCTGGTGCCTTCTCAGACACAGGAGCTAGGCAGCATCCTGGGGGACCTGCGGTATCCAAGCATTCGGAGGAGCTGCATGCAGCTCCTCACCTAGAGCCATGTGCAAATGGAGAGCTGTGTCGGGCAAGGTGGCTACCAAAGGAGCAGTGCCAAAGAAAGCTCATGGCCCTACAAGCGTTTGTCTCTCTACCAGGTACCTCTGCAGCCTGCTGTGTCATGGAAACCCCCCAAAGCTGATTTCCGAGGGGTACCCAGCTCCAGGCATGTTACTGCACTGCTCCAGGAAAGGCTTTTCACCATGATGTCAGCACACTTGTGCATTGCCCAGAACCGTCAGCAGCCTTTACACAGCTATCGCTCCACAGGGAGTCATGCCCCAAAGGGTCAGGCATTACTGCAGTGCTGCCTCTTACAAGAATGACAATGCCTTGGAAGGAGAGACGCTGCGCTGGCCAGCACCCCCAAAGGTAGATGTTTCAGATGTCTGGGAGCTGATGTGGGTGGTGCCGGGTGCTCCAACATGGGGCAGGGGCACACTGCAGCGCTGCTGGTGCTCCGCAGCCTATGATGGGCCTTGTGCCCGCTTGGGAAGAGGAGTGAGGAGGGGGCAAGGGGAGAGAAGGGGGCTGCTGTGTTCACATTCCTAGCATACACACTTGCATGTTCTTTCGTTTTGCTTTTATGCAGTTTCTCGGCCTCCAGTCCCTTGAGCTGCCTGGCAAAGGAAACAGCCTGTGCTGCAGTGTGGGTCCTGGTCCTGCTGTGCCTGCAAGGATGCAGAGGCACAGCACTCCCCATGATGGTGAGTCCCTCTGCCCTCAGGGCCTGAGAAGAGGCAGGTGAAAGAGCCAGTGGCTGGGAAGGGGTCTGATCTTGCCGCTGTGCCCTGAAGCAGGAGGTGAATGGCAATGAACACCTGCCTTTGGCTGCAGTTTCTCTTCTTGGCATGAAGCGCTTATGTTTGGATTCAAAGCGCGGTAACAAAGCCCTTGCCGGTGAACACATTTCAACATGTTATTATTCCCAGGCCGGCTTTCAAGATCCTCTTTCTATTCCTTCTGTACTGACTGCTCTTGTTTCTCTTGGCTCCCAGCTCTGGCTTTTCAGGCTTCATTAACTGGAATTTATTAGCAACTTTAAACAATCTTCCTGCTGCCAAAAAGAGAAAAAGGAAGAAAAAAAAGAAAGAAACAAAGAGGAGACACACTTAACTCTGGGCTGCTCCCTGCCTGTGTGAGGCCCAGGTCTGAACACCTCTGTCACCGGCAGTTTTCTGTGGAGGGAAGGACCTGGGCTGGGACCCTGCCTCTGCTCTGCGTCCCTGCTGGAGCGGGAGGCTGGTGGTGACAGAGGGGAGCGCAGCCTGATCGAGAGGAGTCCTCAGTGGCATTGCCTCTTCAAAGCCAGCTGAAACTGGAGAATCTGGTCTCTTGGCAGCCTCCGATCATGAGTGCTAATTGCATCCGCAACACCTTCCTCAGCAGCTCGCAGTAATAACTAATGACTAACAGGTCCTGGCACACCTGAGAGGCCCATTCTTGTCGCTGAATGGATGGGTAAATAGAGGCACTGGCAGGGAAAATCACTTTACCAAGACCACACAGTGAGTGAGCAGTTTGAGCTGGAGCAGTCCTGGTGCCCTCAGCTGTGCCCTAACCACAGCGTTGCCTCCGGTCCCCTCTGGGGCACGGCTGTTCAGTCTCCAGAGGAGACCTGAGCTAATGCAGAAATGTTCTGTGGGCCACAGCCCAGCTGGACATCATGGTGTGGCTTGGGTTGTTGCTCCTCTGCCCTCAAGACCCTCATGTGCCACCCTGCTCTCACTTGTTCTTTGCATTCCCCCACCGGCATGGGTGCATGCAGAGGACTAACATACTCCGGTGGATCCAGCAGCTGGGATTCACAGTGCTCCACAGTAGCCTGGATAATGTGCAACAAGGCACGTTTATCCTCAGCGTCCATGAGACACACGTGCTTCATCTACCCATTTTGCAGCTTGCTTTCCTCTTCCCATTATTCCTGTTCTGTGGTTGAACCCCAGCTTCATGCACAAGCTGAGCCTTGAGTCCAGCTGGTCTCTGACTTCCATGAAACATCACCATGAAGAGCCTGAGATGGTGCTAAAGTAGAGAGTCATAGAGCCAGAGGCACAGAAAGAGGAGGAATAGTAAAAGGTGTGAAACACCATCTCTCCTCCAAGCCGCTGTGACCCTGGGCTACTGGGACTAGATCTAATGCGAGAGAAGATTGGCAGCAGCAGAGCCAGAGAGGGGAACTACGAGGAGCTCGTGAAGGAGGTGGAGGCACACGGGCTTTCTCTGACTGTCAGAGAAAATGAGGGTTACAGATCACATTCCCATGTGCTCAAGGGCCAGGGGTGTCAGGAGTTTCTGGGATGTTTCTGAGCATTAGACCAAGGTAAAAATGTCCCTTAAAAATAAGAGTTTCCAGGGGACCTGGAAAGGAGATTTGAAAATCTGTGTTGAATTAGGCAAATATTTTTGGCTGAGGACCCTCTGATTTTTTTCAGAATGTTCAAGTATCTTTTTTAAGGCACCTTTGCAATAAGGCATATACCATTTGAAATACTATTTTCTTTTCAAGTTTGACCCAAAGTGAAAGAGTAAAAGTTAAGTAACCTGAAAATAAACCAAACTTTTCTTTTTCAGGTTAAAAGAACTGTTTTGGGCTGACCAACACTCTAGAACATCAGTTTTGGTTCACCTTGAATTAAATTTTGCAAGTTTTGTTTTCAGTTGCTGCGGGCTCACCCAGTTGACCAAGGGTGTAACAACACAACAGCCCGGGGGGCAGGCTGGGCTGTACGGTCACCCCAAACCCCCGGGGGTGAGGGACCTGCCAGAAGGGTTCATCAGACTGAAGATGGGCACTTGCAGCAAGGAGAGGCTGCAGCAGAGTCCTCCTCATTGTCAGCCCTGCTCTTCCTGGAGGGCAGTGGGGTGGGCAGCCTGGTGGGTGGGCAGTGGGGCAGGTGGGTGGGCAGGGGGGTCTCCCTCCTCCCCGGTGGCACTGACACTGAGGTACTGGGGTTGTCCCTCATTGCTCAGCGGGGTTCCCTGGTCTTCACTCACTCGTGCCCTAGCATGGGCAGCTCTCCCGCGGGGAAGAAGGCTGGGTCTCACGTGCTGCCTGTCTCCCACCAGGACCCAAGGGAATATGTTCTGGGTAGATGAAATCTGCAGAGATTTGAGCTGTGAAACCTGAAGAAACTTCTGTTGAGTATGTATAAACAGGCGAGATTTGTTTGTTTGATTCTTGTGCACATTCTGGCACTGAGGGTGATCCCATCCTGAATGTCATGGTCCTGATGTAATGTTTTGGGATGAAATTTTGGTAAAGATATAAGTGAAAAGAGCAAGGGGAAATGCCGGGCAAGTTGCATTACTGGTTGATGACAGCCCTATGATTAATGTACACTCTGCCCCAGCCTAGATGATGTTGTTGAAACCATCACTTTTAGTTCTTCATAATAGATAAGAAACCTTCCTTGCTTTTTTCATATAAATCATTTGATTTCCATAAATAGGATTACTGTCTTACTGCTATCAAATTCAAGCACAAACTTGGGTATGCATAGATATATAGAGATATATAATGCTGCAGTTTGCATTTCTTCTCCTAACTGTAATGTTTTTTTCCTAGTCAAAATACCTTTGCTTTCCGAATGAAGACTTGTGGCGTTTTGAACCTCTAGTAAAATGTTCTCTAACAACTTCCAATTATTTTTCAGATTTTCCTGTTTAAATTTTTCCTTTTTGCCTGTTTCATTTTTAATTATTTTTGGCTGTGGGAAGCTGCGTCTTTTGGAGCCTCTGAATATTTATTCATTGCTGGTTGAGACTGTTCTCTTTGTACATGACATGTAATCAGGACACAATTGCTTGCAGCAAGACAACTGTTAATTGTATACAGCAGAGTATGGTCTTTGTGTGTCTAAAGCTGTACTATCCCCAGTGAATGCTTTGGGTGTCACACTTCAACACAGATGTTGGCAAAATGAAAAGAGAAAGGCTGCGAGATGGATGTGAAGTCTTGAAAAACCCACCTTCTGTGGGCAGCCCAAACTCAGAAGCCAAAGGAGGATAAAAAATAACTCCTGCTCCGCCTGTAAATACCTAATGGGGAGGGAAGTTCAGGTAGCTGGAGTCCTTACAAGTCTAATGAATAGAAACTATGGGCAGATGCAGAGAAGTTACAAGACCATTTGAAGTTAAAAACCTGTCATATGATTTGGTAGTTATGAGATTTGACCTGTTATGGGAATAATGAGCATCACTATCTGGTCTGCTCTCTGTAGTCAAGATGAAATAGTCAGAGAACTAAGTTTGTCTTTGCGTCTAAGTGGCCACATAAGTGTGCACATTCATCTGCAAGCTCTTTTTCAAATGCACAGACAGGACTTTCTGCTCATGACAGTGATGCCTGAGCATGGTACACGGTCACACAGTGCAGAGGCTCATGTCAGTAAGGTGTTAGGCAGGTCAGCACCACAACCTGTGCACATCACTGGTGTTATACTGTGGTACTGAATGCTGGTGATTCAGGGTCGCTCCACTAAAGAACATGTGGGCTGGCACACCTGGGAGACAAAAATGCCTCCATTCAGGGTAGTGCAAACACCTGTTCTGTAGGAAATTGTGACATTTTGGAAAAAAAATACCATATTTGAAGTGTCAATGTCATGTACGGTAGTGGGTGCGAGAACTTATTCAGTAAAGTCGAAGTGTTTCATTTAGTCAGATGAGGCTGTAGCAAGTGTTATATATACAGTAAGTTTACAACGCATACTTCAAATGCAACATTAATATTAATATTTCATGTGATGTAGTAACATTGTTTTGAAGAAACTGCATTTTCCAGCAGAAGCTATTGTGTTGAAAGGAGCATCAGCATGAGAATAACACCTGGAGGTATTTCTCATGGTCAAGTGGAGTAAGACCATACAGGTGCAATTTACCCGTGCAGAAATGGCCCACCTCAATATTCTGCCCTCCCAGGCTCCCATTTTTGGGGCTCCCAAGGGATTCCAGTGATTTCTAATGCTGGTGGTTAATTTTCACACTTTCAGAAGTGGGGCCACTCCTTCACTGACACACAGCCACATGCTGACGCTGGTGATTGCGATTGCTGCTGTGCCTGAGTGTGCCTGCTCAGACCGCAGTATGCATTGGTGCACAATGGGGCACCTCAGCCTCCCAGGTAAATTTTTTGGACTTTGATTGTCCCAGCTCATGGCCATCTGAACTGCCAGGTGCCCAGGACATCATGTGTCTATGGACTGCAGGAGGCTGTGGAGGGGGACCCTGACCCTCTATGCAGAAGGGTAAATGAAGCTCCGTGCTTGCTGGCTCTGCTCCGGGGTACAGAGCTGATTTCTGCATAATGCCTTGGGTCCTCTTTTATTTCTGCTTTTGGCCCATGCACCATCTCAGACTAAAGGTAATGACTTCTGACAAAACCCTAGGCTAGAGTAGCAAACAAACCCTCTCCCATGCAGCCATCTCCTTGCATCTCAGCCTGTAGCCGTGGTGACAGCACTGGGGGTTGCCGCCAGAGCCCCATGTACCCTCTCCAGTGCCCTCCCCACCGCCCCGACCCTGCCATGCCCGGTGCAGCCGCTCCATACTCACAGCTCCTCCAGGAAGCGCAGGTGGCGGAGGGCGCGGGGCTGCAGCCAGCTGATATTGTTCATGCTCAGGTCTCTAGCAGGAAAGAAAGCCAGAAGTCTCTGATCAGTCATGCTGTGGCTTGCATGGAATAAACCCCAACTCCAGGCTTACAGAGCCTGCTAAGAGGGAATATGAGAAGCCCCTGCAATGGGCATTTCAATGTTAGCACGTTATCGCACCAAGGCTCTGCCTGCAAAGGGGTGGAGAGGAGCAACCGGAGAGAGACGCTTGCTCCTTCAGGATGCTCTGCCTGAGCTCCTGCAAGTTAAGGAGCAAGTCAGGATGTTTCCTAGCAGCACAAGCATTATCAGTGTCTCAGTTTTTGGAGAGTGAGCAGGAAGCCCAGTGATGCTGGAGTAGGACCTGGGCACAGAAGCATCTTTCCGTGAGCACCAGTCACACCAGTCACCACAGGGAGCTTTTCCAGCACACGCAGACACTGCTTTGGGGGAGAAGGCGAGCCATGGATGAGGGGGCACATCCTGTTGGACAGACCTGTCTAAACTGGAAAAACTAGAGAGCAACACCAGGAACAAGGGATGGACGTTGGCTCTGTGGCTGACAAACTCTGAGCTCAGGTGGTGGAAGGAATCTGCCTGACTGTGCTAGTCTCAGTCTTTGCCATCTCCAGCTAAAGGGTCATCTCCTACCTGCCTAGGGTCTGACAGCCCCTCACAGAGGAGCCTGTGCTGTCACGCAAGGGGTCCAGGGGCTGCGCCGAGTCTTAAACCCGTAGCACATTACAAAGTCACTGTGAGCCACCTGCTGCAGAGCTGGCATCTTCATAGGAGATGAGCAGCAAAGTTTGCAGTAAATGATGCATTAGACAGGCTGGACGCTGAAAAAAACAAGGATGCTTCTGGGCTCCGAGGCTCTTCAGGAGGTCTGATACTTGATAGCTGCAACTGTGCCCTCAGGAGCAGCTGCACATGCAGAAAACCACCTGTTACCCAAGTCTGGAGCAAGCTGCATCCAGATGAGTGCAAGTGAGAACTGATTTCTACGACTATGAGGAAAGATGAGGCTGAATTAAAAGCTGGCATGGTTAAAACCGATGGGAATGTATGGGACATATCTCCTACCAACCAAACCAATCCTGGTCAAATGCCATCTGAGGCACTGAGACTTGTGTGAGGCAAAGGGGCTATTTTTGGTCGTTGTGTATAGGCAAGGACACCGCTTGGCTCCTTCGGACTGCTTAGGCTAAACAGCAGAGGCAGGCAGGTGTCTCTCGTAATGTGAGAATAAGGAGGCACAACGTATAAAGAAAGGCATTTTGCTTGACTCTTTCTTCCTGTAAGTCTCACAGACTTGTGAGCCTGAGGAAGGCTGTGCCCTCGCCCCACAAAGTCAGTGGGAGCCTGTCTTGGTGTTGGACAAATGCACGGGGGAAGGAGGCTTGTGCCAAGGACAAGGACCGAAACATGAAGGAAAAAGGTGGCTCAGCACAACACAGCCATACAAGAGGGACCTCTCTGAGCAAGCTGCCATCTGCACAGCACGCCGTCATTTTAACTGGGATCCTGCTGACCCAAGAGGTGACACTGCACATCATGTGTCAAATGCCCTGGAGCATCACAGGGTGGCTTTGGGCTCTGGGTACAAAATTGCTTCAGTGGAAAATAAGTTTATTGAAAAAAATACTGTGATTCCTTTGTATTCTTCAGTGAAAAAAAATCCCAAGTTCTGCTAGTGAAGAGGCTTAAAAATTTTGGGGTTGTGAGCTTCTTCAATTTGCACCATTTTCCACAAAATAACCCATCACTTTCTGACCAGACCTATTTGGCATTGGTGGAGGCAGGTTACATGGAAGGAGAGTCTAAAGCCTGCCTTTACAACTTCCCTGGAGATGTGTCCTGTGACAAAACTGTGTGGTTTTGTGAGCCCTATTTAGAGATATTCTGGTAAAGTTGTTGTTGTTGGGGGTTTTTTATAACTTTTTGCTCTCCAAAGAAGTGGTAGAAAAATCTCCAAAAGACCTATGAGAATTCAAAATTCTGTTTTCAGAATGAATGGAGAAATAAAGTTATTGTCTGCATTGTTCTGCGTGCAACACTGCATTCTATATTTAGATGATCCTGGGATACAATAGAAGGGTTAAAATATTAATTTGTGCTGGTTCTATTTTTATGTTTAAAACCCTAAGGGCAGTTGCTACTTAGCACCCATTAAAACATCTTTTTTTTCTACATCAAAGTGTCTCCTGTTTATGTTGTAAAGAATCGGCCTGATGTTTTGACATGTTGTGAAACAATGTAAAAATAACGAAAAATAACATAAAATGGAAGGCTATGAAACAAAACACACATCTAAACTATCCAATATCTGCTTGAAATTCTGGGGCATAGTCCTTAAGTTGCCTTCTGCTGGCAGTGTAGGGAATACTCCTTGCTTGCTGCAGGAGACACCTTCCAAAGCATCCTGGCTGTGGACAGGTCTGAGGGAAGGGGCTCTCTCCCACCATCTCTTGGGGCAGTGAAGAAAAAATCCAGCCCTGATCTCCAAGGCTATTGCCTGAGGAATGTTTTGGGTCATTTTATTTAAAATTCACTAATGGTTTGGGTGTTTGGATGTTCTGGTGGTTTGCAGTCCTGTAGGACTCGAGCGCAGCACACCTGCACTCGTAGTACTGAAAAGGGGGTGCCCACGGTGCAAACCCTGGCAGCGCTGTGCTGGCTGAGGAGCAGCAGGGCAGACGTGGTGCCAGCGCCCTAGCTTTGCCACTCACTCTCCAGTATGACATCCTGCAGGGGCCCCACACCAGCTTCTTTGGAGCAGTGGGCATCACACCTGGCTTGGCACGGTGAAGTTCCTGGACTGGCCATGGCATGAGGCACGACAGGGATGGTGCAGAGAAAGAGTGTGAAGGAAGAACAGGCTCCTCCAAGGGCTGGAAATGAACTTCCTGAGCACAGTCCTGGACCCAGTGATTTTGCTGGCCACAGGAATATGAGATGTTTCTCCACAGGCTGTCCATGCTTGTGTAAAACCTGAGGCACAGGATTCTTGCCTGAAGTGTTGTGGGAGTAAATATTTGACTTATTACTCATGTAAAGATGTTGTTGACTTGTTGCTGTGTTTTCCCAAGCTCATGCTTTTCCTCTTAGTAAGGTTCCTTGTGTTATGTACATCCCCTTTGCATGCAAGAGTGGAAATGCTTCCTGTCAGAGTAATCAGAGAAGCTATTCATCTCTTCAGGTGTTTGAGGGTGGTTACTTCAATGGGCCACACAGTTAATTTTAAAAGGAACTCATGGTATTTGAACCTTGTTGGATTTTTCTTTTTTTCAGCAACAAATATCTGGCAGAAGGATGAAGGATTCATGGGATAAATGGGTTAGGGACTCCTCTGACCTTTCTCAGCTCTGTCAATGGCACTGGCTTTCCCAAATAGGTCTCTCTTCTGGGTGACCAACATCCAGTGGAGTCGAGGTGCTGGCTCACTCACAGGTAAGCACAGTTATTGTCATCTGCACTGGAGAAACCACTACAAAGATGGGGACCGTACCATAGCAGGCATTACAGAAATGCGCAAAGAACATAATTCAGACCCCAAAGTCCCTTAAACTCTAAAAGTAGGAGAGGAAAAGGGGTGCTGCAGCTTCCAACAGGTTTGCAATGTAGGACCAGCAGAGGAACTGTCCAGATTCTTGCCTCTGGGCTCAAGCAACCACACTGCACTGGTGCACTGGGACGAGCCATCCCTCTGCTGCCCTGGGGCTCCCGTGTTCCTCTTTCTCATGACTGGCCTGCCTGTCCTCTCTGTAAGCTATCAAATAAAAGCAGGAAACCTTTCACCATCAGATCATTTTGCATGGCTGTGGTCTGAAACACCGACAGTCAACTCCTACTCCTGGAACCAAAACTCCGTTCTGGTATCACTCCCGTTTACCATGAAATGATGTCTTTTAAGGCCTCTTGCATTAGGTGTTGAAATTACCTATGCTTTCAAATGGCACTGCACCAAAGCCATCATGGCTATAATTAGTGTGATTTAAAATCCCCCCCTTCCCCAACTAATTCTAAACATTTATCGTAAGCATTTCTAACTTGTACCTGCAGGAAAACTGAGACACAGTTCATGGAAACTGAGCTCATGTGATTCAGCCTCAGACCTTACAACTCCTCTGGCCCTCGAGGGGTTCCTTAAATTATTTGCTTTGATGTCGCCTTCTTTCATGAACAACCTTTGATTATTCACTGATTAGCTGATCTTCCTTACCAAAAAATGATGTGACACACACCACACTTTGGGTACCCCAGTACGACTGGCTGCTGTGCTCGCTACCAGTGCTATGAGGTGGTTACCACAGCATTTTAGTTCAGGGATGATACAAACTTTAAAGATCAAAGGAATTTGTCTTTGGCATAATTGCTTGGGCAGGTGGGATGCAGGCTGTGGCGCTGGTGCTCTGAAACACAGAGCCAGGGATGTCCCTGCAGGAAGCAGCCCAGTCCCAACAGACTCAGCTCTGGTGACGGCACCTGTGAGACCTGCTGGAAGTGCAAGTTCTTAGGCAGAAGGGATGTCTCTTGTGCCACAATATGTGGGTCCACGTGAGGGGCACCTTGCAATACTTGCCCAAGGTAAGCTTAAGCAGTATCCTCAGGACGTACCTCTAGGGACGGCAGGACTGATGTGTCTCACAAGAACCCAAGGTGTCTAAAAGCTGCCCACAAAACTGGGGAGAGATGAACCCTGCCCATGGCCCCCAAAACTCCTGACATACCTCCTCCCCAAAGGGCTTTGTTAGAGATACACTGTAACGTGAATTAACACAAGCAGAAGTCAACAGCCCTAAAGCAGAACAGGCTGAAGCCACATGACAGTGACACAATGAGATTGTGGCTGCTCCGTCAGGAGGGTTTGAAGGTGAAATCTGCAGTGATACAGTTTTGGCTGAGGCCAAGCATGTAGACTTCAGAGCCAGGTGTGCCCCTGGCTCAAGATAGCTGGCAGAGACATCTCCTGGGAGCCATCACAGGACCAGGAGTTTTTCTACAGAAAGAGCAGCTCCTGTGCTGCCATTCTCCAGCCACCTCCCTCTGTACTGCCAAGGGGCAGAAAGTCAGGTCAGCATCCTCAGCCCCCCGAGGTGCTCCCCATGGGTCCCTCTGTCACTCAGCATGACGAGAAGCCCGTGTCCTCTTGCTGTGAGAGCCAGGCGAAGCAGCTGCCTTCAAGCAGATCTTTGATCTACAAGGTATTTGCAAGCTCAGAGTGTGGTTCCAGGGGCAGACCTTCGGGGGGTCAGCAGTGGGACTCTGTGGGCTCCTGGCTCTCCATGCCTTGGTGAAATCCCATGCATATGGCAACAGCTGGAAGTGACGACAGACATTGCTCAAGCCACTGGTCAGGATTTTCTGTATTTAAGCAAGTGGACCTTGTGCTCCTCTTTTGTAAGGAGGCAGGGTCACCCCACAGAACATATCTGACCGTTAGCCTCAGGTTTTGAGCCTACAGGAAGCTACTAAGAATCCCAAATGGTGACTATCTTCTCAAGCCCTAAATTGCTCCACTATATGAGTATCTTTGCATTTTTTGAGATGTTCAGGATATTAATGTGCTTTCTTCTCAGCATGGACCCAACCTCTCAGTGTTGGTGCTGAACACATGGGTTCCTGGACTGTATAAAAGACCTCCCTTACACTCAGGCAGTTGAGCAGAAATTTTTATGATAGTGGGGAGAAGCTAATGACCTGGTATCCTGTTGATTCATTAACTGTACATTTATAGCATTAAGACCTGCCAGTCCAGCAGCCTGACTTCTGCAGGAACTGTACAAAACAGACTAAAATTCCCATACTTTTCCTGGAAAGGTCCAATGCTAGACCTGCTCTTGCAAGGCATGAAACCCTCTCATCTCTCTGAAATACTAGGAGATGAGCAATGGCTCTACCTATCTTCTGGCCACTCATGTCAGCATCCAGTGAAAAACACACCATTACACCACCTTTAGAAAAGAAGCCCAAAGGCAAGAAATGATGGTTTTAAAAATTCTTTAGATTATACTACAGTGATTCATAAAGGTTCTTGTTATCTCCTTTCGTCTTTATCTTGAAATCTCCGAGGTCACCACAAAATGCCTGAATTGCTCGGGGTAAAGCAGGGGCTGACGATAGAATGGTACTTGGAGCCATAGAACCAGCTGAAATTTTTCCTAAAAGCCTGCAGGTTGAAAACTACACTAAAGGTAGTCTTCATGAAGAAGAGGAGAAAGGGAAGATAAAGAGATCAAAGCAGTAAGAGCTTATTTGCATTACACCATATCTGGAGGCACCAGCCCTGCTTCAATCCCATATCACTGCAATAGGCAAGAGCAGAACGTGTTTCTACTCCCACCTCTCCATGTTTGAAAATAGATCAGTCATCTCAGATCATCCCCCACGTGTAGGCCCTATCCGAGATCTCCACAATGTTTCAATAATAAAGACTCAGCCAAGGCCAGTTTGCCAAGGTGAGATTAAGCCCATCCCTGCACCAGCAGGTCTTCTGAAGTCTGGTCTGTGGGTGAATAGCAGTGACCTACGGCAAGAACAACTCTCATGCCACTCCACTTGGAGCTTCTCCCGTAGCTGCCCTGGCTCTGCACCACGTTACATGCCCTCCACACATGAAAGCAGAAAGGGGCTGAGCAGAGGACTAACGCGCTTCTGCTGCTGGGAATGGCTGATGTGAGAACAAGAAGCGCTAACTCCTGGAAACCATCTGCCAGGTCAGGGCCGTCAGTGAACAGGACTCACCCAGGGCCCACAGGGCACGCCAGGGGAAGGTTCTGCCTGGACAGCAGAGGAGAAAGGAAGGTGTGGGGTGCACGGCCAAGGCAGGGAGAAGGGCAGATTCCTTGGCAGAATAGGCTGCAGCCACATGGATGAGACGTGGCTGAGAAGCAGCAAGGAGCTGCCTCCAGAAGTTACCGTGCCATGGGACAGAGATGAACCTTGGATCAAAACATGAGGATGTGTTTTCCAAAAAGGCAAAATACAAATTTTGCTAAGTCTGCTCCTAGAGATTTTTCTCATGGGCTCTGTCTCCTGGCTGCAACTGTTCTAGTTGCCGGAGGAGAGTCTGCATAGCAATAAAAAGGGAAAGCACTTGTGCTGTGACAAGACAGGGAGAAGATGGTTTGTCTTGCTGGGTACAGCTGTTATGAGCACGATGGGCATTGACGTCTTCTGACCTACAGGTGTACAAGTGCCCTGGTGCTTCCAGTAGCCATTAACACAGAGCTGGTTCGGCTGGAGTCAGGGAGTCTCACACACCAGAGTGAGGGGGAGGCTGGTGGAGCCTCCTCCCAGCCCCTCCACTTTGGGGGTTCCTCTGCTTCCAGGCAGGGAAATTCAGAAAGAATTGTTTTGGGTTGATCAAAATAATAAAAATATGCGTTGTTTGGCTTCCTCCCCCCCCCCCCAGTTTTGACTTTCTGGGATGATATAAAAAATGTCATCCCAGGAAGGACATTCTAAACCAAAAGTCATTTGAAAAGAAAAATACTTTCTGTCCTGGAAGTGTCCGAGCAGGATCTCTCAGCCTCTTTAAAACTCTTTTTTACATTACGGGATTCACATAATGAGATTCAATTGGCCAGTGTTAGAGCTAGGTCAACATGAACTTTTTCCTTAGTGTGAGCACATCAAAACCAAAAGAACCTTGAAATGAAAAAGAAATATTGGGGCACAAATTAGAGTGAGGAACATTTTTTTTAAAGCAAGAAAATGAGATTGTAAGCAAATCCCCTTTCTGTCCACTGTGTCCTTTGGAGCAGCCACAGCCCAGCAATATCCTGACTTCTAGCAACTAAATGGTCTCCACTAGATCCCTGGAAAGATCCTCATGTTCCCTTGTGTTCTGAGTGTGAATTTATTCCCTGCCCTTCTCCAGGTCTCTGTTGGTCTCCAGCTCCCCACTCGCTTTCACTCCCCACTCTGGCTTTCCCTCCTCTTTGGGAACAGACCTAGTCACTCTCATGGAAAGTGAAACTGCTCACTCTGCTGAAGTAGGTATCCTCTTAACACTCAGAACAGCTACCAGGGAAAGGTAAACCCAGGAGCATCTTTCTCTCTGCTGCCCAGCCAAAGTCTCTTGCAAGAGATAATGAGCAGTAAACAGCAAACAAATGCAACTGGTGCATCTGTCACATTCCCCACGTAAATGTCCTTGAAATCAACTGAGTCATGGAAATATTGTGCTTTCAAGTTGGCATCTTCTTCTTTGATTAAGGTAGGATATTTATGAAGACAATTGTTGTGTTGAGAAACTCTTACCCAGCTCTTCTCTGGGGCATGAGCCACACTTGCCTGAGGGCTGGCTGAGGGGCATGGTGCTGAGCCCCGCGAACAGCAGTGCAGAAGGGTAGAAAGTGGGTCAAGGTGAGCCAAGGACAGTTGTAAGCCACAAGCTGGAGCCAGAAACACCATGGCAGAGGCACCTGCCAGCAGATTGGAGCTGTTCTGCAGCCTGCGATGCCTGAGAACTTAGCTCATTCATTACCGTCTGCCCTGCCTGCTCCAGGCTCCTGCCCAGCACCTCCAAGGAGACCTCCATGGGCAGTTCATGCTGACATGCAGTGTGCACAGGGCTGGTTTTGTTCTTCAGGGCAGTAAAGGGCTTTGCAGCCCCCTTGTGTCACTAGCATCGGACAAAGCAGTGGACAAAGGAGCACAATGGTCGAACCCCTGTGGCAGCCCACATGGTGGGGACAGAAGTGAATTGCTACAGAGATATTCCCAGGAGAGTAAATGATCCACCTAGAAAGCAAGGCTTGTCGGACCGTACCAAGAAAACTTATGCTGAAGGAGCAGACGTGATAGGAGAGGGAAGAGGGTCTAAGGAACTGGGTCAGTGTAGAGGTGAAGATATGAGGACTCTTCTCCTTGGCAAGGAGACATGTGAGGAGAGGTGTGACAGAGAAGAAGACGCTGGTTTGAGGTACTGGGAGGATGTACTTTCTAGCTACAAATTGATGGTAAAGAATTTTGTGGAGTTTCCCTATAAAGACACAAGATAAAGATAGAAGACAAATTAATAGAGGATAAATCTACCTGTGACTATTCAGGGTAAATAATACTACACCTGGCTCAAGGGTGCCTAAACCACTGATTCCTAGGACCTGGGGCGTGGAGGTCCAGCCAAGCTGAGGACAATACAAAGAGGTTCTTGAAAGTTGTCACCTCGTTGCTCCCAGTGGCTCTTGGTGAGTTTGCATGAGCAAACATCTGAGACTGGCAGCCTGCCTGTGCTGGATGCCAGCTTTCCTTCGGGGCCACCATGTGTGGAAACTCCTGTGGCCCAAGTGCTTCCTGAGTATGTCCTTGACTTTTGGACTACCAGCCTGGTACCCATGCCTGATTCAGAGCACTTGCTGTGAGTTCTGGTTCTCTTTTTTGGAACAGCTTGAGGTGAAGTTGCTGTGGTCTGCACACACATGCCATAGACATTCTTCCAACAGCATATCAGGGCCACATGCAATCACTGTCATCCACATCCTTCCTTCAATTGCCCAAGTTCTGCACAAGGAGCATTTGGCCCCACACATCCTGAAAAAGCATCAGCAGGAATTCTAAGGAGAGGCAGTGCTTGAACTAGGGAAGAAAGCTCTCTGAATACTGAATTACAACTCTGCTTGAGAGTTGAAAGCCCTGCTGGACTCTTTCTAAGGTGCCCACAGTTAATCTGTGCACACGAGACCCTGCACGTCTGGCCCAGAGCAGCCAACTCTGTCTTGTCTCTCTTCATTGCATCCTCTCTTCACTGCCAACTTGTGACCCCCCCAGGGCTGTTCAGGAATCCCTGACAGCTGATGCCCATCACCCCCAGCCCATCCCCATTTACTGTCAGACCGACTGAAAGGAGCTGGTGGAGCCCAAGGCTGGTGGGCAGGAAGCTGATAGCCTGTAATTGGCCAGAGGTGCATGTAAACAGGCTGGTTTCTTTCACATTGAGGGGGTCTGGCAGCATGCTGTTATTCCTGTTAGTTCTCTGGCTGGCAAGAAATCAGAGAAAGGATCTGGCAGGCTGTACGGTTACAGATGGGGTGTGACTTCTACCTGAGCTGGGGGCAAAAGGTGCTGAGATGGGGAAGAACTGGGGCAAGGCACTACTGGAAGATCTCTGGGCCAGGATGCCTCTTCCTTTGCAAGTCATATCTTGGGGCAGGGGGGTTACACCAGCTCATGTATAGGGCAGAATTGGATCCCAAAGTCTTGAGATTAGCAAATAAAGAATTACACGCAAAGTAGAGATTTGGAGCAGATGCGTAGCGGAGTTTCTGTCTGTTACTAACTGGAAGAAGCAGGCAAAATTTGGAAATATTTTACAGGGGATAAACTCTGATACATTTTCTAGTTGAAAATGTCAGATTAGCTGATTATAATGCTTTATGCTGACATCAAAACATTTCATTCACTAAAAGCTAAGCCATGACAATGCAATATTTAATGGCAGGCAGCACCTGCACATATTAACCTGAGGCTGAATTTGGAAAAATCAAAAGTAAAATGAAACCCCAGCTGAAAGAAAATCCTTCACTTCAGACCTAAATGTCTCCAACATGTTTTCATTCAAAAATTTCAACCACATCTGTGTGTTGCCTGGAAACTTTTGCATTTGATGAAGAGCCCTTTTTGCTCTAGGAAACTGTTTCTCAGAGGAAATCCTGGTTTCCCTGTGCATTGTAAGCAGATCCTTTTGCTGCTTATGAACATGCTGCCAGCATGGGACCCTGCAGGATGCCAGGCACTGCAATTGTGGGAAAGGTCTTTGGCTCCATGGGAACACTAGTCTTGGTGCTGGGCTGTGTTTAGACACAGGAGCCATTGCCTGAGCAGCTGTTCCCCGTCTCCCCCTGATGGAAAGATGGTGACTCTCTGTATTTTATTGGCACACTGCTTTGAAGCCGTTTGTGTTATCTCCAGGGCTGTGCGTGCCCAGAGCTGAAAACCCACACGCTAGGACAGAGAGGTGGCTCAAGTGTCAGGGAGAGACCAATGCACAAACAAAGAGCTGGCAGAGGGAGTGGGGCTTGGCATTCAGAGACTTCTGCATGGGCTTCCTCCCCTTGCATGTGACCTCCTGAACGTGCCAAATGTTGATGTCAGTGCTGCAGCTGCACGTCATTCTTTCAAAGAACAGGATTCCAGTTACTGGGGTATGGAGGCTTGTACCTGATTTGGCACTTCTGGACAGATCCTCTAAAGCTCTTGGAGAAGCACGAGACGCTTGCTGGCAAGAAATAATAGGAAAAGCTTCAATGAGAAGCCTGTGTCTTCCTGCCTGTGATTCCTTGGAGCAGACTGTTAGCTCCAATGATAAATGGTTTCTCTTACTCAGAAGGTGAAAAAAGATCTTAGGTCAGAGCAAAATGGGCACTTGATGTGCCAGGTGCAAGCTGATGGCTTTACGCTCAAATCCTTGACCTCATGGAGAGGGCGTGCTTCTCTCATACTTGTTAGAAAGCTGTGAAGCTGAAGCATGCAGAGCTTCGGGAGTTAAGGTTCCAGGTGGGATTTAACCCGAGAAGGTTGTGCTGGGGACAGAGGCTCTCCTGTTAGCACAGCCTAGCCAGCTGCTGAGGAGAAGCCTGGTCTCGGCAAGGTCTGGACTGCTGCAGAACTGGAGCGGGATGTAAGCACGGAGTGCGTGTGAGCCATAGGCATGAACCTGCAGCAAGCTGTGCTGTGTGTGTGCAGCACATCTGCACTGAGCAGCACCAGCCTCAACCTGCAGCCAGACGAAGCCGTGACGAGCACGGCCCCCTGCTCTCTCGGCTTCTGCTCAAAGGCTAGGAGCCGTGTCAGCCTGGGAGCTGGCAGCAGGGACCAGGGGAGGCAGTGCTCTCTGTCTTGGGAAGCAGTCCTCAGAAACACTCAAGTGCTGGCCTGTCCCACATTTGGTTTGGAAAGACTGCGCAGCAGAAGCCCGTGTTTAAATGGCACTTTCTAAACACTCCCAGCCACCATGACCAACCAGCAAAGACAATTCAGTGTCATTAACAACCGAAGGAGCCAAGGCTGTGTTCCCATGCCCAAAATGGGTGGAAGGCTCAGCTCTGGCGCCTCTGACACTGCTCTAGCCAGCTCTGGTGCCAGCTGTGTTGCAATGCTGGCTGACAGACACGAGAAGGTGGGCTGCTGTGAACGTTCTCATTTGGCTTGTGGTGCATGGTGAGGCAAAGCTTTTCGCCAGCTACCCCTGCCCTGCTCTGACAAGTGCTGCTTTCAGAGTCACCCTGTGAACCTGACCTTGGGCTCGTCCCTGCAGAGCAGCTACACCAGAGGAGCTAGGATCAGCTGGGAAACCAAGTTCTGATACCAGAGAGCTGATTTAGTGTCAGCACCCTACCCTTCCTGGCTATCCCAAATTTCAAGCAGAATAAGCTACAGCTTTTCTTTTTGGCCCATGTGAATCATGTTATGTGGACATCAGCCCTCCCAAGAAAGACACAGCTCTCATACTGCCTGGCATGGATTTAAAATGGGTTAAAAATCTGTTAATCCAGCCTCAGATCTGGATGTGATGCACTGGGCTGGCTCTCTAGGTTTTTTTTTTCACAAGCACCAGTCAGATGCAGCAAGCACAACCCTTGCCCAGCACATCAAGTGCGTGGCCGTGCTGGGGAGGGAGCACCCCCAGGCTTTGCCCCAGCTGAGGCCGTGGGTGCCCAGCATTCGCTGCTGTCGGGTCATGCTAGCATTAGGGATCCTGTGCCTGTCCCCTCTGCTCTGGAGCAGGGAACCCTAAAAAGCTGAGGGATGCTGGAGCTGGACTCCTGTGTTTCCCAGGTGCTCAGCTCCCTGCTGGCTCCCTCGTGGCTGCTGGGGTGCTGGCAGCAGGCATAAGTGTTGAATTCAGTCACTCAACGTCTGCCAGAGAAAAACAGCATTTTAGCTGTGTTATCCACAGATTTTCACCTGTGCCTTTAAAGCTGGGGTCCAGCTGACAGCTGTGAGGCATTGGGAGGGGTCCGTCTGTCCATCCATCTGGGCTCAGCTCCCCACCAGGGCAGGACCCAAACAGCAGCTGCTTCATCCAGCCAACGGGACCTTGTCTGCACCGACCCACAGCCATCTAAAGAGGGACGCTGCGGCACCCCTGCATTCACCTGGGCCTCCAGCCACCACCAAGGGATCTCTGTGAGTCCTGTGCTGTGTTTGCCCACCCCGTGGGTGTCTGAGGTACCACGGGTTATCTCAGATTGCACTGCAAGCCCCTGTGTGGGGAACTGTGTCCAGCCCCAAAAGGCTTTGCCAGATCTTTGGCCAAACAAAAAGCGATGGCTGTGTTCCACCCAGAGCTGACAGAGAGACCTCTGAGTTGTCTCTCTCGTCTTTCATATGCTTGGACCCCAGCAGGCAGGTCAGCAGGGTCCTCCTCCGAGCAGAATGACTGAGACATGATGGGGTGGGGTGGGGGTGTTTGGGGGGTGGGGGGCGGGAAGAGTTTTTGGAGAATAGCAACCCTGTGCCTGTGCATTTTATCACGGATTCAGGTGCCCTGTCACGGTGTGAAGGTTTGCTTGCTCACCAGCGCGGAGGCTTACCGCAAGGATACAGGATGCTCCTAATTGCCTGCGCTGCCCGGAGGGAGCTGCCCATTGCAAAGATGGAGCAGCAGAACCTCCCTTAAGGTTTGCACTTTGCTTTTTTAATCTGGGTTATGGCCCTATTTTAGTCTAGACTGTGACAAGCTGTTGTCAAGATAGAGGACTACTTGTGCAGGCTGGGATTTTCAAAAAAACTTAAAGCTCTGAAAATTACAAACAGCAATATTATGACATCTGCAGAGCGGCTGCCTCGAGAGGAGAAAATCATGTCATAACCTAACACCTGCTTAGTAATGAGACAGTGTCCAGGCTTTGCTTTTCAGCTCACTTGTCTTGGAGATGGTGCGGTGTGTGCCAAAACATGTCAGAGAAGTAACAATCACATCATGACAAGGCTGAATGTATTTAATGTGCTCAAGCAGGAACGGAAGGCAATAATTCACTCCAGAGCAGGACTAGCTTGGGATGGTCTGGCACTGCAGATGATTTATATTATAGAGTTGGGCTTGGCAGGTGCTTTTATGGAACAGAGGTTTGGTTTTCTATTGTATTCAAACTCCCAAAAATAGTTTAAACCATTCTGCTTCATGGCATGGCCATTAACTATCTCAGCTGGGAAAGAAGTTCACAAAATTTCTGCCTTCTATTTCTTGGGAGTTGGGTAGTGCTAGGTGCTGCTGGAGACATGATGCTGGCATTGGTCAGAGATGGCCAGCCTCTTCAACAGCTTTCAACAGTATCTGGGTAGACGGACAGAAACACTGGGGCCTGAGAAAGGATCTTACTCCTCTTCTGCCCCAGCCCCTTCTTCTGCTCTCCAGCTCCCTGTGTTGCAATGCCGGCATGTGGACTGAGAATCAAAAGACCAGCTGAGACCACATGCTCCTAGCACTGTGGTGGGAGGGCAGACAACCTGTCCTTGCAGAGGGGCTGTCCTGGCATGGGTGTCCGTGATGAGTTTTGCAAAGCTGGCCGTGATGGGTTGCATCAAGCCTGCAGCATTGGCTCATGCAAGGCGATGGCCAACACTAACACTCCTGAAGCCTGGTGCTGGCCACCCCAGCGTGCAAGGCAGGGAAGGGCACGGGGGGGGGTGGCACACCCCCAGCCCTGTCCTCACAGTGTGGAGGCAGCTGACTTGACCACTTGGCTCTGGAAACTGAACCCCTACCTTGGGCCTGGTTAGACAAGGTTTGATGCTAGAGCTACAGGAAGAGACAAGCCTCTGCTGATACCCAGGACAATGTTAAATGTTTTACCTTCCTCATGAGGCTTTGAGTAGAAGGAATCTCAAAAAAAAAATTGCTCCTGCAAATGTTCCTGCCTTCCCTTTTTTTTTTTTTTTTTTTTTTTTTTTTGTAGGAGGGTGGATTTGGATACAATGAGAAGGAAAATATCCTTGAGGAAGCGGAACAGGTTCTGAGGGAGATTCACAGGCCACCCCAGCTATTGCCCTGTCTGAGCACCAATGGTTGACCTTGCGTATGGGGAGAGAGTCAGAAAAAGTGAAAAAAAGCCCAGGATTTGAGATAATTCAGAAGCATAAATAAAACTTAAAAGAGCTTTTTTAATATCACTGAAGTCCCACATCTAGGGCTTTACAAAAACTGAGAAGCACTGGTCTTCCTGCTGGTGCCAGGGTAGAAACCCACAAGACTGATGTTACGTGCAGAGGTAGGGTATCACGGGACAACTCCTGCTGTTATCTGCAAGGGGTGTCGGAGGCTGTGGCACGACCCTGGGACATGGGCTCTGTCTGTTGGCCTCCCCCCACCACCCAGGCACCAGGGTTTTTGCGGTGCATAACTAAGGTTGGGTTTTCATACGGCCCCAGCATGTTCCCCATCCTGATGTTTCCACCCTGTTTCTGGGCTGCAGTGGGAGAAGCAACGTCCATGGAGCACAGGGCACTATCTGGGTTGCTGCCCAGACAGTCTACCTGGCTGTCTGCACCTGATAGCCTGTTGGCAATGCCTATGCAAGGGGTGTGCTAAAGGGCCCCCCAAAACAGGTAATCTGGTTCTCTAACCATCTCACTTATGCAACGACCTGAGTTGTTGTAGCCTCAGATAGCTGGAAAACTCAGCAACCCAGAGCCACCAAGAGAGGATGTGACAAAGTTGTGCAGCTGCAACCAGTGGACCCGTTTGGGTTAAAACAACCATTTACTAAACACATAGCACCTGCCTGGAGCAGTCAAGACTAAGCAATGCAGCAGCCTGAAGCTGTTGTGGATCCCAACAAAATGGCCTTTCACAGCAGAAAGGACGACGACGTGTGTGTAGGTGGTGCAGCATTTCCTGGTATGTGCCTGCTACACCCACATCAAGGAGGGACTGCAAAGTTGCCATGCGGGCAGTTGCAAGTTGCTCAAGTGATTCTCCCAGCTGAAAATGGATACCTTCTCATCCCCCTCACAAGACCTCACCTTTTGCACCAACTTTCCACTGGTCTTGCCATGCACCCACACGCTTGTATGATCTGGCGTATGGTGCTGCCAGTCCATGTTCTAATGCACTATCAAAGTCATCAGCAAGATGTTTTTATTCTTACTGTTGAGGTAAATGAAAAAAGGTTGGGACATTTTTATGTTCTGAATAAGGGGGAGAGGGTCACCAACCAGACATGGTTGAGAAATCTGGCAAAAGAAGTGTCAGAGCAGGTGGGGTAAGCTGCACCCAGAGGCAGAAAACAGTCACAGCCCAAGGATTCAGGTTCTGGCTCAGGTCTGTGAATGGAGCTGGTGCTCAGGAGGCAAATCTTGCCTGTCGCAAGCACACAGCACTCCCGACCCTCCCTATCTCCACTTTGCTGACAAGGCAGGACAATGGAGGCAGTTCCTGAAGCAAAGAAAGTTCAAATTCCTCCAGCCCATTACCTCATGGCAGTAAATCTTCCACCTCTCTTTCCCAGTCATTGGTGAAGCCTGTCTATTGTCTGGGGAGCCATCTGTCTGCCCCAGCACAAAAGGGAGAACAATCAGTGGGCTTGAGTAACATCTGATGCATTAGAAGATGGAAGAATAAAGCAGGGAAAGAGCCAAGGAGAGCTGGGTGGGGAGGGAATCTCCAAGAGGCTGCTCCAACGTGTGAGTGTCTGGTTTGCAAAGGCATCCAGCCTTGCCTGCCTGGTGCAGGTGTCATTCAGGCTGGATGCTGGTCAGGGTCATGCTGGGGAGGGCTGGGGACCCCTCTGTGCAAAGGTTTTCAGAGCAGGGGGTGCTGCTGGCCTGGAAGGGGATTGCTGCCAGCAGCATTGTCCAAATCCTGCCATGCATCCTAAAGCTTTCTTCCCTATGAGGTCAAGCTGCCTTGAGTGCTGGTAGGTCAGCATGCTGAGCACCTCCTGGTTTCTTCTGCTGCCCTTCTGCACTGCCAGGCACTGCTCTTCATCAGAAAGAAAATATCCTGTGCTACCAAGATCTAGGTTGTTGAAGAGCAATGGCTCTGTGTTATTGCCATCAGTCCTGATGGTCCTGAGAAAGGCATGAGCCTAACTATTCCCTGGCTGATTAGGGGTCAATGGATGTCAAAGGGCCTGCCCTCTCCAGCCTTGCTGCTTGGTGCCTTCATCTGGCTTGCTGGAGCCAGGTATGCGCAGTCTCTCCCTTTAGACAGCCCAGGGTACTGCACTTCCTGGGAAAGACCAAGGTCCTGGGGAAGCAAATATGAATCCAGTCCATGTTTAATTGACAGGATGCTGTTTGCCTGCTGTATCCTGCGCAATATCTGTTCAAGAAACAAGAAGCAGCTGCAGTGATGTCTGCTTTCTGAGGCTTTTTCAGGAGCTATACCTGTGAACTGATGAAGCTGAACTGCTTCACAGTTTTAGTCCCTCCATCTGCAGTCCAATCTCTCTCAAGACAAGTTATGGCCAGACCCACAATCCCAGTCTTGCCAGAAAAAATTACTGAAAGTAGGAGAAAGAAGACTTAATGAAAAAGAAGGACTTATTAAAGTGCAAGCTCTGATGAGCCCAGAGAGAGCCCAGAGTTGTGCAAATTGTGAGAAGACTGAGGACAACTGAGTGAGAAGCAGATGCCAGGCTTGTGGGCAGTCCTGGTGCTGGGCAGCATCCCATCTGGTTGATGTCTGACCACCACCTCTTCCTGCCACTGCCTCCCCACCAGGTCTGCTCTGATGACCACCAGATGCGTGTCAAGTGCTTTGAGAGCTGAGCACAGGGGAGGAGGAGAGCAGCTGCTGCAGAGCTCTGGGCAGGGGATGTGACGGGGCACATCCCCTGCAGCATGCCCTGAAGAGCCTCTCTGTGTGCAAGGGGTGGCGGCTGGACGCAGGACCATGAGGCAGTTGCAAAGCAATCCACCGATGCCATAACAGCACAGTATGCTCCTCTGATTTGTCTCCCAACTTCACTGCAACCTCCTCTCCGCTCTGTGCTTTTGACAGCCTGTTGGCTGCAGTGGGCACCTCGTGTCCTTGGCAGCCCCACTGCAGTACCATGACACCTTTTTTTCTGTTTCCTCTGGGATAGGTAAGTAAATTTACCAAGTAAATATTAGCAAACACTTTCTGTGCAGCCTGGGCTAGAGGGGTTTTCACCTGTAGCCCAGCAGGGCAGCAGAGGAAGGGGCAGCAGAGAGGAGCTGGATGCTGCTATGTGGAGACACAGGAAAGCTCTGGCTGCACACTCAGCCTTGGATGACAACTCTACCCTGCTTGAGTAGAGCTGACCTTGGACACAGAGACTAAGGCCTTTGTGTGGGTAATCTAGGGAATACTTTGGGTTTTGACTGCCTTCCCACTCAGGATGTGGCCATGCTCCTTGGGGTATGGGCAGACACCTTATCATTGTTGGAGTGTTTGCTGGCAGCCTGATCCTGCACAAACCATCTTCAGAGCCATGGCCTGCCTTGCTGCAGATCCCTGTGGTTCTTGCTCTTCCTGGGGGGTGAAAGGAAGCTTCTCTGGATGACAGTGAGACAAGTAGCGTCCCATCATAGCCCGTGCTGGTCCAGCACTCCCATCTAACTCCGGTTTGATCTTGCTTTTATCCTGTGCAGTTCAACTGCAAAATATTTCTGGAGGAAATCAGTGAATGTGTCATTTGTCCCCTGCGTTTTGGACTCGGCTTTGGGATCTTTCACTGCCTCAACAGACTAAGGCATGGAGAGACAGAGCCTTCTTCTGCACTATGCCTTAGAGCTGGCACAACTCCCACAACCCACCGATCTGTTGAAGATTATGGGGGGAATCTGAAACCACCATCACAGCCACAAAGTGATGTGCTAACCCAGGCTATTGTGGGGAATGATGGATGACGGCTGACAGAGGGAGACCTCACTCTCATTAGCAGACTCCACAGGTGCTGTGCAGATGTTCTTTTCTGAGCCAGCTGTGCCCATTTATTATCTTGAGCTGTTCCTCATTGCCACAAACCAAAGGCCAGACGTCCTGCAGGATCCTCTGAGTGATCCCCACACTGCTGCTGGCAGTTAGCAGGCCTGGGTCAAGCTGCCTTTGATGGATGTTTTTTGTGAAGTGGGGCTGGGAATGTGCCCACAGCCTCTCTGTTTGTCAGTGTCCCAGCAGAAATGGGGCGCAGAGGTGGCTATCCCCAGCTGGCACTGCTCACTGCAGCAGGAACATCTCTGCACTTCTCCATGTTTGAAATGCAAAGTGCAGCCTTGTCCCTGTTGGAGAGCTGCAGGCTTGTGCCTGCTCTGGTCCCTGCCTGCACCTGCAGCCCCTGAGCTCTGCCATCACAGGGCATGCCTCACCACTGTCCTGTCCGAGAGCCGAGGTGGTGGCAGGGCAGGGAAAGGGCACAAACCGCTGCACAGGCTGGTGGGAGGCGCGGTCCCCAACCATGTACGAGTATTGTTGCAATGCTCTTGTATAAGGTCAATCCCATTGTCAGCAAGTTTATGTATCTCAAACAGAAGCAGCAAAGCACAGAAGAAGGAAAGAACATCCTGAACACTGTTACTCAGCACTGGCTACATATAGCTCTTAACTCCAACAGGAGCACAGGGAATGGTGCCCACCAAGCAGACAGTGCATGGGAGGAACTGCAGTGCGACCTGCTGTGGTCACAGCTTGGGGGCTGTGAGCCATCAATGTCTTTATGCACTGCCCTGGAGCAGGGCCTGCTGCAGGGGGTGACTACCTTTGCTCCCAGCTGTCAGGGGTCCTGGTGCCTGGGCACCATTTTTAGGTGGACTTCTGCTTGTAAATGCAAGGGAAAGCCACAAGGCACTAGGCACGATGAGCCCTGAATCACCCTGAGACTACAGTACTGAGATTTCTGGTGCAGATCTGCCTGTTCAGCCTCTGAAAAAATTTGGAGTTCTCTACTAACTTAACATCTCAAAAACACTTGGATGCTTGGCAGTGTTCTGGGTGTCCTTGCTCCATTAGATAGTACATTTCTACCTCCTTGTTATATCCATCTGCATCGATGTATTCCTGTCACAATAGTGCAAGCAGTTCCAGTCTTGCTTTCAACACCAGAGATGTCCATCTCCAGCCTTCAAATACCCCATATGTTTGCAGGATGATGCAAATATTAATTTATCTTAAGGAGACATCAGACTTTCAAGGCAACCACCACAGTGCACTCCAGTTCCCTTCCAGCGATGGCTGCAGTGTAGGTTCCCAAAGTCAACCCGATTTTAACAACCAGATGTAAAAACCATCATCCTGATAGTTACTACCCACTCCCACAGAGGAACCGCAGACCAAAAGCTGTGTGGGTACAGGATTTGCAGTATCGGGTCCTGGAGTCAGGCTGCAAATAAATGGAGCTTGGTCTGGGGGAAGCTGCTCAGTGGCGGGAGTCAGGGCTTCCTGGGCACGGAGGGGCAGGTGTGGGATTTCTGTGCAAGGTTGGTGGTGTTGTTCTGCCGTGCACAGGGGAACAGGCCCCAGCGTGTGTTCTTGGTAAATAAATGAGATTATATCAAGAATACACCCAACTCCTATAATTTACTTTTCATCCTAACAAAACCAGCCCTTTGTGACTCTGGATATTGTCAACTTGCTTGGGCAAAAGGGTTAACAATGGAGAATATTCGGTTTCTTTTATTTGCCAGCTGAATTTTGAACCTTTAGAGCCCTGGGAAATGCCTTTTTCAAAGGAAAGACCCTCACTTTGTGTGATTGCAAGAGCTGGTGTTTGCTACCAGCTCTAAGAAGTGTAAATGTTTGACATTGCCACTGGTTATGCACATGCTGCATTCTCTGCTCCCATAACCAACACCTGTGCAGTTCCTTGCCAGCTGATCTTCCAAAATGTGACCTGGGACACTGTTTTTTGCTTTCACGGAGACAATCACTGGCACTTCCTAATGCCTGGTGAGGATGGGAAGTGGGAAGTCACCACCTAGGGCTGCTGCTGTGGTATCCCCAGACCAAACCAAGGCCTCTCAGCCTGTCTTTGATATCTGACATGTCTCCCCCTTCCCTCCTCACCAGCCTGCCATCCTTCAGCCATGCTGTGAGCCCTATTTCCGAAAGCCAGGTAGCTCCTTGGGACCAACATAAGAGCAAGCAGCCCCTGTGCTTGGTGCTCAGAATTTGCACTCTGTTTGCTTTTTCCCTGTAAGGAAAAGCCCTAAAAAAAGCACCACTGCCTTCCCTGCCACCACAGGCAAGGGTCAGGCAGCTCTTAGAGAGGCTGCATGTGGACTCCAAATGACCATGTCCCACCACGTGGTGTGCCTACATCTATTGTGATGTATCTGTTTACATACACTGCACAAGCAGGTGGGCTGGGGAGAGCTGGCACTGGGGAGGGAGGTTTGGAAGTGGCTGACCATCCTGATTCCAGCTGTGCCACTGTCTCTCCATGGGACACTCAAATGGTCCCTGCCCTTGAGACCCCTGCAAAACAAGGAAAACTGAGCTTTTCCGCTTGCAAAGACCTGGGAGCTGAACCACAAAACCAAGAAAGTAGTAAAATGCTATGGTGAGAGCATGTCACTGTATGCTGCTCAACCTCCTCCAGCACATGTACATTGGCTGGGAAGCTCCTTGACTCTGAGCACAAGTTTTTTGGCCCTTGGCCAGGGCAGTCAGTGCAGTGGTTTCAGCAGAAACTGCCTTTTCTCTGAAAGCAGCATCCCTTGGTGCTGCAGGGTTTTAGGCTGGTGTCCCAGCTGGGGCTGGAGGAAGACTGTGAGGGCTTGGCTGCAGGATGCAGGTCCCAGCCATGCCAGACCATCCTTCCGTTCAGTTTGTGTCTTCAAAGGGCTCTGCTCCCACTCTGCACTATTAATATTGTTGCCTTTCCTACCACAATCTGTAAATCCTCTTGACAGCAGGGGAGAAGAAAGCACCAAGCCCAGATCTGTTGTACGTGGAGTGATGCTCCCTGTGGCCGCGCTGGAGAGAGGCTCCATCAGGCAGAGGCACAAAGCGGCTCCCGGTCCTGCTGGTGCTCGCAGGATGACCTCGCATGCCTGAGCTGGCACCGCAGCCCATGGCTGTGTCCACTCTCAGCCCACACTGTCCTCTTCCCAACTTCTGCTCTAATGCCAGCTGATGGGTGCCATGTCTCCTCATGTCCCTCTCCAGGCTTGTCCCCATGTCCAGGCTCCACCCATCTGCAGAGCTGGCTGCCCTTCTCTCCATAGTTGGAGAGGAGCATCTGCTGGGCAGCTTACAGACTGCATTCCCCTATACAAAACCAGGGTTTTGTTTTAGTACTGACACTCACTAGACAAATATGCTGCAGCTTTTCCCACGTTTACTGTTAAGCTTCCAGCTCCATCCGTGCCCATCCATGCAGGTCCCTGCACAAGCACCATTGTCTCAGCTCTTGGTAAGCACCACTTGTCACCGGAGGCAACTGTTATTGATGTTGGGTTGCACGGCCAGCTTTTTATGTAGGCCAAAAAAAAAAGTCTAAGGAGGAGCAAAATGCAAATGTCACCTTTGGTTTGTTGCTGAGGGGCTACTCTGTGTTAAGATCTGAACAGGTATCTTAAATCACGGCAGATTAGTGGCAAATTACGCAGACTGTGCCTGTCTGAGCACACACGCACACCAGCATTCACAGAGGGAAGAGTTCAGCTCACCGGCTGCACCGGGCTCCTGCTCTGCTCACTTTTTGCTGGGCTGGGTTACTCAGCCAGCAGAAAATGGAACAAAGCAATGAACTTATTGCAGAGATGGTAAAAAGTTTTTTGACTAACATTTGCTTTGCCAAATGCATTCATGGAATGACAATACAAGACTTGGCAAATCGGTGTCCGGTTTTCCAATTATTTATGGAGGCAAAGGCTGAAAATCTCTGAAAATGTTAAAATGCTCTGTTTTCACAGAGTCCCTTGTAATACATTATTCTTCATCCAAACTGACACAGTTAAAGAGATTGAATTGCTTGAAATCAGTTCAGACAAAAAATTGTCTTCAACTGAGAACAAATGCTCCTGTTTTTCAACTTGTGAGAGCAGTTGGAGTATTTTCTTCTAGGATTTTTTTCTTGTTTCCTACAGTTTGTCTGTCTCCACCTACAAAGAGCACCAGCCAGGAATCAGAAAGGACCTGGTGAAAGGCCAGCTAATCTGATTAAGGCTGCCTGAAATATTCCCAATATATTTTTCAAGGAAAAAAAAAAAAAAAAAGTTGAGATACCATATTTGCTTTCCTTAAATATCTGTTCTCCACATAGAAAACAATTTTCCAGCATTAATGTCTTTATCACATCACAGTCATCCTGGGGGTCCAATTAGGGAAACTTAGCAGGATTATCAAAGCTACAGGTCCAAGCAGGTGCCTCCCATTATAAGTTCAATGTCACTGTGAAGTCAAATATGGGTTTGTTCGACCCAGCCAAGTGTTTTGACTGAGCATTAGAGGATGCCAGTCAGTTCATCGTGATTCAACTTTCCCAGTGGAAACTTGAGACATTCTGGCAAATATCACTATGTTCTGAAGGAAATATTCAATTTGAGGACAAAATGCATTTTTCCATTAAAAAAAAAACTAAACCAGAAACTTCCCTCTCCCGTTGAGCAGCTCTTGCGTGGAAGTCAGCATGTGGCACTCGCCTGGGAAAACCAGGCCAGGAGCTACTTTGTTTGGAGCCAGATTTTCAGAGGAGCTTAGCTTCCTTGTAGGCACCTCAGTACAGTCTGGATTTCACAAGAAATCAGCACCAGCAGTACCTGTCAATGTAATGGTTCAGGTTTTGCACATCCCAGCACCAAGTACACTGAGCACCTAAAAAGTGACCTAGACGGAGATTCTGCAGAGGGAGCTGGATCTCTCTGGCCCAGGATGGAATGGGAAGAAGGAAGCAGAAGGCATGGTTCCTGTGAAGTTATTGTTACTTTAGCAAGAAGAGTTAGGGAAGTGGTAGTAGAAGTTGACATATCTACTCTGTGTCATTTTCATGATGGGGCCAGTGACAATGGTTTTATAATAATTTCACTAGCAGTTCCCACATAGTGAGAGCACATTGCACCCACAATGGGCTTGAAAACCCCTTCTGAAGTCAAATTTTTCCACAAAAGTGCTTCACAGCGTGGGAACTGCTCTGAGCAGAGGGAGGAGGAAAACCTGGCAAAACAAACATTTTCCTAAGCTCCCAAGTCAAAGGCATGTGAAACTGGCTGGGGTAGTAAAGCAGGACCTGCTGGAGTAACCAAGAGAAGCAGGGATTCAAGACAGGTGCAAAGAACTGATTCATACAGACCTGCTTTCTCTTTCTTTTGCTGTCTCTTTTCTGAGCTTTGGGTGAGTCTCTGAGTCTAGGTATTGCACTGCAGTTTGGAAAGAAGGTAGTCCCAACTGCTGGTCACCCCTCTTGACTTCAATGGACCTATGACATTATTTTAGGGGCTAGATCTTCTGCGGCTTCCCTCTTATTCCTCAACACTTCCTAGCATTAAACCGCCTTTTTTTTGTTGGCCTGAGGACCAAGCTGACACCTTGATCAATCTGCCTGCACTGCCCCCATGAACTCTTTCTCATATGGTGATAACACCCACGCAGCCCACTGGTGTGTGTACGCAAGTAGCAGTTTGTCCCCGGGTCTCCCGAAACTGAATTTTGCCTGTTTTGTTCTTCTAACAAAGCTCTGTCATCTGCCAGAGGCACAGGTCCCTGTGATGCTCTCCCGGTCCTTGGTTCCTGCCTGCTTCTGCTCTGAACATGCCACTGAGCCTTCTTTCTTTTCCTTTTTCCTAAGCAGTCATCAGTCCATGTCAACTGAGTTTCTTGGAGACTTTCAAGAACTAATTTCTGTTGGACCAGATGCCTGTTGGCAACTCCAATGAAGTTTCCCCTTCTCAGACCCTCCTCTTTTTAGCTCCTACCTACCCTTTAACTTTTTATCTACTAATTCTGTTCCTTCTAGCTTCACTTCATCTGATGGGCTTAAGGGTCTGTGATTTCCTGGATTGCCCTGAAGGCTTTTCAAAAGTTGGTTTTGCATTTGTCCCCTTGCATTTTTCAGAACTGGTTTAAACAATGGGCTAAGCAGGGTGGTTAGTGGGTCAGTAATCTCAGATTTGGATGCCTTTAGAAACCATGCGAGTATCATCTGGTTCTGACAATTTTTGTTATTCATCTTATCCATTTGTTCTCAGATTTGTCCACAGTAAAAATGGCTTTGAGGGAAGCACCCACAGCCTGTTCTCAGGGAACAACAAAGCAAATTATTTAATTTTATGCTGATGGCCTCTGTTTGAGCAGCTCTTCCCATCTCTGCCACCTTTTCGCCTGCCAGATTTCCTGCTTGTCGTATGTTGGAAATAATTCATATTTTTATTAGTGGCTGCTGTTATACTGTGAAAGTAATTAGCTATTAAATGTTGCCTGTCTCACCCCCTTTCCCATTTATGTGAGGGGAGGTGAAGGACTGGCTCTCCTTGCACCATCTTTAGCCCTTTGGAATGAGAGGATAACAGTCTGTCCTGATTTTGGTCTCCATCAATATGACATCAGTAGTGTCATCTCAGTCATGATCTCAGGAGGAAAGGTCATTGGCATTACACCAGCCTTGTGTGAGTTAGAAAACAAGTACTTGTTACGCCAATACAATACTGGGCTTTGGAGACACAATGCTGCACCACCACCCCTCCCTCTGGGCAGATGACCACAGCGGCCCTGGGAGCAGATTTGGGTTCCTTTACTCCTTGTCAGAGCGAGCATGAAAGCACTTGGAGAACACCTCTGAAAGCCAGCCAGAGGGTTTGTGCATCCCTCAGCTTTGGCACAGGTGTCCTCACCTTCTTTTTGTGTGCAGGTAGGATGGCTTATTTCCATCATACATCAAGGTTTTGGAAATCAGGTAAGACAGTTGAGAGAAAAAGACATCCATTGCTCTTGATCTTGAAAATTAGATTGCAGAGAATGTCTTTACAAAACTGCAACTCAGAGATGTCTGAAGTTTGGCAAGAGAAGCCTCAGAAGATAAAATGAAAATGATCTTTTGGACCAAAGACAGACATTTTGACTGTTTGGTCATGCCCTTTGGCCTATCTAATGCTGCAGTTACCTTGCAAAATTTTTAATTATGTTTTTTAGAGATTTACTGGATTCCTTTATAATAATACTCTTGGACAATAGCAGGTTCTTTTCACAGGGCATGAACCAACCTGAGCAGCTTGTAAAATCAGTCCCAGAGTATTTGAGTTGTCACAAACTCATACGCCAAATTAGAGACATGAAATTCTGAAAGGTCTCCCATTGAATTCCTGGGCTGCTTCACCACCCCAGAGGCAATGGAAATGAACGCTGAGAAATCACAGACTTGGCCACGCCAAAGACAGCTGCTAGGTTTCAGTGCTTTCTTAGCTGCATTATCTTTTATCACCAATTAATTAAAGACTTCACCAAATGATCTTCCCATCCTGGACTTATTAAAAAGGAGGACATTTGACTCTCACCACCTCAGTTTAGATGCCTACCATGCACATGTCTACATCTGAGCTAGACTTTGGGTTCCCTTTATAGTCCTATGAAAAGAAACAAGTCCTTTTACTGTGTGATTCATACAGCCTGTTTTAGGTAAGCATTTCAGGTGGAGATAAATCATACCCTTATTGCTGAAGAAACACTTGATAGTTTTAAACAGGTTTTTATAATTGTCCCATTCATAATACACACAAACCCTTCCCATCAGTTCATTGTTAAAGCAGATGTTTCTCGTTGTGCTGGAGGAGTAGTGGTAGCTCAGTTAAGGACCTTTCAACCGCAGCTTCCTCCCTACACAAGCTATTTATTGTGACTGGCATCAGCTGGGTCCAGGAGGATGGGCACTCATGGATGAGCTACCTGCAGCAGAGCTGCTCCTGCTGAGCTGGGACGGGGGCACTGAGGAGGCTAATGCACTGTGGTTGCAAGGCTTAGCTGCTGTTAACACAGATTATTATCTTTCAAAGGTATTTAAAGATATTTTTTTTTCAAGTATTATCTTTCATTTCAAAATCTTGTATTTTGGTCTGTTGGGAAAACAAGGAGAGCAGGCTTTGTATTAAAAGCATAAGCTGACCAGCTCTGGTCTGCAGTCCTGGAGGGCAGTTTCACAACCACCTGGGTTTGCTAAGTAACTTGTTTAGGTTCCTCGGCCACCCTGAAGGTGCTTTTGCCTACTCATGGCTCTCGGTCCTCAGTCATAGCAAGGTACCCACACGAGACAAACATGAGACTGCTCGCTCTGGCTAGGAGGCAGCTCCTTGGCTCAAGGTCTGAGCAAGCCATGTCTCTGACATAGTAGGTCATTTGGGGATTGTAAGCTTCTCACCATGTTCTTTTTGACTGGCCTACCATGCCTGGGGGCACCCAGGAGTGTATTATATGCTGAACTCAGCAAATATATCAAGGCTTTAGAACTAGTGATGGCCCTACATCTTTAATTGCACAAGCTCTTTCTTTAACTTACATTTTTGGTCTAAGCTTATGTTTCCTACCTCCAGGGAATCGGAACAGCTTTTTTTTTTTTTCTTTATTAATGAGTTTAATTAAGACAGTGCATCTTCTATCCTGCACCTACCCCCTTACTATTAAGGAAGTGGCTCAGCTTTTCTGAACTTGTAGACTAGCTGCCTACTGCAATTTCTGACTGAAAGCCCCAGACTTCATCCATGTTTTGTAAAGAACTTCTTGTCCTATTGGGAACACAAGGGCTATTCACTGTTCCAAACTCACCTTAAGGTAAAGGATAAATAAAGAAAATAAACTAAACTCTGGGATGATGGTTGGGCTTGTACTGTTTGGATGACGGGGTATATTTCACCCCGCTTGCACAATTCCCATAGTATTCCTCCATTCATTTATCTGTACAGCTGTCTGGACTGACAAGTTGAGGTCTATCAATGATTTTGCTCTCTTTGCACCAAATTACAAAGGACCAGATTCCTCAGCTAGGCCAGACTGCACACCAGGATCACAGTCCCTTATGGAAAAAATCAAAGGAAGTCTTTAAAGCCCAGCCAGATTTTCATTGTTGGGAGTCTCCAACTCCATCAAAAGGAGAGACAGTCTAGACAAAACACCTACAAACTTCACTGCCATCTAAAAAATTAACTGTTGTTTTTGTGGGGAGCCTTTCACAATTTCTACTCGGATCAACCCAATAAATTACATGTTTGCCTCTTTGAGTTCTACTGTTTCATGAATCCCCATGAAGAGACACTTGAAAAAGCACTTCCCTCCCTTTAATCTAGGTTGGTGACCCTCTGGGGTGTCAAATCCAAGAAATACTGGATTCTGTGGAAACTTATAGACGGCATGTCTTTGGTTTGGGAGTTATCCATGTTGGAAAACTGGAGAGCCACTGAAAATCTCATGGAAATCCTCCATCCTCTATGGAGGCTCCATGTTCTGGGGAACCCCCCTCCATTAATGTTACACCTATGTGATAAATAATGAGATGCCTGTATAGCCATCCCAAAAGTTTCCTATACTCAGCTGTCAACAGCTCCTCAAAACTCTGCCCGTACATTCCTTAATGCTTCCTGCTTTGAGCACTAATGCAGCCTTTTCCTATCCTCTAGGCCTTATTTCTTTCTGGAAAAATACTCTTTCTGTTTTGTTCCAGTATCAGTGGTTGCTTCAGTGGAGAGGCTCGAACCCTAGTGAGCCCTGACAGTGGGGATCCACAGCACAGTCTGAGTGTCAGATGGGTTCTTGCAGGTTTTTTTTCCATTTCCAGCTTCTTGTAAAGATGAACAGTCTAGAGACACTTAAAACAGTTGGAAATGGGGAAGGTCAACCACCAGCTGCCTACATGACCAGCCTCTGCTAGGACAGCCAGTGCTTAGCCTTGCCTGTCAGAGGACAGGCACCAGGCTGCCTTTGTGGGGGCTGTAAGCTCTTGCACGTGTATAGACTTAATAAGATCATGGGGTAGTCATCTTCCTTCTGCACTGAGCACACGCATTAACCAGGGAGCCACTCTCTCTAGTCAGAATGAGCGTAACATAAGCAAAAGAGATAAGTCCCACAGATAAAGATCCTATCTGGAGAATAGCCCTGACACAATCACAGTCCACTGAGGAAATCGCAGCAGTGACTCATTCTGGTGTCTCCAGGATAAATCTGCATGAGATGGGGAATGAGAAGGGAACACAGTGCTAAAGTAGACCCACCCAGTCTTGAAGCTGCCAAAGTACCACGGTCCCTGTGGTTGACATGTCTCTAGCCTCTGTGCTGGGCTGGCCCACTACAGCCGTGGCTTCAGGGCTGGCAGCTCCCTTACCAGGGAGCAAGCCAGACGGGCAAGTGCCAGCCCTGTGCGGGATGGGTACGGAATGGCACAGCAGCAGAATTCCCTTTCTGCCAGATGCACACTGTTAAGAGGTGACCTTGCACTGTCCCAGGTGTGGTGCCCTCCAGGCAGGGGAAAGCAAGCTATTCCTGGGACACAGCTCTCTGCTGCGGTGGTCACAGGTGGTTGTTGTGCCTTCCCTTTGGTAAACCCGGCTCCAGACCCACAGAACTGCGGCATCCACCAGCTCACCCAGCTCTGCCCACCTTTGTCTGCAAGTGCTGACACTCGGATCACGCTTACCTTTACCCACCAGATTCCTCCGGGAACCTACTCCTAGGTGGGTGCAAGAGAGACAATTGATTTATACTGAGGAAACTCACAGGCAGAATTAAGCCACCAAGAATTGTGGGGGGAAAAGAGAAGCTTTCAATGGCAGAAATCAGTTTTCTTACACTTGGTGAAAGTTTGAAAGCTCATGTTTTAACATCCCTGCTGGTTGCGTGTGAACAGTGAAGTGACCCTCCAGTGGAGTGTTTCTAATTCCCCTTTTTTGACAGATGAGATCCAGTACAAATCCACTTGGCTGCAGTACCTGGAAGCTGGTGGATGTAGAGGATTAAGCAGCAGGTAAATACCAAAGAGCTGGAGAACTGTACCTGGAATTTGTAAATCACCAAAGACAATGCAGATGAGATGGGTTCATCTGTTTAGATCAGTCTCCACATTCTCGCAGGAGGCAGCAGAGCCAGAGGAATGCAAAGCCTGCACACATCAGTAATAATGAATTGTTCCATTGTGACGCTTAATGGGAAGGTTCATTAATTACAAGGAGTTTTTAAACTGGGGGGGTTTACACTGGCAATGGCCAAGCTCTATGGGCAGGCCCGATGTTCCCTGATGCACTCCCAGATTGGGAAATCGTAAGCAGAGCTTGTGCAAACCTCCCACCTCCGGCTGCCACACACTGGACCAATGCCTGAGTTCTCAGTGCTGGTTTTACTCAGCTCTTCTCCGTGCTGGTGGCCTGAGCAGCAGATGGGGTTCCTGCCGGGCCCCTTCCTTGGTCCTGCTAGAGGACAAGTTGTGTAGGACACGGGGGTCAGAAGAGGGGTGGGAGGCAGGACCCCACCGTGAGGTAGTCTGTGCCTGATCCGTACCCTGACCTGGAGAAGGCACTGGGACCTTCTTGCTGGGGCTGTGCTAATGTGTTGTCATATGCATAAGGCCACATACATCTGGTCTGGGTCTTCAGAGTCTCGGCTGTCATCTGCCCGCTACCTGGGGGACATTGCCACCGAGTACAGCCAGCAAGAGGGGGATCTGCAGGGGCTCTGAGCTGGAGAGAGCTGCCAAGGTCCCCCCCCAGTGCAGAATCAGGCTGTTCCTGCTGTTCACTCTCTCCTTCCCCCAGCTCCAGGTAAGGAACTGGCCCAGATGTTGCCCCACATGGAGGGAGGACCACCCACCAGCCACTTTTGGTCCCAGCTCCCTGGCAGCTGCAGTATGTGGGAACCATTGCCTGCTGACAGGGGATGCTGCTCCATGGAAAGCCCTGAGTGCCAGCCCTGCTCCCTCCCTTTTCAGATACAGATCGATGAAGGGATGACCGCAGCACCTGTGGCCCGGTCTCCTGGGAGAAAGGCAGTGAAGTGCGTGGGCCACGTCTGGAAATCAGATGCCCTGCAGGTGACTCAGTGGCACTCCCTCTGCTCATGCACCAAAGTATCATCTGTCCTGTTCAGACAAGTTGCACCAGCGTAAGCAGCAACTAAAAGTCGGCAATATCCCAAGATGACAATATCTGAGAGCCCGGTGCTGCCAGGATCCATCTGTGGGAAACAGCCCTTTCTCGGGGAACGTGTGGTGGACACCATTTAAGGAACCCAGCATGCACAGTGAAACACCTTCCTTGACAGGGAGAAGGCCAGCAAAGGTGAGGTACAGGGACTATGGCAGGCTCCAGGCTGATGAGGGCTACACCTCCTCCAGCCCCATCAGTCCAAAGTCCACGGGGCAAACAGAGCTCTGTTCGCACCTGCTGTATGCGGTGGGGACGTCCCAAGCAGCACCCAGCCAAGGGAAGGTTACATGCCAGGCACACAGCACCTCCATCACTGCAGGTACCACCCAGCTGGCTGAGGCGAGGAGGGAGGGCACTCTGCTGTTCCCTGAACCTTCTCTCCCCATGAGCTCCTGCTACATTGGCCACGGTTGCTCATTGGGTGAAGACTTCTGTGGCCATCACTCAGCCCTGGCCTCCATAGAAGCTCCTTCCCCAGCAGCTTGGGGTCTGCATTTGAGGAGGATGCTGAGCAGTTGGCTTCCCTGGTCTGTGTTCCCTGAGCAGGGAGTGAATGCGCCTGGCGTCTCTAATAGCCCTACGGTGCCTTTGCCAAGCTCTGAGTCTCCTCTGTGGAAGGGCCTCAGACAGACAGTCTGTGGCTCTCAGGTGACCTTCCAAGTATGGCTGTCATGGTCTGATCCTCCATCGAGTCCAGCTATGCCAAGGCTGGCCTCAACTGCTCTGAAAATTTGCAGCTTGTATCTGCCTGAGCTTAGTGGCACCTCCACTGTGGTTCACCTTCCCCATTTCCAACTGTTTTAAGTGTCTCTAGACTGTTCATCTTTACAAGAAGCTGGAAATGGAAAAAAACCCTGCAAGAACCCATCTGACACCACTTATTTTATTACATTAACTTAGGAATGTCAGTGCTTCTCCGGAGCAAAGACAGGTCTCCTTTCAGGTCTGCTTGATGATGCATGGCTTGGGTATATAGCAACGTAACTGCTAGTGCTCCCTCTCCTGAAGGTCTTAATCTCACCAGAAAGTAACCTGGAGCTCTGCTTCAGGCTATGGAGGTCAGTGGTCCCAGCCCTGAAGGTCTGTAGCTAGCCAAGAGGGAATGGCCAACTTTGAAACAAGCAAGACTGTGAGAGAAGTAACGGGTAACAGGGAAGCAAAGCTCCTCCAGTACAGCCGTAGGAGTCCCTCATGTGCTAAGAGGAACTGCAGTGCTACAGCTAGGACAGGTCACCCCCTGCCAAAATAACTCAAAGTCATCGGATAACAAAAGGCCCTTCTAGGTCTTATCATGAACCTGGTGACTCTGGTGAAAGTTCAAAGCGTAGCAGAGGCAGGAGCAGCTAGGACAGCCCAAAGCACCTTTGAAACCTTCTGATGTCACCAAGTCTGACTTCAGATGCAAAACTTCCCAGACACTCCTTCACATCTGCCAGGCAGAAGAATGTCATAACTATCCATTAATTGTTATCTGGACCTTTAGAAGAATCATGGTATGGATGGAGGGGCCCTAAAAGGCTGGTGCTGTAACCAGTTGTGCAGGACTGTGGGACTGGAGCTACAGGATATAAATATTGCCTTCCTGCCTCCAAGACGTGAGCGATTTGTTCAGGGAGAAACACACATAACTGATGAACAACACTACAGAAATAACTGGATATAAGTGAATATTTATCAGAATTGGATCGATTTATCAAGATTTAGCACAACCCTGCCCACAACAGCAACAATGATCAAGACCAACAATGGGATTAAATAAAGGATGATTTTAATCTGGCTGTGGCCATTAATTCATGCAGTCATAACAGGATCTGGCAACAGAGCCCTACCTCCACACCAGCCTGCAAAAACCTGCTAGAGAGAAGTACAGGTGGGTGGATGCTGCAGTCTGGCAAATCGGTGGAGCTGTGAATTGGTTCCGGCTGGGCTGGAGTTCATTTTCTTCATAGCAGCCTGTAGAGTGCTGTGTTTTGGATCTGTGTCTGTGCTGGTGGCACAGTAGTGTTCTGGTCACTGCTGAGGAGTGCTTGCACAGCATCTTCCTCCCACTCTGCCCTGCCAGGGGTAGGCTGGGGGCACGCAAGAACCTGGGAGGGAACACAGTTGGGACAGCTGGCCTGCGCTGAGCAAACGTGGATCACCATGCTCAGCCATAAAGCTATGGGGGAAGGAAGAGGAGACATTCATGGTTACAACATTTCTCTTCCCAAGTAACCGTTATGCGTGATGAAGCCCTGCTTTCCTAGAAGTGGCTCAGCACCTGCGGGCTGATGGGAAGTAGTGAGCAATTTCCTTGTTTTGCTCTTCTTGCATGCCCAGCTTTGCTTGTCTATTAACCTGTCTGTGTCTTGACCCACGACGTTTCTCACTTTTGCCCTTCTGATTCTGTCCCCCTTCCCGCTGCAGGGAGTGAGCGAGGGGCTGGGTGGGACTGAGCTGCTGGTTGGGATCAGCCCCCATAAGCTGTCACGCAGGGAAGCTCTCTGGGGCAGTGCACAGTCAGTCCTTATATTTATTGCAGCTTACCCACTCTCCTGCACTTTTCTCTGGATGGTACCACCACAGCCAGAGTGAGAACCTCATTATGCTGTTTTCTGATCACCTCTTGTGAGAAGCCCTAGACTATACCATCTCTTCTTTTTCTTGGACTGTAGCACAATGTCCCTTTGAGAGCCACCCAACCAACCTGGTCTGCCTTCCTTTTGGGACAACCTTATCAGCCTGCTGTTAAGTCCCTGATCCTGGGCTGCCTGCAAAGAAAGAGCCCAAGACATGGTCAGGGGGAGAGACTCTGCTCCCCATCTCCTTCAGTATCTCAGAGATGTGGGATCTGTGAAAGCACAGATTTCTGTGAAACCACAGTACCAGGGGAACTGCCCTAAACAGTTGATTTTCCCACCTGAATTTTTACACTCTCCCAGCCATGGCTTTATTAGCCAGCAGCATTCTGACTTGCAGTTTATCTTTCCTCTTTGAGTTGAATCTTACTGTGGAGCAAGCCACCAGCCAGTGAGCTCAATAAACAATGTTCCCATCCACACACAACCCAGACCCCTGGGCCAGAAGCAGCGTTCTGCATCTTGTTGGAGGTAATAGAAATGGTCTTTGGAGAAGGCACTGTGTTGGGCGAAAGAGATGATAAACTGTTGTGATCCCAGAGGATAACTGCCTGGAGACATTTGTCTCATCTTGCAGGAGACTCTAATAAGCAAGGAGCAAAACCCAACAATTGTTGACACTGTCAAAGCGAGAGCAGCATTTTTATCGGAATTAAAAATTGTTGGTGGTTTTCAGCCATTTTTGGCTGGAAATTATCTGTCTTCAGACCAAAGATTTCCCAAAATGAAACATTATGGCTGAAAGCTTTTGAAAAATGCCTTTTGGATTTCTGGCCTTTTCATGAGGAAATTTCGAAGACGGCAGCCATGAAATCTCAGCCAGCAGAAATTGAGGATCCAGCCCAAGGAGTCCATCCTGGTTATGGGGACACATGGCAGACAGAATCCTGTGGGTCTTTCCTTCTACTGACGCAGCCCATGTGGGCAGACTTCCCTTATGGTACCAGCACTGGAGCAAGTGATACAATCCGTTCGTTTTTGGGGAACCACTGATACTGGCAGCATCCTCCCTACCGTAAACCAGAAAAGCCTGGGTCTCTGTGACTAGTAAGTATCCAAGCCCTGCCTCCAAGACCGTGCATGAATTATAGACCAAGAGTCTCTGAGCAGAGGAGGAGAGCTTCTGCATGCTGTGTGTAGCAGCCTGGCTTCTTTGCTGAAACTCACAGCCCAAGGTAAGGGATGAATACCAGCTGCATTCCTCACCATGTTCACAGCCTTCTAGGGCAATAAGACGCCTGCAGGGGTTTGGGCTGAGGTGTTCTCCAGCCAAGCCCAGCAAAGGGCTGGGAGCTCCTCTGGTGGGACAGGCTGCGTTTCACAGATGCCAAGAATTGGCTCATCTCAGAGTGATCTCTGCTACCCTGTAACTAGCGGGTTTCCATTAACTGTGGCAGACTCTATGGTGTCACCAGGAACCCACAAGACATTAGAGCATGACAGCTCTTGCCTTGTCTCATTCTCTGGTGGGTGGTCCCTGTGCACCAAGAAAAGCCTTTCTTCTGCTGTCAAGTGGGTAACGAGAGCCTTGCTGTCTCCAGCACACATTGCTGCTGGAGCGCCCGGCTGCGTGGCTCACACTGAAGTGGTGGTGAGTCACCTCGCTCCGGACTCTGCTGGGGGAAAAGCTCCACTTATCAGTGCAATTGGGAAAGAGTGGGGCCGGGCTGGGGAGCTGAACCCTTCTGCCGAGGAGCCAGACCTCACTTGTGGGAGTTCAGCAACGGACAGACTGCTGCGGATGGACCTGACTCATCACCCTGGTGTGAGCCAGCCCTTGCTCTGTGGCCCCTGTGGTTCAGGTAGATGTCCTGCTCCTGCTTCTGCACGCCTGATTTCATAAGGCACGTGAAGCAACAAGGCAGGGGCATTATTTGACCAGAACAAATACAAAAATTCCCAGGAAGCCAGCATGTGTGGGATTTCTTGGTCAGAAAGCTTTGGCCATGCGGAAAACTGACAGAAAGAGGAGTGGATGCAGAAGGAGCACAATGGCTGACAGCACAGGGAAACCTGGATCCCAGAGCCCAGCATTCACAGACCCAAGCAGAGACCTGCCTAGGGATGCCCAGCGCGGTCCCCGGGGCTCCTCCTGTTTGCCAGACTGGGGCACAGCATCTGGCTCAGGCCACTCACCAGACACATCTGTGGTTTGCAGGCCTCTCAAAGATTTTTGGCACACATCTTATCAGGGCAAATATTTTTATGTCTGGATATTCAGATGCCTGGGATGATCCCTTGCTCCGTGGGCACCCCTGGTAATTCAGGATTATTGGAAATCTGCCTGTCTTTATTAGTGTAGAGTTTTGCTTGACAATGCTCAGCTACATGGTTGTGCCCAAAGTCCCGGTGTCAAGACTCTGCTCTCCAAACAGCGTCTGCTCTATAAGTGAGGTCTGGTTTTGATACGGATGTAGCATTTAGCATAAACTTCTGGACATCTCTTGAGAAGGATGTTTTCTCTAAGGCTCTGGAGCAGATTCTGGAGTCAAAGTGGCTCTGGCTGGCACTCCAGACCCTCCTCTGCTCCTTCCAAGACCACCAGGCATAGTTATAACACTGAGGCTTTATGAACCCTTCCTTGCAGCAGTTTTGAATTTCTCCTTTTTGTATCTGCCAGAAACAGCATCAAGTGAGAAGGAAGCTCCTTTGCAAAAGTGCTGCAGCCGGTGGCACCCCAGAGGGTGACCAGCATGCAGCTTTTTCCTGCACATTCATCTCCAGCAGTTGTTCCACATCCTCATGGGAAGAGTCTGCCTGGGAGAAGCTGCCCTGCTGCACATCATGCTGGGCACTGAAGTGCTGCCACGGGAACAGCAAGAGAGAGGCTTAAGGATACTGTGAAAGCCTGTGTGCACACTAGCTTTGCAGACAGAATTATTCACCATCCCATCTCACAGCCACAGTTGAAATGAAAGCTCTACTAAGCTAAGGCATGAAACTGCTTACTGGTTCAAGAAACACTGGAAGAGAATGGAGGCCTGGATGCTTGAAAGGAGTCTCTGGGTGCATTGGTGCAGTCAGTTCAGTCTGCTCCCTGGCTTGCTCCAGGGAACGGGTCCAACAGCAGGATAGGCTTGGTTCCTGCTGGAGCTCATCAGCTAGATCCCAGTGCCACATCAGATGCAGCCTGTGCCAGCCAGAGCCACTATTGCTACCCAGGAAAGGAAAAAGCATCCTTCAGGGAGGGGTCCAGTTCTAGCAAAACAATCTTCCCACTTCCACCTGCCTCTTGTGCCTCTGGTTCAGCCCTTCAGCAAGACCAGCTGAGTGCAGACCTGCCTCTGCACTCTCCTAGGTGATAGCCCCTGAAGCATGACAGCCAAGGCCTTTTCCCAGAATCTTTGAAGTCAGTGGAAACACTCAAGCTGATTTTGCTTGGACTTTCAAAGCTGATGGAAACCAGAGCAGATTAAATCATCCCCCCCCTTCCCCAGGAGAGGCAGCTGGACCTGCACACTAGGGCGAAACCCGATGCTTTGCAGAGCCTGTGACATGGGACAAAATCACCAAGGATGCTGTGGTGGGGAGTCCCACCTCAGCGCTGGGCTTCACCCAAGTCCTCCCTTGTCAGTGGGATAAGAGTGCAGAACAGGGCGGGAGAAACAACTTGAGGCTGATGGCAAAGGCTGTGCAGAGCCACAGATCCCATGAAGGATCAAAGCTGATCCCTGCCTGCCTTTGTGCTCTGCTCCCAGGCTGCTCAGGCACAGCTACGATTGATGGCTGGAAAGAGGATGATGAGCGCAGGATGCTGGATCTGGCCCCGTCTCTGCTGGAGTGCAGGAGGATCAATGTGCACAAGGCTCTCTCTGCTGCTCAGTGACACTGGGCGTTTGCTCCAGTTCCCACCCCAGCCTCTAAGCCCTGCTGAGAGTTACCTGTTCCCTTATTTCCAGTACCGGCCGGCTCAAGCACCAGGGACCGACTCTGTGATGGCTACAGCCTGTCTGGCAGCAATCAGAGCGTCTCAGAAAGAATGGTGAAAATGTCTGATGTCATTTTTTTCAGCAAAAACCACTCTGGAGTAGCTCCTCCTGGAGACACCCTTCTGCAAGACAGAGCAACTGGGTTTGGGAATCATGCCTGCACATGGGAATTCTTCCATAAAAGCCCCAGAGCTGGCAGTGCAGGGGAGCCAGCCCGCTCTGCTTCCCCCATGTAGACAAAACCTAATTCCAAGCTGAAATTTCCTTAAGACATATCTCATATTTCAGGATCTTTTGGTGCTACTTTCATCTCCAATCCACATATTGCAGCCCTATAATAATAATAATAGTAATAATAATAATAATAATAGCAATAATAATAATACCTTTTGTATGTGCATAGCACCTTTCATCCAAGGATCTAAGTCACAATTACAGCCCCACACATTCCTATATATTACAGCCCTATAATTCTAAGACTGCTCAAGTATCCAGACTTCAAAGGGAATGTGGATTTCCCCTCCAGCCCAGTCACGGTGTCCAACATGCTGGAGACGTTTCAAAGGTGTTTCAAAGGTGCCTTGGCAGTAGCCAGAGATTGTCAAGAGAGCCAGAAGAGCTCTCTTAAGCCAAAATGAGCCTTTGCGGATTCTTTCCTCCCCTCTCCCAGCCGCTCTCTACTCTCCCTAGAAAGTCAGCGCAGCCTGGGGATGAGGATGATGCTTCCGTGGGACCTGTGTGCTTGTACAGTGGGAGGTGAAAAGATGGAAATGGTGTTGAAAGGAAAAATGAGCGAAGGCACAAGCTCAGCTGGGTCACCTTCCAGGTCAGGCAGAACGTGCAGCATTTTGGTCAAAAGTAAAGTCACTGAAAAATCATGCTCCACTGGAAAAAGAAGGCAGGGGAGATGGTGTAACATTTCATTGTAAGATCTTTTTTTAAAAGGGTGTAAAGATCTTTAAGTAACTAAAAAATGAAACTAAGTAATCTTTTTTTGGGTCAAAGCAAAACACTCCAGGGATACCCAGACCAAACACATTTTGTTTTGGTTTGGTTTAGTTTTAATTGCATGGGAAACCTGAAAAAAAAAAAAAATCTGTTTAACTCAAGCCAGTTTTTCCCCTCCTTTTTAAGTTTAGCCAAAGAGCTGAAATAGCTGTTATTTATTCCTGTATGTTCAGGAAGAGGTATGCTAAAAGCAAGGTAGCTTCCTATAGAGAACAGACTAGATTAAAGAAATGGGGTTTACAGAAGCTCTGGCCAAGCTGCCGTTTACCAGCTGGGTTCATTTCCTCTGCAGGGTTCTCCAGTGCTGCCCACGAGGTTTTAAACAGCTGCTGAACGCAGCTCCAGAGCAGCATCCCAGTATTCCAGTAGCTGCACTGACTCGTAGCTGCATCCATAAGCAAGGAGTGATGAGGTCAGTGGACGTGAAAGGCAGGCTACAAATCTGAGAGCTTCATATTGCTTTTTTTCATGTTGTGGCTGAACAAATGTAAAGCTCAAGATTTTTTAAATAAACTTTTAAAAGGTATTTTAGCTTGAGAGGTCCAGACGTGGCTGAAAGTGCTAAGAGTCTCCAACTCTTCTATAGCACTGTCTTAATCAGTCAACCTCAAAGTGCATTAGAGAAGCGTTTATTAGTAGTGCTTTAAAGATAGGGAGACTGAGACACAGGAAAAACTTTGAGGTAAACCATAAGGCTGGGACAGAGCTAGAAAACAGTCTGGGTTTCTCATGCTGCACTCCAGTCCTCTGTATCTGCCACCTCCACCATACAAAGCTCATAGGGCACCTGTCTGCTCCCAAAAGTCTGAGTCTTTGTGTCCCTCCGTCTAGGAGATCTGCAAGATGGTCAGTGAAAAGTCGTGCCCTGGAAAAGAAGTGCATCTACCTTGTAGTATCACCAGATGAGCCAAAGTAGCTCATGGAGAAGCAGGGCCATTTCCACAGCGTGTGCTATCTCATCTCAGACACACCACACTAACCAGCATGGGCTGCAACACGTTTCCTCTACCCCTTCTTCAATAAATCAAGGCTTCCAGCATTCATGCTTTTGTCACTAATAAATCTTGTGCTGTCTTACACCACATGAAAGCACAACAATGCCTTAACCGACAGGCACTTCCCTATGCAGGACTGCAGCTGCAAACACAACCTGCAGCACAAGAACCTGCTGTTTTGGCCCTGAGCTGAAGAGAAGTTAACGACAGCATGTTAGCAAGGCTGCCCCTATGCTCAGTAAAGCCCCACGTGCAGCTGCCAGCGCACATGTAAAACCACTCGTGCAACAGGCACCTCATGAATCTGTGGAACTCATTGCCACAGGAAATCAGTGCAACAATAAAAGTCTTACCTGCACCTATAATCAAGGTCCCATCTTGGTTGTGATACCTTTGGTTCTGCAAACACAATACACCTGACCCTGAAGGTATGTCTCTGTCCTTTGGTACCTGGGTCACATGCTGCTCAGGCAGGTGACCTCCCAGTCTTGGGGCAGAGCCTTGGGGCAGTATCTGGGACAACAGCTGGGGACAATATCTGGCAACTCCCATGCCCCTGTGTACAGGGAGGAGAAAGTCTTACAGTGCAGCTACGTGAATCTGCACCTCATTCTTCCCTTGGGAGTTGCTGACTGAGCAGCAGCAGCAGCAGTTTGACATGCCCATAGTCAGACTCACTGAGTGCTGCCTGGGAAGTCAACAAAATGCTCACACAATTATTGCCTTTCTCAGCTCCCAGGTACGGGGAGGCTTGTGGGGACACTGCCAGATGGCCAACTGCAGAAACAGGGGTAAAGAAAATGGCAGAGTTTGTCCCCTGAAACCAGAACATTTTCTTGTGTTCTCTGGGAAAGGCAGACAATGAATTTCTATCTAAAAGTGCAAATGCTGTTCCTGCTGTTTTCATGCATGCATGCAAAGTTGAAAATTTGCTTTACTAAGGTTAAAAAATGCCCAGAATTGGGAATTTTCTTGAAGCTGCAGAATGCAATTACACCCAGAGTCATCCCTCCACCAGATAACCTCCTTGGGAAGGTGACTTGTGCCTTCAGATCCTGCAGGTCCCTGAGTTCCCTGGTGCTTGGCCACACCATCACACTGCCAGCATCTGCTCTGGCCTTGGCTCAACTCATTGCTCCATACACAAGGCACCAGTGCCATTGGGATGTGGCCCCAGCACTTGGGCTTCACCTTCCCTTTGAACAAAGGTGAATGTTACTAATTGGTGCCTCACGGGGATGTTCAGTGCTGGAAGCTATCCTGTCTCCCGAGGGCCTCTTTGTAGTGGGACCTGTGGCTGCTCACAAGAAGAGACAGCAGGTCCCTTGAGCAGGTCCTACCCTTACAGGTGTGTCTGGCTTGCTCCACTCCCACCAGCTGCTTGTGCTTGGTCCTGCTTTTCTTCGTGAAGGCTTTTTCTGATACCTCTTCAGCTTCTACCAAACTCAAGTCCTTCCCCAACACCTCAGGCTACTCCCAGCCCTGACAATCCTTCCTTATCCCTTCCCACCGCTTTTCAGAGCACTGCTGTGGTGATCCTTGTCCTGGCCCCAGCACCTCTCTGGCTCCCTGTTGCCTCTCCCAGCTCCCTGGCAGCTAGACATGGTGCTGCCTGCAAGGAGCTCAGCACTGGGCTGCCCTTGGCATCCTTTTCTCCATGCAGAGCCATTTCCTGTGGTACATGAAGGTGGCTCATGTTCCTGTTTCAGGTACTCCAAGGAACCTGGCCCATGTCCAGAGCAGCCAAGAGGAGGAGTATCCATCCATCCCATTGGCAGCTGGCTCACTGGGATCCAGCCCAGTTCCTTCAAAGATGAATCTGGGGGAGCAGCTAGTTCCACAGCATGCAAGACATTTTGGCACCCCAGCTGAAGTGTCTGGGCTCAAAGGCAGCAGCACCCACTGCCTCGCTGTTGGCAGAGGGTGCTCCCACCTGAGAGGGGGTCATGGGGATCCCTCAGCCCCCACTGCAGTGAGCTGGGAAGTGCTGCGCTTCCCTTTCCCTCCTCCACCCTCCTGCTGCTCCCTGACCCAGGCAGGTGCAGAGGGGGAGAAGCATTTGCAGCTCCATTGCTGCCTTTTGGCACCAGAGCCTCTGCCAGAATCAAAGAGCTTTTCAAAGAAAACCCTAAACTCCTTTAATCGCCAGCTAGAGCTCCTCCTGCACAGATCTAAGGGCCATGAGCTCAGTGTTTTCATTGCCCTAGGCAGATTTATGAGCTTATTCTTCAAGGAAAGGAGGGAGAGAGGGGAGGCTGTGGCATATTACTTAGCCTGGGGGGTGGGCAAGGAGTAGAGGGGGGAGGATGGAGGAAGGCATTTGCAGTGGAAGTGCACCACGATGTTGCAGAAAGCTAGGCTCTGCTGTGGCTGGTGCTCTCAGGCATGGTGGAGAGGCAAAGCAGGATCAGATGTGAGCAAGGACCAGCTTGCTGTGCCTGAAGTCCAGAGCATGTGGTGGGTGAGCAGCAGCTCTCTCCCACCCAGGCTCTTTGCAGGGCAGTGCCAGCTGGAAAGGAGCATGCAGACACAGTGTGCTTGCTGCTGCCCAGCCTCACTCACTGATGGATGGCACCAGGAGTGGGACACCCCTCAAAGCACGAGCAGAAAGGACTGGTCTCCTTCACTTCCAACCAAGCTGCTCTGATTGCAATTTGCAGAGCGAAGAAGGAGGGAGGAGGCTTGCTGGAAGTCACACATGGCTACCCACCCTGGAACACAGCCCCTTCCCCATGCACTTTTGCTCTAGCCACTCCGCTGTGCTGCCTTTCTCACCGCGCTCATCATCCATACACCTGCTCCCTTCTTGCCAGGGAACGCAGTGCTCACTGCCAGCTGTGAAGCAAGTGCAGTAAAGGTCTGGCTGCTCCCTCTCCCGCAGAGAGACCCAGGCATCAGTTGTTGTCTTTGGGATGGGGCGGGTCCTGTGCCTCACTCCCAGCAGCCCTAGTCAGACACTGTCCCACCAAGAAGTGGGCACGTGCTCACATCCAGCACTCCAGACACCCTGCTGCCGCTTCCAAACAGCCCTGCAAAGGACACCCCTTTCTGTTTGAACTGAAATTTTGGAAAGGTCTCAGTATGACCTGTGGTACTAAAGCCACAGCCCCCCAACCGCATCGCCCACAACACTGCTTGTTGTAGCTGGAAGTATTTGGGGGCTGCAACCCTTGTCCATGGACCAGCCACTCTCCGGAGAGCACAGCATCCCACGACTCCTGACAGGACTCACACTGGGATAGCAGCAGCCAGGTAAAGCAAAACACTGTTGGACCCAAAGCATTTCTAGGTCGTGATATCAAGAGGCAAAAGAAAGCAGATTTTATGGCAGAGGAGGGGGTTGGGAGATGATGAGGCAGGAGGAGATAGGAAGAGCTGTAGTGAACCTGAAAGTTTTGCCTCACTGGAAATGCAGACTTCAGTATTTCCTTTCCCTTGAACCCAGAACAGAGAGCCAACATGTCAATATTAGTATAGAACAAAAAAAATCAGTATATTGTGGTTTAGATACATGAAGATGCTTTGCTTTGATAGTTTTGGAGTCCTGCAATGTGAATATTAAATCACCTAGGGGTAAAGGTAACACCAGCAGATGAAAATACGTAAATGGAAACTTTTTTTTAAAAAAAAGCCACCATGAAGTGGAATTGTTAAAATAATCTCTCTTGATTCAACTTGTTACTACATTTCTACCATTCACAGTTCCATGAACACCAATCCATTTCCATTAAGCTTTTCCTTTTCAATGAGATGAGGTATGACTTGGAAAATCATCCCACCAAATGCGCTCTTCAGGCAGGTCTAGGCCTGACCTCACTGTTAATGGTCCCTCAGTTCTGGCTTTGCCCTGAGCACCACCAGTCCCCCTGGGACACTGGTTTCCCCACCACTACTTTGTCTGGTGGGTTTGGAATGTCCCCGCTGCTCTGCCCTGAGCCTCAAGCCCAGGCACACCACCGTGCAGCATCAGGCTCATGACAGTAACGCAGGGATGAAGGTCCTCTGCTCTGTGACTGCTAAATCAGCAGTGCACTGAGCACCGTCAGGGGCCAAGGGACTGAGAAATTTCAGCTGCTGGCTGGGGTGAGAGTTACGTGATGCCTAGGGGATACAAAGGACATTTGGAAGCATATGCTGAGTAGCTGTGGCTTTTCCAGGTTGCTTTTCCGTTTCTCTCACAAGCCACTCTCAAGCTGTGCCTGATTTCACATCTGCTCAGTTTGGTTTTCTCCTCATTACAGGCTGGGGTATACAGAGGCAGGAATTACACTGCTTCTGGTTAGCTTTTACCTATCTGCCTTCTTCAGAAGGGAAACACCAGCCAGAGTCAGGGCTGGACCCGTTACCAGCAGCTCTCCCTGATACCTGGGACTCAGGCAGATCTTGGTTTGATACCCAGCCTACTTGGGTATCCCAAAGTGTCAGCTGTTATTAATGCTGGAAGATGCTCGCCTGTGGGGCTTTGGTGCAACATGCCAGCAAACTGTCACTGTCAGCCACAAGAGAACCTGAGGTGGTACTTGGGGTGTAGTTAACTGGAGCTGAACCCAGGTTGCCTGACCTTAAAGACCCCTTGAAATCCTGCTGACAAGGAGGCAATGAGGATGCAGAACATGCCTGTGTCCTTGTGGAGTACAGAGCCAGCAGGCTCTGTGGATGGCCTTTGTAGGGCCTCTTTGGAGGAAACCAAATCCCTGGAGGTAGGAAACTCTCATTATCCCTGATATTTTATGGGTGGGGGAAAATAAAACTGTCTCAAAGCTGTTAAATGGTGAACATAAATCTCTGAACCCACTGCAGGGTGTGTGTCAGAGCACAGCTCTTCTAATACATCTCACCAGCCTTATCTCCCATGTTTGGCACCCTGAGCTCATAAACATTTTCCCTTGCTCTTGCTGTGATGGCCATTCTGCAAAGCATGCCGGGCACTTCCAAGGGTGAGGCTGTGGACTTCTGCCTGTACAGGGCAGGAGTAGCACTTCCCATTAGTCTTCCGGCAGGGAAGAATAACAAGCAGAGAGCCAGCCCCTTAGTGTGTCAGCCTGCCCACCAGGACCTGGGGATGGCTTTGGAAAGTCCTGTGTTCTAATTGTGAACTGAAAAGTTGAAGGGTCTGGGAGCTCTCTGGGGTGAGTTTGCACCTTTGTGATGTCTTTGGATGGGTCGTGGTGCAATGATGGGGCTCCTGTGGTGACCATGGCATGAGGAAGAGGCTGTGTATGGGCCCTGGCACTGGGCAAGCATCAGCCACAGAATGGTGACTCACTGCTCTCTGCAAAATTACCTGTGACAGGGGAGCAGGGATGCCCCCCGGGAAGGACTTTACACCTTGCACGGGGATTTTGTGCTCTCTGCATTTTTGGCTGCTCTTTCTGCCTCCCTAGGGTGTGTGACTGTCACCTAGTACCCAAAGGCACACAAAAGTCCCTGTTGTCCCTGCAGGAGGTCCATCTCTTTGTCAGCCCCCCGCAAACCCAGTCAACCCCTCATCTCAACACTCCTCCCCACATCTGCAACGCCTGCCCAGGCTTCTATGGGTCAGGCACCAGTCCTGTCCTGAGGTGCCCTGGCCCCTCTGGCAGCTCCTGGGGTGCTTCCCATCTCAGGGGGGGCTGTGGTGGGGGTCGTCTTGCTTTTTCCCCAAGGTGGGGGCTGCAAAGGGGCAGAGTCAGGCAGATGGTTAGGGAGGTTTTTGGGCTGAGGGGAGCTGTCTTCAGCATTGCTGCTTGTCTTGCTCCAGGTGCAGCTGCAACTCTGTAGTCCGCCTTCAAACTCTGCTGCCTCAGCTACCCAGAGGTTTGTGGGTGCTTAGAAAATGCAGCTATCAAGAGGCATCTTCCACTCACTCCTTCCCTGCACTGAAGGCGACCAGGGAAGTGTCTGCCTGGCTTCATGTCAGAGCATCCCTGCCTCCTGCGGATCCTTATCATGGGTCTGTGTGGCACCTGATCCCAGAGGGATCTCAGAGAAGCATGGGTGATGTGGGGCCCCCAGGATCCCAGTGGGATGCTAAATTCCAGAGAATGGCTCAAAATGTCTCTGCAAGGTGATAACAGCCCTGAAGTCTCCTGATCCCGTTCACCTCAATGGAAATATGGGGAATGAGAAGCTTTCTGTCTGGACATTCTCCTGAGATGTCTGGTGATATCCGGGAGCAGCCAGACTCTCTGCTGCTCTTTATCCCCCCAGATCCTGCTGTGACAGCAGCAGCCCAACAACCTCATCACTTGTCTTGTGCCCCAGGTCTTTGCTGGCTTTCCAGGACAGAGCAACAGCATTGTGTGCAGTGAGCTGTGGAATGGCTGCCTGGCTTCACTGCAAGCTCTGCATGGGGCCTGGGGCAAGGACACAGCAGTCACCAATGTTTCTGGGGATGGGGCACAGAGCAGGGGTAGAGCCTGACCCCTCCGTGGTGCTGGGGAGACCTGAGACCCTGGGGAAAGGGGGGATGTTTCCTCCATCTGAGCTTTGATCCATGGTGCTACCGATGTCTGGTATCCTTCAGGTCTGTGTCCTTCATCCTTACCACTTCCACTGCAGCGTTCCCATTACCCTGCCTGCCCTGATCTCCCTCATCATGATGCTCCCTGCTCCACTTGTGTCCCATACAGTGCTCATACAAGTAGGTTTGACCAGTCTTCACAAAGAAGGAGAAATGGAGGAGTGTTATTGCTGTCTTTAACTACTGACTGGGAGAGTCTAGAGAAGATGGAGCCAAACCCTTCTTGGAGTTGTGCAGGGGAAGGATGACAGGTAATGGGCGCAATATGAAACATGGCAAATTGCAATTAGATATTAAGAAAAACATTTCCCATGGTCAGAAATGGGAAAAGGGGGAGGGAATCTCAGAGATACTTAAAACCCTACTGGACAAGGTCCTGACCAACCTCACAAGCTGGACCTGTTCAGAGCAGGAGCGTGGGTCAGAGACCTCCAGAGGTGTCTTCCTGCTTAAGGTATTTTATGATTCCAAGCAATCCTTCCAGTTTCTCCCTGTGTCCCCTTAATCCAGGCTGGGGATAAGGCATTGCAAGATGTGTTAATTTCCAACCTATACGTGTGCAGGTTGGCCTGGGTGTCTATGTGCTGTCTGGCCAGCTGACCTGAATGTGTGACCATGACACTACTGCTGTTGCCTTTCCATCTGTGGGCACTGCTGAGGGTGCCCTCTGCTGAGTACAGGCACCCCATCTCCTTGAGCCCCCTATTTCCTGCCAGCCATGGTTGGACAAGCCAGTGTGTCCCTAGAAGGGACCCTGACAGGCACCAGCAACATGGTGTCACTTTTTTTCTGATGAAACAGGAGCAGCCTCAGAAAACTGAGATCATGCCTTTGTTCCCCAGCACTGCCACCAGTCCCCCTCCCCAGGGGCTGGTAGCCAGATGCAGTGGGGCAGAGGGGGGGTCAGGATGGCATCCTGGGGCAGGGTGCTGTGCTGAGCACCTGTTCCCAGTGTTCAGGCAGTGGGTGACAGGCATGGAGGCAGCTGAGGACTGAACTACCCCAGCCCATGTGATAAGGCACTTCCATACCCTGGGGGATCTGAGGTGGGGTCCCTCAACCAGGTCACACGCAAGGTTTGCAGTGGAGCCAGGGATCGAAGCTAAGCTAATACTCTTGAGTACCAAGCAGCTCTTCCCATTTTCCTGTCCTTTTCTGCACTGCTTTGCACAGTCTCCTCTCTGCTGCACAGGAACCTTCCCTTTTGCAGCTGCAGTCTCTGGCACTCTCAGCATGCTGCTGTCCTCTCCACAGATCCGCCATCAGCTCCAACTCATCTCTGTTGCTGGCCCCAAAAGCAACTCTCCTAGATATGGTGCTGGCCATGGAAGACAGAGATGTGATATTTGACACACTGCTGTCATACCTTAATGGCATACAAGCTAAAGGTTAATTCTGCTCTCTGAATAGCTCAACTCTTCTGGGTTGATACAGGCCCCGGGGTCTCTGGACATAGCTGCATAGAAGAGGGTGTGCTGACCTTCCATGTTTCATGGCTGGACTCTAAAGCCAGGCTAAGACATATAGTTCAATACCCCAAATATGTCATGAACCAAGAAGCTCTTTGCCAGCCCCTGTGTGATAAGCCAGGCAGGACGGTCTGTGCTGCTCCAGAGAAATGGGCTGTTAGAGCCAGCACGAGCCCTGATTCAGTTCAGGCTGCCTGCAGGAGCGACACAGACAGCAAGGGCCTGTCACCTAACATGGACAACCACCAGCTGAGCTGCCTGGGCTCTCTCCAGGGCTGCCAAAGAGACACCAGCATGGAGAGGCACGCCTGGGAAGAAGTGATTTGCTTTTCTCCCATCTGCCTGACCACAGCTGCAATGGCACCAGTGATACCTCCATTGGAAAAGCTTGGGTTTGGATGGTGGGATCAGGTCTGAGTTCAGGGAGGTGCAAGAGTGAGCAAAGACAGGGTTCTTGGAGAGAGATGGGCACAGCAGAGGCACAGCATTGTCAGGACAGGGCATGAATGTGAGCCCATTAGTGGTGAGGCAGTGTCTAAACAGAGGTTATTACAAGGATCCTTTATTTTGCACCCAAGGGAGTCCTGCTCTTTACAGAAAGGAGTACCAGCAATTTGCTTAGAAGAAAAGGCATGGAGCAAAGGAGCTGGAAAGTTTTGGGAGCAGCTGCCCTTCAGCTCCATGCTCCTTGTTGCCATTACAGGGCTTGCTGTTCAGCATTTGCAGCTATTAAAAAAAAAAAAAAATCGAGGCACTTCTTTACATACCTGAATGTGGATTTTTAAAGCTTGAATTTACATGAAGAGCTTAGATCTGGAATATCCATACTTTCTACAAAACTTTTGCTGATTTGCTTTGAACAACCAGCCCTGACTCCACACCTTACAGCCGAGGAACCAACCCTACATGACCGGCTGAAGGTAGTGGCAGAAACGAGGGGGAAACTCCGGCAATAATTCCCAGTTCATCCCGCCTCCCTACATAATTCCCAGTTCGTCCCGCCTCCCTACCCCTGTTACATCCCACTGGCTAAGCCACCGGCGGTGTCTAACAGGCGGGCGGCAGATGCGCCGGTTTTCCCCCAGCAGGTCCAGCCCCACGGGCAGGCGGGAGCTCCGGCCCTGCCAGCCCCTCCCCACCCCCGCACCCGCCGGGGGGGCCCTGCGGGGGGCGGGGGCGGCACGGCCGGCGCGTCCCCAGCCAGCGGCTGTCACCGGCGCCCCCGTGCGAGGCCGAGCGGCCGCTGCCGCACCGCGGGTGGGCCCGGGGGCTGCGGGGCTGCCCCGACCCCCGGCGAGCTCCAGGCTTCCGCCAGCAGCAGCCGCAGGCTCACCTGCCGCGCCGCGCCAAGAGCATCGCCAAGCGCCCGCCCGGGGGGGACCCTGCCGGGGGGTCCGTGCCCCGCTCCGGACCACCGGCACCCAGGTGTCCCTTGGCTCTGGGGCTCTCTGCGGCTCCCGGCTCGAGGGGCGGCTCTGGGGGGATGATGCGCAGCCCCTTACCTGCAGAGCCGAGCCGCGGGCGCCCCGTCGTGCGGTGCCGGGGGAGGTGGAGGGCGTGCCTGGAGGGGCTGCCGCTGGTCCTCGCAGTGGCCTCAGTTGCTGCAGAGCCCTGCACCCTCCCACGCTTACAGCCCACCTGCTCCAGGGCTGTAGTGACTTTTCCCTCACAGGCAGCTGGCCCCAGACTTAGCCCCAGGGTGTGTGCAAGGGAGGGGGATAGCTCTATACAGGACACACCTCATGTGACAAGTGCTCCCTGGGTCCCTCTCCTAGGGAAATACAGCTTGCATTACACATTTCTCTCGTCTTTTTGCTCTCCAGTGAAAATCATCCTTTCCTGTCACATTTCTTTCCCGGCTGACCCAATACAGCGCTGGCCATCCAACTGTTGGCACAAGACAAAGCAGTGCACTCCTCAGGAAAGCGGGACGCGGAGAGCAGCTCTTATCCAGCTGTAGCAGCTTCAACCTGGCTTTGCAAAGCCCTTCTGACTGTGTTAGGGTGCTTAGCTTTAGCAATTTAGTAACTGCATCCCGGGACAATCCAGGAACACCAGAAAACCAGCAACATGGTCTGTATGCCACCCCTGGACACAAGTCCCCTCTCAGCACAACAGGCACAAAATTAATGTCCCCAGCACTGCCTGGGGGCTACCAGCTGCCCTCAACAATTGTGGTACACACGGCTTCCCTTGGCAGCACGGTAGCTGCATCCCTAGCTGGGAAAGCCAAGGTCCTCACCCACCTATCTGCCACACAGCTGTGGTTGGTGGCTGCAGCACTTTCTGCTAATAAACAGACGAAGCATCTTCCCCAGTGCATGCCAGAGCCAGCTTGTCTGCCTGTGTTTCCTCTCCTGGTCAAACCCCCCTGAGATTCTTCCACAGAGTCCCTTACTCATCCTGGGGACATCCTCAGTCATCACTAGTCAGATGGCACCACTGAGACTGTCTCTCTGGGGTTAGAAACAAACCCACAAGTCCCAGTTGCAGTTTAACCCTTTGGGGTATTAATATCAGAAAGCATGGGAAAGATTCAGATAATTGAGAATTTTCAAATAAAAAAAAAAAACCACCAAAGCCAGCAACGTACTATAGCCCCCATACCTCTTATAAGACTTTCATATTCATTTTAAAGACACAACTTGGACACTGCTAGTGGCCAGCTCAACTCAAACCCCCAAAAGCCATGAGTTATCACAGCTATTAAAATGTTTGACAGAAGGATCCCAGAGCAGTTTGTACTAATTGCTCTGTATAAATACTCCATTATGTTCTCAGACAATCAGAATCCACCCAGCAAATCAGCCCCTCTGATCCACTGTAATCAAGAAGCAAAGCATGCATAACATCGCAATATAAACAGCATTTGCAGAGGGGCGAAGGGAGGAGGGGGAGCTGGCTTAGCTTGGCAGGTCCTGGAGTAATAGCTGCCTTTTTTGTTGTTGTTTTGTTTTACTTCTAATTTCCAGGGGAAATTTAATTTCAGGAAAATGCGGCACAAACTTCCAAGCCGGAGGAAAGCTGCAGCTGACAAAGGGGTCCGGAGAGAGTGTTGCAAAAGAAACAGCAAGGGCTGTACTTACAGGTAAGCTGTTAGAGGGCTCAGGTTGGCAGGGACCTCCGAAAGCCCCAGCTCGGAGCAATCCACCGAGAGCATGATGCCATCCTCCTCGCAGTGGCAGTGCGGTGGGCACGAGGGCGCCGCACCTTGTTCCGCAGGCACCGCCTGGAAGCGGGCACAGGAGGCCACCAGAAGGCCCCAGAAGAAGAGTTTGTCCATCCCTGCCTTGGCTGCAGCTGCGGGGACGGCGCGAGGTGTCGCCGTCCCGCTCCGAGGCCGGGGCCGGGCTGGATGGAGGGGAGCGCTCCCGCCCGGCGCGCGGAGGGCAGGGTACCTCCTGCAGGTCGGAGTGTGGCAGGGATGCAGCCAGGGAAGGGGAGGCATTGTTGAATGATCCTGGTTATTGGGTTTCAAGGGCTGGGCAGGGGCGTGAGACACTCCAATGGGAGGAGTTAAACTTTCTACTCTTTCCCTCTCTCTCTCTCCCTCTTAGAGCTGGCAGGAATTTCATTCAAAGGGAAGAAAGAAAAAAAAAAAAAAAAAAAGAAAAAAGGAAAAAAAGAAACCTCAACAAATAAAGACCTGTTCATAGCTCCGGGACCTGTGCTTGTTTTGTAACAATGTTTTTGTGAGATAGCAGAGCAGGGGAAGGCAAAGCTGGCTCTGGCAGGGCAGAGGAGTATAAATAGGGAGGCAGGAGTACCCAACCAGCCCTTCCAGGGCTCCAGACTTTGGGACGCTGAAATATAACCCCAGATAAAGGACTCTGTGTGTCTGTGCTGGCTGCGAAACCCAGCTGCAACTGGAAAGTCAGGGTGCAGCTGGGGAGAAGGGAGTGAGGAGCTCACAACAAGCTGCTTGCTGGGAGCAGCCCTGCCCAGGCTGCAGGTCTGGCTGTCCTGTGGTCCAGCCCTTGCTCACGCACAGCCCCCTTGCTATCCCTGTCCGTGGGTCAGGGGCTGGGGGGGAGATGCAGAGGGATGGAAGAGCAGTGCCATAGTGCTGAGCTTGGTGGGGGACCACTCCAGAGAGTTCTCCAGGACAGTGGGACATGGTGCTCTCGCAGGTGTGCCACTTGCTATAGTTTTGCCCAGAACAAGGTCAGGTGCATGCGACAGCGTCGATGCCAGGAGCAGGTGGCTGATTTGCTCCCAGAGCTCTTCCTAACCTTGGGTAAAGTGGTCAGAGGTCAAAATAGAGGAACAGTTCACTGTGGGGGCTCGGAGCCACATCATCTAGAGCTCCATTACACCAAAGGGAGCAGGTCTGGCTTAGCAATGGGGTACTGCCCATGCCAGCCCAGCCCAAGGCCTCAGGGTGTACCAAAACATAGGAGATGTTCATCAGAACAGGATTTCTTGCTACTTGGGTGTCAAGGAGCTACACAGTTCTGGGGCAGCAGAAGCACTTGCTTAGAAAAGGGCTCTGGATCTGCCCTTGGGATGAAGGCTGCAAAGGCCAGCTCTGTGTGGCATCTCTGTTCCCCCTCCTGATTGCAGCCACTGGTTTTTCAGGGTCACCGTGGTGCCCCTGACTGGGGTGATTGCTGTCCTCCTGTGGCAGTGGGTTCACTGGTAGGGGCTGAGTCTGGCCCCACAGCTTAAACTGTGCTGTGCCTCTCTCTACAGGGCCATGCACCTTGTCTGCAATGGGGATGGCAGCTGAACAGGGTTGTCTCATGCTGAAGAAAGACAGCTGGCCACTGGGCTTTGGGCAGATCTGAACTCCCATCAGAGCCCCATGCCTCCCCTCTAGCCATGGCTGGAAGAAGTGAATGGGGCAGAGAAAGAAGGGCCCAGGTCTGCATGGCTGCAAAGTGCACCCATATAGTCACCCCTCTGGCTGTGGCCATGCCATGGTAATATGCCGTATGGCTGAAGCACAGACTGGGAGATGGTTTTCACAGCCCCGCTTCCTCTGAATGTGCTTTTTCTTCTGGCAAAAGAGTTTGCTAATTGTAATCCCCTTTATCTTGGGATAAAAGAGGCAGGAGAGTTATCTGGGGTCAGGAAGGTGAGCCTGTGAAGTGGGACACTTAAAAAGTTCCAGCTTACTTGGGGCTGGCAGGTATCTCCTCCAGAAAAAACACTGCTCAGGGTTCAGGGTTGATGCACAGACTCTGGCTGAGGACTCCTGGCCTGGGTGAGGCAGGGTCTGAACCTATTCCATTTGCAAAGTCCATTGAGATCCTGCCGTTTCAGGACTGAAACCCTATCACTGCTAAAGTCAGTGGAAACTTTAACACCAAGTACAGAGGAGCGAGAATTTTGGTCTAGGAGCAGGAACTGATTTAATTGGAATTAAGTCCCCTCCATCATGAGCAATTCTGGACATGTCATTAATTAAACATTTGCAATGTGTTTTGACAGCTCCGAATCACTGCTTGGTGGGCAGACAGGAAGCCCTTCTCAGAGAGAGGGTTCCTCGACAAGTTTCCCTTCCAGCTCTGACGTGGGACTTCAGCATCGCCCGAAATAGCTGGATTTGCTCTGACAGCAGCCAGGAATTTGGTGTCAGTCTGGAGAAAGTGTCAGGCCTATCACTCTGCTCCTGGCTGCAACAGCGGCTTTTATCTACAATTTCCCCATCCCTCTCTCTCCAGCCCAAGCAGCCAGACACCAACCGCATCGTGAGCTCCTGACAATTTCTCACTCAGTGAATTCTCCTTGGGGATCCAGGGCTCTGGCTGAGCACACTATTAATAGAGCTCTTAATAAAAATCACACTGAAGAGATTCCTATTGAAAACTGCCATTCTGCTGAAACAGAGCCATTTCCTCAGGAAGGCATTGACTGCAGTGACATTTTTCACATTGTTTTTGGAGCAACACAGCCTGAAGTTGGAGGGCTTTGCTCTGTCTGTCTCACTTTGCTTTGACTTTTCTCTATTTGCTTTTCATTCCGGCTCGGCTGTGGTGTTTCATTTCCATGTCTCATTTCTTTGAGACCTGATAATGGACGTTAATATTCAAAGTGTTCACTTATTCCAGCATGTCGCTCGGCTCCTGGCAAAACCAAGAATCTGGACATGAAGTCATTTAGACCAGAGAGCTTTGACCTTTCCATGGTAAACCTGGAATTTCTGAATAAGTCCCCCTAGGGTGGAAGTGTCACTTTTCAGCCACCTATCACTGAAACCGCATTTTACTGCGAGTAGCGTGGGCTGCACTGTGCCCTTATTAAAGGCACCGGGAGCTCCAAATGCAGCTCGTTCCTATTAACGCAAGTGGATGTTTTTCTGCAAGGCTCACAAGTGTTTGCGTGTTGTCCTCTAGCGGCAGGCTGCGGCTGGGGGGATGAGCAGAGCGCTGCTCCAGAGCAGGCTGAGCTGCGCTACCTGCTCACTGTGCCTGGCACATGCATCTGCACCCCCCTTCCCAGAGACCTGCTCTTATAGGATGGAGCTGGGACTCTGGGATCAAACACCGGGGGGGGGGGGGCTGTGGCCGAGCGTGACACCTTAGCATGTGGCACCTCCGAGTGGCAGGTGACATCCCAGGTGGTATTTCTCCTGCTGCCTTCACACTGCATGGCTAACAGGTCTTCCTACAGCTTGCTTAAAAGCAGGAAAAAAAAAAAAAACCTTGGAAAAATTTAGAATACAGCCAAAGTGGGGAACAAGGTCCAGCTCATGGGAGGTACTGCAAGCACAGTTATTGCCTCTGCTCGTTGGGGTGGTGGAAAAGGGCTGCGTTACTCACGCCAGCACAACATACTTGAGGTGGTCTGGCTCCAGATCTCAGCCTTGGGCCTCCAGAGACCTGGGACTCCGGGTACCAGCGCTGGCCAGATCCTCTCTGCGGACCAGAAATGAAATGCCAAACAAGCTTTGGGTTGTGGACTGCAGCTGGCAAGGCTTTTCAGAGCTGCTGCAGTTTAAAGGCCAGTGGGGTTGTTGCAGAGGTATAGCTGGGGCAGGGCTGCAGCTAAACCCACACAACAGGCGCTGTGTGTCCCCCCCGGCGCCCAAGCCAAAATGACTCTGTGGGCCCAAGCAGGACAACTTGCTGTCACTCAGCAATGCTCTTCCTGAGGGTGGAGGGAGGTGGTGGGCAGTGCTGTGCTGTCACTGCTCCCAAGGTGCTGCCAATGCCCTGGACATACAGCCACGGACCTTCCCAAGCTGGAAGACTCATTGTGCTAGCTGAGCCAAAGGGCTGGAGGCTGTTTGTTTCTGCCCTCAGCATGCGCCAGACCTGGGGGCCCTGGAACAAACCCACGTGTGTTGTGTCTTCTGCCCTGCTCCCAAGGGGCAGCTGTTTGTGCCCTCTTTTATTCCCTTCCAGATTTTAGAGAGTTCAGGATCACCCCAGTAGATCCCAGTTAGGCTATTGATCTCCAAGGTCAACCAGTCCTGTCCCTACTGCAGACAAGGAGGATGCTGGCTGTTTTTCACTGCCAAGGTCGTGGCAGGAACTGAGACCCCACTGTGCTGCACACTGGAGAGGGACAACAGAGAAGCAGTTCCTCCAGAAGGGCTTGCAGGGAAAGGAGGAGATGCACAGAACCCCAGGCAGTCTCACAAAGCACAGGGATACCAGAGAAAAACAGGCATCACCAGGACTGGCTCGTGTGTGCCAGGGCATGCAGTCATCCATCTCGTCTATGGCACCTCTGTGGGTGGGACACATTCTTGGGATCTGATGTCTCTCCAGCATAAGTCCTCCAGACTTTCTCATCATCCCTGGCTCCTCCTGAAGCTGGTCCTCCAGGTTCTGGGGAGAGCAGGATGCGGCTCACACCAGCAGGGATGGGCTGAATGCAGCAGGAGCCAAGAGTCTGGTGCTTCAGATGCATCTGTAAGCCTGCGGCATACGCCAGGGAGCTGTTTGAGGTCAGGCACAGGGGCAAAGGCCAGAAGAATGTTCCTGGTGCTCCTGCTCCCATCAGGGCCATCCAAAGGCTGAAATACCACAGTCAGGCTGCAGGTGAATCTGGGCCCAGCAAGGACTCCCAGAGACTTTCCAAAATGTAAATGCAAACACTTCCAAAAAAGCAGAAAGCCCCAGTGCCCAGCAAGCTGCTCCAGCTGCCTGACCGGGGCAGGGGAAGGACGGGGACTGGAGGTATCTGTGCTCCCTGATAGCAGGAAGGGCTAGTGCCAATGAAGTCACACAGAGAATGATGCCTAGGGCACAGAATGACACAAGCCTCAGATACACTTTAACTCCTTGCTCTGAGAGGTGCTGCTTGCAAAAAGTCATGAGGCAGCCTGGTGGCTCCATGCCCTGCAGAGAGGAGGGACAGAGGTGCAGAGCTAGGCAAAAGACCTGTAAGGTGGAGCAGAGCCCTGGTTCAGTGTTCAACATTCTTGAAGACCTTCCTTTTTGGAGTGCCTACATCAGCTGGGTAAGGAAGCCAAAGCCGTGGCAAGCCTAGCACATGCAAGAGCAGGGTGTTGAAGAGGGAAGCTTGGCTCTAGTCCTAGTTGGCTTCCCAGGAGGAACTCCCCTTCCAGTTCAGACCTACCCTGAATCTGTCTGGCCCCAGTGCTTCTGCTCTCCAGGAGGTGTCTGACAGCAGTAGCTGATGAGAGAAGATACTGGAGATCCGGGGGAGGAATAGGCTGCAATCTTGGTGCTGGTAAAGCTCAGGTGGAAGAGACAGTGAGCAGTGGGCATCCCCACACCATGGCTACAGCTGGTACAGCCACAGCCTGATGCCAGGCACTTAATATCATGAAGGTGTCCAGCTTGGGATGTGCCAGGGTGTCATGGGCTCCCTGTGGTGGGAGCAATACCCTGTTACTGTGTTGTGTGAAGATGTGGCAGCTGCTGGACTCTGTGTCCTGGAGGGAGCAGGAGCAGGGGAGACCCTCGGGCAGAGGTGCAGCACCAGTGAATGGAGAAGTAGTGGCCCCAGCCGTCACAAGCATGGTCCCATGGCTGTGGGTCCCCAGGAGATCCGAGCATTGGGTACCCCTGTTCTCCTGTCACTTCACAATGCTAAGCCAGTCTGCCCCTGCTCTGACAGCCATGGGAAGGGGGTGGGAAGGAGGGGTCCAAATGGACATGGTCCTCCTCATCTCCAGGGTCTTGACCTCTGCATGGGGGCTGCTGAAGGAGGGTGGTAGCTGGATACTGCCAGACTTCAGCAGGCTAAAAATGAAGAACAACACAGCACAGTCCAGAACTTGCTGGGCGGCCTGAGCTGGAGGCTTGTTTTGTTTTACTGTTTTGTTGTCTCTCTCTCCCTTCTGGGTTTTGTGGCTCTGAGCTGCAGGGTTGGAAAATTATTCATCCAAACCACAGCTCCCACGACACCCTCTGTAAGCATCTGTGGCTCCAGACTCCACTGCAGCAGTGGGTGGGAGGTCGTAAATTCATCATCATCACCAAGTCGGCCTCCTGTTAGACAGGACGTGAAACGTGGAGCAGCGGGCTGTGCCACAGTCGCAGCCATACTGAACTCACTGCATAAAACCTGTTGGCACATTTGCATGACATATCCCTGTCCTGTGCCTGTCCCGTTCATGGGACGGTCCCTTCATACTTGCCGGAGCAGCTGTGCTTTAGCTGCAGATGCCTGCAGGTTCACCTTCACTGCTGGCTCTGCTGGAAACACTGTTGTGCTGTGCGAGTCACACGTGAGGGCTGTGGGATCACTTGCTTCTGGGCTTCAGGAAGCTCTGCAGACAACAACGTGCCTCCCACAACGTGGCTTTCACTTGCTTCCTCACGACTCAGAGCTAGCACCCCTCACAACTCTGCCACAAGCTCCGTGTCCGTGCATCAGACCTGCTTGGCTGTGTGTAGCTGTGCTCCATGCTGGGACTGCCATCTCTGTGCATGGACACACAGGAGACCCATGAGCACTTTCCCAAGGGACTGTAAAAAGATCCTGGTGCAGCAGCCCATCAGACAGGGCTGATGGACAGTGACGTGCTGAACTGAGCCCTGTTGGGATGAGAGGTGGTATGGGACAGGTGCCAGCAGAATTCACTCCCCCATCTTGCTCGGCCACTGCCATCAGCTTAAGGTGAACTGGGTGGTGGCCAGGTTGTCTCATGTGGATGTTGCCTTGCTCTTCTCCACAAAAGGCAAGAGCCCACAAGCAGTCCCTGGGAATGCTGTCCCATTCTGAGGCCCCTCACCTCTGCCACAAGCTGTAAGGCCAGACCCAGACCCTCCCCACGGGGAATATGGCTTTGAGCAAAGCCCCAGGCATAAGGACTCTGAAAGCCACAGCGTAGCTCTGATTGCAGAAAAACAGAAAAGAGGATGAGGAGTTCCTGCCCCTCCTTATCCTTGGCAGCTGCCCCTTTCTGAGGACACAGTACTGGCCAGGCTGTTGGGAGATCCTGGTAGCTGTGTTTGGCAGAGTGTTGGAGGGCTTTTCTCTGCAGAAGCCCAGCCTAGCGTGGGGTGATGCACAGCCAAAGGGGCAACGACCACGCACCCAGGGTAGGGGTCCAGCAGTACAAGCCCCGCACACTGGCTGCCAGGCTCTAGAGAGCAAAATCCCTAGTAAGCCTGCTTCTGCGCCCCTCACAAGGCTCCTGCTACTTCATAGCAATGAATCCTCCTTCACATCTTCACTGTCACTGTGATTTGCCCCACTTTGCAAGTCAGGGCACTCCACAGATGTTCTTGAAATCCTCTGAGAACAAGAGCATTAGGTGTTTTACACATCATAAACCATGCTGGGACACACAGGTACAAATGCTTGCTGGTGCTCAGTGGAGACTGCGCAGCTTGAACAAGAGCCTGTGGGGTACCAGGCTAAAGCTCACACCTACACACACCTTTAAGATGTGACCGCGCACAGCACCTGGGGGTTCTGGGCCATGCAGAATGAGAGCCATAGGCTGTGTCCAACAGCACCAGCAGGGAGATGCTGGAGCTGGAGCCACATCTGGTTCATCTCTCCCCTGTTGAGGGAATGAACACTGGTCCTTTTCTTACATCAGCAGCTCATTCCTGTGCAGACACCTTCCTGTGCTTTGTGGGTGAGCTGTGCTAAGGTCTCATCATAGCTGCTGTGTCCCCCACCCCACTCCAAGGCAGCTCCTGCAGTTGTGGGTAGGCGCTTGGGTCCAGATTGGGACAGAGGTGCTGCTTTGGGACTGTACCATAACGCCATGCTGCCTGAAGGGGTGAAAGAGGGTAAATGGGTTCCCAGATACAGTTTTTTTCTACCCCAGGAATATCCTTGTGAAATCATTCGCTATTTTTTAACTCTTCCTTCTGACCTGCACTTGGAGCTCAATAAACCAAGTTGCTACTTGCAATTTCAGCTTGTGCATGGCCAACCCTGCTTGCAGAGCAGTGGCGTCTTTACATGTGGCTGCATGGACGACACAATTCCCAGAGCAGAAGCCAGTGCTCTGCAGTAAGGCACAGTGCTGCCAGCTGCTTGACAGCATGTAAGCTGCATCAGGTGGCTTTGCCCTGATCCTTGGCTCTTAGGAGTCAGTAGGGTTCACAACTTCAAGCCCAAGCTTGATCAAAAAATGTCTCTTCCTTGTAAAGCTGCAGGTGGGTTGATGAATCACTGCAGAAGTGTTGCCTCAGTAACAGGAGCAGATGAAATTGAACAGAAGATGCTGTGTGTCACAGGCTGCAGTATCTGGAGTGCCCAAGGGCACTTCATCTGCTGGCCGTGGCTAGGGACACAGCTGCCCTTTTGGGAATGGCTACTGTGCTGCAGCAGGGAAAAAACTCTGCATCACTGAGACCCCACAAAAGCCAACCCACCCTTACAAGCGCACTCTTTTCTAGGGCTGTTTATTGTTTGTACCTAAGACTGATCCACCAGCCAAGACAAGCCAGCTCCCACCATGCTGTGCCCACAGTGGTGTCTGAGACCCCAACATGCCCAGTGCCGACGGGTGCATGGAGCCCATGGTGCTCAGTGCTCATGTCAGACCTCAGCAGCCTGTAGGTGCCAGGGCTGTCCAGGAGTGAGCCCAGGGCTGCCCCTTCCGTGCTGAGGGGCAAGGGCAGCGTAGAGCTCCCACAGCTGGCACTATGCACCCCAGTAGCGTCAACAAACCTTCCAGGCACCAGGAATCCCAGGAGGTGGCCAAAGCAGGGGAACATCCTGCCCAGCCCCTCACCATGTCTGCACCGAGGGGCTGCAGCAGTGCATAGCAGGACAATGCTGCCCATCTGTTCAGGAGACCCCATGAGGCTGCTAACACCACACGGGGTGTGCTGGTGACAGTGCTGGCACAGGCTCCCCCATTGCTGCAGGGCTCACTCTGTGCCAGGACCCCCACAGTGCTCTCAGCGAGCTCCTGGCTCCAGACAGGACCCTGCAGAGGAGGAGGGCAGGACAGCACCAGCAAGGGCCGGGCTGTGTTAGGGCAGCTTCTGAGCAATGATGTCCCGGATGCAGGTGTACAGGAACATGTACTGGTCCTGCAAGAGAGGAAGGAGGTCGGGAGTCAGGTTTCTGACAGAGACCTCCTGGTTGCAGGACTAACCCTGCAATTTGCCTTAAAAGGTCCTAATTAACTAACTGTTTGATGGCAGAGTAGGATTTGCTGTCCCAAGTGATCCATGTTTGCCCTGTGTCACCAGAGTTGTCCAGAAAGGAAGAATCAGGCCCAGAGCTGTAGTTACACTATGTTTCTTTCCTCCTGCTCCATCACCCCCGTGATGAGGATGAGAGGAACATCCCCATCTGAGATGGGGAGGAACAATGCCATCTGACTTCCTCAAAGGGCCACAGTGGCTTTTGGACATGCCATGGTGTTTACATCCAAAACAAGACTGAAGAGCAACTCCAGTGATGCTGCAGGGCAGCGAGCAGGGAGAGCTCTGCCTGCGGGAGCCCAGGGTCTGGCAGTGACCTGAAGCCAGGAGTGAAGACCTCTGGAGCAAGTTTCCCTTGGTGGTAGTCTTAGTGTACACCAGTCAAGTACTGACAGTGGATCAGGGTAGATCTCTGCAAGTTCTCAGAGGTAGACAAGAAGATCTGGATGGTTTTAGTCCAGTTGCACCATTTCTCTGTTTTTAAGATCACCAAAATGATCCATCAGTACCTAATGTGGGTCCAGAGATCTCAAGTTGACTGTGGGTTTGATAGGAGGTTCTGCTCAAATGCCAGGCCACTCCAAAATGCTGCTAGGCTACAAAACAGCCAGGACTGACCACCACCCGTGGCAGGGCCCCGGGAAAGGCGAGATGTGGAAAAGGTAAATGAGGTTGTACTCAATGCACAAAGCTGGAGAGCAGGACCAGCCTGCAAACCATGTAGGTCGAAATCACATGGTATCCAGGAAGGGGGGATTAGGGACTCAACAGAGGGGCCTCTGAACAACTTGCTAATGTGTTGGCTAAGCTGCAAGTCACGAGGAGCCTCCTCCCCTGCTGGCGGTGGGTTTAGCCCCACTGAAGGGCTGAGAAAGCCACAGATCACACAATGGCTGTGGTTCCAGGTCACCAGAGCATGTTTTCAATGAGCCTGGCCTGATTGTGAAATCTGGAGTGAGAGCTGAGCATTGACTTCAGACCAGGCACACTCAATGCCTGGCCAAATGCAAGAGCACATCCCCAGAGACACGTGCCGCACTGGCGCTGGGGGTGCTTAAATATCTGGTGGTTAGTCGTGGACAATCCCTCAAAGGTTCATCTTCCCCCTTGTTTGGCTACTAAACTCCCCCAAAAATCATCTGATGCCCCCAGCATGACAGCAGCATGCCCCTGCGAGAGATAAAGGGGTCCTGGCAGGCCCTGCCTGGCGATGGAGGAGGCTGGCAGCCACATGGTAGCAGGCTGGAAGGCAGCTCTGCCAGTCCCTCACTGGCTGTGCCGGAATCAGAGCGACCACTGCTCGCAGCAAGGTGGGAAGGCATCTGCCTCTGCTGCCCGCAGCCCCCCCCCCCCCCCCCCCCGAGTGGGGCAGTGGCTTTTGATCAGCGCTTGCTGTGCCTTTATGGGCGCATTGTGTCACTGCTCAGCAAGGCTGCTGCTGAAATACAAAGGAGCTCTGAAGCAGGGGCAGCGGATGCTTTGACCTCCTCCAGCTCCCACCATGCACATGGTTCACATTAATTAAGAATGCAATTAGCTGCTTGCAGGCGACTGAAGCTAGGAAGCCCCAGAGAGATCTGTCCCAATTCTGCTGTCCCCTGTGGGGAGGGTTTCCAGGGATGCTGCATCAGCTCATTCAGCCGTCGCAGCAAATGAAAGCGCTGTCCAGAGGGCACCTGCCACCAGCACCCATCAGGAGAGGCACGCCGGAGGCCTGTAGGGCTGGGCTGGGCTGGACTGGCATGGCACAGCAAGGCATGGCTGCGGCACCATCAGACAGTGCCACAGCCCACACGGCTGCAGGGGAGCTGCAAATGTGGCAGGGTGTCCCACTGAGCCCCTCGCAAGCAGGCCCCACTCTGGCAGCAGGCAGGGGCTGGGAGCAGGCTCTGGGGGTGGGGAATGAGGCAGGGAAAGGCACCCGATGAGGGGAAACGCAGCAGATTCTGGGTACCCAGGCTAACAGCCATGTCCAGAGACCAAGGGTGAGCAGGCAGGTTTGTCATGTGGGATGAAACCAGTGCTTCATGCTTTCCAGGGCAGAATGGGAAGAGTACCTTGCATTTATGGTGAGCTCACATGCAATTTAACTTATTTTAACTCCAGAGCTGAGCAAATGGAAAGCTCTTCCCTGAGAAAAGACAGTGCCCTTAGCCCTTGGTGGCTGGCAGAGCCACAGGGTGGGGAGGAAGCATGGAATATATCCCTGCATAGGCTGGACAGGCACGGGCAGCACGCTGCCAGCTCCAGGCAGCTCAAGTGTGAACATTCCCTTCTGCCTGGCCCACCACCCGTCCTCCCTCCCACCTACCAGAGTCGGGGTCATGAGACAGCAGCTTCTTGTCAGCTGGAGGGTCACGCCATAGACATCCACGGTTCTCTCCGCTTTCATCTGGTGCAACAGGCAATCCAGGGAGATCAGCGTCCCCATTTGGCTCATGCCACCACTGCAAGGGACAAGGGAAGGACACTGATGCCAGGCCAGGCTGGCCTGAACCTCTATGGAAGCGGGCACCAGCCCAAGAAGTCAGAATCCCCATGAGAAAACACGCAGCAACAGTATGGTGGGGACAGAGGACTGTGAGCACTGGTCTAGGTGGCAGGGAGGACCTGTGCTGACCAGGGGATGGGACCCCAAGGTAAGTGCCCACTGAAGGAGCCCAGAGATCCAGCCTGTGCTGCCCCATCAAGCTGTGCATCCCTCGCCCGAGCCAGCTCTGCCTGTGTGCTGGCTGTGCTGGCTCCTGTGGGACTGTGAGCTCTCCCTGGCTGCAAGCGGACGAGGACGTCAGGGCTGCCCCCATGAGCCTAGCAGTCAGCCCAGGGACGGCCTGGGCACCTCAGCCCACTCTCAACAGACCCCAGAACCTCAGGGCCCGTGGTGGAGGGCGCAGCCTTGCTGGTGGCTGAGCCAGGGTGCTGTGCAGCCCGGCGGCACCGGCTCTGGGAGGCTGCCCATGGAGGGAGCAGCAATGTGATGTACCTGCAGTGCAGCAGGAGAGGACCGGCTCTCTTCCGGGGGCTCATGCACTGTCTGACAGCAGTGAGGAGCTCCACCAGGCTCTGGACATCTGGCTGCTTCTTGGGACTCCAGAGCGTGTATAGGAACTGTTGTACCTGCCTCTCCTTTGCTTTCTTCTCCTGGTGAAACACAAAGACTTGACATGGCTGTTGGGAGGGATGGGTGAGTTTGGATGCAGAGAGGTCCCAGCTCTCTAATGCTTAGGCTGTCAGATGCTTTCCTGAGCTAACTGCTAGCTACTGGAAAGCTTTCCAGGCAGTCTCAGGCAGGCCATTGCCCACCACCTGTGCAGTGGGTACAGTGCCTCTGGCAACCTGCTCTCCTTCCCCATGGCACCTGACCTGCCCCTTGAGAGGGAGACAGAACTATGCAGGCCTTCTCAAAGAAGGTCAGAAAGACCTGTTTCTCCTGTGTCCACCCAGCAGATGTTCTGCATGCTGAAGTCTAGATTCTCTCCTGCATTTGTGGACTGCTGGCACTCTGCTCTTGCAGCTCAAGGCAAGTCTCCATGGACCTTTCAGCCCTTGCCCCTACAGACCTGTTTGCTAGCAGTGAAGAACATCCCAGGCAGTGGGAGCCAGGCCAGCCCCACCAACACGTACGTGTTTCATTTTGAGCTGGATACACCTCCATCCAGAGACAAGCTTCTCTGTGCCACACTGGATGGTCAGCATCTTTGTGCAGAGAGAGTCTCCTTCCAGCGGCCAGCACTCCTCGCTTGGGACCTGTGTCCAACAGCAAGTTTGACTTCATGTTGACGGTTGCCATCTTTCAAATCAGCCACCATCTTAGGGGTCTGCGATGGGTTTGGACCGAGAGCACCCTCATTGGGTGTTCATTCCCTAGCTAAACACTGGGGAAGTTTTGGAAGCAACAGCAGATCGCAGGCGGCTTCCCTGTTAACACAGAGCTGCTCGGCTCCCCACCTCGGCTGGTCAGAGGCAGGAGCTGCTGCCCTTGGGTGCCATGGAGATGCAGCTTGAAGAGTACCAGCTGAGTCCAGGGCCATGGACTGGGTGGTGGGCAGACAGAACCTGTCTCCTGTGACAAGCTGTGGGACCACTTTGACACAGCAAAGGTTTAGCTTTAGCTTCAGCTAAGCTGGATCTGCGCCCAGGCTTCAGGAGGCAGTGAAAAGAGTTCAAGTTTTGGAGCTAGGCTAGCTTCCAACTCCATTAAAGAGATCCCTGCTCTGCCATGGCACAGGCAGGCATGGAGCCTCACCTCCACCTTCTCCTGCCGTGGGAGAAGTGTTAGGATGGTGTGAATGTCCTGTTCCCACACCAGGGTCCAGAAGTCCTCCATGGTCAACTTGTCAGGCCCCTGGACAGCCAGATATTCCCTGCTGGAGCTGCAGCCCTGGGTGAGGAATGAGAACATCACTCTCCTGTGGGAGGGGGTGGCATAGGCACCCTGCCAGCCCAGGCATCTGCGGGAGAGGCCAGGAAAAGAAGGGAAGCTCAGCAGGTCAGGAGGCAATGAGAGAAGAGAAAGCACCAGAAGTGAGGACAGCCCAAACTGGGCAGGTGTGGGAAGACACATCCTCAGCCCCCTCTTGCCCACAGAGGATCACAGCAGCAGCGACCAGTGGAGCAGTGCAGGAACCAGGCAGCAGGGAGCAGGGGCACTGTGAGGAAGGGGGATCATCACCTGCTGCCTGTGGGACCCAGGCACAGGGGTGGGCATTGCTGCTGGGGGTGACTCACCGGGACACGCCACACCTGCAGGAGACCTGAGAAAGGGCCGTGTTCCAGCAGGGAAAACTTCACTCTGGAGCGATCATCTGCAAAATAGATGGGAGGTGGAGGCATCCAGGGCAGCCTTGTGCTCACACAGCTCCTGCAGACTGACTGCCAGACTCTGCACAGCCACACAAATTCAACCTCCCATTCACTATTTCTCTGCAAAGGTGCTCCCCTCTGCAGTGCTCTTCTCCAGCTCATGGACGTTGGTCCCCAAAAGACAGGTCTCTATCCCAACCTCCCACTCAAAGCAGATACATGTAGTGCAGGTCGCTCAGTGTCTCAGACAATGGAGATTGCATACCTCCAAGGATGGAGAGCCCGCAGATGCTCTTGGCCCCTGCTCCAGTGTTTGGCCACCTTTATTGGAATTCATTTTTCCTCATAATGAGTTGATTAACCCTTCCAAATCATCCCCATTGCCTCTTGTCCTTCCATGGTGCACCTCTGAGAACACCTGACATTTTCCCTGTGCCCTCCCAGCAGGTACTTGAAGACAGCAGTAAGATCTCCCCCTTGCCTTCTCTCTTCCACACTGAACAAACCCACCTGTCTCAGTCCCATACATCCCTGTGCTCCACCCCTGAAACACCTTGGCAGCCTTGTGGTGGACTCAGTGGAGCACGAGCCCTGGTTCAGCCTGGCTCCACACAGGTACAGGAAGGAAGAGGATGCAAGGTGTCACAGCACTTACATGGGAGGATGCTGGAAGAGGGCCGTGCCTGCTGGTTGCCTGAAGATGGTGTTGCAGAGCTGGCTTCTTCCTTGACTACCTCTAGGAGGGTCTGCCAGAGTGAGAGTGGAAGAAGAAGGTAGCAGGGAAAGGTCAGGAGGAATAGGAGGAACTGGGGACCCCTGAGGACACCTGGCTTCAGCAGAGGGGAGGTTACGGCTGCACGTGCAGAAGCCGTAGCAGGGGTGCTATGTGACCACCTCTGGTGGTGCGCTGCCAGGTCTATTCTGTGCTGTCAGGAGATGGCTGCATCTCTCTGTAGAAGAGTGTTCAGGCAGGTCCCTGCCCTGCATGGGGTCTGGGAAGGAGTGAGTCACGGACAGACCCTAATCATTGCAGGGTGTGTCAGGGAGCTGTGTGCCTGGGGACGCAATGCCATGGAGGGGGGACACTGCTAGGACAGCCAGGCACGTGGAAACTGAGGCATGGGACCTACTCAGGAGGCACTTATTGGGTGTCCCCCAGCCTGATGAGATGCAATCGCTCCCCAGGTCCCCCCAGAGCCTACGGCCATTGCACCACTCCCTGCACCCTGCCCAGGACAGCTCTCACCTCGTACTCCCTCAGGAAGCCCACATGGGACTTGGCTGCCTTCTGGGCATAGTGCTGAGCAAAGCTTTTCAGCGGGATACGGCAGGACCTGGGGAGAGAAACTGGGAGTGAGGGCGAGGTCAAGCAAACTCAGCAGTATGCAGGCTGTGTCTGCAGTAAGTGGACAGGGCTGTGAGCAGACCTTCACCCCTCAAATGCCGGGGCTCTCGCAGGTCCCCAGCCCAACTCTGGCCTGTGCCAAACCTGCTCTCCCCTAGACAAAGGCAGGTCTCAGGTGTGGCACAGCCCAGGGCCCATTCCCAGGATGCAGCAAGGACAAGGGCATCCTGTTCTGCATGAGGGAGGAGAAAATTTGACCATAAATATAGATATGTGACCTCCAGATGCAGCCTCAGTGACAATGAGGGTAGGCTGGCAAGCCATGCCTAGCCTGACCTTGCTCCCTTCTCTTGGCCTCCATTAGGATTGTCATCCCACGGCCACCCAAATGCCATGAGCCCCTCCAGTGCCAACCTATCTCTAGGGCTTCCCTGTTGGTTGGGAAGCCAGGGGCTGACTGAAGTACCTTCCCCAGGACAGCTCTGCAGCTCCTCGGACCTGGCATTGGCATAGCCAGAGGAAAGGAAGGTGTAGTTCCACAGGCCTTCCCAGTGTGCCCAGTGGCTCACACCTAGTTATGGGCTGGGCTCCTCATGCTGCAGGGAACAACCAGCCCTGGGCTGGCCCCCCTCGAAACACTGGCTGGGACGGCTGGCTGGGCTTCTCCATCCTTCTGGCCTGGAGCCAAGGCTCAAGCCGGGGTCAGGAGCCCAGTTTGCCACCTGAAGGGTGGATAGAGTGGCAGGCAAAACACAGCAGCCCTTTACCTCTCTGTCCCTGATAAACCCACGAGCGGCTCCTCCAAGATCTTGTCCAGGATACAGCTGTGCAGGAAAATATACTGGGACTGGAAGGCAAAGGCAGACAGCGATATAGAGCATTGCACCACGCAGACAGCACAAAACGGCGGGTACAGCACTGCCCAGCGGGCAGAGGGTGTCTACGTTCATGCCCTAACAACCCTACATTCATGCCCAAAGGGCCTTGGTTACTTCCATCTCAGAGCCCACAGATCCCTCCACTGGGTCTGCCCTTCTGTCCTGAAGGGTAGTACTGACACCGTGTCCCAGTCCCGAGTATTAGAAATATTAGATGGGCTTGTAGAGCATCACAGGCCAATGATGTGGTGTGGGTTAAAAGTTGCCTGCAAAGGGCCTGATCCTGTTCCTAGGTGCTCTGAGGTGTTTCTGAGCCTCCTGGGAGGGTTCTGAGACTCCGTATGTTGCTGCTGTGGGTCTAGCAGGGCATGAAGCTGCTGGGGACCCCCACAGCCAAGCAACTCCCACTGCAGCTGAACTGCTGCTTTAAGCAGCACCATGACACAGTGTCAGGCTGGGGACCAGCCTGGGGGCGCTACGGCCAGCCAGCCAGCTCATCTGCCTGCCAGCCCTGCTGGCTTTTATGCCATTGAGCAAGGGACCAGGGGGAACAGGGAGCAGAGGTCTTACCAGTGTCTGAATCATCAGGTAACGGTTCATCCGCAAGGTGTAAACAACACCAAAGATGTCCACCACCTTCTCCTGCTTCATCTGCTGCAGCAGCCGGTCCAGGGCAATGAAGGTGCCGGTGCGGCCCACGCCAGCGCTGAGAACATAGATGGCAATGGTTACACTTTGCCTGACCTCACAGCCTATGGGCTCCCCTCCTGCTGCTAGACATGGCTCCTAGATGCTGCACACTGGGGCGCCAGCCCACACACCCTGGGGCACTGGTCCCAGCACAGCATGGGGCTGAGAAGCCATTCAGGCTGCCCTGGATTTCTGCTGACCATCTCCAGCTGCCCCATCCCCTGAGACTGGAGGGCAGGCTGCAAGCAGACCTGTAACGCCCAGCACTCAAGCAGGAGACTCTCTACAGACCAGCTGTGTCTTCCAGGCACTGCCTTCCCTCCCAGTCTGTGCATGAGTAGGACCTTTGTCCCCCGTGCCCACTCCCCTTGTCCCCTCCTGCCGTCCTCTGGAGCAGAGACTTGCCTGCAGTGCACGAGGGTTGGCCCCGCGTCCTTGGTGCTCTGGATGTGCTCCCGGACCAGTTCTCTGAAGGTCATGATCGAAGTCGTGGACTCTGGGATCCCGTGGTCGGGCCACGCCGTGTAGTGCAGGTGGGACACATGCCGCTCTGCCCGGAGACCCTCCTGCCGGTGGGGGTGTTGGTGATCAGTGTGCAGCCCAACAGGGCAGGGGCATGCTTGCACTCTGCAGCCCTGGGAACACTCCGGGACATGGGGACACCTGGCTCAGCTGCAGGCAACAGCCAGCACCAGGTCTGCTGCACTGCCTGGTGTCTCCTGCTCCTCTGTCCTCCTCCACAGCCCTCCGGCATGGTGAGGCACATGGAGATGGCAGGGAGCAGACCTGCCTTTGACTGCTGTGCAACATGCCCTTGAAGCTGCAGGCTACATGTTGGACACTTCTGTGTTACCAAGTCTGAAGTGACAGACTGCTCCTCAGGGAACTTCTTCAAACCCCAGTAATGGCAGGGAAAGGAAATTATGCCACCACCACCGAGGAGAAATGCCACTGCATCCCATGCAAACCCCCAGCTCTTGATGGGTTCCTGAATCCTCTGGGGTCCTTACTCACATGCCACAGTTTGAACTCGCGTATGGTCCACTCCTCAGAGCTGCTCTGCATCAGCAGGTGGACCTGGACCTGCCCATAGGAGACTGGGGCCGATTCGGATGGCCAGTAATGATCACAGAGGACCTAAAGCACAGGCAGGGCAGGGTCTCAGTGAGGCCAGCGAGGGCCCAGGTCCCACTGGGTGACCTCCCAGCTCTCTGGGAGCATCTGGAGAACAGCAGCTGTGCAGGGAGCCAGGGCAGGTCTTGGGGGAGCCAGCAGGGGTGCTTCCCCTTCCCTCTGGAAGCTTCGCACAGCTCTTCCTGACATTCTTTCATTTAGATCTCAGCCTCCCCCAGAGAAAAGGACCTGTGTGGGTCTCATCATCCCCGGAGACTGAAGGAACAGTCTATGTGAAGTGTCTTATCAGAGGCAAGTGGTAATTTCAGATGCTGCAGAAACATCTGAGGGTGATGGGCATGGTTCCAACTAAGCTCCACTTCTGCCTCTTCTTACCCCAAGCTAACACCAAGATGCACACATCAGCCTCTGTGCCCCCCAGACTGCCTGCTGAGGAAGCTGTGTGGCCCGTGCTCACCCAGGAGCCACACCTGAGAGGGGGGTGGACAGAGGGCACAAACCCAGCCCTGGGCTCAGCTCACACAACCAGGTCAGAGCTTGGCTGGGGCTGGCACATGGAAGCCCAGCGATGCCGACCTACCCGCCCATTCTCCATGCACACTGTCAGCATGATGATGTTGCAGATGTTTTGCTCCCACACCAGCCTCCAAAAGTCCTCTATCGTTTTCTTCAGGGGGCCCTGGGTGGCAATGAACTCCTGCTGGGATGTATAGCCCTGAGTAAGAGGCAGACAGAAGGAGCTGACAAGTTGCTGAGGCAGGTGGATTCTGCCCTGGGACAGTCAGTGCCTGGCCCACTTTTGCGGCACAAGGAGAAATGCCTGTTGCCCTTAGCCCATGCAGCTACATTTCCCAGGCAGCTGATGTGAGAAGCAGCTGATTTCACAGGAAGCATGTGCTGCCCGGCACATGCTTTCTACATATTTGGAATAAAGATGTGAACCCCATCATTCCCCTCCAAGCAGTTCCTCATTCAGCCTAACCAGGGAAAGACAGAACTGGGTCTTTCCTGTGCTCCCCAGTCATTGCAGGTAGGGTGAGCATGCAAGGTCTCAGGCTGCTCCTTTGCCTTTGACCCTCTGACACACACATGCCCCACGGATCCACGCACCCACGCATGCATGCTGTGTGCCCTGCCTGTTACCTCGGAAATATCTCCTGGATTTGGGATGTGGGCACAGCTCCAGGGTTGTTCAAATGCTGCTGCACAGACCAGAAGGAGAAAGAGCAAGCAGACAGACAGGGAAGTAAGCTGGGAGATGATGGGAAGAGGACAGTCCTCAAGAAGAAACCAGAAAGCCTTGCCAGTCTCCCCACACTCACACCTCTGCACTCACAGCACTTGCCATCGGACGATCTCTATCAATCCCTGCTAAAGGGCAACTATGCATCTCCGCCTGACCCCCAACTCCTTGCCAATCTGTGCCAGCAGTGGCTTCAGTGGCAGCTCTTGCCCACCAACCCTCACAACCTGAACGCAGGCAGAGTTCCTCTGGTGGTGCCCTGTGTCCATGTCTCTGCGGGGAAGGCAAGTGGACACTCACAGGCATGAAGTTTGCATTGATGTAGTCTGAGTGGGGCTCCTCCCGCAGCTGGCTCAGCTTGACCCGAGAGTGATCATCTGAAAGAGACCATACACACATGAGCCCCTAAAGCAGCCCTTCACCGGGATGTGGCCATCTCCTCTTCACCTGGGTAACACACTGGGAGAAGCCCCAGCAGCTTGGTGTACGCAGCCAGCAGTGGGGGTCTGCACCTTCTCCCTGCAGAGGTGAGCGTTGCCTGCCAGCTGGGTTGGCAGGGGGTAAGAAAGCAGAGCTGGTGTCATGAGGCTCATCAGAGAAGCCACGGGACACCCATGGTCTCCAGCTGGGACCCACCCCTGAGCTGGGCTCACCCAGCACCTGCCCAGCAGCCTCCTGGAGGAGCTGAGGAGGATGGTGGCTCAGCTCTGGCTCGACCTTAAGGTCTCCAGCAGAAAAGGGGAAACTGAGGGCCATTTAAAGACTCCTTCTTCTCCCAGGAGAGGAGCCAGGCTCTGTGAACACTGCAGCGATGCAAGGTGAGTCCACCCCTGCGCACCGCAGTACGAACTCCCACCACAGATGCTGGGGGGAGGCATGGGGAGACAGCACTTACAGGGCAGCACGTGGGGATATCTGTTCTTGGAGACGTTTGCTGGTAGCTCAGCCTCCACCTTTGGCTGCTCCTTCCCAACTTCCTTCAGCTCCTGTAGGACAGGGGAGAAGATGAGCACAAACGTCTCTCTGGAGAGCTCCTGGCCAACCCAGCTCCCTGCTCATGGCCAACAGCAATGTCTGTGGTTAAAGAGGGTCAGTCCCCCAGCACAGGGAACGCTCTGTTCCTCCCTCAGCACGGCCTCTGAGCTCTGAGCCATAGGTGGCTTTTCCCAGTGCCTTTTCCAACAGCACAGTTTGTATTTAAAAGAACACAAACCCAAGAAGAACTGAGGAAAAAAAACTTCTCTGAAACCAGAACTCTACTGAGAAAACAGAATCATCTTGTATGCAAAACCAGAAATACCTTGTACTGCTTCTGCCCCTGTCCCCACTCAGGCCAGAGAAGGGTGATCTGGGGAGGGTCTGAAATTGCTGACGGGACCCTCGCAGGGGCTGGCAGCAGGACAGTTCGGAGCCTGCAGGTGCTGGCAGCAGGAGTCAGTGCAGGGAGCCTGAGGTGCGTTTCGCAGCCTGGCCCCTATAGCTTTGAGGGTGCTCCCTGACCCTCCTTTTGGCTCTTTCCTAACACTGTGAAGGTGGATTTCATCACACCACCACTCAGCATCTTCACCTCCAGTCTAGGCCTGGGGCCCTTAGCTTTCTCCACCAGCAGCTATGGACAGTGCTAGTTCACCTCACGCCACAGACAACACGTGTCTCTACCAGAACTTGAACAAAACAGGTTTTGAGTGAAGGAATTGCCTGATCACTTGGTTCATCCAATCTTTGGCCTCCAAGACTGCCTAGTATGGCAGTTGGATTGCTAGAGGGGTGGATTACTGTCCCTGGAGATAAGGAATCCATACAGGCCACCCAACAGCATGAGCTACCTAGAGAGGAAATTCTTATCGCTAGCAGTAGTCTCAATCTCACCTCAAACTCCTGGAAAAAAGCGTAGTTAGCACTTGCTGTCTTCATCTCATAGTACTGCTTGAAGTTCTGTATGGGAATTGGCCGATGCACGTTTCTACGTGAAAAGAAGTCCAGAGAAAAACCTGCCTTAGCACTGGGAAGTCTGGCAGGCCAGCCAGGTGGCCCGGGAGATGGCTCAGCCTTGAGACACACAATGGCCAGGTGCACACACGCAGGGGTGGTTTATAGCCCACGCCACTGCCCAGGGACGTGAGTCCAGCAAAGCACTGTTTAAATATTGGGAGGGACTTCAAGATGATGATGAAATGCTACTGCAGAAGCCTTGCAGAGGAGCTATGGACAATGCATTGGCTTGGAATGGGGCTGGGCAATAAATACTGAACATGGGAAAGCCTAAGATTAAAAAAATAACTGAAGGAGAAGAGACAGAGCTGGGCTTTTCCAGAGTCGAAGCACGAGAAAGGAAGTAGGTGAAGGACTCTCAGACCTGCAATGGGGACACACAGCGCGGGAAGACTCCAGCACTCACCTCAAGCTGTAGGTCACCATTTCCTGAGGCAGGCTGCTCTTAGTGGTTCTAGAATCAAAGCATGGGAGATGTTACCCTGCCCTGCAGTGTGGGGACAGATGCCGTGAGTGTATTGTGTCCTGCTGGCTCACGGTGCACTTGGGAGCAGACAGCTCACATCAGGCGCACTGCCTTGTGCACGGGTAGGGTTCTGTGAATCAATTTCATGTGGGCAGCTCGCCTCTCCCCTCTCTCGCCCCTGCCCTTCGCCCCTGTGCTTGCCAAACACAACTCCACTAGTGGCTGTCCTAGTTTGCCTAAATGTCTTTTTATACCCTCTCACTGCTCCTGACCTGGCACTGAAGGCTGGGTTTCTCAGCCTGCACCCAACATGTAAGAGATGGCCCATCCTCACCTCTTTGCTCTAAGCTGTTTCCAGTAGACCAAAGCAAAAATAGTGACAAGTGTCAAGAGAAATCCCGTGATGATTCCAGCGATTATTGGCATTGACAGTGGAGTTGCATCTGCACCAGATCCAGCAGCTGGGATAAAAATGAGGCAGAATGGACAAAATTAAGAGTCAGTAAATGCCTGTGTTTATTTATTTATATTTGTAACAGCCTATGATCTCCCTCTGGCTTGTCACTGTCAGGTTGTTGTTAATGACCTCCAACTGACACAGCCAGGTAGGGGAGGTGGCATTCTCCATCTTACCTGAGAACATGGTGAACGTCACTGCAGGGGCTACTGGGTCATATTTGGTGAAGGCAGCAATGCTGAACCTAGGGCAAAGCAGAGTCCTGCCATCAGGGGCAATCTGCACTGAGCACAGCACTCATGCAGCCAGCAGCAGGAAGACCCAAGGGAACAGGACAGCTGCCTCTGTTTTGAAATGCTGTATTGGAAGAAGCTGGTTTTCTGGTGGGGATTTAGGGGATGTGTGGCAATGGTCTTTCCTCCATTTTCTGCCTCTTCGACAAGTCTTTTGCACTTGGGAGAACATAAGAAAATGTTCAGAAAGCACAGATGGGAAACAGGCCTCTAAAGGTTTATTTGCAGACACAAGCCTGCAAATATTTGCAGACAAAAGTTTCTGCTTTCTTATAGAATGCAAATAAGGAAACACAACAATAAGTAGGGAAAACCAAGCTGGGTTGAGTCACTGTCTTAGTTCATGTCAACCCATTAATTGGGAAGACTTAAAAGACCTGAGCCTGCGTAACTGCTTGAAACAAGGGCACCTCACCTGGGTGGGCTGAGCCCCAATCCAGACCCCTCCTTACGCACACTGAAGTGACTGGCACATCCTCATCCCTGCGGAGCTCTGCCCTACATCCTCCTCCTGGCAGTGCACACGCCAAACCCTGCAGCTCCCTGCGGAGCTGGCTTCCTTCTGTGCAGGTAACTTGGAAGGGTTGGTCTTCTGGTGCCCCAAATGCAAGCTATGGCTTTCAAACGTCGCTTTGGATTTTAGCAGCCAGAAGTTTGCACAGCCTGGTGTAAGGCCCCTCTAGCAGTGCCCTGGACCCAGCTGCCAGAGCAAAGGCCTCTCTGGAAACTGAGCCTGCAAGTGCCACGGCACGAGAAATAAGGGCTGGTGGATAAATAACTCACTGAAAGACAGGAAACAAGGGCTGTTCAGAGGAGACAGGCTGTCAGCAGTATCTACACTACTGATGATTAACTGGGAAAGCAGCACAGCATACTGAGGATGCACGTAGCTTAGGGCAGCCAAAAGGAAAGCAAGCTGTGAAAACCTGCAAAAGGATCTTCTAGTCCCCAGTTAAGTTCCTGTTATTTGAATCACAGCAGGTGGACTAAGGACTGACTGGTGGCTCTGAACCAGCTGCTGCCCTTCGGGAGGTCGGTGTTGGAGTGAAAAAGGCAGCTGGGAAGCAGGGAGGGGAGAGACACTGCCTGGACAGTATTTGGGGGGTGGAGGGGTATCCCGGTGTGGTTTTGCTGACAGACCTGCCCGAGCCAAAGCGATGTCCCACAGGCCGGGCTGTCCTGCTCCAGCTGCTCCGGCAGGAGCAGAGGCCAAGTGAGGCTGCCAGGGCCAAGCAGCGAGGCTTGCCCTGCTGTGCCCAGGGCAGGCAGGTGCCCTTAGCAATGAGGAGCAGATGGGCTTGATGGGCAATCAGTCTCAAACCTCCTGAATCAATTGGAGACCCTCCGGTGCCAGCCCGGGGCTCAGGACACCTGTGGGGGCACAGGGGGCACTGCCGTGCAGTACTCCTGCCAGGCGTGACAGTGCAGTCCCTAGGGAGAGCCCAGACGGCTGTTTGTTCTTGGTGATCCTACTCTCAGGTGGGGGTTCCAAAGGAATGGCTCCCTGGAAACTCCGGTTTTTTTCCCAGGAGAAGCAGGTATTTCCCCTTCCCCTGATGCAGCCCAGTGTGCACACCAGCCTCTGTTCTCTGCCAGTGCTGCCCCAAACGTAGCTTGAGTTAAGAGCCCCTGTTTGGCAACATGTGTAAATTTAAAACAACTCTGTTAGAATCGATGTAAGTTCTTCACTTAAGTGCAGAGTCTGCATGTAGCAAAAAGAAAGAGAGAGAACAAAGCAGAAAAGAAGAAAGGAATGAGAGCCAGCAGGCCCAAACCCAACACCAGGGACCTTGATCCCACTCATCACAAAACTTAAGGGCAGATCTAATACCCGCTTTACTCATAGGGGAAAGTGAAGCTCTCTCATGGTCTTTCCTTCTCTTTTTCCCAACTCTCTCAGCAACTTCTACCACTAATCAGCCATCCTTGCTGTAAGTTTCTTTAAATTGAAATGGGACAACCTTCCAGATTCTGGGGCATCCCTTTTTCAGAGAAATGCCTAGGGATACAGTCCCTGCTTGATGAAATCGTAAGCTGCTAAATTAACAGAGGTCTGACTAAAGATACGATTCTTTGTAATAGAAAACCTGTTATAAAGATATCCCAAACTATTACAAAGGTGCCCTATAACAAAATATGGCTGTATACATCCATGGAACATGTATCCATGCTCCTGGATTCTACTTATTGTTAAATAAGACTCCGAATTCATGAATATTGTGATCACAATATGGCCCAGCTCCAATGGCAACACAAACAGCCCTTATCAGCCTCACCTTCACTTCTGCTCTCCCTCTCCTTGGCCTCTTACACCATCTAATATTACCTGGTACATCAGCCCTTGCATCCTTCAAATGCTGCTTGGTGGAGCAACCCTGGGGGTCCACTGCTGGCAGTCCAAGAAGTACAAGGGTGAGGTGACATCCAGGGAGCTGGTGGAACCTTGCAGGGACATGTGCAGTCCCTTTTCTCTTCTAGCCCCTTCCCCTCAAGAGGGATGCTGATGTCTCTCACCTGTACTGTTCGTTGGCTTTCAGCTTCCCGTTGCATGTTGCCCTGGACTGGCCGCACTCCTCTGTTCCCACTGGCACTCGCCAGGTTTCTGGGGAGCTCCTGGGGCTCAGATGGAAGGGATTGGGGATTAGCACAGCCAGGTAGGAGTCCTCTGTCCCATAATAGTGGTCATACCATGTGCTGGACATGATGTCCTGGGTGGGCCTCAGCACTGAAGGGGAATGTACAAGGTGACAGTGGTAGTCCCAAAGTGATGTCCAGGGGACCTGCTGCCCTCCAGGGAGCTACTGCAGATTGGGACGCGCAGGGCACTTACGTGAATCATTAGTGGTAGCAACGACACCGTAATACTCAATCTGGCCATTCTCCTCGCTGAACAGGTCAGATGGAATGACAACTGTGGAGCTGCCCTCCACCTGGAAGATATCTGCTCGCAGGGGTGGAGGCAGGGCTAGAAGAGGAACCAGCAAGCACAGCCAACATGTTAGTGTGTCCCTGCTCCCACAGACCCACCACACATTGCTCAACCTGTGACTGGTCCCAGTGTCACTGGCCAGAGCCCTGACACACTACAGTTCAGTGCAGGACCACATGGGGCTCACAGGCACCTGAAGGAGTCCCCATGACTTATTAGCAACACTGGGTGTCTTCTCCTGGGGTCTGTGGCAAGACTGTAGGAAAGAAAGGGCCTCACCCTCCACTGTTGTGTTGCAGAGCAGAGTCACAGCCTGGCTTCTCATTGTGTTCGTGCCCACTGTGCTCACAACAATTCGGTAGGAGGAGTTTGGCCACAGCCCCTCCAGACTGGCCTCGCTTTTAGGGATGCTCATGACATACTTGGAGGTGGGAGGACCATCATCAGAGAGTCTCTCTGTCACCACCTCATAAACCTCCACATCTCCAGGAGAGCTGGTCCAGTTTAAGTAAAGGCTCCTTGACTCTGGTAGGCATTGCACATCCTGCACTGGGTTTGGCTCTGCGAAGGAGATACAGCAGGTTCTGAACTTACTGGATCAGAGAAATCCCACCCTCAGCCCATGCATCGGCTCAGAGCCAGTATGGTCCTCTACTGTGTCCCCCTAGGTCAATGAGAGAGGAGCTGAGCTAGACACCTGTGACCTGGAAGCCTTCTGTGCCAAGGGCCACAGGACAAAGTGAATGGATAAGGACCTGAGCGGATGTCTTACAGGAGAGGCAGACCACTGGAGATCTTTGCAGAGTCCACTTTGCTTCACAGGTAGCCAGGCCACAAGGTGATGGGAAATCTCTGTGATGGAGCTAGCTTAGGGAGCTGATGGCTACCAGAGGGTCACCTTGCTGGCTTTCCTTCTCTCCTACCATGAAGACTTCCCATGTTTCTGTTGACACCCAAGGGCTGAGCCAGTCTTGAGGCCACCCAGGCATTTCTCTCCCTTCCAGCCTGCACTCCCCCATCCCCACGGCAGTGTATACCCACCCATCGGCACTGCCAAGGGTTTGGTGCTGCTCCAGTAGGGCCCAGCCACACAGCTCAAGGAGACAGAGTAGTTCCTCCCTGGGATCAGCCCCTGCAGGAGGTGCTGGACTTGCCCTCTGCCGAGGGCATGTCGCCAGGGCAGCGTGCTGTTCCTGGGATCCCGCAGCCACAGCTGGCAGTCGTCCTGCTGTCCAGAGATGCTGCCCCAGGAGACGAGCATCGTGTTGTTCCCTTCAGCCACCGCAGAGAGATTTTTGGGAACTGAGGGGGCTACAATGAAAACCACACCGGGGAGAGTTACTGGCATGCATGTACTCTCTTCCATCCTAGAGATACAAATAGAAGATGGGTAATATGCAAGGAAACTTCATATGTTCAGTGGTAACATTTATGCAGCTGCTGGGTCCCACTAACAGAAATGACCTTTAAATGACAGCTGGAGAACATGCAGGGTGAAGAGCATGAGGAGATGGGTTCTTCCCCCTGCTAATTAGCAAGCTGCATTAGAGACCTGCCTGAAGGGCTCTGCACATGACTCCCAGCACCCTGCCAGGGGCTGGCTGAGTGTGGGAGCAGAGATCTCTAGATTCCCCAAGCAAAGTGCAGGGACTGTGGGGACAAGCACATGAAAAGGCTTATTGTGCTTATCTGCAATTTCCACATTCCTTAAAAAAAATATATCCCAGTCTCCCCTTATCCCCCATGCCAGGAATTTTCTGAGTGCCTGGGAGAAAAGCAGCAGGGATGGTGGGGTGTCCTCCCCCTGGCTGTAAGGCCTTGTGATCTCCCAGGCTGTGGGTGTCCTATCAGAGCAGCACTACTGCTATGAGATCCCTTGCTCTTGTTTAGTCACTCATGTCTGGAGGAACTAGCTTGTGTGACCAGCGGGGCCACGAGCTGACGGTCTGCCTCCTGAAACAGCAGCCATGGCTGCCAGACTGTCCTATGGGCAGCAGCATTGCCCTGCTCTCCCCTCCGCTGGGGGCTTGCATAGCCCACAATCCCATTGCTAGAGTGGTACCTACAGCTTCCAGGCAGCAGCCCTAGCTGTGTCCCTGCCCCCTCCCACCACCGGTGCCGAGCCCACCCAGCTGGGGAAGGCTGAGCTTCATGCATGGTGCAAGGACCTCCAGCTCTTGCCACTCACTTGTCCAGTCGCTGATGTTTCCTGCAGCGGCTGTGTAAGGCCCTGCCACAGCTGCCACTTCCAGCAGGTATTTGTGTCCTGGAGCCAGGCCAGAAAAGGTGAACTTGCTGGTGCCTTTCCCAACAGATACATTGGCTGCCACAATACCTGATCCCGAGTGATACAGAAGAAGCCTGTAACTGTCTTGTCCTTGGGGTTCAGCTTGCCAGGATGCACTCAGCCTGTTGGGATACCCCTGGTTTGTCATGTACACATTACGGGGTGCCAGCGGGTCTGGAGAGACAGGATGGGAGACATGTCGGTGAAGGGTCTGAGGACACTGCCTGGGTATCTTGGCAGCGCCATCAGAAAGGAGGCACCGTATAGGACAGGGCACTTCATCTCAATTGAATGGCTGCATCCACCAGCCTGGAGGCAGCTAAAAGCAGCTAATGCAAGCTTCACGCTGGGCAGCTCTGAGCAGACACAGCCCCGTCCCAGCTGGAGCGAGACACCCTGAGATGGGTGAGGAGGGAGCACCCAGCCAGCCAGAGGGGAGACAAGGTGAATGCTCCGTCTGCTGCTCCCTCCTCCGTGCCTCTCCTCTGAAGCACAGCCCCTGGAGCTTCAGCTGGCCTAATGCAGGCTGGTGGAACCGATGGTGGGGGTGGGCAGAGCCCTGCTCAGTGCCATGCCACTGATGTGCCCTTGGGTTCAGGCAGGGCTTGAGGTTTGCCATGATGGGCAGCAGGGCTGCATCCTTTGCCATGAGCTTTCATAACTGCCCAGCAAGGCACACACCACACTCAAAACAGGGTACTCACACGTCCAGTTGCTGACATTCGCCACAGGTGTCTTGTAGGACCCAGCCATGGACACCACCTCCAGCATATACTTGCTTCCTGGGGCGAGTCCCATGAAGGTGAAGTTGTGGGTGTCACTCCCCAGTGAGGCTGTAGCTGCCACGGTGCCCAGTCGTGCGTGGTACAGGGTCAGTGTGTAGCCGTCTCGGCCCCCAGCTGCAGCTCCCCAGGATGCGCTCAGCCTGTCGGAGTGTCCCGTGCTCAGCAAGCGCACGGTGGCTGGGGGCAGCGGGCCTGGGGAGTCATCAGACCTGATATTAGGGATTGGAGACCATGCAGAAGGAAAGAGACACTTGATGGGCACTGTCCAGCAGGACAGATGCTCCCTGAGGGCTGGAACTCCCAGATCCCCCCTAGCACACTCATTTTCTCATTTCCACCCCCATCTCACCCCACCTTTAATGCTGCTCACCCTTTGTGGCCCCTTACTTGCCTACCCTCCTTCACACAGGTCACCCTCATCTCCGCAGCCCCACTGGAGCACCTTTGCTACCGCTGCTTGCACATGCATCCTCCAGCACCCCGCTGGTGCGCAGCTGCCTGGGCAGGGCTGGCACAGCATCTATACTCTGGCCTGAAGTCTTTCTGGGTGGGGAGAAGTGCTGGACTAGTCCATCTCCCATCTCCATGGATGGACTAGTCAATCTCCATCAGGAACCGATAAGGCAGCCTGTTCTCCTGGGAGGACTGGGATTAGCCTCTTGTACTACACTGATTCATTTCACAAACCGTTACGGTAACGTGGTTTCCACCTGCTGGAGGAGACTCAGTGAGAGCACGAGTGCTCCTGTACGAAGGGAGATGGGGCAGCACAGGCAGAGGGATGTCCCCGCCTGGGCACAGCTGGGCAACCCTACATGTCATCAGCCTGGACTTGTACAAGTAAGTCTACAGTTGAACATCCACATGCCCATGAGGGTAATAGTCTGCGCATGTGCGTGCACATCTCCAAAGATAATAGGTCCCCTGTAAACCTCCCAGCCTTGCTCAGGACTGCCCAGGGGTGCGACATCTCCCACCCCTCTGCAGGGGACACTCCTCCAGGCACTCACGTGTCCAGCCACTGATGTTGGGTGCTGCTGCCTGGTATGGTCCAGCCGTGGCACTGGCTTCCAGGGAGTACTCATATCCTGGGGTCAGGTCCGTGAAGGTGAAGTTGTGGGTGTCACTCCCCAGTGAGGCTGTAGCTGCCACAGTGCCCAGTCGTGCGTGGTACAGGGTCAGTGTGTAGCCATCTCGCCCCCCAGCCGCAGCCCCCCAGGATGCGCTCAGCCTGTCAGGGTGCCCCGTGCTCAGCCAGTGCACAGCAGCCGGGGGCAGCGGGCCTGGGGACAAAACACAGGTCACTGCCAGGAGCCACATTTGGACTGAGAGAAAGGAGATGCTCTAAGTCTGCCAGGCCTGTGCTGCGGGAGGTGGGTCAGCCCTGCAAGATCCCAAAGGCTGGCTTTGCCCTTGACTCACCGGCAGCTGCCTTCTCCTTGGCCCTGCCCAAGCCTGTGGATGCATGTGGATGCATGTGGCCAGGCCACAGGATCATGTACAGATTCCCCACGCTGCATCTAGCAGGGCATGAGCACTGGGTGCTTGCATGGATGGGAGAGGAAGGCAAGGCAGGGTATGGCTGCACCAGTACGGCCTCTGATTTGAACTGGGAAGGGGGCAATCTGGTGGAGGTCAGCCGGCTTGCAAGTACAGCATCGTACTCACGTGTGCAGTGGGTGAGGTTGGGGGTGCTGGCATGGAAGGGTCCAGCTGTGGCCTTCACTGCCACGCTGTAGTGGCTGCCAGGGCTCAGGTTCCTGAAGATGTGACTCCTGGCATCCCCACTCAGCACCGTGTGCCCAACAGGAGCGCTGGAGGCAGTGTCATAGACATCCACCACGTAGCCTTCTGCTCTTCGCCCCATTGCTTCCCAGGAGACCTGCAGCATGGAGGCAGAGGGGCTGCCCAGGGTGAGGTTGTCAGGGACCAAGGGGTCTGGAAAGCAACTGGGAGACAGTCAGTCCTACGTGCCACTGCTTGCTGCTCAGAGCTATGAGCTATGCTTTGCCCAGTGGTTCCTCATGCTCTGGCAGTGCTGGACCCCAGCCCCCAGCTCCCACTGGGTGGTGGGCAGGGTGGCCACCAGAGATCCTCCCAGAGAAAAGCATGGGGAAAAATGGGCAGACAGTGCACGTGGCTCTGCATGCAGTAGCCCCAGGGTTTACAGCTGCACATGGCAGGGGAGATACCCAGAGCCTTTGAGGTGGGTGGTGAGGATTAGTTGCGGAAGGAGTGAGGACAATGAGCAGAAAGGTGGGACAACTGTGCGGAAGCTAGGGGCACAGATGGTTTGGGATGGGGAAGGTGGTGGTGGATGCTCTGCAAGGCTCAGATGGAGGCTCTGGGGCACAGTGGAGTGCTGTGTCAAACCCAGCCCATCAGACTCACATGTCCATTGGGTGACGTTGGTGGAGGAAGCTTCAAGCGAGCCTTTCACAGCAGTCACCTGCACAGCAAACCTGCTGCCTGCCTCCAAGTGCATCCAGGTGACGTTTTGGGCATCTGGACTCAAGGTCTGGACTCGATTCTTGCTCTGAGTGCTGAGGCTATACAGAACAACGCGGTAGTGGTCCCTCCTGCCAGGGGGCTTGTTCCAGCACATGTAAAGCTCTGAGGAGCTGCCTGGGTTGGTAAGGCTCAGGTTTGTTGGTGCAGCAGGAACTGTGAGGAAAGAAAGACATGTGAATCAGAGATAAAAATATCCAGTTCTGAACACGCAACTGTTTCCAGGGAGGACATTTGCATTCCCCAGGCAGCCAGCAGCAACTGGTCAGCAAGGGCTCTGTGCCCATATGGTACAAGGTGGCTGCAAGAGGCAGGAGATGGCTGCAGGCCAGCATCACTGGGAACCAGGCCAGGGCGCCCTCCTCTCCTCTCCCTGAGGAGATCTCCATCCTCTTCTGGAGCCCCTTGCAGTGCTCCGACCCAAATCACCCATGGATGGTATGGATGCTCACCTGTGCAGCCAGTGACGCTCCTGGGGAGGGAACGGTAGGGTCCAGCTACTGCCCAGATACCAATAAGGTAGCAAGTTCCCGGTTCCAGCTGTGCCAGGGTGACATTGGTGCTGTCCTTCCCTGCTTCCAGCTTCCTTGCTGGTGCAGAAGAGCCCTCCTCATGCATGCTGAGCAGGTACCCATCTCTCTGCCCTGGAGGGGTCTCCCAGTGCACAGCCAGAGCCCAGGCAGTGCTGACAGGGCTTGCCAACAGGGAAAGAGGAGGTAGTGGGACTGCGGGAGAAAAACAGCATTACAGGAGACAAATCTGGGGTGCTCAGGGCTGACTCTAGTTTGAGAATGAAGCTCGGAGCTGCAGGACTGTGAGTATTTAACATGCTGTCTAAAGACTGCTGGAAGCAGTGGATTGCTCCCAGATAAAAGCTGCTCCCTGTGTCCCAGGTGGAAAAGGTACATCACCACCACAGCTTGAGACTGCCTTGCCCCAAAGCGCTGGGGCAGGCTCACAGCATGCACCACTCAGCTGCTGGGCTCAGGATGAGTGAGGGTCCCAACGAGAGAGCCAGCATCTTGAGCAGGAGACAGGCACCAGTGGGGTTGCAGGGACATGGCCACAGAGCTCTGCTGCAAGAGCAGCCCTGGGACCCCTCTCTTGGTCCTGAGCCCCTCTCCAGGTCAAGAGCCAGGCTGGGTACCAGAGATGGGTATGGGTGCAGAGGAGCTGCGTTCCTACCAGTGTAGGCGATGGCAGTCTGAGAGGAGGTGCGATGAGGCCCAGCCTGAGTAATGATCTCCATGCGGTACCGGGAGCCTGGCACTAGCCCCTCCAGGTCAAGCTGGGTGACTCCACGGGGGACAGACACATTCCTGATGATGGACAGGGACTCAGCCACCGAGAGCTGTACCAAGTGCTCTCTGCCACCGCCTGACTCCACCCAGCTGACATGTAGGTCCTGGGGTCTCTGGCCAGGCTGTACACTCACGTTAGCCAGAGACAGTGGATCTAGGGGGAAACAGCATGGAGATCCATGAGATGGTGGAGGAAAGCATGTGGGGAAGCCAGGACGCAGCCTGGCCTCTGCACAGACCTAAAGGAGAAGCAGTGGCAGCAGGCTGCCAGCTCCACTGTTGTCCTGGGGGAAGCTGCCCGCGCATGTCCCCAGGTGCTTTACTGAGAAGAGAGCACTCAGCTCCCCAGTGGGCTGCTATGCTCCATGGCCAGGGAGCAGCAAGCTCATAGGGGTCTTTGTGCTTCCTCTCTCACATCCCTCTCCCACCAGGCCCAGGCTGGCCTTGAGATCATGAGTGGTTTAGGCAAAAGGTTCAGCTTGACTGGGGAAAGCCTGAGCTGAGGAAAAGGGTCTTTTGGGGCCCAGAAGCCAGCACACAGCACCTAACCCATGACACGTGCTCCGATTCCCAGGGGCAGGGAGCATGCAGGTCTCACCGGAGCCCTCCCTCCGCTCAGACACGTCCCTGCCACTGCCAGTCTTGCAGAAGGCTGAGGACACTTCTCACTCACATGTCCACTCAGTGGCAAAGTGTGACGAGGATCTGTACGGGCCAGCAAGGACGGTCACCTTCAGGAAGTACTGAATGCCAGGGGACAGCCCCAGGAATGTGAAGTTGTTGGTGTTTGGCCCCACTGAGATGTTCCTCTGCACTGGATGGCTCTTGCTGTAGAGCTGGAGGTGGAACTGGTCCACATCGCCAGCACCCTTGTCCCAGAAGGCAGAGAGTCCCAGTGGGCGTCGGGTGTTGGTCAGGGTCACGCCGGCCGGAGCCAGGGGGTCTGAGAGAGAAGAGACATCCAGGCAGTGAGAAGCAGTTGTGGTGCTGCTGCCATGGTGCGGAGCGTGGGCTTGAACACGCTCATCCTGGGCACCTCTGCCGCCTGCCCCTGGTGGGCTCAGGTCAGACACCAGCCCCGGCATACCGAACCCCAGAACAGCCTGAGCTTCTGCTCCGCAACAAACACGGAAGCGGTTCCCCACCTTTCCCACTGGGTGACACTTGGAAGCATTTTCTGTTCATTGTTGGGTTTCTCCTGCACAGAAGACCCCTTTACTTCCAACCTGGCTGAATGTGGCTCTGGCTGTCCTTCCACTCCTTGTCTGTCTATGCATCCCTGGCCCTGGTTCCCCTGCCTCTCCATACGTGGTCCACACTTTGCCTTTATTCCATGCCATGAGCTTTCTGCTCTCATTGGCAGGCCATGGTTGCCATTTGCAGTAGGATTGAGGTGGAGGTATCACACTCACATGTCCAGTCTGTGGCTGATCGCACAGGGGATCTGTAAGGTCCAGCCATAGCAGCCATCTCCAGTGTATACTGACGCCCAGGGACCAGGCCCTCAAAGGTAACATTCGTCCAGTTGTTCACCACGGTCAAGTTCCTGACCCACTCACGGGACCTGGTTTCCCAGAGGGTGCCTGTGTAGCCGGTGCTGCCAGAAGGAGCTGCTTTCCAGGAGGCTTGCAGAGAGGTGCTGCGGCCCTGGTTGCTGAGGGTCAGCTGCTCTGGAGGCAAAGGATCTAGGACAGGAAAAGTCTAGAGTCACAGCTGCACCCGGACTGGAGTCACCTGGCAGAAGTACAACCCCAAATGTGCTGGGGCTCAAGTCCCTTCTCTGGGAAGACCCCCATCTGGCCGCCCGTGGGGTCTGAGCTGGCCAGCATCCCCCCTGCTGACACCCACACACCAGTTTGGCAGGGACTGGGCCAGCACAAGAATTCAGGCTGACATGGTGAGAGGGCTGCTCTGGTGCTGCAGGAGGTGGTGGGTGGGATGGTCTGGACCAGGGCTGTGGAGAGGCTGTTTAGGGTGGGTGCAGCCCAGTCAGTGCCACAGCAGGCCAGCCCGAGGGAGGAGGAGGAGGATGCCACTGGGCTCTGCTGACACTTGTGCTGGGTGACTGGGATACAGACCTGGGTCAGACACGTGCAGCAGCACTTCTGCTTTCCTCCTGAGCCTTTTGCCCTTTTATTGCATGAAGCTGCAGAAGACCCATGCTATCACATGGCTTGAGAAACGACATTGCAGGGAAGGGCAAAATCCAGTGGGAACCCCAGAGCTGGCTGCAGTGAGGGCTGTGGCACTCACATGTCCAGTTGGTGATGCGCCGGGGTGAGGATGTGTAGGGGCCAGCCACGGTGCTGACCTCAAAGGCGTAGAGGGTCCCAGGGCGGAGGCCCTCGTAGGTGAAGTTCATGACACCTTTGAGCAGCGAGCTGTTCCTCATGGTGTGCTCCACCGGGCTGAGTGCCAGCATGTAGCCCTCTCCCGTTGCCTCCTCCCAGCTGGCCAGTAGGCTGGAGGAGCTCCCCTGGCTGGACAGACTCACACCAGATGGTGCTAGTGGCTCTGCAAGGGACAAGGACGGGATACTGCACATCACTGCATGTGGCAGTGCATCAGGCAGCCAGATTGCTCTCTGGACACTCTGCAGCATTCCCCCCGCCGAACAGGGGCAGCCAGCACCGAGAGCCTTTTATTGCTCTAGGCACCAGGGGCTGAAGGAGTGCCCCCCCGTGCTGCTTAAGGCTCCAGTCCTTCCTTCCCAGGGCAGCAGCACCAACCATGGCTCCACGAGTCACCCAGGAGGGCCCGGGCACAGGAAGATGCTGCTCGGGGGGCACCAGTGGCACTTCACTACTCACCAAACCAGCTGCTGTGAGCACAGGGAGGGGCAGCTGGCTCGAAGCCTGCCGAACTCTGAGCCCAAAGGTTACTGCGTAGGATCTAGTTTTGGTTTGTGCCTGACACTACCTGGCACAAGTCCATCAAGGACCTCCAAGTCCTTCATCACAGGGAACTACGAGGCAGCAGATTTTGCCGCTCTGACCCACAGCTTACTCTTGAGACCTGGTACCACTGTGCTGCACAGCCCCATCTCTGCCCCTGCCGCAATCCCCCTCCCCATCCCACCAGCCTCCCTCCAGGCATCAGCGCCTCCATCAGGCAGCAGAAACGGCCTCCAAAGGACATGCTGGGGCTTTCTGCTTACGTGTCCAGGCTGTTGTGCTGCGGGCTGATGCCCGGTAAGGCCCAGCCACCGCCATCACCTGGACAGAGTATTGCTTTCCGGGGCTCAGCCCGTGGAAGGTGACATGACCATTGTCGCCGCTGACAGAGATGTTCCTCGTTGGAGCACCATCCTCTCCCTCCTGCAGCGTCACCAGGTAGAAGTCCCTCCCTCCTGCTGGGGTGCTCCAGTGAGCCTGCAAGGAGCTCTGCTCCTCTGCACTGCTTAGGGTCACATTGCCAGGGCTCAGGGGGTCTGGAAGGGAAGGGAATGGGATTGTGTGCATCAGGATTATGAGGTGCTCTGGACCTCATACACCCCTGACCCTTGTTCCTTGCTTATCTGCAGGGTTACATCCAGCTTTAAGACGTCCTTTTGGAGCATGCTGTCTCTACTCCCTAGCACAACCATTCCTGGTCTAGCAAAACTCAGACAAAGCTGGCAGCCCAGCTCGGAAATTCCTAAAAGTCCCCCTCCTCTCCATTCGTGTCCTGTCACGAACTTGCTGATATTCCCAGGACGTGGCCTGGACCAGACTCCTGGATGGACGCCCCTGGCTCATACATCTGGCACTGGGGACTTTTGCTCAGTTGGGTAGGTCAGAGCTGCAGCCAGCAACAGCAGGGATCAAGTCATTCACTTCATAGCAGAAACAAATGAACTGGGGCTGTGGATGTCTTCCAAAATCCCAGCTGCAGTCAGCAGTGAGCAGGCTCCAGCTTCCCAGACTGGCAGGTAGAGCAGAAGAGAGCTGGAGACTTGTCATCTGGTGGCACCCAGGTCCTTCCAGCACACGCCTGACCTTCCAGCATATGCCAGGATGAGTCACTGGCCACAACAGCTCAGAGTTTGCAGCTTGGCACCTCCACAATTTGTTGCTCCTCACTACAGAGGGCCAACACTTTCCTGGCGTTCGGCATGAGCCTTGCTCTCTCCAGGAGGCCAGGCTTGGCCTCTCCATTTCCCCTCTGGTTTTCCTGGTAACATCTGGGAGAGCAAGTCCAGGGACAGGCCTGTTTGCAGTGCTGTGGCATGGTGTCAGCAGCAAACCAGGGCTGCAGTGGTGGAAGTCACAGTCTCTCACGGCTCTTGTCAGCTTGAGCCAGGAGGTGGAGGACGCTGGGTTGAATGGTGCAGCTAGCTGGGGTCTGGGAGGACTACCCTCAGTTTCTTCACCTGCCAGAGGCTGGCTTCCTTGGCTGTGTTTGCACAGCACCTGGCACATTAGGGACATCCACCAGGATGAGGTTATCAGGTGCTACCAAAATATACTCTTGATAACAATCAAAGAGGACCAAACACCCATTTCCCTCCAGAAACTTCCAGTTCAAACCAGCTGAACCACTATTGCCTTGCCCCCTGTTTTCTCTGCTGCCCTTGGACAGCCCTGAGGCACATGACAGCCTGGCTCCAGCTGCACCGAACACTAGTGGGATCTGCTGCCCCTCCTGCCTCCTCCTCAGGGAGAGGCTGATCCCAGTGCATCTGAAGGAGAAGCAGGCTGGCACTGGGAATTCACCTGCCATGGTGACTCACTGGCCCTGCTATCTCAGTGCCCCAGAGCTGGGTCCTGGAGCAGCTTTTGGCCAGGTCCGAGCACCAGAATTGCACTCTGGACCCAGGGGTCTGGCAGGAGGCCTCTGGATTCAGAGGCTGGACCAGAGGCAGGGAGAAAACCAAGTCACCGAGGTCCTCCCCCACCCCTGGCCATCATACTCACATGTCCAAGCGGTGGCATTGGGCCCCACCACAGTGTAGGACCCAGCCGTGACACTCAGCCCCAGCCAGTACGGGGTGCCGGGGTGGAGATGCTGGAAGGTGTAGCTGGTGAGGCCCCTCCTGGCTGACAGGGTTGTGGTCACCGTCTGGGTGAGGAGGTTGCGGAGCACAAGGTGCAGCCAGGCGGCTCCCGCAGCACCTGCCCAGGAGGCGACGAGGCTGGTGCTGGAGCCCGGGCTGAGCCTCAGCTGGGTGGGGATGGAGGGAGCTGAGGGGAGAAGCAGGAGGCAGCAAGGTTCAGCACCAGGGTTGGGGCTCCCTGGACCCTTCTCTCTCCCCAGGGTCTCCTATGGCCACAGCTGCTCCCTTGCCAAGGGATGTATCTTCCACATCCCTTCCCAGGCAGGCTGAGGGGCTCTTAAGGCCCCTCCATACTGTCACGCTCTTTCAGGCTGCAGGGCAGAGGGGCTGGCAGCTTGGTAATGCAGCTCCCACCACCCAAGATCTTTTGTCAGGATCCCCGGATTGCCCTTCTTCCACAGGGACACAGAGGACACAAACCCAAGCTGCTGATCCCTCAGGGCAGGACCGAGGCGCAAGGTTTTGCCCCCAGCCCGGCACACTGGGCTTACAGCAGGGTCGTGAAAAACTCCCAGCTGCTCCCCATCAACACAAACTCTCCACCACAGCCCTGAAGGAGACCTCCCCTTCTCTGCCAGCCCAGCGCAAGGGTGCTGCATGCCTCCTGCCAAACCCATTCTCCCACCCCTTCCCTCCTGGGCAGGCACACCCATCGCTCCCTACCTGTCCACTGGTGGATACTGGTGCTCGCCTGGCTGGATCCAGCCAGCGTGCTGACCTTCAAGGCATACTCGCTGCCAGCCAGCAACCCGTCAAACAGGAACATGGAAGTGTTTGGCAGGATGGACACATTTCTCACAAGCGCCTGGGAGTCGCTGTGGTAGAGGGCAAGGTGGTAGCCATCTCGCTGCCCGCGGGCATGTGCCCAGGAGGCACGAAGCACCTCGGAGCTCCCGCTGCTGCTCAGGCTCAGGTTGTGGACAGGTGAAGGACCTGCATTGGACATGGCACAGACAGCGTTGGCTAGTTGTCTGGCGATGCCTGACCTGCTAGGCTGCTCAAGGGCTGGTGGGACAGTGCCTTCACCTGGTCAGGTCCTGCCAGCCAGCTCCACAGGACTCAGTCCCCCAAGCATGGCCCCATCACCTCCCTAACAAGTCACCAATCTCCCATGGGTTGTGTGGGCTGCACCAACCCCTTTGGAACCTCTGCACAGTCACTCTGAACTGGGCAGGAAGGCTTGATCAGGGACAGCACACCAGGTGTGTGCTGAGAAAGGCAAAGCCATCAGCACTTACCTGTGAGTTCACTTGCTGCCAGGTCCTCTGCTCCTGCCTTCCTGTGAGCACCAGCCCCTGCTCCCTGCAGCCACCACTGCTGCCTGACACCATTTCTTTTGCTGGTCAACCCCCTCCCTCCAACTCTACTCTCCTTTTCTAGGTTTTCCACCTTCACATGCACTGATTTACTCAAGGATCTTCTGTGGCGATGCAGGTAAAGGCTTCCATCCTCACCTGAGCTGTGGACTCACCAGCCCTGCCCCCTTCCCCCAATCCTTGGCATCAGCTAGGGAGGGCACAGAGCAAGGCTCGGTGGGTGAGCCAGTGATTGGCAGAGATGTGCCAAAATCATGAAGCAGATACTACTTCTTTGTAGCTCTTTCTGCACCTCCAGGCATAACATTTTCCACCCCTCAGCTCTCTGCAGTCCATATCATAGGATGGTCCATCATTAGCTATATTATTCCAGAACATATAGTGTGAACACTGCCCATGCAAGATCCCTCCACATGGATGAGAGAAAGATCCTTGGGGCTTGGGGGATGAGGGGAGGACCCTAATCCTCATGGAAGCAAAGAAAAACCTGACCTCCCCATGAATGCATGGGAGTCCACACAGACCTGTACTTCACACTATCCAAAGCAGTGTAACAATCACTGGTAGGAAGACTGAGACCCTTTGACTCTGCAGTTACTGGGGAACCCCTTACTTGTCTGTGCTGTGACTGTCTGGCTGGTGGTCTCCATGCAGGCAAACATGGCTGTCACCTCAATCTTGTAGCACATGCCAGGGGTCAGCCCGTGGAACCAGAAGCTGGTGATGTTGGGTCCAGCCGATCCATTCTGCAGCAGCGTGCCTGATCCCAGGGAGGAGAGGGCGAGCAAATATCCCTCGGCACCCCCCTCTGGCTCATCCCAGGACAGAAGGAGGGAGCCTGACCGGCTGTGGTCACTCACGCTGAGGTTCAGGAGAGTTCCTGCAGAGGCAACGCCAAAACCTTCAGCAGGGAGCTGTGGTGCTGCCAGTGTCCAGCCTGCAGGGCCAGGCTCCCCAGCCCACCCACCCTGGCACAGGCCACCACCATGGACACTGCCCCCCTTCAGCCAGGCGCAACCCCAAGGGCTCTGAATAACCTTTGGAAAACACAAGAAGGTTCAGAAACCCTCATGGACTGGAGTCAAAGGCATGTGGTCATGAAAGAGATGCTCCTAAGCATGGAGCATCTGTTCCACTGGAGAAAGACTAGAAGGCTTCAGGCAACCACATGCTTTGTCCAGACAGCTCTGGTTCATGGCAGAAAAGTTGCCTTGGCTGGGTATAATGCATCACTTACCACCTTGGCTGGTTTGAGCCCCCCAAAAATGTTGAAGGGCTCTGGGTCCACCTTGCAGAAGAAAGACAATGGCCAGTGAGGAAGCAGGATGGATATGGCAGTGGGGCTGTTACACTCCCTGCAATAGTCTCTGTGTGGTCTCTGACAGAGGAGAGGGTAAAGGCTGCTTTGGAGGGATCCAGGCACCGAGTTGCCACTGTCCTGCCCAGCACAGAGATGACATGGGAAGAACAGGGCACTGCATACGTGGAGGAAATGCGGGGCCAGATTTGCACAGCCCCCTGCTGTGGTGCGTCTCTGCCTTGACCGTGCAAGTTCAGCACGCTGTGGCTACAGGGCTGGTGCTCTGCCATCCAGATGGACTGTCTGGGGACAAGGAAGTGGCCTACAAGGCTTGGCCTAATTGGTGGGTCAGCGGCCAAAACTGCTATTGAATCTCTGCCCTTGGAGTTGCTCAGGAACCACCTACACAAACAGGAGCCAGACAGAGCCTGTCTGTTGGGACCAAGCTGGCAACATGACCCTTGCAGGCTCCATCTCTGCCTCCCCATGCCTCCACCAGCGGATGGCCACGCACTCCCCATCCCGTGAACCATGAGCTCTCTATTGCTTTCAGCATTTGGAAAACACCAGAACAACTCTAGTGCTAATAAGACATTTATGTAATAATTAGCACTTAAAATTTATGATGTGCAACAGGCTTACATGTGATCTAGCACGGCAAGAAAGTTTTAAACAAGCACGGCTATTGCCCCAGAGGTCTGCCCAGGGGGCTGCCTTTACACAGCAAAAGAGGAGCAGTGTGAGGTGAGCCCTGGGGAATGGGCACCTTTGGGACTGCTCAGGCGTTGTGTGTGGCCTTCCCACAAAGCTGGATAGTTTGGGGGGGGTTTTTTACATGCAAGTTGTTTCATGCAGTGCTGCTGTTTGGAGCCTGCTGCCACGCTGAGAGCTTCACTCAGCAGATGAGAGCAAAGGGAATTGGAGAAGTTAGATGGACACAAAAGGAGAGCATGTAGTCCTCCTGGGAAAGGCCTTCTCAGTGCCATCCCTGAGCAGTTCAAGTGCAGATTTATGAACAGACTGCTCAGGAACGGTTATCTGAATGTAGCTGGGTGTCCACGGATCAGGTGCCTACACCTGGACGAGCTGCCTTGGGCTCCCTTTGCCGTCCCAAGATGCAGAGACCCAGCTGCAGCAGCTTGCGGAGTACAGGGCATGGCTAATGTCCTCCTGAGGACAGCCAGCAGGATTGTGCCCTGCGTGAAGTTCAAACAGGGATGGTTTTTCACTGCAGGCTCTTTCTTATCTCATGAAGGTATGAGTTCTCCTCTCATGCTTGTCTGCTTCTCTCAGGTTTCCAACAGATTGCATCGCCTGCCTCCATCTGTCACTCAGCAATCATCTTCACCCAGCAGTACAAACGCACTAATATCTAAGTGGGACCAGAGGCATCCTCCAGCCCTGAGGCCCATGATCACAACACTGCTCAGGTCCCCATGGATAAGATTTGCTAACCACATCGCAGACAGCGACATCCAGGTACACCCCATGCCCTGCCTGGGCCCACGCTGTGTGGGCCCCGCGCTGGCTCCAAGCACACAGCAGCCCTTGCTGGCTGCAGGGTGAGCACAGAGGTGTTGCCCCAGACAGCTCAGCACAGCCAGGGGGCTGCCCCATGGAGCACAATCCTGACCAGCCAGCCACAGGGGCTCTGTGCAGGGCACCTATGGCTGTGCTGCAGCTGAGCCCACTTGATGCTCTGCAGGAAGGAGAGAGCTTGGAGACTTGTCTGTCTCTCATGCTGCCCCCCATTAGGATGGTTGCTGGCGGAGGATGGGGCTGACTCCCTCCCCTTCCTTGGCCATTATCTGCAGCCTGCACTAAGTCTAAAGCAGAACATTTACAAAGTTACTCCCAAGTTCTGGCCCAGCACATTTGCTCATCTCACCACTCCTAGGCACCAAGACCGTGCTCTGCAGCCTGGGAACCTCTTTGCGTTGACTTACCTCTACCACTGAGTGCACCCTGTCCCTCGGGCCCTGCCCGTGCTGTCTGGTTGCATCCCTCGCCCTGGGGGGTAGAAGGTGTCAAGTGAGAGAGGGGCAAGGTGAGGTGGTTGGAGCCCAGACCAACGCCTGGGAGAGGTGCCCTGTGCCAGGCCAGGGTTCAGGCTAGCCAGGCACAGGTCCCATCCTGCCATGACATCTGAGAGCTGCGATCCTCTGGGCACTGTGACCCCTTTTCCCAAGGCAGTCCAGGTCACTCACTGCTCACATCACCTTCCCCTAGCTAAGGCAGGGAGACAGACTCAGCAGACATAGCTTGTGGGCTGCCTTGGCGTTCTGCACGTGTCCTGGGACTGCAGACCAACATGGGGTCATGCCCACGGGGAAAGACATCCCATCAAAACAGCCAGGGCACAAGGGAAAGATCTGGGGAGGAAGGGAGCTCTGGATAGGCCCTGGCAATCTCATTCCATCTACAGGCACCTGCCCTTCCCGTGGTCATGGGGGGGTAGGATGCAGGGATCCCAGACCTCAGTCCAGCTGCCGTCCCCCACGAGCTGCAAAGCAAGGGCTTGGCCTGAAAGCTGCAGAGCACCCAGCACCCTCCACACCACAGCAGGTGCGGAGCCACGCTCATGGGGCGCCCGTCTCCCCACAGCCTGCTCGCAAGCAGGGTGTGCGCTGCCTTAGGCTGAGGCTAGCTCCCTCCACATTAAAGGAAATACCTCTGCCCACTCTGTCCCGCAACAAGCCTCAGAGCAGCAATCATCTTTCTGCAGTTATTTTCCCCTTGGCTTTGCCGGCTGACTCACTTCTGGCTCCCCCACCGACTGCCGTGCTGCTGGAAGCGTGTGCTGGGGGGGGGGGGGGGGGGGGGCGGGGGGGGAGGGCCGGGCAGGGGAGCTGCGGACCCCCGGGAAGAGCGGCCGGGCAGTGCCTGGGGCGAGGGGCACGGCGCCGGGCCGAAGAGGGCACGGCTCGGGGGGGAGGGAGAGCCAGCTCTAATTGCAAACGCCGCTAATTTGGTGCAGCTGCAGGGCTGGAGCGCCAGCCCAGAAACATGCCGTCATTCCTCAGCGGGGCAGGACTGTGCAGAGCCACCAGCGAGCTCGGGGCCCAGCGCCTGCAGGGACAGTCGGGGAGCTGAGGCGACACGGGCTTACCTCGGCCAGCGTTCCCAGGAGCCGCGGCACCCACAGCACAAGCAGCAGCAGCGGCGGTGGTCTCATGGGGAACGAGGTGGCTGCAGATTAGAGAGATGACGAGTTGGGGGTGGGGGTAGCTTCTCAGCAGTGGCTGTCCCCAGCCTGTCCCCTCTCCCCTGGCAGCGAGGCGCTGCATCCCCGCATGCTTCCCGAGGCAGGTGACAGGCTGACATCAGCGGGGACGGCGCTGCACATCAGCGCCGCCGGCAGTCCCCGGGCTGGGAGCAGCCCCGCCGGCCTGGCCGCTCGCTGCGTGCATGTGCTATTGTTCCCGCGGGTCCGTGTCGCTCTGCGGTGGCTCCGCTGCTGTCCTGCTGCGGGCCTGGGCGGGCGGCGCGCCCGGGGGCGCGGAGGGGGGGCGCTCGCTGGGGCCGGCTCTCCGAAGGGCTGGAGCTCGGGCTGGCCATCCGGAGGAGTTCGGCAGTTGTGGGAGTTGGTGCGGAGAGGGGAGGAGACAGGGAAGGACGGATGGCGGCTCTGGGCTGGGAGTGCCCAAAGCAGCCCCCAGCCGGGGAGGAAGGGCAGACCGCAGGCGCCGGCCGCTGGGCTCGGATGCTGGAGGGAGCACTGGCACGAGTGCGGGTCCGGGGTGCTGTGCACCTTGCAGCTGCCTTTGTACCCAGCACGTTCATGCACCGTTTAGCTCTCCGTACACATGAATTTCTGCACAAGATGCTGATGAGGAATGGGAGGTTTGGTCAGGCGGGGTGAGGAGGGAGATGTCGCTCTGCGTGATGCCCATGGCACAGGGGCAGGCAGACTGGAGTTTGGGGTGTGTGTGCACGTATTGTGAGAGGTTCCTGCGCGCTGCATCCCACTGGCACAAAGATGCCTGGACCACGCTTTGCCCATTCAAAGGGCTGGCTGGGTCTGAGCTGCGCCCAGTCTGCTCGTAGGTTGTAGGAGTTGTACTTCCTGCTGCTGCCATGGGGAGCACGCTGTGCCCCCCGAGCTGTGTGCAGGGCTGTGTGTTGTGTGGTGCTGTGCTGTGTCTGTGCAATGCGTGGCGGGATGCCAGCTCTGATTCAGAGCAGAGATGCCATTGGCTTCACATCAGTGTTGGAGATCTGGGACAGGGCTGGAAGAGGTTCAGTGATACATTTATCCCAGAAGCCAGTGCAGCCTGTGTGGCCATGGAAGTCTGTCCCAGTAGCCAGCACAGCCACCAACAGGAGCTATTCAAGCTCTGCTCATTGCTGTGAGCCACCAGGCTGTCAGGGTGGGGCACATTCCTCAGCTGGCCCCAGGACAGCAGATTCCCTCCCCAAAAAACTCAAAGGTTTGTCAGGTGGGATCAATGACACACAGATCAGCCCCCAGTGCCTGGGAAAAGACGTGGGAAAGCCCCAGCACGTAACTGAGAGGAGGACACAAGGCCCCCCAGTCCAGGACCCATCTGCCACCCCAGGTCCATCCCCCAAACCTCCTGACAGCCCCCAGGCTGATGGGCCCAGCTGGGAAAGGAGACAGAGGACGTGAGTTCCCTTCCCTTTGCACGGAGGACAGTTAATTAAAGAGGCCAAGCGGGGCTGCTGCCAGGACTCCTGGTCCGTGCCTGCAGGGCCACCCGCTCCCGGCGGTCCCCGTGGGCGGGGCTAATCGCTAGGGGCGGGGCCATGCCGCTCCCGGGCGGGGCGGGGCGGTCCCCGTGGGCGGGGCTTGCCGCTAGGGGCGAAGAACGGTGACAAGTCTCCGGCGGTCCGGCCCCTGCCTGCAGCGGGCGGGGTATGAAGTTGTGCTGGCCGTGCTGCTCAGCCCGGCAGTGAGGGCTCGTTTGTCACCTTCGCCTCCTCTGTTAAGGACTCGGAAGTCCCCCCAGCAGCGAGGCACAGCTCAAGAACCAGAGGCCCTTCAAGTCACTCTGTCCCCAGACATGCCCTCCCCCTGCACGCTGGTCACAGGGATCAGGGTGGGAGCAAAAGGCAATGCTTGGCTCCAGTGCAGGCAAGCTTTTTTAATCCTTAATACTGGCAGCTCTGGGGAGGGCTGAATGCCAAAAATGCAAGCTGTACATCTGCTCAAGTGATGGAGGCCCAGGGTAAAAACTCTGGCTCTTAGGGATCCCCTGATAAGCACTGGGGACTGAGGTCCACCAGCACCTGTGGTGGCAGGAATGACCCATCAACCAGTGCCACAGACAGCTGGGGACACCCATCCCTGCTGCTGGATGTCAGCATGGCCAGGGGCTGCCCATCTCCCACAGGAGCCGAGTGAAAGGCGGGTGCTCGCAGGTACTGGAGGTGACGCTTTCCAGCCACTTAGAGGGAGGGAGGGAGTCCCCCTCCATGAGCCGAGGCAGGAGGAGGTTTGGGCCTGGCTGCTGCTGTCTCCAGTGGGCTGGGGACTAAAAGGCCCCTTTCCAGACCTGGGCGGCTGCAGCCAGCTGGGAGGAGGCTGGAGCTCCCTGCTGCAGCGAGGACTTGCCAGGTTTACCCAGGGGCCCAGGCTGGGAACTGGGAGATTATAGCTGTCTTTTCCCCAGACACGTCTGTAAAGAGGCTTTCAGTGGATGTCCCACGCAGGTCCATGGTGGGGTGCAGGCTGTCAGGCCATGCGCCCTGCCACAGCGGTGTGGGAGGTGACCCCATGTTGGCCGGGGACTATGGGGCAGTTTGCTGCTGTGAGCAGCCTGGAGGGCTAGGATGGCTGAGGCAGAGGCAGGGGAGGCTGGGAGCGGAGGGGACCCTGTGGTGCCCCCACAGTGTGGCAGGTGATGGCAGAACTGAATTGGAGGAGCCCCTGGCCGATGAAGCAGACGTTGGAGGTTAGGATGGAGGGCCTTGGTGGACTGAGGATTGTGTTCCAGGGTGATGGTGCTGGAGGGACCCTTGATTATCAAGGAAATCCCTGGCAAGAGATTTGGCATCCCCCAATGTCTAAGGCATGTGACAGGAGGCAGTGTCCCCTGCAGTGGCGCAGACAGATTTTCCCAAGCTACAGAGTCAAGGTGGGGCTCCTCTAGCTTCAAAGCACACCAAAGAGTAGCTCCAGGCCAGCAAGAGGACAAACCCACTCACTGGAGTCCTGGGAGACTCCAGCTGGGACTGTCTGCCCTGCCCAGCTGGGGAGCAAGATGACCCCTTGTGTACTTGCTACACCTGCCTGCCACCAGCCTTACGGCAAAGCTGGTCGTCTCCATGTCCAGGCACTTGGGCCCAGTGGGATGGAGTTGCAAGGGAGGTCGGTAAATGTGGTATCTCAGGAGCTTGTTGGAAAACAAATTCTGCTGCCACAGTCCCGCATGGGAGTACAACTCCACCACCAGGGAGCTTCTCCGGGCATTGGCTTGCCCAAGGACCGAAGGGTCTGCCTTCCTTCCCTGATCTCTGGGCTGGGGAATCGAGCAGGGACTCCTGGAGGATAGTGTCTCCGTCCCGCCGGAGCCTGCTGCCCCACTGTACCACTGCGCCACACCTCCCCATCCAGGAGCAGTGGTGACCCCCTGCCCAGCATGAGGATGGGCTGGGAGGATGCCTGGGGAGGATGCCATGCTGCCCATCAGGATGGGACTAACCTCTGGGCACAGACCCAGAGCTGTGTCCCAGCAGCTCTCCTAGCCTCCACATGCTGCTGGTGGCCCATCACAGGGCATGCAGAGCTGGCACCCCACTGGCCATGGGCATGCATCTATACCAGTCCCACTGATTTAAACCTGGGGACCTGGTGGTTGTGCTCCCTGAGCTCAGCGAGTTTGGGCTGTGTCTGTGGTGGAAACAGCCCAGAACACTGGTGGGAGCCAAACCCAGGCCCTGTCCCTGGTGCCGCAGGGCTCAGCAGCCTCCAAACTGGACAGAAGCAGCTGCTCATTACGTGCCGGCACCACTCTCCCCATGGCCACCCCAGTGACACCATGCCACCACGGGTAAGGACAGAGAGAGAGCCTGTCTTCAGCTGGAGATGCCAGATCTCCCCTCACATCCCCCTGACAGTGAAGCCTTCAGCTGTGCCAGACCCAAAAACAACTGCAGAAGGTTTCTCCACCCAGCAGCTGGAACCAGGCCTGGAAACTCAGGGGCTGCCAAGTCATCACATTTTCTGTGAAGTAGCAAAGGCTACCGCAAGAAGCAGGGGGATGGGGAACGCCTCGCCGACCACGAGTGCTCAAAAGCTATGCTGGCCAGCGCTGGGGTGGGACTATGGGGTCTGTGCAGCCAAGCCACCAGGTCCTGCAAGGGGGAGAGCCTTAGGCTGGGAGATTGTTCTTGCCCTGGACCCCAGTGGGATCGTGCAGTCTGGAGCAGAGAGAGGAAAGGGGACCTCTGACAGCATGTCCATAACTGGTGTCAGGTCTTGCTTATGCCGAGGGACAGCCGTCACAATGCAGTGAGAAACATCCTGTCTGGCAAAGGCTCCAGGCAGTCCTCCCGGGCAGTGCCCACCTCAGACCAGAGCAGAGCCCACCCCCCGTTTGCCTTCGTACTCCATGCATTGGCCTTTGCTCCAGGTGCCCTGGCCACAGAGATAGTGGCAACAGGGCTTGTCCCTGGCTTATCACCCAGACCTGAGGGTGGTCCTCCACACCTGGGGAAGTATGGCACCTCCCTGGGAAGCACTGCCTAGGGGCAGGATGAGCAGGGTGGGCAGCAGAGTGCGTGCCTGCGGTACCTGAGCATGCCCAGTCTCAGAGAGTCTGTGCGTGGTGACAGCCAGCGGGAGGGCAATGCTCCCAACGCTGGGCACAGGCAGTGCCCAGCAGGGTTCCTGCACATCGCTGCCAGGCGACAGGTCCCCCGAGGGACTCAGCCTGCCACCCAGAGGGGGCACAGCCATGGCCTGGCACTAGGCCGTGAACAACGCTGTCACTGCATGGAGGTGCCTGTACCCATGTCTGGATGGGCAGCACTGCTGTCCGCGTGGAAGCTCTGCCATCCGTCCCTGGGCAGGACCCCTAGCATCCAGCCTGGCACTCTGCCGCAACATGTTGCCCTGGAGCCCCATGATGTGGGACACTGGGGCCACTGGGATTGGGCTGGGAGCAGTTCTGGGTCTCCTGTCCTGCCTCGGCCCAGCAGCCACATCCCTCCAATCCCTGTCTCTCCTTGTGCCCACCAGTGCTGTGAACTGCCCCAGGCCACAAGTTCTCCCTTCTGCCACTTCTGAGGTGCTGAGTGCTGCCTGGGGCTGCGAGGGAGGAACAAGGGGAACAGGCTGTTCCTGGGACAGAACCTGCAGAGGATGCGGGTGCTGCTGGGACCTCTCTCTTTGCAAGGTTCACACGCCACCGTTCTCCAACCCAAAACCCTAGAGCACTGGGATGCTCTTCCTTCAACCCCTTGCAAGTGTTTAATCATTTCCACATGGAGCCCTGCCAGCACCCCTGCCTGCCTCCTGCCCCAGGCTTTCAAACCTTGGAGCTCTTCCCATTTTGCAGAGGAGAGGGCAGGCAGGCAGTGGGGGACGCTGCCCTTTCTGCAGGGCAAAGCTGTGCCCAAGGCATACGCGGCCACACTGTGGGACAGCCAGAAGCTGCAGGAGTGACTCCCGTGCGCGGGTGACGCTCAGCGCTCCCCCCTCTCCCCTGCTTGCTGCTGGAGACCTGGCAGCAGAGCCCAGGGTGCCTGCGGGTGCGAACCAGGCGCCTGCAGACCTGGGAAGAGCAGCACTGCGGGTGACTCAGAGCACACCCAAAGCCTGTAGAGCCGGGCGGACCTGCTCTGCCCTCCCCCGGGTGGGGGTGCCGCCCCTGGCACTGAGCAGGCTCGGGAGTCCCCTTCCCCTGGCCGGGGTGAGAGGCACCAGGTGGGGAGGGCTGACAGCAGCCGGGAGAGTGCCTGCCCCACACCTACTGCAAGTAGCGCTAGGGCAGCACCTGGATGGCCCCAAAACCAGCCACCCCACCGCCACCAGCCTGCCACCCTGGGGTGCTGTGCCAGCACAGGCTGACAGCAAAGGTGCCCCTCACGGAGCCCAGAAGTAGCCACGAAGCAGCTCCCAGTGCCCAACTGCACTTCACTATGCTGGGGACCCCAGGCACAAGATCCCCCCTGCGCAGGCACAGCCGCGTAATGCCAGGCTCTGCTTCTGGCACAGCCATGCACAGAGGCTGCCCATTCCCTGCTGCCCGCCCCGGGGCCATGGGATGGGGTTTGCCCACGCTGTGCCAGAGCACAGGAGGGTTTGTGCTCCTTTCCCCCCACTGCATGCATCCTGGCTGCTTCCTGACCGCACAGCTGGGAAGAGAGAGGGGAGCAAGGAGTGGGACTGGTACCTCTCCTGGTGGGCATCCCCGGCATGGTCCGCAGCCTGTCCCCACGAGCCTGGTGCGTGCGGTGTCAACTTGGCGCACTCTCGCTTGCCGTTTACTCCCTCTTGTGCACAGCCCTGATGCTCAAGTCTGGGCTGGTCCTGCGGGAAGGCCCGCCTGGGCTTGCCCAGCATCTCAGCTGCAGGATGCCAGGGAGGAGGGATCAGCTGGACAGTCTCCTGCGACTCTGTGCTGGCACAGGTCTGCGCACAAGGGAGGGTGGAAGATGCGTGCCGTGCCACAGGCTGGGCACGGCTCACACCTCCCTGCACCTCACCTGGGTTTGCACCACGCACTGCGGGGCACCCTGTGACAGGACCCCTGGAGATGGCGAGCATCCCTTCATGCTGCTGTTGCAAAGAGAGACAGGGAGAGCCCCAGGGCTGTGCTGGAGCCTACACAAACATCCAGACCCACACTCCAGCCCTGCAGGCGTCTGTGGGCTGTGATTGCTAAAGGCTTTGCTGGGGCCATCAGACAAGCCACCATCCCAGAGTGCGAACAGCCTGGTCTCTCTCAGTCCCTTGTCGAGGGGGTCATGGAGAGGAGCTAGTGAGTTGGCTCAGGAGGTGCAGAGCATTCAAAGAGCTGCTTCAGGATGGCACTTGTCATAATCCTGGTGTGTGAGTGGCCAGCTGGTCCCTGAGAGCAAGGAGAAGAGCCTTGCCAGAGGAAAACTGCGACCATGGGAGCAGGTCCCAAGGCATCCCTTCTCCCACAGTGGCAGGAGGAGGTGCAAAAGCCAAGGCAGTGAGTGCAAGGGCTCCTGTTTCCTGCAGTCCCAGGTGCAAACAAGGCCTGGAGCTTATGTTTCTGGTCCCCTTGCAAGAGGCTGGCCGGACTAGCCTAGCTTAGCCCCACGCGGGAGCAGCGGGTTCCTGTATCTGCTCTGTGGTGCATGGCAGGGGGTCTTCTGCATCTGACTCTTTCCAGTCCCACAGGGGTCACACATGTCTCAGTGGCCACTCAGAGGGGGTTCAGCCTTCCCAGCACGTGCACCCAACCCTGCCAACAGCTCCCTGTCCCACCCCCTTGGCTGGGCAAAGCTCTGCAGAGAAAAGGGAGAAGGGAAGGTGATGCTGGCTCAGTCCAAACGAGCCTGCCTGCACAGCAGGGAGAGTAGGAAGCCCTGGACACTGCTGTCATGCTCAGCAGCTACATGAAAACACAGCCTCCAAATCTGGAGGCAGCTCAGTTTCCAAACAACGCCACAAACAGGAAAACTCACCTCAAAATGAAACCAGCCCCATCCCTGGGGTTCAAAGTTTTCTGTATAAACCCAAACCTGCCAGACGGCTGCATTTGCACACAAAAGGTTTTGTTTTCAGGAGGAAGGTCTCTTTTTCTGAGGAGTAAACACAAGATGTGCCCACCCTCCATGCCCCTGGGCGGGCGGCCTACCTGGCAGCTCAGGGTGAAGGCAGGGCATTGTCCCATCTTGCTGCCTGGCTGCTTTCCCTCTCCCATGTACCCTGCGAGCAGACCACTGCCTGCAGTGATGGTGACATCACGGCAGTACCAAGCTGCCGACCAGCTTGCCCTGCAAGCACTGCACCCTGGCAGGCTGTGGCAGCCTCAGCTCTTCACACACGGCCCCGTAGCTGTGATGCCCGGGAGGGTCCCAGGGTATGGGGGTGGGTGTAGGATGGGGCTGTGCAAGGGAAGAGCTGGTGCTTTAGCAGAGGGATCAACTTCTGCCTGTGGCTCTCCTTGCACCAGGGTGGTCCCAGGGTGCTGTGACGTAGCACCCAGGGGTGCTCCCCTCCCAACAGCATGGCTGCAGCCTTGCCAGCACCTGCTTCTGCAGCTTCTCAGCTACTCGCTGGCATCTCCCATAGCACCCAGAGCCAAAACCAACACGAGCCTGTCTCTTTGGCTGTCAGCAGTACCTGCTAGTTTCTGTGTCCAGCCATCCCAAAAAAGGCAGCTCTGCTTCTTCATGGGAGCAACTGGGGGACTCCCACCCTGGTTCTACTTCCCTCAGCTCAGCTGAAGGCCCCCCTCGAGACCACCCTCCCCAGGCTGACACATGTTCAGGGCTGGCACAGCTGCAGCCTGGCTGCTCCCTGGGGTGCTGCCATAGGTGGCATCCACCCATCGCAGTGGAAGCTGCTTCCTGGGACATGTCTTGGCCATGGGTGCGAGTCTCACAGCTGGCAGTTGCTAAAGGCTTTGCTGGCACAAGCTTGGCCTCACCAGGCAGGTGCTGCAGTTCTGGAGCAGAGGTGAGGTGGTCACAGAGGGATGCAGGATCAGCCCCCTCCACGACTGCCTGCTGACAATTCTCCAGATCCCTGTGAAGTGTGTCTACCTTCAGCCACATCCTCTGCTGCTTGACTTGCGACAGTGGGACCATTCGTTGGGTCTCACAGAGTGACATGGGGCTCAGCCTTGCCTGGCCAGGGGTCTCTGTGTGTCCATGGAGTTGAATATGCTGGTTTGAGGGTTTGGGGGCATGGGGGGTTTGTGGGGCTTGCAGATCTTCCCAGATGCCAGGCTTGGAGAGCTGGTCCCTACCTAAAGCGCTGGCAGAAGCTATTTTCACCTCTGAGCTGGGACACACCCACCCTGCCTCAGTTTACCATCTGTGCACCGGGAAGCAGAGGTGCTCTGCTGCTGGAGGGGAGGGAGGGTGAGCAGGCAGCAGGCTGGTAACGGGGACACATCAAGCTTTTCTGAGTCTCCTCATCGCTCCCTGAGCTGTCATTAGCAGTGAGTTTGGCACCTGGGCTGTGAAGCCACGCTGTCTTGCTTGTCCCACGAGTGGTGCAGCTGGGCTGGGCTGGCTGCAGGGTCTGGGAGGGACTGCCCCAGGGCTCAGAGGGATCAGCCAGGCTGCAGTTTGGCTTGAGCCACTTGGCTGGGAGAGCCTAAAACAACAAACATTGCAGAATAAGCGAATGTTTCATTGCTTTTTCCTGGTCAAGCAGTTTCCTGTTTTCTTAGCAGCTCTTCTAGTGCCACTGGGGCAGAGGACTTGTCCACGCAGAGCCTGGTCCCACAGCAGACCCTTACTGCGGAGGCAAGTTCCTGCTGCTTGACATCTGGCAGAGAAAGAAGACACAGAAAATTGGCTTTAGGATCAGCTGCAGTCTTTAGCAGAGACCTGCAGCAGGAGACAGCGCTATTCTCTTCCCCTCTGGGCTGAATTCGTAGTCTTACCTAGGTCAAAACAGGCTGGACGCCGCTTGTTTATAGAGCCTCCCTGGTGTTCCAGCCTTCCACGGCCCTGCCTCGGTGGGTGGGTGGCTGCTGGAGGAGCCGCACTGTGCGCAGCCCCGTCGTCTCTGCATTGCTGCCCTCTGGCTGCCTCTGCGCATCTGTGGCGAGTCTCTGGCTGGAGAGATGGGACCTCTGCGGCCGTCATGGGGCTCTGGCTCTTGCAAGATGCACCACAACTCAGGAACCTCCTTTTGGGAGCAGATCGAAGCAGTTTACTGCACCATCAGCCCGGGCGTGGGTGCTGGCAGCCTAATGCCAAACTACAGGACTGAGGACTTGAATTCAGAGAATTTGTCTCCTCGCTCATGCCATGTACCTCACATGGTCCCGGCTGCCTGGGTGCATGTCCTGTCTGTAGGGCATGCCCTGCTGTGCTAAGACAGGATTGTTTTGGTGGGATTCAGGGCAAGGAGGCTGATTCTCTTGTGCTCAAGGGGGGTCTTGCAGGGTGCTGTATCATAGGGATAACGGCAGTGGATTTGCATTTGCAGGGGGTAGCAAGGCTTTTCTGTAGGCTCTCCTGCCTTAAAAAGACACTTTAACAGAATGCAGGAAAACAGCATGGAAAGCTCTGGAAAACAAGGCTCTCAGTGAAAGATCTGACAGGCCTCAGCTCTACAGTTTGCCCAAGAAAACAGGAAGAAGCCACCAGGGCGAGTTATGCAAGTATCTGCATAGAGAAAAGGTGCCTTCTGTCCAGCAGCAGCAGCCAACACGCCAGCAGGTGGGAACTGGAGAAGCTGGGTGCTTGGGTCAGCTTCACCCCACACCACTGGTCTTTCAGGCAGCTCCAGCTGATCCCCACCTCTAGGACTCCACACAGAAGCTGCTGGCACATCCTCCCTGGCGTGCTCCATGCAGCAGCAAGGCCCTTTGCTCCCAGTTAGCTGCATCCACAGGTCCATCCTGTGCTGGGGCCAGACGGTGCAGCCAGCATCACATGCTTGGGCTGTTTTTAGTGAGGTTAAGAAACTTAGACCCTGTGGAGTGACAAACTCGGCATCTGTTTGACTTGCACCTATTTCTGCACCGGACGTTGGCTGAAAGTGGGCTATTTTTAACCATCCCTGGTTTACTATCTTCTTTCTAGCTGTTATCAGAGGCTAGGAGAGGATCTGTACGCTCTTTGAGAAAAACTCACTGCTGATCTCAGACCAGATAAGCCTGCAGAAAGCCAGTGCTGCTTCCCCCGAGCCCAGTGGTGTGTGGGCGCAGGCTTTCTCACAGCAAAAATGGAAGTGACTACTTTCTAACCGCTTCCTTTCTTTCTGGGTCTCTCCCCCCACACCCCCACACCCCCCTCCTGACAAGTTAATTTCCTGTTATTGATAACAGCCCCTGCACACGGCGAGAGGTCACCATGCTCACGCTCGGTGCCCCACAAGAAAACAGCCTGGGACTGGAGGCAGCAGGACTGTGCAAAGCAAACACAGCTGCACTTTGCTGGGGCAGGCAGCGAGGCTCAACCCATGCTGCTGGGTGCCAAGGTCCCTGCTGCCACGGGGTGCAGCATGCCAAAGGACCCAGGACATGAACGGCATGAAGAGTCTTTAGGGATTTTCAGGCCTTTATGTGCCTTTTTCATAGGGAGCTGCTTTGTCCTGTATGCTCTGGAGATGAAGGGTGGCTGCGGGGCTTCTTGTTCCTGGGAGCCTTTTTCCTGCCAACACACCTCGCAGTGTTTTGCAAGCAGGCACTGCTCTGGAGCCTCCTGAGAAGTCACGTGTGTGTCTCTTGGCCTAGGGCAAGCCACTGTTTGCTGCCACCCCACCAGGCTTCCCATGCAAGGCAGACAGCTAGCTCCCCAGGGGAAACTGAGGCATGCAAAGTTTTCCAGGCAGCCTTTCTGAAAGCACAGTTCTTGGAGGCAGCTGGGGAAGTGCAGGGCAAGCCCAGCTGACACATGGATGAGCAAGATGCTGCAGTTGAGGATGGGGCTGTGTCCCCTCATGGTGCAGTAGTGTGTCCTGGTGGACCAAGTAGCTCCATGGCACTTGCTGTGGCTCTGTGGCTTCTCCTCTGGCATTTGTTGGATGGAGAGTTGAAGTCTCAGTATCTTGGAGATCTGGCCACATGTGCTGGCTTAGATGCCCTCTACCCTCACCACTTGACTTAGGATCAATCCTCCATGCATGAAGCTAAGAGCAATGGGTAGAGTTTGCTCCCACATGAGGAGAGGAATAAACCATGCTGACAGAAAGCACCTTCAGGTTAGAAGAACACGTTTTCCAGCGGGAGCTGTTCCTGTGCCAGCACATCCTTCTGCAGTCCACAGCAGCATCAACTCCCTGTCACTGTTAGCTCCACACAGATGGGACTGGTGGTTCCCTTGTTTTGCCTCTGCCTTTCTCTTTGGAAAGTTGGAGGAAAGCTCAGCTTGTTTGCAGCAGATGTGGGAGAATATCTAATTCCAGAAACAAAAAATGTTTCTGCTCAGCAGTCATTCAAAGAAAAAAAAAAGCACCCAACAGTTAAGAAAGAAATCCAGGTGGTAAATCGTTCTTTTGGTTGTCCTTGAGGAGAGGGCAGGAGGGCAGGGGCTGGCAAGATCAGCAGCCGATGCCTTGAAAAATTGAAACGGCAATTGCTTAATCGCTCCCAGACAGAGCCAGGCAGTGGCAGGAGCAAACTCTGCGCAGACTGTCACTGGCAAGGAGGAGGAAGGTCACAAGGCCACTCCCTCAGGCTCCCCCTCCCCAGGATCAGCTCCATCCCGGTGGGATGCCCGAGGGGTCCGGGCTGACGCGCAGCGCTGAGCAACCCCACAGGCACAGGCTGTGCGGAGCAGACGTTTGCACACGACGGCAGAGTGCTGGGGCTGTCCTTGGGAATGCGCTTATGCGGAGGAAGCTGGAGTAGCAAGACACAGTTCCCCGGCACAGGCAATCTGCAGAGGTGCTACACCCAGCTCCCAGGTGCTGGCTGTCCCCAGGCCAGCAAGCGCGTGGCGCGGAGCCCCCCGATCCTGTGCCGTAACTGGGCTGCTCGCGCCCCCCGCAGCCGGCTCTGCGGGATGCTCGGGCTAATCGCACAGTCCTCAGCCTGCTGGGAGCTGATCAGCTGGTTTTAACAGTCTGCTGAATCCCGAGGCAGCTGCTTCACCTTCAAGCCCATGAGCGATGTTTAGGCAGCAAAGGAGATGGGCTAATTTCCAAAACCCTGCAGGACATCCTGAGCTCCCCATCCTGTTAGCAGGAGCAAGACCAGCCCTTTCTGAGACCTGGACTCAAAGGTGACGGAGGCCCAGCAAGACGAGGCCATGGTGCGGTAGGCAATCCTGGGGGAGCAAGACTGAGGGGCAGCATCTGCATTTTGGGTGCTGGTTTGGTGCCTGCCTGGGTTCAGGTGACTTTGGGGCTACACTACTGTTTGGAGAGGGTGAGGAGAGGTGCTGGGGCGTGTGGATCAGGGCAGGGCGGCGGGGAGGGGAGGCTCATGCTTTGCGGGGCTGGAGGGAAGAAATGGGCGTAAGGACTTACTGGGCTTTAGTAGGAAGAACAAGTCCCAGTCTGAAGCTGGGAGCTGCTCTTTGCCCAAGGGGAACTGTCTATGAGGGTATGGCCAGAGGGTACTCGGGGTGCAAGATGACCCCATGGAAGTGGAACTGTAAAATGCAAGTGAACTACCAGCAAGTACTAGTCAGGGATAAATCCAGATATTCCTCCCTGAAGTACCAGCTCCATAGGGTCCCCGTGTGCTGCTGGGCTTGCTGAAAATAAAACCACAGCCATACAGTTCCTTCAAGACCCTAAGGCTCAGCCACAGACCTCTCCGGGCCCTACATCCCAACTTATGACCCTAATGCACGGGTGTCTGCAGACAGGGGACACATGGGATCCCATGCCTGGCACATGTCTGTGCACCTCAGGCTGGGCCAGGGTGAATGGCTGACGTGACAGCTGGGACTCTTCCCTCCGCATCCACCCCTCCATCACCTATCCTTTGTCATCCTAGCACCGCTGTGGGCATCATCATCACCTCCCAAAACACAAACGCCTCACCCACCCACCCCGCTCTCCAGTGGGATGCCTCTGGGGAGAGGAGAAGGCTAGGGCTTCTGCAGCGAGGCAGGGGAGGGATCCAGCAGCAGGGATGCTATTCTTTCTGCAGCAGTCCTGCTCTCCATATAGGCTGTAAGACCATAAGGGTGAAGGCCACCCATGAGGGATATGGGCACTGACACCCCGCTGCCATCAAGGTCAGAGCAGAGGGGAGTGCTGAGGACAAGGGATGTTCCTGTTCTGGGCCCTGACCCCTCCTGCCCCACCAGGGGAGGGAGGTAGCATGGTGAGGGGCACAGCTGTGGCCCTATGGGACCCACCCCGGAGCCGTTTCCTTCAGTGCTGCTTCCCCCATCCCCTTCTGGGTTTTGCCTTTCAAGGACTGCCGGGTTCCCCTTTGCCTGTGGCAGATCGTGATGGAGATGGCTGCCCTGGAGTTCTGGTCCTGCCCTGCCAACAAACCGTCCCTGTGTGGGGGTCTGCCCTAAACCTCAAAGGTCCTCCACAGCCCCAGCAGTCCCTTTTGTAGGACCCAGCATCTCCCCCATGCTCTGTACCCCCAAGCCAGCCTGATGCATCTGGTGCAGAGCTGGTGGTGCAAGACAGGGCGAGCATGACTGAACAGCGGTGCAGGGCTCCGTGCCTTCCATAGCTGACCAGAGCAGGTCCTGGCTTTTTGCTCACTGCTGCACCCCTCTGTGGACCCCAGCCTGTGTCCCTCAGGAGGAGCAGGGCAGCAGCATCATTTTCCAAGCTGGAGCACAGAGTTGGCCAGAAGTAGTGAGCACAGAAGTGTGTGTGTGTTTGCACCTCTGGGATTTCGCTGCTCTGCAGGGGCCAGCAAGGTATTTGCATGCCCTTTGCCTGCATGGGTGGACACTGATGAGCAGACAGGGATGTTCACTCTGCACATGTGGGTGTGCATTCTGCCCGTGTGCTCCCACCACAGGGCAGGTGAAGGTGCACGTGCCATTCCCCGGCAGGCAGCAGCCATGTGGGTTGGTGCAACAAGGCGTGGGGAGAAGGTTGTTGCAAGGAGCGGTACTGAGAGCTGAAAAGTGCCCTGAGTCAAGCGGTGTGTTCCTGCTCCATCCACTACCAGTCTCCCTCGTGTCCAGTCTGTCTCCACCAGCTCATGCCACACTTTTCATCAGCACCTTGTCTTTTGTGCTCTGGGTCTTCACTGGGCTGTGACCTCCCATGCTCTGTCTTCCCTGTTGTCATGTCTCAGGCTGCTGGCGCTTCAGCAGAGGAGGAACAGGAGCCATTCTGGCTGGGTGGGCATCTACCGGGGTCCATTCATGCACCATCAGATGCATGTAGGGGTCAGGAGGTCTCAGCAGTGAAGATTTTTCTGCCCCTGTGAGCCTGGGCCATGGCACTTCCCTGCACCACATCTCTGTTTCCCTCCTGCCCTCCCTCCACCCTGGATGAGTCCTCATGGCCAGGATACCCTTTCATTCTCCATCAGGGCTTTCTGAATAAGGAAAAGCTGAAGGGGGTCAGGTGTGGTTCCCAAGGGCTCTGTCCTGGGTGTCCTTGGTCCCAGCCAGCACAGCTACACATGTGGCTGGCAGAGCCAAGCCAGTGGCATGGGGAGGTCCATGAGAGGCAGGGGGAAAGTGTTGCAGGGTTTTCTGGGGTACTTCCCTGAGCATGAGTACCTTGGTGTTGTGTGGCTTCAGAGGGAGAGGATACGCTGCATCTCAGTATCTCAGTTTCCTGGAAAAAGGGCCAAAATCCAGCTCCTGATGGCTGGTGCTGCCCTCTGGTCTCCTGCCCACTGTGCTCCATGCAGAGGAGCAGGATGTGCCTGTGGTGCCTCTTGGGTACAGCCCAACTCTGGGGATCAGCGCCCCATTTCTCTGCACCTTTGGGTGCTGCTAGGTTTTGTGGATGTTCCCTGAGCCCTACAAGGTCTAGGGGGGTCCAGCTCTGTCTGTCCTCCCTACCACAGCCACCCAGCAGTCGGGCAGGTTGGGAGCAAGTGTGGGTGCACAGAAGTCACTGACGCATGCTCAATGACTCGCATGTGCTGGTGGCTTTGTGGTTTCTGCCCTGATGCCATGCTGAGTTTTTCCCTTGCTTGACCCAGTGCCAGAGGAACAGGGTGGCGAGGAGTCAGCAAGTCTGTGCAGGGTCTGGCCAGCAAAAGGTAGGAAGGGCAGCCACAGGGGTTTGCATCTTGGCTGCATCCTCAGGGAACACTTGAGCTCAAAGCTACCCAGAAGCGGGGGCAGGGGGGAGATGCCCGCTACACTAAGAGGGCAGATACAGTCCCAGCCTCAGCCTCACTGAGGAGGGAAGCTTCTGCGTTGTCTGACAGGCTGACACTTCAGCCAAGAGCCCTCTTTGTTCACTCTGGTCCCTACTGAGGGCAAGTTTATGTGGCCACCTTGTTAAGTACTATTCTGCTGGTCACCTCAGGAAGATTTCTCAAGTCAGAAGACAGAGGGTGGGAGAGAAGGGCAGTGCTGGGGCTTGTTCATCTGTGGTGGGTCTGTCCCTAGGCCCTTACAGCCGAGTTCTTCCATCGCACATAGGACAGGCAGCAATTTCTCAGTCCAGCCTCAGGCCTGAAATAAGAGTCCAGTCCAGGTCTGCAGGGGATGTGGCACCCTGGGATCTGCTCATAAGACACAGATGCTGGTGGCCCTTGTCTCCAGGATAAGGTTGCTCTGCTGCTGGCCAAGCCCAGTGCTTCGCTCTGGAGCTTCGGCCCTGTGATCTCCCAGTTCTTTGGTAAAAGGTGTCACTGACAAGGTCTCCCATGGGCCACCAGTGAAGGTATGGTTCTGGCACCCCTTTGCACACTTTTCTGCAAACACACAAGCACACAGAGACACGCACTTCTCCAGCTAGGCGACAGGCAATGCCAGCACAGCGCATCCCAGGGACAGCCCTGATCATGGCAATGAGCTGTGCTGGAGGTGGCCCAGGGCAGGGGGGTCCCCAGGGCACCGAGGAGGAGCCAGCAGAGCAGCCAGGAGAAGAAGGCAACTGGGATACAGGGTCCATGGTGGCTGGTGGGGGCGAAGCGAGAGCCGCTGCAGCACAGCAGGGTGGGTGCAAAAGAGGAAGGAAGCGTGCAGTGTCTGCACAGAGCCCAGGCAATAACAAACAGGAAGAGCAGCAGGGCTGTGGTGGGTGGCAGCAGGCATCAGCAGGAAGGATGTGCAGTGCGCCCAGGGCAGACCTGTCCTACCTGAGCCAGACCCTCCAAGGACCTTCTTCCCCAAATACCCCCCCTTCCCTGCCCTGCTGGAGAGAGGGAGCCTGCACATCTTCCTCCAGGGTGCCTAGGGATGATCCTGGGTGCGGAGGGGTGGCAGGTGGCACCCACACAGATCAGGGACATGAGTTAGGGGGACAGTGGTGTGGCACAAGGACCACATTTCTCAGGGCCAGGCATTGAGGGTGGGAGGTGCCGATCCCTGGCTCACCCCACAGTGGGATGGGGAATGGCCAGTGCACAGCCTGCGAAAGGGGATACAGCCAGGCTGGCAGGGACAGGAGGACTCACCCTGGCTCCCTGTGGGGCACGTGGGATCTGGTGTCCCCAGTCTAGCACCACTGCACCACATGAAGCATCCCACCTCAAGCCTCCTGCCAGTGGCCCCAGCCCCATGGTCAGGTCTTGCCCACCCTTCCATACCCCATGGGCTGGCACCAGTGCTGACCACGGCTGGTTGCAGAGGGCACTGCGTGCACCCCCAACAGCCCTGCTAGAGATGCCCATGGAGGCACCCCAGGATTTTGGGGGAGGCAGGGCTGTGCCCACAGGTGCAGGATGGGAGTTCGCTGGTGGGGAGCAGGGCTGGGGCTGCAGGCGGCCCAGTGGAGCCAAGCTGCAGTGATGTGGCCGGTATGTGTGTGGGCGGCAGGCAGGGTGGGGGAGAAGGAGGGAGAGGAAGCGGCAGAGGCAGCAGCTCCTTTGATAAGCAGCTTCCTGAACACTTTCAAACCGTGGTGTTAGACCGACACGCAGCGCCTGCAGGCCTGTGCCGGGACCGACGGAGCCCATATCGTGGGGCAGCAGGTAGGCAGCCCTCCAGCCCACCCCTGCTCCGCACTGGACAGGGGATCTTCGCCAGGCAGTGCTGGGCCCCAGTGACCACGAGCAGCGGGCATGTGCTCACTGCTGGGCAGCCCCAGGCAGGGCTGGGATGCTGAGGAGGGTGATGGGGACACTCTCCCTGCAGATGCCAGCAGATGGGGGTCTTCTCAGGGTCTTCCTGACTGCCAGGGGCTTGGCCGGTGCATCCGCCAGGTGTTTCCTGTGGCCGTGTGCGAGAGGCAGATGCTGGGCTTGGAGCCTGCTGCTCTCTCTGGTCAGGATCTCTCCTGGTGCTGCGGCTCCTGGGGAGTTTAGCCGCTCTTGCCCTGCCTGGCTGGGGGACACCCCAGCAGCACAGGCCCCCCAGGGTGCCCTGCACGGGGCAGGGGGATGGTGTGTGTGGCAGCAGTGGTATTGCCACCTCTGCCAGAGATGCCACTGTGCAGCAGGGATTCATGGGGAACAGCTCTTGCCCTAGCCATGCTCCCAAACGGCACAGCCATAGCACGGACTGGTTCTCTGCAGGATCTCCATGAGCCGACAGGCTACCCGGGATTCTATTCTTTGTCCATCAAGACCTCCGACTGCCACATTCCCCGTCCCTTTGGGTCCATCTCCTCCTCATGGAAGGAGAAAGGGATGAGAAGGAGCCTCACGATCCCAGGGTGCTGCCTGCACCATGAGGAGCTCTGCCCAGAGGTGGACCAGCACCACCTGCATCTCCGCATCCCTGCTGGGGCTGTCCTGCAGCTGGTGGTGGTGAAGCCCTGGCACCCTCCCCCAGCTGGGCTACCCCATCACTTCTTGCTCAACCACCCAGATAAAGCAGTTTCCTCTTGACAGTTGCTGAGACTTGTGGGATGGAGGAGGCTGTCCCAGGGTCATCCCTCCCCTGACAGAGCCACGAGGCTGTTGAGGGTGCCTGGCCCTATGATTCCCAACAGCAGGAGCTGGCCAGGCTCCTCGTAGTACCTATAGCCCACCACGTCTCACCTGCCGAATACTGCTGTGCTCGTGCGGGTCCCAGCTTTCCCTCCTACCCACCATGTCCCCAGGCTGAAGCAGGCATGCCAGGGAAGGGCTGGAAACACATGGCAGTGTGTGCTTCCCATGGAGGTGGAGAGCATCTTGGGCTCCCCCAAAACCCAACCATGTTCCACCAACACAGGGTGTGGGTGTCTCCTGCATGGTGTGAGCAGATGCCATTGGTGCCATGCCCAGCGTCACCAGTGTGTGTGGGCTGCAGTGCTGTGGGCAACCCAGAGGGTGAACATGCTGGGAGCTCTCCCTATGCCACCCACCTGGATGCAGGGTCTGAGAGTTCTGGTTCCAGGGCAGCTGAGGACTTAAAACCTGCCCCTTGCCTAGGGACTGTCCGTCAGGGGGTCCACCTAGCCTCATGGCATCGCTCAGATTTGCCTTTTCTTTTCCAGCTGCTTCTCCTCTGATGGCTCCTTGATTCCCTGGGAGCTGAGGGCCCTGTGTGTCCACTCCCTGTGCTTCAGGAAAAGGACTTCGCAGCTGCTGCAGCATGGTACAAGCCTGCTTGGTGTGTTCCAGAGTTCATAACAGCAGCCTGAGTGCCCAGGCAGCCGGGGCAGACATGGACAAGCCGGACAAGCCTAGTCCCTCTGCCAGGAAGCATGTGCATCTTCAGGAGAGGTAAGCGTGGCTGGACAGCACCTGCAGCTCAAACCCTGCGCCGCCTGTCCCAGCCCAGATGGCAGGTAACCACAGCAGGGCTCAGCCCAAGGCCTTGGGCTCCCCCAAACCTCCTGCCCCAGCCCAGCCTTGCCAGCTTGTGCAGGTGCCAGGTCTGAGCGTGGAGGCAGCCCTGATCCCCCCAGCCCAGCCCAGGCCACATCTAGACACTGTCCCCTGGGGACTTGTCAGCAAGAAGGTGAAATGACTAGCTACTTCCTCAACACCCACATCTTCTGGAGTCTGTACCTGACCCCTTTCTTCATCCCTTGTTATTTTCTGCCAGGCTTTTAACTCAGCGTGGGGTGGTTTTAACTGATGATATGGTGGGATGGGCTGTCCTCCTGTCCTGGGGTGGCAGGGGGTCAGCCAGGGACCCCTTTGCCTTGCAGGAGGGGGTCCAATGTGTCACTGGTGCTGGACATGAGTTCACTGGGAAGTGTTGAGCCCATCCAGCCCATCTGCACACCACGGGACATCACGCTGAAGTTCCTGAGGACATCCAGCCATGTGCTGAGGAGAGAGGAGCTCCAGCAACATGCCCAGAGCCTGACACAGCTCCAGGAGGAGTTTTTGGTGTGACACTCCCCTTCCCTCTCCCTCCTCACACAAGGGATGGCAGGGGCTGGTGGTAGGAGGAACTGGCAGGGGTGGACATCTCCAAGGGAGGCTCCCAGCCCAGCTGTGCCCCACAGCACTGGTGGCAGGGAAACAGGTGACGGGTGCCCTGGGTATCCCCTGGCTGCCCGCTCCCTGGTGCACACAAGTCCCATTTGTGACCCAGGAAAGCCTGTCCCGCCCTGCCATGCCAAGCTCTTCTCCCAGGGTGGCCTCTTTGAAACATGTCCCACATCTGGGCTAAGCCAGGAGCTGACATCTCTGGTGATGCTGCTAGGTCCCTGGGTCAGCCTCTCATTGTTCAGGGGACCAGGTCTGCCATGACAAGGGGTCACAAGCAGCCGCAATGGAATTTTCCTCACAGTTGTTTTCTCCCTCTGCAGAAAATCCCACCCAACTTTGTCAGTCCGGAGGAGCTGGAGATCCCTGGACGTGCCTCCAAGGACAGATATAAAACCATCCTCCCCAGTATGTGCCACTGCATCCCTTTGCCTCACATTTGCCCAGGTGCCACATGCAGGGAAAGGGGGGTGTGTGCATGAGCGTGTGTGCATGTGAGAGGGGTGACTCAGAGCAGTCCTGGCTCCAGGCTGAGCGCTCCTGGGTGCTCTTGGTGTTCCTGCTGTGCTTGTTCCTGCTCACCATGTTGCAGGAGCTGGGTGCTGTGTCGTGCACTGTTATGGGGTTGTAATTGGGGAGCTACTACTCGGAGTGTATTCCCAGGGTGTGCAGTGCATGACAGCCCAGCTTGCATTGCTCCCTGCCACTGTGGGGCCTTACATGTCCCAGATGCATGTGGCTAGGAGTGTAAAGGCATGGAACATTGTAGAAGGACTCATGTGGGCTCTGGTCAGGCACTGTGGGAAGGCCCTGGTAGGTGAATTACCCCACACGTATACTGTGGTACAGGCAGGTTTGGGCATCACTGGCTGTACCCTGCCATGGAGTGAAGTCGGGCAAGAAGAGGCCCGAGGGACAGTGCAGACAGCTCTGACAGAGCCGGAGGACTCAGTGTCCGGCCTCTGGAGCTGAGGCAGGCAGGATGGGCAGCGTCAGGCTCTGAAAGACTGTCCCTGAGGTAATGCCTGCCATGTCTTTCAGACCCTGAAAGCCGGGTCTGTCTCAGGAGGGCAAGGAACCAGGAGGAAGACAGCTACATAAATGCCAACTACATCACGGTGAGTGTCCTGCCTGGTTGGAGAGCGGGTGGTCTCCCAGGTCCTGCAGCCCATGGCTCAGAAGACATTGGGCTGCAAACCCCTTGGTGCTGCTGGTGCCACACTGGGACCCACAGGCTGGGGCACTGACTGTTACCCACTGTGCTGTGGCTGCCCTGGGGTGGCAGTTTGAACTTGCCACCCCTTTCTGAGCTGGAGACATGCAGCTCCATCTGTGCAGGGCAGGCACACTGTCCCTTTTTGTTGGAAAGTTTCATGAGCTGGCTGGTCCAAATGAGGGTTTGAAGATGGGCAGTAGAGGACTACGTTTAGATTAGTCTTCCTGAAGCAGCCTGGCAGGGTGTGGCTTCACATTACCTGTGACGGGACAGGCTTCACAACCTGTCCACACGCATCAGGGTGTATGTGAGCACATGGCATCCTTTCTGCCTCACGGAAGAGCTAACAAAAATGCACAAATGCTGCTCATCCCTATCTTGCACACATGTGCACACACCTGAGCACACGGGTGTCCAAACATTGCTGTGTGGAGCTGGTATTTCTTGACCCCTTCCTTCCATTTACCTCTCCAAGGGTGTCACAATATAGAAATTTGTGGGCACATCAGAAAATTAGCCGTCCAGCCTGCTTCTGGCATGCTTGAGGGCACAGCGAGTCTGGTAGAGCTCTGCAGGTATTTGATCTTATCAGCCCCCATCCGGGACTGGATGTTTTTCCTGCTGACTCTATCCCGTGAAATGTTTTTGAGCATAAAAAGCAGGTGGAGCAAAATTCCCAGTGTTGACACCTCCAAATCTTACTACAAGTCTCCTTCCGAATGGAAAAGCAGAGAAAAGGGCTATACAAAATGTTCCTGAAAATGTCTCTGCCCCTTGGCTGGGCCAGTGGAACTTCTTGTGGAACCAAACTGTTAACAGGATTGCTTGAAAGATCTGGATTAAATCGCAGGGGTTAGGGTGGATTTTTAACAGAGATCTCTTCTGACAAAACCATAAAGCTCTGCCCTCCTGAGCCTGGTGGGGAGGCAAGACTGGTGGAACCCAGCTGGGACTATCCCACATTCCAGCTAGAGCAGGGCTGGATGGCTTCTGCTTGTCCTTGGGGAAATACCTGCTGCGAGGTGTGCTGCTCCCTGCGTGAGCTCTGCCCCACCAGAACATCCATCACTCTGGATATTGTCACACCAATAACCTGGAGATGCTTGCACGGAGCTTGGGTGTACATGGCTTGCTTTGTGGGTTTGCTCCGGGACTGTGGGACCAGGAGGATGGAAAGGATGTCTAGGAGTTCCTGATCAGGTCTATAAAAGCATTTCAAGGACAGGTTTAGTAGGAAATAGTCTGTGTGGCTCTGCCTCTTACCTGCAGAGGAAGAAAAGCACCATGAGGGCTGGAGTGGCCTGAAGACAGGTTCCTCTCACGCATCAGGGTCCCCACCCAGCGTCACTGATGGACCATGTGCTTGACAGGGCTATGCAGGGCGGCTCCGGGAGTACATTGCCACACAGGGACCCATGCTGAACACTGTGACTGACTTCTGGGAGATGGTGTGGCAGGAGGAGGTGCCCCTCATCGTCATGATAACCAAGCTCCAGGAGCGCAAAGAGGTACCATTGTCCCTCACCAGGCCCAGGCATGGCATCCCAGCCAGGAGAAAAGGGTGGGGTGGGGTAATAACAACAGTAAGGGGTTATGTGAGACCAAACGTGGGGTCTGAGTACCTGCTTGCTTTCTCTGCTGTCAGAGGGTACCCCTGATTGATCACACATGGAGGAGGAAAGCCCCAGGGCTGCAGCCTTGGCCCCATCTGGCAAAGCCTCTCCTCCTCATGTGGCCTCTCGTGCTCTGGGCATGCTTTGCCAGCCAGATAATAGGATAAAGAGATCGGGGCAACCCCTGGGAGAGGGAGCAGAAGCTGTGGTCAGCAGTGTCCCTCTGGCCCTGAGCAGCTCTTCTTTGAGGCTGGGAGCTCTCAGCCAGTGGGTCCAGACTGGGGAGCGAGCTGGCAGAGCTGTGCCCTGCGTGGCAGCTACCCTGTGCCTGGCCTGGGATCCCTGGCTCCCCCTCCAAGCAGCACCTGCCTGGGGAAACTCGCCCTCTCTTTCCTCGCCATGGCCGCCTTCCCTTCTCTCGCCAGCTGGTGCAGCACCCCTGTGCCCTTCACCAGCAAACTGGGTCCTCCTGGGTCTGGCAAAGCTTCTGTGGGCTGGGGACAGCCATGCTGGGTCTGAAAGCCATATGGCAGGGCATAGGAGAGGGTGCAGGGGGAGCAGATGTGGGGAGAGAGATCTATCCCTTCCTTAGCTTCCCTTCTGTATCACCCCACGTCCACCTTCCCCACTCCCCCACACCTCCCCAGGTGATGCCCCTTCAAGAGCACTGAGCAAAGCATAGCTCAGACGTTGTCATGGTCCACTCAGTGGACTTGTGATAGTTTGTTTACTATGGTCTCAAAGCGCAAAAAATGAAGGCGACCACGCCAAGGGGTTATGCTTTGATCAAACAGCGCAACTTTATTGTTTGCCCATAAAGCAGTGTGCAATAGATAGAGTGACAGGAAGGGAAGAAAAGGTAAAGTAAAAAAGAGAAGAGGATTACAGCTACCACCATGGGTCCAAGGTGTCCCTATGGTCCCAGGTCCAGGCAGCATCCCACCAGTCCTTCCGATCATCGTGATCCTTGGTGGGGAAGATCTCCAAATTCAGTTGTTGAGGAGCCATCTTTCATGCCAAGCAACACACCTTGCTCCTCCTCTGGCCCATGGAGTGTTGCCATTCTCTGCCTTCTCGAGCAAGGTTACCAGCACGTCCAAAGACGGGTGCCTGAGGCATGGTTTGCCTTAAAGGCAGGTAGCTTCAGACCAGGAGGTGTCTTTTTGTATTATAATGATATTATAATCAAGAAAGTTCACCTGAAGTTCAAGTTTTCTGGTTTGTTGTTACGACAATGGTTGTGATCCATCTTCTGGACAGTGGTTATGCGGCCTTATCGCAGTTATTCCTTCCAGTCCCAGGTAGCAGGGAGCGGCATAGTACTCCTCATACCATGCAGTTCTTCCCAGGGTCTTTGCATCTTGGCATCCATGAGGACCACATTCCATCTCCAGGTCTCTGTTGGCAATGTTCAGACAGTATCGTTCTCTTTGGACCAACTCTTACAGACCTCCAGCAGGTGCCTTGAGCATCTCCACAGCCACAGACCTTGCCTTGTTCTTTCAGAAATGTGTCCACTACTGGCCTGAGAAGGAGGGCACCTACGGCCCCTTCACCGTCCGTGTGCAGGGGTTGAGTGAGTGCGTGGAGTACGTTGTCCGGGATCTCTCCATCCAGGTGGGTTTGAGCCCCATCCTGGGGTCAGAGGGGGAGCCCAGTTGGGCCTGGCAGTGCCCCGGGCAGCTCCGGGCTCTCTCGTGGGATGGCAGCCTTGTGTGACAGGAGAGCAGAGGGCTCATGGCTCCGAGAGCTGGGACTTATAAGCCCCCTGCCAGAGGAGGGGTGTACAGAGCTGCTGCCTGCCTGAGGAGGCTGACAGGGAGCAGGACCCGGCCCTGGGGCACAGAGGAGAGGGGGCCAGCTGGGGAGACCTTCTTTACTAGCCCACTGTTGTTTGCACTCTGCCCTGTTGGCTCTCCATAGTCACCCTGGGCTGACACAAGCCAAAAGGATCTTTCTGCCTTTGCCTGGACTGTGGGGACAGTATTGGGACACTCTGCCCCATCTTCTGGGATGGCACACTTCCTAGTGTCCCTGGCCCAGGGGTCTCTCCTGGGTGTCTGGCAGAGGCTCAAACTGGAATTCAGGAGGTGAGCAGATGAGATGGGCATAGGCTGCCCAGCCTCTGCTTGAGCTGGATTCCATGCCTTTCTTTGGCCCAGCCCAGCAAGTCCATGCTCCCACATCCTGATTTCTTTTTCTTCTGTGCTGGAAAAGCTTGAAGGTGAATGCCGCCAGGTCAAACACATCCTCTTCCCTTCCTGGCCGGACCAGCAGACACCCGAGTCAGCCAAGCCCCTGCTGCACTTGGTGTCCAAGGTGGAGGAGGCTCTGCAGGCTGCAGCCAGCCCAGGGCCGATCGTTGTGCACTGCAGGTAAGACCTTTCCCCTCACCTGAATCCCTGTGTGTTTTTCACCTTGAGGTCAGTCTGCAAATGCTGGAGGGGAGAATCCCACATGTGAATGCTCATGAGCTGGTCTTGCTGTGGTGCAGATATCTCAGGGCATGACATCCCCCCAGCAAAGTTGTTCAACCAGCAACTCCTGTGCTGACATCAGGATGATGGCATTAGCACGGTTACATAGTGCCCCATAAAGAAATCTGGTTTGCCATGGTTCTGCAGACAGCAAGGCGGGAGCAGGAGAGCTCTGCAGAGCTGGGACCCAGCCACCAGAGCCACAGCAGACTGACAGCTCAGGCTCCTGCTTCCTGTGCCACTGAGCGTGACCTGCAGCTTGACTGTGAAGCTGTTTTTCAGGGCAGCCCTCCAGGAGGAGGTGGCCTCTGCCTGTTTTCTCTTACTAAGTGAATTCAGGGACAGTGGAGCAGAGTACCCAGTCATCCCTATGCAACACACTTGACCTGCAGTGCTGCAGGCTGGCCTGCCCCAGTGCAGACTGCTGGGTGCCTGGGGTTAGAGCACAGCTGGAAGGGGAGGGGAGGTGAAGGAGCTGCAGACACCCCTGCACTGTGCAAGGGACAGGGAGCCCAGACTGGTTTTGTGCTTCCAGAGCAGCCTCAGCTGGGCTGCGCAACACACGCCCTTGCCATGACAGCGTGACACCAGCCCATGTCTTTTGGTGCCTGGCTAAGAAAGTTGGTCTGGCAGCTGGGTCCAAGACCCCAGCATCCCTCAAGGAAGAAATCATGGCAGCAAACCAATCCAAGATTATGTCCAGCTCAGACAGATTAAGGTCCAGGTAGTGGATATTGGTGCTCAGCACAGCTGATTCTGTCCCATAGTGCAGGCATCGGCCGGACAGGCTGCTTTATTGCTACCAGGATCGGGTGCCAGCAGCTGAAGGACAAGGGCGAGGTGGATATCCTGGGAATTGTGTGCCGTCTCCGCATAGACAGGTGGGTGCTCAGAGCAGGCAGCTCCTTGGAGGGTCATGCTGGGTGCCAAGCCTAGGAGAAAGGATGGGGGAGGTGCTGGGCATCATGAGGGGGCATGGGGATAATTTCTGATGGAAACCAGAAGGGTTGCTGAAAGATGCAGGTGTGTCAACAGGAAATGATCCCCCAGTGCTGGGCTAGTTTTTCTGTCAGGGCTATTGTAGCTCTGGAGATCTGAGGATGTGAGGGAAAGCAGCTCTGAGCCTGGCAGCCAGTCTGCTCCTTCCAGCTCAGCCACTAAATCAAGAAACACTCAATTTTGCCACTTTTCAAGAAGTACCAGCAAAAAATAGAGTGAAATCAGTTGCATTTTGAAAAGCCCAGCAATGCTGCTGAGCCCAAATACTCTTTGGGCAGCTCTGGTGCCTGTTTCAGAGGTACCTGGAAGTGGCAGGTGAAGTGGGAATATTTGTGTCCTGGGAGCAGAGAACTGGGGAGGGTGTTCTGGGCTTTGGCAAGGTGTCAGTGGGACCTGCCTTTCCCTTGCAGAGGTGGGATGATCCAGACGAGCGAGCAGTACCAGTTCCTCCATCACACACTAGCTCTCTACGCTTCCCAGCTGCCAGAGGCAGGAGGCCACTAGCACAGGGCTGCAGGCTGCCAGCTCCCCACTCCAACCTCTCCTGAACCAGCCTGGGGGACGCCTCCACCAAAACTCCTCCTGCTGCTGCTGGGCCACAGAGCAGCAGCATGAGCATCCCTCAGGATGAGCACAACCAAGCAAACCCATAGGGACTGTGGCCCTGGGGACAAGCCAGATTTGGTGGGTTCATGTGAAGGATTGATTCAGTGGGCGCTCCAGGTGGCCATTGCTGCTTGCTTGAGGCAGATTTCACCCATGGAAAGAAGCTTTGGCTTTTGAAATGTGCAACGTTTTGTCCTCAACCAGAAGAACAAGCTGTGTGGAGGAAATGAAGCTGGGTGAGCGCCGGGAGCACGGGTTGCCTTTTAGCTGCACAGAAATGTTTACCCTGTTAGATGCAGAGCTGGTAGAATTACCCTGCAAATAAACAGAGCCTCTCTCCTGACTGTGCATCATCTGTGGGCAGAGGCTGCACTGCGTGAAGGGCTGGGCTTGCTCCAAACATGTGCCATGATGCTCTTCTTGCATAAGGTACACCTTGATGATCTAGTACAAAAGGTGCACGATTGGTTGCCCTTCTTTTGCAGCTTGCTTTCCTCTCCACCTTTGGCTAACACCTTCTCGACAGCCTTAAAATAGGGGACATTCCTAAGTGCATCTACAGTTGTGCAAGCAATGTGTTCCCAGTTGCCTTTTGTTACATGACAGCGGGGGGTTTTGCATTCTTGGTTTTTTTCTGAAATTAGAACAAAATAATATTTGGGTTTTGTTGGGTTCTTTTTTCACTGATAAATTCAGGGGCGGGGCAGAGGGGGAGAAGGAAAGGGAGAGGCAATTTTGGGAAAAAGCATGGAGATAGAAATAGTGTGTAAAATATTTTAAAGCTATTCAAAACTGGCCTTCAACTGATAGGCATTTCACAGCCTCTTGGGCAAGAGGGAATTAATAAGGAGCTGGGGGCTCCCTAGCCTGTACCTGCCCATGCCCACAAGCCCTGGCACGGCCTGCTGGATGGCTGAGATCCAGGGAAAAAAGGGTCGGTCATCTTGCTGATAAAGTCTCATCTTGCCTTGGCTCCTGAGCATACCCAGATCAGGGCTGTGTGCACGGACAGCCCTCCAGTACTCTCTGGGTCCCCAAAATGCAGCCCAGTGGTTTTGCCATAGTGCCCATTGTTCAGGCTCTGTGGCTGTCCTGGGAGGAGAAATGATTGAATAAAACAAGAGGTTTCATTCTTAACTCTGCAGTTCTCCTGACTTGTCGTCAGTCCATCAGTCCAGGAGGAGGGGTCCTCAGGTCTGTGTCATCCCCCCCAGTACCCCACTCTCACAGCTCCTCTCCTGCCCCTCTCCATTTACTCTCTATAAAAGCAGTAAGTGGGCAAGCAAGAGAATCAGCCTTGTGCAGGGATGGGTAGTGAGCCAAAGTCAGCTTTTTCTCCCTGATCTCACTGGGTATAAGAGACAAACCCAGCGGTAGACCAGGCGTGTCCCACCGTGCAAAAATACCCAGTGTTACAGAAGTCATCATGTACTGCTGAGCCCTGGTAGTTCTTAGTTGTTCTCATGTGTTTGCAGACTCCAGATCGAGCACTTGCCAGGGTGCTTGCTATAGCACAATAAAGCCACATTATTGGCTTGGTCAGCACAATTGTGTTCTTGGGGAACACAGAGAATAAGCCATCCCTTAGCCACGTTAACATGGGCACAGCCCTGACAATTCAGTTTCTTTAAGGAACTTGGTTGAGCAACTACATCAAAACCTTCTGGGAATTTCAGATATGCTCTTGTCTGGAGAGGTCCTGGACAATGCACAGCTCTTGCACAAGACGCTCTGCCCAGTCCCGTACTCCTGGCATGGAAACTGCAGTGTGACACAGTGGGGCAGTGCTGCAGAGGTGCAGCCATGGGGACAAGATCCAGCTTGTGCATCCCTGCGAGTGCCACCGCGGCTCCTCTGCCGGGAGCAGAGCCTGGGACCCTCTGGTTCAATCCAACAGGAAACAGTCAGATGTCTCCAAACCTGCCAGGGCTGGCATGAGACCCTTCCCTTGCTGGGGATAAGGGAAATGGGGACAGGCAGGGGGGGGATCATTACATGAAAAGGATCTTTTTTGCTCATTTGCTTGTGTCTTCTGGCATGGGCATGGACTTGCCCAGCTGCCATCTCTGCTGTAAGGGGTGAGTTTTGTTTGAGCATTGGATGGAAAGTTTCTCTGGCAGGGACTGCAGTAACATACGTGCTATCAGGAGGCAATCTCTGCTAACAACTCCAGTGCCACAGTTGCTTAGGGTGGGAAGCCCCAAACTGGTGTAGGGACATTCCCTGGGCTGAAATCTGTTAAACATCTTCAGGCAGAAATTACACAAAAAAATCGGGGGAATGATGCATTTTTCACTGGTATGAGGCGGAGCTAAAATGGAGTAATTACAGAAAGCAACAATATTCCTGCTTCCTTAGGCCTCCCTTCAAGAGCACGTGACAGCTGTTCGTGCTGGTCTTTGGTAACCCAGTGGTTACCAGGGATCTTTAACAGGCGGCATCATCTCTGAAAGCAAAATGGTTTCTGTCTCTGAAAACAAAGGCAGCTTCTCAGAGACTTACAGCACATGATGGAAACTCTTCCCCACCGTTAATTGTCAAGGGCTCCAAGATACCCACTGTAAGGCAGATCCAACCACAGCGCAGTTTCTCTCTTTTCTGTGTTGTACGCATTTGGCTCAGGCAGCCAGGCAGCCCCAGCAGTGAATCCAGCACCCTTGTCTCCTGTGGGTGCATGAGCAACCTTCTCTGCACATGGGCTCTTCCCAGCAATGGCTGGAATAAAGGTCCTGCCTCTTCGCCCTGGTGTAAGGGAATTGCAAATCCCACCCCGCACACACACACACACCCACACACACCCACACACCCGTGTCAGCCCTTACTTTAGGACTGGCTCAGTTCCAGCCTGGATGTGACCGAGCCTTGTTGGCATTGCACAGCCAGCAGCAGACTGCCCTCAGTGCTCAGCACGAACGTGGAAGGACAAAGCAAAGCAAAAGCACAGCCAGCTCAAAGCACCGACAGGGCAGCAGCAGCTCAGCGGCCAGGTGGAAATGAGGAGGTTTTGAGGCTGCAGGGCCCAACCTGATCTCTAAAGGCTGGTGTTGCAGCAGGTTGTATAAACATGTACTAGAAACATCCCTTAAAAAAGCTGTGCTTTTGGATTGTGTCTTGTGCACGCATAAAATTGCTCATCAACAGTTGTGACACTGTGCTGGCTCCTGGCTCTGCAGAGGTCTTGTCTTGAGAAATCAAAGTGTAAAAATACAAAAGCGCATGTGGCCCATTACCGGGGGAAACTGAGGCCTGAGGGCAAAGCCCCAGGGCAAAGCCCAGCCTCCAAACCCACGAACCAGTCACTGCCCCACGGCTGAAAAGCAAAGAGCAGGTGAAAGAGGTCCCCTTGCACCTCCCGCAGCGCTGGACCTCTGGGTCACCCTTATTGCACCCGACAGTGTCTGCTGCATCTGGGGAGCTGGGGTCCCTGTGGGGACCTCACCCTCACCACCGCCAGTGTCATGCTGCCACATCATCCTTCAGGAGCTTCCAGCACTTCCGCATGGTGGCCTCCGTCAGCCCTGAGCAAAGGGCACCCATGGCAGGGCAGTGGCTCCCACCATGCCACCCAAGCTGCCTCGGCCCCTGGGCGGGCACTTTTCTTCCTGGTGCATCTCAGGCAGGTGATGAAGGGGGAGCGTGGTGTGGGCTGCAGTGGGGCTGGGGGGCAAAGGGCCAGTCCCACAGCCTTGTGGGACTCCCGGTTGCACAGGTGAGCTGGCCTCCAGGGGATGAGACATGTGAGGGTGCAGGAATGGGGGTCTGCGCAGCTGGCATGGTTGGAGCCAGGTGCTGGCTGCTGCAGAGGCTCTGTCCCAGGGTGCAGGATGTGTGCCAGCCAGTGCAGGCTGCTTGACATGTGCTGTCTGGTGCAGGCTGCCAGGTGCAGGGGTCACTGGGTGCGAAAGGGCACAGGGGGTTGTGGGGGGGGTGGGGCGTTGATGGCTGCAGCAGGTGCAGGGCTCTGCAAGGTGCCAGGGCTGCTGGGTGCAAGGGTGGCGCTGGGTGCAGGGGTACTGGAGGCGCAGAACGCAGTGGGTGCTGGGTGTCAGCATGCATGTATGCCAGGAGTGCAGGGTGTAGGGGTGCAGGATGCTGGGGTTGCTGGATGCAGGCGTGCCGGGGCGCAGACGTTCTGGGTGCGGGGGGTGCAGGGCGCTGGGTGCCCGGGGTGCGGGGTGGCGGGCCGTGCCGCGCCGTGCCGCGCCGTGCGGGAGTTACCGCGCCCGGTTGCGGCAGATCCTCCCATCCGACAGGGGGCGGCAGCGGCGGCGGGCGGCGCGCGGGCCCCACCCGGCGCGCGCGGGGCGTGGGGCGGCGCGCGGCGGTGCGGCAGGGGGGCGCGCGGCGCGCGGACAATACCGGGGCGGCGGCGGCGGCGGCTCGAACCCGCTCGGCTCGGCCCGGACCCGCTCGGCCCCGCTCGGCTCCGCCCCGCCGCGGCCCCGCTCGGCTCGGCCCCGGCCCCGGCTCGGCCGGCACCATGCTGGCGCTCTTCAACAAGCTGCTGGACTGGTTCCGGGCGCTCTTCTGGAAGGAGGAGATGGAGCTGACGCTGGTGGGGCTGCAGTACTCGGGCAAGACCACCTTCGTCAACGTGATCGCGGTGAGCGCCGCCTGCGCGCCCCCTGCGCAGCGCCCCGGTACGGCCCCGCGGCCCAGCCCTGCCGGGCGGGGAGGGGCGGGGGGGCTGGGCTGCGCGCCCCCCGGCTCGGCCCCTGCGCCTTGCAGGCCCCGCGGCACCCCGTCTCCCGGCACCCCGCCTCCCCGCGCCGCAGCCCCCGCGTTCGCCCCCGCCTCGCACCCCCCACGTCGCTCCGCCCTGGTGCGCCCCAGCCCGGAAACGCGTCTGGGGAGGGGGCGGGCGGGGGGCGCGGGCCGGGGCAGGCCTCGGCCTTTGCTCCCCGCGTCCCCGGTGCCGGGCGCGGCGGCCGCAGGCGGAGCAGGCCCCGGGACGGGGTCCCGGCCGCCGGGGAACGGAGCTCGGGACCGCGGCCGGGCCCCCTGGGCGGCGGCTGCTGCTGCCCGGGATTGCGGGGGCCCGGGCAGCCGGCGGGAACCCCGGCCCTCGCCCCCTCCGCGGCAGCGCTTTGTCATCGCCGGGCCCTGCCGCTGCCGGGGCCGCGCGGGAGCGCCCTGCCGGGCCCGCTGCCGCTGGACTCTCGCTCGGCGGCCGCTGTTGGAGGTTCCTGCCCCCCCCGCGGCCAGCGCCTGCCGTCCGGGGGTGCCGGGGTGCCGCCGCCACGGCAGCGCGGCCTCCGCACCCGAGAGGGGCGGCAGCACCCGCCGGGGCAGTCCTGCAGCCCTGGCCTCTCCCTGGCTGCGCCTCCTCAGCCGCAGGGGCCCTGGCTCTGGTGGCGGAGCGGCAGCTGGGGGCCCTGGGTCCGAGAGCCCAGGGTGTGGTTTCACCCGTGGGGGTGCCTGGCAGAGCCTCCCCCCTTGATTTTGGGTGGCTCTCGCCCTCTCCAGATGCCGTGCTGCGAGGCGGGAGCCGCTGGCAGGCGGGTCATGAGGGCACAGGCTGGGGTTGTCACTCCCGGGCAGTTCCATGGAAGGAGGCAGGTGCGGATTCTCCGGCTGTCCTGGCTCCCCTGTGGTCCCCCTCGTCCGTGCCTGCTGATTTGCTCGGTGCCCTGGCTCCAAGGCCAGGCGAGTTATTTCTCCTTGCTTGGGGTGCAGGAAGCTGCTGGGCTGCCAAAGGAGATTCTGCAGCTAATTTGGAGGCTTCATTGCACTGCAGCAGTGCCCCCCAGGAGGGTTGCCCTTGGTGCTGGGTGCTGCTGGGATGAGGATATTTTTCCTGAAGTGCCCAGATGCAGAGAGATGATGCCTTAAAATGCTTTTCGTCCTGGAGACAATGGTGCCCCTGCTCTCGAGCTGCTTTGCTGGCAGTCACCACACCGTGCTCGTGCTGATTCTCCCAGCAGACCCACGCCAGCCTCAGGGGACAGGGAGCTTTGTGGCTCTGGGTCAGTGACCATGAGCACCAATCCTTTTTTGGGGTGACTTCTTCCTCACCATTTTTATGTTTAAAGGTCCTTTTTTGCAGTCCCGTGCTGGGGTGGTATGTGGCCATGCCACATGTGGGCTAGTCCTGCTCTGGACCCGCCATACACTGCTAGCCTGTTAGTAGCAACGAAGGCCGCATTAAAAATGGAAAAGTTATTTAGCGCCTTTTTTAATAAGCAGAAAAGCATTAAAGGGGTGATGGAGCTTTATCCCAAACCTGCTGGGCTGTTTTACCTGTGCAGGGCTAGAAATCCTGCAACAGCTCTTTTGCCAGCCTGGCTCGCCTTTCCCCGTGTGCCTCTTGCTCTCCCAGGCATACCTGCAGCTGATGAGGCTCAGCATGGACTTTGGTGGGGTTCCTGCTTCTGCAAGTAAATGCTTCATACCTGGCGGTTTTGCTGTGTGCAAGACCCATGCACCAAGACTCTCTCCACTTAGTATTGCCAGTGTAGGGAAAAGTGACATCCAGGAATTACAGCAGCTCTTGAGGGAAGCTCTCCATGCATGGGCTGGGTTTGTGGTCGTCTGGTGCATCAGGAGGTCTGTGGTGGGGTGTTTAGCACCCTTGCAGAGTGGTCAGGCTCAGGGTGCTGAGCAAGGAGCTCAAGTCCCTGCTGCAGTTTTATCTCTGTCTGTGAAGTTACTTGGAAAGTTCAGATTTTGTGGCAGATACATGCAAAAAAGAGGCACTGACCTCTGAGAAAACATCCTGTAAATAAGAACTTGTTTGGGACAGCTAAGTAACAGCCTGACACACAGAAAATTCCAACTCAACAGGACCTTGCATGAGAACTGTTTGAGCCGTCTGGCTTTGAGGTGACATAATGAGAGTGTTAGAAGGGGAAGCAGCTGTGATTTCGGCTTTGGGGGGTGCAGAGAACCCGTTCTGAAGAGTATCAGATTTTGACGTTGTTGGAGAGATCTTCCAAGAAATCTCTGCAGATGCAGGTGATGCTCCCCAGCTCACGGGGCGATGCTGGAGCTGGAGCTGCTCTGGGGGGCTTGGTGCCATCCTTGTCTTCCAGGATTTTTAGCTGCATTTGGCTGAAAATGGAATCCAGTTGCCTGGAAGATTGGGTGGTTTCCTACAGTAGCCCAGAGCTATGTCTGTGCCGGGCGGAGGCTTTGCTGAAGGCAGCCACAATTGGAGGAGATTAATCTCCCTGGGTCACCTGGCTGGGGTTTTTATTTTTCAGGGCTCATTTTTTCTTTCCCTGGCTGTTGGGAGCCAAAGCTTGGAAGTCCTGCGTGCAAAGGAGGGTTGAAAGGCTGTAAAACACATCTAGTCTTGGTTTTAACCTGAAGCCAGTGGCTTCTACCTGCTTTTTCCCCAGTCTGAGGGTGATGAGAGTGAGACTAGAGGGTGTCAGGAGCTCATCAGCAGGTGCTGGGGATCAATCGGTGCAGGACATGTTCAGAGAAAGAGTATTTTGCTGCTGTTGATTGAAAGTCACAGATCATCCACCTGTGCTAGCCTTCCAAGGGAGCAGAGCCACAGCAACTGGGTGCAGGGATGTTGGATCTGCATGGTGGGGGGGGCCTGGGGCAGCATCCTGTGCTTGAGCACCGCTCGGAAAGTTAATTGAATCAATGCTGCGAGAGGAAACCACATCAGCCTTGTATGTGGCATCAGGTAGGATGATGGATGCTGTGGCAGCTGGCCAGCTCTCTGACAGTGCTGCTGGTGGGGGCACATCCCAACAGCGGCTCAGGGGACCACAGAGCTCAGCACTTGCTCCCACTGTCCCTGGAGAGCCACTTCCCCCTCTGCTGACCAGCTGACCCGTCTCGGTAGGATGCACTTAGGTGCCTGAGCCTGGGAGGGGAGGCGGCATCTCCAGGTCATGCAAGGTCTCCAGGGATTGCTGGGGAGGTGGAGAAGAGAGGAGCTGGTGTGAATGCTGCAGAAGCAGCAAGGAGATCTTGCTCTGATGCACTGTCACTTGTCTGTCTGGCACCTGCCTCTCCTAGTAACTCTGGACGTGCTCCTTGTGTGGGGTCTGGCAGGGCCAGGATGGGGTGGGAGATGGATGCGTGTCCTTGTGTGGGGCAGTTCTGCCTCCGCATGCAGAGTCTGGGCCCTTGACAGCTGCTTCCGTCGCACCTGAGCTTCATAATACAGAATGTGGTAGGTTTTTTGGGGGTGTTTCTCCATGTTTCTGGAAGAGGAGAAAGAGCGGCTGGGGCACAGTCTTGCCTTGCTGCTGCAGGCTCTGTCATCATGAGCTAAGAAAAAATGGACAGTGGGTTTTTTCCATGATCATGGAATCATAGAGGGGTTTGGGTTGGCAGGGACCTTTAAAGGTCATCTGGTCCAATCCCCCTACTGTGAGCAGGGACATCTACTAGATCAGGTTGCTCAGAGCCCTGTCCAGCCTGACCTTGAGTGTTTCCAGGGATGGGGCATCTACCGCCTCTATGGGCAACCGTGGCTGTGTTTTGCCAACCTCATATTCTCACCTTAATGGTGGGTCTTTATAAGGGCCTCTGTCTTCTGTGTGCACGTGTGTGTCTGGGGGTCTGAGCACCAGCAACTGGTCTCAAATCAGGGTTCAGAGGGCACTTGTCCCTGGTGCAGGGGACACCCATGCTTACAGCTCACCAGCTGGGAAGAGCAACTGTCCCACCCTGGGTCTGATGAGTGCTGGCATCATGTTGTGCCCAGGTGATGGGTTTTGGGACTGCTGTACCCCTGGCCAGGCTTGCCTAGGCTCAAGCATGTGCAGGTGCTGGGGTTGAGCCAGGTGTGGAAGCATCTGCCCAGCCATGCATGTCCCACGGCGTGGGTGCTGTCTGCCGGGCAGGAACACTGACGCATCCTGAAGAACCCAAGTGTAGTCCTTGAATCCCCCCTCAGCATAACCTGAGGTCCGGACATAGCAAACACCTGCTAATTAAGGAGTGGTTTCATATTTGTTTATTTATTTATTCGTTTATTTTTAATTAAAGAGCACAAAGTTAAAAGGCAGCCCCGGAAGAATATAAACATCAGTGAGATTGCAAATCTGAAAGGTAGCATGAGCCTTGAGATGCCTGGGTTGGAGATTTCTGGTCTTTCAGAGCAGAGCAACCTTGGAGATAGTTCCAGCTTCAGAGAACTAAGGACTGCCAGGCTGTGGTAAGCTTATTTCTCTGTCCTTATGGCAACTGCTGGTCTCTGCTCTGGCAGTTGTCCTGGACCTCCTGGTCCCTCCAGCAGCCACCTTCTCCTATGGTCTCACCCCTGGGGATGCCTTGTCCCAGAGGATCTGGAGTCCTCCGAAGGTGTTGCCTGCTGCCCCCGTGTTGCAGGCTTGGCTTGGGATGTGCAGTGTAGAGCAGTTCTGCTTCAGTCTTGTCCCACGTCGATCCCTGAGCTCACAGGACTGGGCCTTCTCGGTGCCTTGCTTGGATCCAGAGACTTTTGTTTTTCTCCAAAGTTTCTATAACAGACTGCTCTGCTATGAAGTAGTGCTGATGCTGGTGGGGGCTGTGCATGTCCAGCACCCCAAAGCCTGGGCCAGCAGCAAGTGGTCACTCTAGAGCCACCAGTGCTTTATGGGGCCACCACCACTGTCCCTCTGTCCAGATGCTGCCTCATTACGGACGCATCCTGAACAAGAGCAACTGCTAATGAATTTGTAGGCACTTGTGGGGTCTGTCTGGATGGAGGTGGGAGCAAACATTGCTGTAGCTCTTGCACAGAACAGATGCCGTCTCCACCTTGGAGTTGAGAGCTGTGCCGAATGTCCTTGGGGAGCTGCTGGGAGCACCTCATATGTGTCAGTGGGTCTTCACCTCAAACACGGCATTGGGTCAGTGCAGCCATCCAGGGTGTTTTGGGCTGTGATGGCAGTGCTGAAAAAGCAAAAGCAGCCCAAGGATTTTCCCTTTCATCTGAGAAACCTTGTTTTTATGAAAGAGGTTGAGCTTGCAGTGTTGGTTACACCGGCATCACCAGGGCTCCAGGGTCAGCTGGCATATGGCCTGTCTGCCATCCTCAGGCTTGTCCCCAGATGACATTTTTACTTCTGAGGTACAGAGTCTGTGGGCTCAGGGAGGGCAGTACAGCCTGTTTCAGTTCTGGTAGCATCATGGGGAACATAGCCAGGAGGGGGCCCGTGGGTTTTCCACCATACTGAAAGCCTGCAGTGTTGAGTTTCCAAGCTGAGGGGTGCTGCAGAGCCAGACTGTGTGTGTTAATTGCAGGTGGTGGTGGTGGTACCATCTGCTTTGGGGTGGAGGGGGACTGGGGTACCCATCCCTGTCCTGCAGCACTCTGCTTGTCCAGCTCCAGCTGCTGGCCTGCCTGCAGCAATGGGCTCTGGCCGACACAGGTCTCTTCAGCGTGATCACCTCTGCACGAAGGTTTTGAAACCAAAGCATGGTGAGGGTTTGGGGCAAAAGTTGGGATTGTCTCATTCGTGGACCCGCGGGGCTCTTCCTCCTTGCTGCCAGCCCTGGAGTAGCTCCATCCTGCCTGGCTCCAGGTGGCAGCCCCCTTCCCAGGTCTCTGGGTTCCCTGGGAGGGCTGTGTTGCTCTTGGGGACAGCCCTGTACCCTCCCGTGTCTTCTGCAAGGGGACACGGGACGCCGTGCTATAGGTGCCCTGTGATGCTCAGGGCCCCAAAGAGCTGTAAGACCTGCCATAAAAGGGAAATGTTGTAAAGGCTTGGCTTAAATTTCGCTTTTTCCCATCCGAATGGGGTACTCGGGGTCAAGCATCTGACTGAATGGCTTGGCTTGGTGATGGAGACATGCTGGGGTGCTGGGCCGAGCCCATGCAGCAGTGCTGGTCTTTTTTAACTGTTTCAGAGAAGAGCTCGTGGAAGAGCAGTGGCTTTGCAAGTGAAGCTTGTGGCTGCCAGGCGCTCCCACCCTGTGCTGTGCACAAAGCCAGTTGGGAGGTTACAGGTGACAAATTAAACCCCCTGTGTTTCTTTCCAGGTTGGAGCTCGGACAGGGTTCAGCAGAGACTTGGCTGTGCCACACAGCAGGAGACGCCTACAGGAGTGTAGGGCTGGATGGTGTTGAAGGTGCTCCAGGTGCTGGTGGGTGCCATCCAGCCTGGGGCGTGTTGGGACATCTGTCTCTGCCCCATGGAGGACCATGCTCTGGTGGAGACATGACTTAAGATGACCAGGGGCTGGGCTTTCGCCGCTGCCATCTCTGGTCCCCATGGAATGGCTTGTTTGTTAGCAGCTGGGATATGGGGCTGCAAAACAGCCAGTAGTGGGTTATCAAGAGCAGATTGTGTCAAATCAGTGTCATCCTGTGCTTGGACAGGGTGGCAGCTGCCTGGCCACAGCAGGGAGCAGGACCTGGCCTCCTTGGCTCGGCACGTTGCTCACCAGAGCTGGTGAATGTGGCGTGGGGGTAAGGTTGTTGGCCCGTGCCAGCTAGCCAAGGTCCCAGGCGCTGGCTGAGCAGGGGACGATGGCTGAAGTGGCGGGTGATGTGGTGTCCACATGCATATGGCCGAGCATGTGGCTCAGAGTGAGCTGGGGGCACTGTTTGACCCCGGAAAAGCTGGATCCTGGCCACCTCTTCCAGTAACCTAACTGGAAAGTGGGGGGGCTGGGCAGGAAGGTCATTTGTCTTCTAGCCAGGACACCGAAGCAGGGTAGTTTGGGCAGGGTGCTGAGGGGACCTAGGTAAAACCAAGAGCCTGCAAAGACCTGATCCACCCATTGTAGCCACAAAATCCATCTTGCCTACAAGGATTTTTACACCTGGTAGAATCCCATTCCTAAGCAATCAGTGTGGCTGGGCGTGATCACTGGGGTCAGCATGGATGCTGTGTCCATTGCATAACCAAAACTTGGGGGAAGGATGTGTCCAGCGAAGTTTTTGCATGCCTTCAGCTGGGCTGGTGGAGCAGTGGAGCTGCAGATGGCTGGGCCCTTGCAGGTAGCTGAAGATGTGCTGGAGGCGTTAGTGTCTGGGACAGCTGGAGAGGGAAGAGGGGACATTGTGTTGCTTTCAGAGAGCAGCCGATGGAGAAGGAGCTCAGCATGTTACAGCGCTTTGAAGACAATGATGCAGCTGGCAGGACAGCAGGGACCACGCACAGGCCATCCTGGACCACATTGCGTTGTGTTCCCAGCCTGGCCTTTTCTGGACAGCAGGAGTGGTTTTGTGTTGGCCCCTTGGCTGCAGGCAGCCTGGGGGCAGGCGCTGTGGCGGGGGCAGGATTTGGGGCAGGGAGCAAGGCTGTGCTCCACTTATGAAGACATGCCTGCTCCCATCTCTTGAGGGAAAGCAGAAATGACTCCTGGCTCCTGCAGCCCATCCCTTCCTGGAAGAAGAGCTACCATCACATGTGAACCATGTCTTAGGTGACTTTCACATAGTCGGCAGTTCCTGTGGTATGGTCCGGGATCCCCAATGGAGGTGCCTGCAGCTTCCAAGAGCACTTCAGCAATTGCCCTCCACATCTGATAAAAGCCTGATAATTCCTTAAAGCCTCGTCCATAAAGCCAAGTCGAGTGTTCAGCCTCAGTCCACAGGAGACATCCCCCGTGTCAGCTGGTGGTAGAGGGATTCCTGCCTGCTTCCCCTCCTCTGCCCCTGCACCCTTCCTGCCAGTGCCCGGTGTGGTTTCTGGGTGCACCATGGCTCAGAGACCCCTTGGCTGACAGGCTTTGCTGATAAATGCAAAAGGGAAATGAAAAAGGGAAGTGGTGCGTGTTGCAGAACTGTTGGAAGAGGTCAGGAAAACCCTGGGGACTTGCTGACATGGTGGGTCTGGAGGAGCTGTTGGTTCAACCAGATACAAAATTCTGCTTATCAGAAAATGCCATAAATTGCCTTCCATTTTTGAGGTTTGTGTTAACTGAAGGAAAACCCAGAAAATCCTAGAGAAACTGCGATTTAAAGCCAGTAGAGAGCTGCTGGGGATGAGTTCAGTTGTGGTTCATGGTTTCTGCAGGTTTTTGGCACTGATGGCCAAAAGCTCCAGTGCTGTTATCCTGGTTACCCAGCCCTCTTCCCTGTCAGCTTCCCTGGCATCCTGCACCAGGGCCTTCCACAAGGATGCCTTTAAAACGCGAAGAGGATAAACCTGTTCTGAGTCCCAGTGAGGCTGCCTCCCAGGTGGGAGGGTGCTAGAGGCAGAGAGTGAAGGGCTGTGGCAGCTCCTGCTGTTGTGTTGCTGCTGGGGCTGCATGGAGCATTCCCCTCTCTTGCTCGGCCTGGGACTGTCTTGCAGCATTGGGATTTGAACAGCAAACTGGAAGGTGGAGTGGGCTTTAACGGACCAGTGCCGTGTTGTCCTTCTGCTGCAGTGCCGGACTTGCGGGCTGGTGAACCGGCATCTTGCTGCGGCAGCAGAGGGACAGCTCCTGCTCACCGCTCCGGCAGGACTAACCTAGTTTCACAGCGGCCCTGGGATGCTGCGTATCCGTGGCGATTTCACGCTTCTGCCTGATGCGGCTCAGCGCTGCACTGCTGGAGAAAACGTGTCAGCAGCTCCTGGGGCCGGGGCGAGGGGACCCTTTGTGTCCCCCCCACATCACCCGACATGAGCACCCAGCTCTTGCGCACAGGCAGGGTGCAGGGACTGGAGGAGCCATGCAGGCAGGCTGCAGGCAGGCAGCAAACTTGCAAAGAAGAAGTCAGTCTGGTTCAGGCTAGGCCATACATGATCCCAAGCAGGAAACGTGCCAGAGCGCCCAGGACTCGTGGCTGGAAAGGAGCCGATGCAGGAGGTGACTCCCTTGGGCGAGGGGCCGGGCCAGCTGCCTGCACCCTGTGGGGGTCCTTGCAGGGCCGCCAGCAGGTTTTGTGGGAGAGGCTTGGGCCTGGCACAGCTGACCTGAGGTCACTGCAGCAGCTGAAGGTCTTGGCCTCCTCCTGCAAAGGGCTTGGGGATCCGCCTGGAAGGGGCTGGGTTGGGTGAGCCTCTGCCACCCCACCAAGACAGCAGGGTGTCTGGGGCTGGGGGCGGCAGCTCACTGCAGAGCTGGGGGCTTCACCAGGGCACCCTGCACCCCATGTAGCAGCAGCAGTTCTGTCCTGCAGGCGTGTTGTCTCCTTGGCTCTAATTTTGCTCCTGGTGTGAACCAGGAGGGGGTTTGTGCCATGCCTGCTGCAGGGCTGGCAGAGCGTTTGGGGTTATTTCTAGGCATGCTGTCAGCCTCGCTGCACTGCTCAGGGCAGGCTGGTGGGGTTCCCATGCCTCCTAACGCAGTTTTACCTTGTTCCTTGCAGTCAGGACAGTTCAACGAAGACATGATCCCAACAGTGGGCTTTAACATGAGGAAGATCACCAAGGGGAATGTTACCATAAAGGTAAGGTGCAGATGTTATTGCCGGTGGGGCCTCTTGCAATGAAAGGTGGGAGGGAGATTGGTGGGCCTTCTGCTGGAGGTTGAAGGATGCCAGCAACCCTGGCTGCAGTTGGCAAGATCTGCCCTGTTAGGCTCCTGCGGGTGCCTGTCAGAGGAGATGATGGGAAGGGATGTAGGAGATCTGGACCCCTGCAGTAAGAGCTAGTCTGGGCTGCGAAGCTGGACGTTTTCTTAGACCTCTGGCTTGCTGGTGGGGACTCATGGATATGGTCACCTTGCTGAGGGTGGGAGCAGTCACGGCTTGCAGTGGTGGTGTCTGCCTCAAGAGCAAAGGGAGAGGAGGTTTCTGCCCCTTCTGGATCTTTCAAGGGCCCTGAGTTGGATTGGGAAGTAAGTGTGATGTGCTTGAAAAGCTGATTGGGGATCTCTGCCTGCTGCAGAAACATTACCAAGAGCATGCTGAGTGGTTTGAAATGACAGATGCATCAGTGAAAGGCCAGGAGGTGCGGTGGGCATTGGGAGGAGTGCCCCAGCTTGGGCCAAGGGGTCCCTCTATGCCATCAGAGGCACATCACAGGAGGTGTTCAACACTTCCCAGCCGCCCTTCCTGAGATGTTGCCTTTCTTTGAGTCAGGAGCCTCCTCGTTAGGTTTGAGCCGGAGAGGAGGGGATGGCAGTGGGTTTGGTGCATGCCTGGTGCTCTGGCTGGGTGCTATGGGGAAGGGTCGTGGGCAGAACGGTAGGGTAACCACGACCATCTCCCTCTCACAGCTCTGGGACATAGGTGGCCAGCCACGGTTTCGCAGCATGTGGGAGCGGTACTGCCGTGGAGTGAGTGCCATCGTGTGAGTATGCCTGGGAGCTGGGAGTCTCATCACCCATGCAATGGTGCTGAGCCCCACTAGCAGGTGGGGGCACAGTCCCATCACCCCACCCAAGAGTGCTGGGCAGGGCTGAGCAAGGGAAACCGCAGTGCCTTCGCTGCCGGAGCTGTGTCAGGACTTGAGATGCTGCCCCCTGGGACTGGTTGCCCCCACGGGCTTTGAGCACAGGGCAGCCAGGTCCCCCCAGCCATGTCAGACCCTTCCCTTTCCAGCATCACTCAGCCTGGCTGTTCCTTGGATCTTCCCCTTCCTCGCTCCCCTGCTTCCCCTGTGCTGCCTGTTCATCGCAGGGGCCTCAGCCCTCCGGCCGGCCGTGCGGCTCAGCCCTTTCCAAGAGGCTGGTTTTATGGGTGGCTGCCAGCAGCATGTTTCCAGGTTGTGATGGTGATGTGCTGCCAGATGAATCTTGAGCTGAGAGAAGGAGTCTCTGTGCAACGCCCACTGCTGACTATCAGCAAGTTTATGAGTGTCCTCACACATCCCCTGCTTGCAAACATTGCGGTAAGCGCAGTCCCAGGGAGCCCAGGCTGGGGATGAGCCTGGCAGGATGCTCATGGGAAGCAGGCTGCCCACTCCTAGGGACAAGTATTTACCCTGGGAGACCGCATCAGGGTAGCTTAAACACAGTCAGAAAATCAGATTTATGTGATCTTCACCAATTGACCGTGCCCCAGGATTTTGGGGGGCTGGGTTTCTGTACTGCCCTTCCCAACGGTAAGGTCTGGCAGATGAGGAGGAGTGAGGGACCCCGTGTCTTGCCTGTTGGGACAGCAGTGTCTGGTCCTGCCTTTGCTGACTGTCACCATGCCGGGACATGTCCTTGACATTCTTTATTACGTGAGCTTTGCTGTAAATGACAAAATCTCAGTTTTATCACTCCTTTTACTGCCTCCTTCCATAGTTTCGTAATTTTTCCAAAGTGGCCTGTCTGGTTGAGAGGAAATGAGGAGACCCGTGACCATCTGGGTCACACTCCAGTCTACCTTCCTTGCCTCGACTGTGTCGCATCCCTTTTCTCTTGCCTTCAGCCCTGCTTCCCCATCTGGTGTGATGAAGGCTTGTGGCAGTGCCTGGTGGTGTTTTTCCCTCTCCCTCTCAGTACAGCCATCCACATTTTCCTGTGAAAAGCCTAAAGGCTCTTTTCCTATTTTTAATAAACTCCACAAGGCCTGATGAAGCTTGATGGTGTTTCCTACTTCTCTCCCAGCTTCTTGATCTTTAAAATAAGGGCTGCTTTGATCAGTTCCTCTCCCCGGTTTGGGCTTCACTTATGCCCTTTGCAGGATGAGTGTCTGCCCCGAAGTGTTAAACCCTTCCCTAAATCTCCCCCGTCTGCTCAGGCTGATTGTTGGCTCTGCGTGCCCTTTGCTCCATGCCCAAGACTGCTTCCATCAAGAGGACGAGCAGGGCCTTCCCCCTGTTCTCCACTTGTTGCTCTCCGTTCTGGGTGTCTCAGTAGGAGCTAGCATGTGCACATGAGCCTCACTTGGGTGCGTGGGGACACGTGTCTTGCAGCTTCCTCTGCCAGGGCAGTGCCTGGGCTTCCTTCCGCCCCCATGCCCCTGTGGGGATGGGGGCAGGGAGGTCACCCACTCCCCTGGGAGACATGAAGGGCTCTCAGCCCGAGAGCCTTCATTGGGAAGAGAGGTCCTGGGGGAAGGATCCCGTTATCCATCACCTCCATGCGCTGGCTGAGGAGGCAGCGGGGCTGGTGCGGCTGCCACGTGAGCAAGGTTTGGTGGTGGCACAGACCTCTCGGCACAGCAATGGGGCATGGGGACCTTGGCAATTGCACTCAGGGGTGTCTCTTCCCTTGCAGGTACATGGTGGATGCTGCCGACCAGGAGAAGATAGAGGCCTCCAAGAATGAACTACACAACTTGCTTGACAAGCCGCAGCTCCAGGGCATCCCGGTGAGCTGTTGCCTGGATAGGTCCCCCCCAGCCACTCACAGTCCCCTGGCTCGTGGCTGACAGGGTTTGCAGCGAGGGTCTTGCGTCTTGCAGAGCAGATTCGGGGAGGGGATCCCCTTCCCTGCTGCACTCCTGTGGGAGCTGGGGCAATGGTGCTTTCTAGCCCAGGGCTTAGCCAGCCAACAGGGAACAGAGCTTTAGAATAGACCTGAAAAAAACCCTGATGTGTGATCTACCCTCTCACATGAATTTGCACCTTATTTATGGTGGGGACATAAGGTCTTGTCTCCTAGGAGAGCACCTGCTGGGCTGTGACATTTGCAGGACTTGGGACATGGTGGCAGCGCAGGGTACTCTGCACGTGCAGGGGTGGGATGCTTACGGAGCATCCTAAATCAGCATCCTTTGAAAGGAGCTAATTGAGGATCTTGCCACAGATATCAAACGTTCACGGCCAACTAAATTAAGCTCCCAACACAATGTGCATCCCAACACATTTGCAGCCCTTCTGAGTTCTCTTTTTTTAAGAATGACTCCACAAATTTAATTTGGGAGATGCTGTGTTACCGTGCTGCTGCAGAGGCCCCAGCTTACCCCAAGAGGGCTGCCGCAGCCTCCGTGCTGCCCTTGTCAGGTGACAGTCGCATGGTGTGCTCCAGAGGGATGAATGAGACCTGGCGGGTGATTATTTCCCTTGCATAGTCTGAGGATGCCTTTGTGGATGTGAAAAGCCTTGAAATAAGGAGAGATCGGTGGATGGTGCAAACAGCCGTTGCTTTTTTGGGCGGGCTGGCTGGCTGCCTGTGAAGAGCAGATTCTGCATGGCATCCACATCTCACTTCTTCCTGGTAACGTTGGATTTAGCTATTTCACTTGACTTTTTGCTCAAAGTCAGTATGAGTCTCCTGAGGATGGCATGACAGATGCTGGTGCCCTTCAGGGAAGACGTGCTGTGGGGCCAGCTTTACACTGGGACTACAGGGTGCACAGGAGGTGCTGTGTGTGGGCTAATTAAGGCTGTTAATTGAAGTGCTCCTTCTGGTTGCCTTCGGAAGGGGTTTTCTCTGTCCAGGCACGTCCTGGTGAAGTGGCCAGCCAGGGCTGTCTTGCATCTCAAGCAGGGCCCGTTTCTGAGTGGCAGAAGCAGGTTCCTGCCTGGTCTGGTGGCCTGAGCTTCAGACGTCTCCTCTCCCGCCCTGCAGGTCCTAGTCCTGGGGAACAAGCGAGACCTGCCCGGTGCCTTGGATGAGAAGGAGCTCATTGAGAAGATGTAAGTGTGCCAGTGGCACTGGTGCCTACGGTGGGACTGTGACACAGTGTGACCTTCCTCTGTTCCTGCCATGTCCCCTGGTCACCCTGCCATGCTCTGCCAGTGCTCTTTCCCCAGCCAGACTGGCATTGCAGTGCCTGGGGTGGGCTGGCAGAGATGAGTGGCTGGGGATGTCGTGAGGCCCCAAGGCAGTGGCTGGTGGAAGTGACATCTCTGCTGGTGGGGACGGGGAGGAGCTGGGAACTGGTGCCAGGGCTGGGTCCCATCTGCCACACGGTGGCGTTGGGGCCCGGGCAGGCACAGTGCTGGGCGGGGGAGCTGGGCTCCAGCCACCCTCTGGCAGCTCTGCCCCGCTGCCTGCTGCAGGCACTGCTCCCCCAGCAGCGGGCAGCCCTCGGTGCTTGGAGGTCAGATCCCGCTCTGGTGTGTGGCACCATCCATGTACCCCTCCCTTATTTTGCCACGTTTTGCTGTGCCAGCACGTGGCCTCGTCTGCCTCCAGAGATGCTGCCTCCAGCTCACCTCCGCGTTGCCGGTGGCCGTCCCCTCCCCAGCAGATGGGGGGGAGGGTGCTACACTGACTCATGGCATCTCTGCTCCCGGCCAGCCACCCCTCAGAGGTCTCCCCTGGCCCATGGCCATCTGTGCAGCTCCTATGCTGCCAGCTTTGTGCTGCTCCCACGGCCTCCCTACCTCACCTTGCCACAGGGCTGTGCAACCAGGGTAGGGTTTAGGGAGGGAAGCCGTGTGATTCTGTGGCCAGGCTCTCCGTGGGGTTGGGTCCCTCCTGCCCTGTCACATAGTACCCACAGACCAGACCTGGCCGTCAGTCATGGGCATGGTGCGCTGGTGTCATCGCTCAACCCATGTGCAGGTCCCTGGGAGCCTGGGGAGACGTTGCCCCTGCAAAGCATTCCTTATCTCAGAGCTGAGGCTCAAAGGGAACCTTCAAAGGCTGCCCAGAGGCATCCTCCATCGCTGCTGCTGTGCAGCCCTGGCGGCCTGCAGCCAGAGCTTGCTCCTCTCCTGCAGGAACCTCTCCGCCATCCAGGACCGAGAGATTTGTTGCTACTCCATCTCCTGCAAAGAAAAGGACAACATTGGTGAGTACTGGCAGCTCTGGTGTGTGGCTGGGGGGGCAGCCCGTGCCCATAGGAGCAGCATGCCCAGGCTGTTTGCCCAGGTACAGGAGGGGGTGACAGCCAGAGGGAGAGGCTGCAAGTGTCCCCTTGCCTTCACAGACATCACCCTACAGTGGCTTATCCAGCACTCGAAATCTAGGAGAAGCTGAGATCCCACGGACTGCGGCTCAGATCGGGAAGATGCCATTGTACAAGCCCATGCCCCTTCTCTCTCCTGTTCTGTCCCTCCAGCTCTCTCTCTAGATGGGTATTTTTAGGGGACCCCAGACTCCGCTCGCATTGAGGTGGAGCTCTTGTTTTTATTGTAAAGAAAATGTCTGACTGCCCTCCTCTCCTCCTCTGTCTGTCTCTTCCTCCCATTTTGGCACTGTTCTGTTGTTGTCTGTGTATACAGTATATATATATGTATATATATTTTAATTTTTTAATTTAAGCGATAGCGCTGTTACTAAACTGGGCCCTGTGAGCAGTAGGCAGGCTGTGGGCTCCCCAAGGCCGACCAAGGGTCAGCACTGGGAGGAAGATGAGGGTGGTAGCAGAAGGCAGCCCCTTGGGGATGGGGCTGTGCCAGGCTGCAGGCAGGTCCCCCAGGGCTCCCTTGTCCCATCCCGTGTCCTGTCTGAACTCCCAGGCAGAGAACATCCTGGGGATGTCTGGAGCACACCCGCCTTGCCCTTCCTTGGGCTTCAGCCCCACGAGCAGGGTTTGGGGGGCAGGTGATGCTGCCCCCCAGACTCCTCGGCCCTCCAGGGGGACAGGGACTAATCGCAACCCGCTGCAGTCAGCCTCCCCACCATTGCCTCTGGCTGCCGTGTCACTGCGCCCCAGCCCCTACTCGCCACCCGGCTTCCCTTGTTCCCATGTTCCCGCCCCAGCCCCTGTGCTTGGGCCAAATTCTGCTCTGCTGCCCAGTCCCGTGCTGGGGTGGTGATCCGCAGGGCTGGTGCTAGTGCAGGGAGGGCCCGGTGATGTGGCAGCACCCATGGGGGAAGCAGGGGGCTGGCTTCTGCCTCCTCCCTGGCCCAGCTGCCCCCAGAGGTAGCTCAACCCCACGCAGCTTCTCGGGGCAGCCACGCTGGTTCCCCACGTGCCAAAAAGCATCGCCTGTGCCCGGCTGGGAGCTGCTGGCTTTGTCCTGGCCGAGGACATCGTGTGGGTATGCCGGGGGGGGGGACACACACGCATGGAGCCACCTGGAGCTGCGCACGAGGCTGAGAGCCCCTGTGTGCACACGGCTGCCCACCAGAGCCAGGGGTGCTCTGCCTGCCCCGCTCCCCGCACTGGCTGCTGCCTCCACTGCCCTGGCTGCGGGGGGATGCAGAGGCAGGGGGGCAGGGGGCAGTGGGGCTGGGGGGGGGCACGGTTGGGTCCTTATCCACAGGTGGGGAAAAGGCGAGAGGAAATGTTGCGGTGGTCAGGAAGGCTGTTCCCATCTGTGCTGTGTGATGAGTTGTTGGGTCTCTGCAGGCACAGCCTGAGTGTGTCACCAGGTTGTCTGGGGGCAGGCTGGGGACTTGGCTGCACCGGGGGGAGACGCTGGCAGCGGGAGGGTGGGTGTGTGGTAGGGTCAGGTCAGCAGCACAGCGGGCAGGTGGCTGATCTGTCCCCAGGTTGGGGCAGGGGGAGAGGGTTGCGGTGGCCCAGGGACAGGGGGCTGCGGGGCCCCTTTCCCGGCCCTTTACTCGGCTCTGGGGCGGTGAGGTCAGGGGTTTCTCTTCTGTTCTCGTTTTTGCAGAATTGCACAAAGAGAGGTTTCCTTTTTTTTTTTTTTTTTTTTTTTTTTTTTAATTCAATGAATTGTAAAGTGTTGTCAGCCCTCAGCCCCCCCCTCCCCTCCTTTTCTTTTTTTTTTTTTTTAAGAGATATTTTGGCTCAGTTTTGACCTCTGTTGAGAAATGATTCTTGTAACTGTACAATTTTTTTGCCTCCTAATAAATTAACAATTTTGCGTTGGGGGGTGTTGCAGTCATGTTACTGCCGTGCTGTCGCTGCTGTCTGTCCCTCCTCAGTGCTGTGGGTGAGGGTCTCTGTCCCCCAGGTGGCACTGGACACCTGTGTGGTCATGCTCACCCAAGGGGTGCTGGAGCCAACTCTGATGGTTCCAGATTCCTCGTTTTCTTGGCCTTGATGCGAAGACAAGCTCGGAGAGCTCTGGCTAGGGCCATTGCTGCTGCTGGACCTTCCTCTGCCCCCACATCATGTCCCAGGGCTGCAGCAGGGCCCTGCTTCGATGCTGGGTTTGGAGTGGGGTTGCAGCACGGTTTGCCCCCTTGCCTGCGCCGGCACCCACATGGAGGCTGTGGCCACTGCAGGCAGGGGCACCCCTGCCCCGTGTCCTCTGGGGGCCGGCCAGACTGACCCCCACCAGGGTTTACCTGGGTGCCAGGGCTGGAGCTCAGCCCAGCCCACGGGGGTGCTCTGCTTGCCATGGGACTATGTGTTGCCTGCAGCCCTTGGTGATGGTGCTGCCTGCGCCCTCCCTACCCCCCTCCCGGCTCGCCCCCCCCACGCATCCAGCCCCACGGGGCCACAGCAACAAGCTCGGCTTTGTTCGCCCTTGGCCCGGGCACAGGACGGAGCAGCACAGATCAAGCGCATGAGCTGCCCCGGCTCCCTTCCTCCCACCGCCCCTGAGCCCTCACAGAGACCCCACTCGCCCTGTGGGGATGCAAGGGGGTGAGGACATGGTGGGCAGCCTGGGCTCTGCTCCCCGCCTTCCATCCCTGTGCCAGGATGAGACCCCCCTCTTCTCCTCGGCCACTCCCAAACTGAGGCCCAGCGCGGGCTAGGGGGGAGGAAAGGAAAAACCCAGTTTTGTGCTCAAGGAAGAAAACTGGGGCTTTTGTTTCCCTGGAAACAGGGCTGTGAAAGCAAAGCCCGGTGGGTGTCGATGCTGCACAAAGCCTGCAGTGAGCCCCTCGCATTCACCCGGCCGTAGCAACCGTCTCCCTTGCCCTGGCATTTCGTGGGCTGGGGCGGGTGCCAGCGGCAGGACAAGGAGCTTTAACAGCTCTGGTGGACTGGGCTGGTGTAGCCAGCCTGCCCTCCGCTGGATCCCACCGCCCAGCTGCTCCCCTAGGCTCCCCCTGGGTGCAGGAGCCTTGGGCAGGAGGTGGAGGAGGGGCTTGGAAACTTTGACGCCCTGGGACAATTTTGTCCCTGCAATGGGCAGGTGGATGAAGGGTGGGAGCTCTGCAAGGGGGTGCTTGGATGAGATGCACTCACCCCGTCGGCCTCCAAAGGGATGCTGAGGGGAGTGGGTCCCGCATGGCCTGTGCAGCAGCAGCACCTCAGTCCCGCGTGGTGTAGGTGAGGAACCGGCTGCTTTGCAGACTGCAGAGCATCTCAGCCCAGTGCTGGGCTGGCTGGACTTTGCTGGGACCAGTTTCCAAACCCAGTGCTTTGGAGGGGACCCTCCCAGGGGGGCTGGCTTGCCTCTGGCTCACTCAGCATCACCCCAGAGGGAGGGGGGAAGAGAGGCTGGGGGCCTTTCCCCATCTCCCTTAGGTGCTGCCTGACCTGGCACAGCTTCTTTCATGTCCTCATCACCCCCAGCTGCCCATGCCCACCCCAGAGTCCCCAGGTTTTAGGGAAGAGCTTTGCAGGCCCGAAGTGCTGTCTCCCCAGGGCACTGCTTGGTGGTGCTGGATGGGTACATGTGAGATGTGCTCTAGATTACTGGTTTATTGAGCTCTTACAGGGCATTGCTTGATCCAGTGGGATATAGTCACTGGGACCTTCTCCTACTGTGGAGGGGGCTGGCAGAAGGGAATGGGACAGGACGAGGGCAGTTCGTGTTTGCTGTGTCCTCTGCAAGCCGCCATGGAAACCCTCCGTAGTTTCAGATGGGACCTTTCTGGCACAACTCCAACTCCAGAGCAGCAACCCCTCCGAGCCTGGCCAGGCAGCCAGGATGGGAAGGTGCTGATGTCCTTGCTGGCCTTTGGGCAGAGGCAAGAAAGCTGCCAATGTAGCCACAGGGACGGGGGTATCAAGCCCCACTTGCCCAACATGGGGTCTGAAGCCCATGGCGCAGCTGTCTCTTCTGCTTGCTCCACGTCCAGACACGGGCACTAATGGCAAAACAATGTTTGGTCTTGGGAGGAGGCGGTGGAATGATCTCTACAGCTCCCTGGTGGCACTTAGCAAGGTGTGCCGAGGGCCAGGAGGGGTGGAGGGGACTCCCGGGGCTTGTCAAAGAAGATGGAGGAGGACATCTCAGTTTTGAGCTTGCTGTCGGCGCTGCCCTCACTGGAGGTGGTGTCGGGGCTGCAGCCCTCACAGCAGCAGCAGCAGCAGTCCATGAAGGCCTGGCCCAGGGGTCTGCAGAGGCACAGGAGCAGGACGGGCGTCACCGAGCACTTGAAGAACAGAAAGAACTGGTTGATGAGGCTGAGCAGGTCCAGGGTCTGCTTGGACATGTCAGGGGACATGTAGGCCACCACAATGTTGCAGACATTCTCAGGGGTGGTGCAGAGCCCGTAGATGATGGTCAGCCCAATGATGGTACAGTTCAAGTGACTCTCGCACTGGCTGTGCTTGGTACCTCGGCACTCAGTCTTCTTCTCAGTGCCGCTGATCCTCCGGGTCACTAGCTGGCAGCTCACGGTGAAGAGGATGGGCAAGCAGAAGTAGCAACCAAAGTACCACCACATCCGAGCATTTTGGTAGGTGAGCACCAGTGAGTAGACAGACTCGGGCAGGTTGGACGAGGGCTTCATGGTGCAATACTCCGTCATCATGCCGGACACGGGTGACGTATCCTGGGTCAGCTGCCAGAGAAGGATCTCTGGCACTGATAGCGTCATGGAGCCCACCCATATGACAGCCAGCTTGGCGATGATGGACTGGCACTGCTCGATGGGCCGGGCAGTGGCCTGGGGGCTGGTGGCTGCGTGGAACCTGTCGATGCCCAGGGCACAGAGGCTGAAGGTGGTGACTCCCAGTGATGATACCTGGTGAGGGGGGAGGCAGAACAAGTGGACCCTGCTGCAAGGACATCACAGGGAGCTTGACTTTACCAGCCTGGTGGCAAACCCCTGGCTTACTCAAGACCACAGCCCAAGACCCTTCCTCCAAGACTGTAGAGAGGTCACAGCCTGTGGCTGCATCCCAGGTTTAGAGACACTTTTCTGTGACTCCTGAAAGGGCAGTGGATAAAAATGTCCCTTGACCCATTTGTCCCTGCCCAGCTCCCTTTTCTGCAGAAGGGAGAAGCTTTGCTGGATGTCTGTATGTTCGTCCAGCCGAGGTGGGAATAGCAGGATTATCTCTCAGGCTCTTCCTCTATTCTGGATGACTCGGAGAAGAAAAGCAAGGACCATCACACTCGCCAGCACCTTCCCAGGGTCTCCAAAGCCCACCCAGCTGCCCCAGGCTGGCCTGGCTGGTGCCTGCTTCCCAGACAAGCCAAAGGAGTTGAAGGCACCATTGTCGCAAATCAGCTTGGGGCAATTTCCGCTGCATTAAGAATGGCAGGAAAAACAGCCCATTTGCCAAAGGAGGCAGAGGAATCGTGGTGGCTCTGGGAGGGCTGGCAAGGCACTGAGGGTCACAGTCAGCATTCACAGTCCCAGCCCCAGAGCTGCAGCTTTGGTCAGAGCCAAGTCCCGCAGCCCTTGGCCAGGAAAAGGGCAGAGTCACATGCTGGTGCCCCCCAGCCCTGTGCCTGTTCCTGGCCTCACGAAGCCATCAAATGTCACCCTGTGCTGAAGGACCTTCCTAGCACTCAGGAAACCTCCCAGGGATCTGCACGATGCCTGGGTAGCAGCCTGAAACAGGTCTGGCACTGCCCCCACCCCCGCCATCCCCAGCCTTTTCCAGAGGTCCTGGGTTGACCCTTTCAGCAGCTTATGACAAGCATTGATGCCAAGCACCCAGCATCACTGTTCAGTCATGCACAGCAGCATCCCCCCAGATACAGCATCAGGGCACTAGCCCAGCATCATCGTCCTGCACCCAGCCCCACCACCCAACAACAAAGGTCATGTCCCAGCTCCTCTGCCCAATGCCCAGAGGCACCCTGAGCATCCAGCACCCTTGTTCTGCCCCACAACCGGCACCCAGCACACTTGCCCAGCTCACTGGCTGGTACCAGCAGCACCCCCCACGCTGCTGTGCTGCTGCCTCTCCTCTCCCCCTGCACCCTCCCACAGGCTCTTCTATCTCTCTGGTCTCCTTCGTCCTAGCATGTAATTCAGACATGGCAGTGTCCTTCCCCAGTGCCCTGGCTGGGGTGCGGGTGGTGCCACTGGTCACCCCAAGCACATGCCTGCAGACCACCTGTCACCAGGAACCCATGTAGCCAGCTCTGCTCCAAAAAACCTGGCTTTGTGCCCTCTCCCAGGGTATTTGAGTAGCTACAAAGTGGAGGACAGAAGATTTGCTCCGTACAGAGTTCATCCAGCAGCCTGAAACGCTTGCGCAGTCCCACACAGAAAGGCTGGACATTAACTGCTGCACTGCAGACCGATTCCCCTCTCCTTGCTGACTCTTTGCTGGCAGTTTAGCTCTGGCCTAGCCACCCTCCCACCCAGGCTGAAGGGTCCCTGGTGCTGGATCCCAGGTGAACAGAGAAGCTCTGAAGCCCCTTTCTGCCCTTGCTTTGAGGCCCAGAGGCAGGAGGGCAGGGCAGGATTAGCAGCTGAGGTGGCAGAGCAGGAGTAGCCTCCTGGGTGGACCACACCAGGACCGTGCCTCCCAGGGGCTGTGCCATACCCAAACTTCAGCAGCCCCAACATCACGTCATCCTGCCTGCCTGCTTCGGGAACAGAGCTGTCCCAGGGGCACTGTGGTGCTGCTGCATCACTGTACCTGAAGGTGCCACCCCAGGGATCTCCCACACCTCTTCTGCTGGAGAGTGGGACCACTGGTGGCAGTAGTGGCCTCAGACCCGCTTACCTCACAGCCCTGGCAGTGGGGGTGGTGCCAGCACATCCAGGCCTACATCCACACGCCCAGCCCATGCTGGACTGACCCCAACCTGCAGCTGCTGTTGGGTGAAGCAGGAGAGGATAATCCATCCACCCAAGGGAGCAGCATGCAGCCAGGTCCTGCCCCTGAGAGCCCCGCATGTCCTGCTCTCCAGCAGAATCTGGACCAGGGAGGGGGATGTTGGGGAGGGGATTGTGATGGGAGATGTTGATGTCTCAGGGCTGTTTCTTTGCCTGTAATGACTGAGCTCCCTGCAGCCATGAACTTTTCCCGTTGGAGTGCCATGGCCTGCTCTCTGTCCCCTCCAGCAGTTATTTCCCTGAGCAGGCTTGAGTCCTGGTGATGGGCACAGACAGGCCTGGTGATGACAGAAGGCTAGGTCCCAGCTCAGCGTGGTGACAGCTCTGGGAGGGCAGGGCTGGCCTGGGCATGGGCATCAGTGCTGCCATATAACCTGATCAGGTCTGGGGAGAGTGTGGGTGGTAGCCCCCCGCCCATAGCACAAGCCATGGTCTTAGTTTGCAGCTGGTTTTCATATGTTGTGCTGGGGGCACTGACCACAGGCTCAGTAGGATGGGCAGGTTTTGAACCCTGTCTGGCCTGACCAAGCCTGAGAGAATTTCCCAGGATCTGACATCGCCTCTGACCTCTTCCAACCTTGTGTTTGCACCCTTCTTCAATAAACCAGGTTTTGCAGCCCCAAACAATATGCACAGGCAGGCTGTCTATCATACATAGGCATGGAGGAGAGCAGCCTGAACCTAGAAATCCCTCTGGGAAGGGAGATACCCCAGAGCATGGGGTTTTTTTCAGCACAAGAGCAGGACCGTGCAAAATCATGCCACCTGAAGCATTTTTGCTCATTCTGCCTTCCCCTGTCACCACAATCCCTGTAGCCTTCTCAGTGGGTTCCCTGCTCACTCTGAATGGGGCCAGCCCATCACGCGTGAGGCTTGAGGACAAGCAAAGACGTTGAGTTCCAAACCTAATTCCCAGGCTGTCCCACCCCAGTGCTGCTCAGCACTGCTCCACCTGCAGCCCCTGCACCGAGGCTGTCCTCAGCAGCCCAACATTGCCAGTGCTGCGCCAGCACATTGTGGGACTAAGCCCACGGGCTGGGGGCTGTCGGGCTGGGACAGGGACAGAGAGACAGAGGGACCCCATGGACAGATGTCCCTATGCTGGCTGGACAAAGGAGGGTTTCATGGGCTCTTCCTGGCCCTGGCAGCATTGGTGCTGGCTGCAGAGCCTGAGGAATGGCCCAGCGCACAGGCAAAGGGAAAGTCAGTATTGGGACTGTCCCTTGGCTCCTTGCTGTGCCCCACGATGGGGGTCTCTGGGGCACACAGCCCTTGTACCAGGCTACAAGCAGCAAGAGGATAGAGTGGAGCCAAGTCCTTGAGCCCTGCAGGACCCTGTGCAGCCCCTTACCTCCATGAAGGGCACAACGCGACATGACATGTCCCCCAGCAGCCTCTTCTTGGTGATCTCATTGAAGATGACCACAGGCAGGCAGAAGAAGAGGATGAGGAAGTCCCAGAAAGCCAGGCTGGCCAGGATGGAATTCCAGGCGCTCTTCATGTAGTAGTTGTGCCACACAATGCACATGACAGAGAGGTTTCCAATGATGCCCACTGCAAAGACGATGAGGGATAGGAACATTACGGCGTAGGCGCTGTAGGAGTTCTCTGTCACTGGGTACAAGGGGTTCTGAATTTGCAACCGCTTGTCAGACACAGTGGTGAGGTTGGCTCGGGGCTCTGCCCCCTCCCCATCCGTGGGGACCCCTTGTTGCTGCCTAGATGGGTCCGTGCTGGATGGCAGCAGGGCCTTGGTTGGGTGCAGGCTGGCGGCATTGAGGGGCCGTGGGAACTCCACCCGCACCCCCGGCACGTACTGCTGCACTGACTTGGAGTCCTCCTCCGTCCCCCGGCGCAGCCTCTCCTTCATCACCTGGACCCCCGGACTGTCTCGGGAAATCATCGGCGGAGTCCTGCCTCCATCTGCACCGTGGCCATGGTGGGTGCTGCCTTCCCCGGGCTGCCCAGCCCTGCCCCGCATCGCCGCAGCCCCCGGTGCCAGCAGCAGCAGGAGGACAAGCAGTGGCGGAGGAGGCATGGTCCCCTCGCACCCTCCGCAGAAAGCGAGTGGCGGCAGGCAGAGCAGCCCCGAGCACGGGCACCCCGGGGCTGCAGGCAGCGAGGGAGCCGTGCGGAGGAGCAGCCGCTCTGTCCGGCTCCGGCCGCTGCTCTGGGCTCTCGGAGAGCTCCGGGCGGAGTGAGAGCCGAGCTGGGGAGCGGCAGAGCCAGGCCCCCTCTGCTGGTCACCCACCCGCGCCCGGGTGGCTGCCAAGGATGCGCCAGCGCCCAGGCTGGGCAGCTCGCCATCACCAACATCTCCCCAGCATCCCCCAGCATCTCCCCAGGACCAGCCAGATGAAGGATGCCCACAGCCTGGCACTGGGGATGGGCTGCTGAGCTCAGCTCTCCCCATTGCAGATCTCCTAGCCCCTGCCCCTGAGCAGGCAGCGCTGCCTGCCGAGGTCAGGCACCGGGCACTATGTGACACATCCCCTGCGTGCTCAGCCTGGACTCAGGACACCCTCAAACGGCCAGACCACCTGGAGGGGCGATGGGGCTGCCCTCGATGGCAGGGTGAGAGGAAGGACTGGCTGGCCTCAGACGATGCTCCTTGCCACATTGGGGCATCAAATCTGCTGGCCCTGTTCTCCCAAGGTTTAGTTGCTGCTTTTGCTACTGACTTCCCCCCTGGGACAGGAGTTTGAACAGAGCGGAGATCCCTATTCCCCTGTACCTACAATTTCTCCCCAAACCCATCAGTTGTCCCCCACACCCATCATCTTTCCCCATTTCCACTGCCTCTCCCTATACTCAACCGCCTCTCCTCTATCCTAGTTTCCTGTTCCCCTGCCTGTGTCTCTCCCTGTGCTGTCACCTCTCCCCATGACTGTGGGACTGGAGGGACCAGGGTTCCCTCTGGGGACATGCCATGTGGTGCACAGGCAGCCCATGGGGTTGCATGCCAGGCTTGAAGCGATGGGGCTACCCCAGGCCTGGGGAGCTCAAGGCATCTGTCCCTTTCCTGCACGGGGCAGTGGCAGGGGCTGGGACACCTCACCCCATTGCAGCCAGCAAACACCAGTTTGCCAATAGCCAGGACTCCACTGCCATCTCCATCTGGCACCATGCCTGCTCTTCTGTGAGCCAGAAGGGCCTCTGGGCTGATGTCCTGGAACACTGAGGGGACACAAGGGGCCTCTTGCTGTGTCACTGGGAGAGCCGATGCCACTGGAGCCAGCACTGGGAAGCCGAGTCCCAGAGCTCAGAGGCTGCTCTTTCCAGGTGAGCATGTGACCGCAGCTAGCAGGACATTTGCTGACACGGGTGGTTTCAGCAGCGGGATGCTCCTGCTGTGCTTAAAATCACATGGCACTCAGCTGGCCCTTGGTGCTGGGCCACCACAGCTGGGCTGGTGGACAGTACTGTTGCCCTACATCCCTCCAGGGTGGGCCAGGAGGAGTCTTTGTTCCCAAATCATTTCACTCAGCCAAGCGCAAGCCCTTCATCCCTCCTGCACCAGAGCCAGTCCTCCACTGTGTGTGACAGTGCTGATAGCAAAGGCCACAGAAATCGGAGGCACACTGCAGCCTGGTGCTTTTGCTTGCAGTCCCGGCCTCTTGCTGGCAGCACTTTGCCCAGGGCCCTGCAGGCAAGAGCCAGCAGCTGCGCCTGGCTGCTCGCCTTTCTCATACACCTCCTGCAGCCAGGTGCTGCTCTTTGACTCTATAATTGCTATGATTTGCATACCATTTGGATACTTATAATAAGGAAAGGCGGAGTTTAGCTCTTGCTGGGTTTTACTAGAGCATACAGTGGCAATGCCTGAGTTCTGTCCTGGGTGTAGAGGGATCAGTGCCTCAAAGTGATTGCTGACCTGAATCCAGCAAAGCCCACCTACTGCAGGGGAAGAATGACTCAGCCTGAGCTCAGTGACAGGCTGAGGATCACGCAGGACTGCTGTGGGCTGCCAATTGCTTCAGATTCCCTGGCTGCAAGGGCACAAGGGAATGTGTGAAAGATCAGGGGATCGACCCCAGGGTTCATGACTGCTCTGGCCTTGCCCCCCCCATCCCATAATTAAAATGAGTGTTCTGCTTAGTGGAGAACAAACCTCCAAATAGCTGGACTGTGTCCAGTTTGCATGGGGGGAAATGTCCAGATGTGGGGATGCCAGCAGAGTCAGGGCATGGGCAACTTGGCCAGGCAAGCACCACCAGCATTCTAATTACGTCTGGTTAACTGAAGAACAGGTAAGGTGAACTTGCTCCTCAGTGAACCCTCAGTGCAGCTCCCTCTGCAAAGGCCAGGTAGGAGAGATGGTGTGGCGTAAGTCCCCACATGAGGCTCAGGGAGCGATGCCATTGCACCCTTGAGAGGCTCTGAGGAAAACGACACAGCCTGGTGGTGGAGTGAAGCAAGGGATGAACAGAGGCAAGGCCGGGCTTGGGGCCGGAGCGCAGAAAAGGTGGATGTTTTTCCTCAGTGCCCACATCAGCTGGGAGGAGGGCACCCTCAGTGCGCTCCTCGCCTTCTAGGAGGGACACAGCTCCTGGCAGGGTGCTGGCACCCAGCACGCCCCCAGCCCAGCGCAAGGCAGCCAGGTGCTTTCCTGTAAGAGGAGGGAGCTATTCTTAGTTCCATTTCACGGCCGTTGCACAATGGTTGGGTGTGTTGTCGTGGAGGTGCCTGAAGACAACATCAGGGTTCACTGGGGCAAGGTGACACTGTGATGGCACGGGAATGACCTCAGGCAGGCTCTGTCACCCAGGGAATTGCTGTCCAAGTAGCCTCTCTGACACGTTCCTCTTACTTCTCTCTCTGTCCAGGAGCTCCCAGCCAGCGTGGGTCCCTGGCTGTCCCCAAACTGGGGGCCAGACAACAGCCCCAGAGACTGTTTGGGAACTGCACATTTATCTTCTCCAGCCCAAATTCACAGATGAGTTGAGGCTGTTTCTCAGGAGATGAACGTGTGTCTGGGTTTTGTAGGCATCTCCTTGGAGGTACTTTATCAGAGTCTGAGCTTTCCACTGTAACCCAGGGCCTGTTTCTTCCTAAATCCCCTCTTCCAGATATTTCATTCAAACCTCTGCGTTTTGGACAACGCTGCATAAAAATCACATCCCACCTAAGATCTGCATCTCCCCACCCTGGGGCTCACAAGGACAGCCCCCCCAGTAACACATTCAAAATCATCTGACAGAAAAGGTGCAAAAGCCAGAACTGTTTCTGAGTGTGCACTGCACAACACCAAATGTCTTCCCCATTCTGGGGCTTTTTCAAGCTGCTCATTTGGAGCAAGACAGCTTTGTTGCAGCCAAGGGCACTTACAAAGCCACCCAGCAACAGCTTCGCCTCCCATCCACCATTTTCATGCACCCACCACGGCTCTCCAGGTGCTGGGGATGGTTCAGCAGGGACACATGGGGACATGAGGGAGATGCTGTGTCTGATCCCACTGCTGGAATGTCTCTCCTTGGCCATAGACGATAGCAGGGGTACCAGCACCAAGACACCAGGGTGTGTGAGTGGGCAGTGCCTGTGACAGCTGGGACCCCACATGTCAGTTGATGAATTTCTCTGGCTCCCTTCTTGCCTCTGCAGGAAGCCCCAGTGTCCTCTTACTCATGCTCCAGCATCACCTTTATGAAGTTCCACAGCAGAGTGAGCCGGTGTCCAGTCCCGGTCTATAGGATGCTTTTTCACTGCCCTTATGATTTCTGGGGAGAAGGAGAATGCCCCATGCAATTTACTCTAATCCAGGGACAGGGGCATGGCTGAGATGGAGGAAGCTTGAAAGTCTGGGCAGCAATGAGACAGCAGTGCCTGCGAGCATGATGCTATGTGCTTAGATGGACAGTTAGATGGGTGGTCATCTGAAGGAACATGGGACTGTCTGTGTGTGGGATGAGAAGCATTTTTGCTGGGAGGTGACAGCACCGCTGATGCTAAGCTGAGTTTGCAGGCAGGCTGGGAGAGCAGCAGGGTGGAAGGGATGAGCTGCTCTGTTCCCCACAGCGTGCACTGCACCAGCACCTTGGCACTGAGGCTCCCATCCATGACTTCTGGCAGCCCCACTCCTCTCCACATGGACCCACTCCTGCTGCTCTGCACCTCCAGCTCGGCAGGTCTGTGCTCTGCCAAGCCATTGTGTTACAGAGCATCCTCACCAAGGACTCTGGGAGATGCCAGAACCATCCACCTCCCCTGCTCCTGGAAGATGCACCTAACAGTGAGTTTAGACCCAGCATAGCTCAGCTCTTCCAGAGCCCTGCAAGTGGGTGAGCGTCCCCTCTAACTACAAGCAGCCTGAAGTGACTGAAGAGCGGGCACGCTCAGCCTCAATTTCACCCCTGATTTTTCTTTGTTGATGAAAGCACTCTTTTTCTTAAATCAATATAAATATCAGAAAACACCCTGAGGCTCCAGCCTACCTTCTGGCAAGCTTTGATGAGCTCCTCAGGGCTGCCACAAGTTTTCTCTGACAGCACACAGCAGAAGTGGATCTGTCCTGGCTGCCTTGCAGACATGGAAGGGTGAGTGCTCCAGCCCCCCCGCCACCCCCTGCCACTGCGGGTGCCTCTCACCCTGCGGCACCTTGCATATCCCCTGTTGCTAGACAGACTTGGGCAGATGAGGCCCAAATACCCAATGAGAGGAGGAAAACAGCTCCCTTCGTTCCCATCAAACAGTCTGGCTGCGCGGGAGCAAAGCAATAACAGGGCTGGTACACGCCTGTTTGCCCTGTGCTGTCAGACCGATCTGCGTGGCTCCTTGGAAAGGGGGGAGAGGGCAGGGAGGGGACACGGTAAACACATGGATGGCTGGCACAGGCAAACCAAGTGCTCAGGCAGCTGATGCTCTGAAGGCAGGGCAGGGCTGCGGGAGGTGGGCACTGGCGAGGGGCTCCCCACTGCTGCTATGGCCCCTCATCCTAAATGAAGATGCTCCCATGTGATTTTTCGTGCCCACCCTGGCTTCTGTGTCTCAAAATTAATTCCAAGTGTGCTGGGCTGAGCCTGCCTCACTCAGTGCTGTGTGGTGGAGTCTGGAGTTCCCATCAGTGTCTCAGTGGCACTGATGCCACAAGCTGCTGTCTTCCTACAGGGGTGGTGCGCAACGGTTCAGCCCAGAAGTTGGGAGTTTCTGGGCTGAAGCAGCCTGTGATGTTTGACCAGCTGTTCCCAGCACACCACCGTGCCAGCCAGCTGTACACAGGAGCCACGAAAGGCTTCAGAGCCGGTGGCTCCCTCTCCCCTGCTCCCATGCCCCCTCACTGGAGCTCGTGCAAAGCCCCTCCTTGTCCAAGCGCAGCCACCTCGCGCAGAGCTTGCTGCAGCCAGCACGGTTCGAGCGAACCTGCACCCCGCGGCCTGCCTGGGCTCCGGCAGGATGCTGGCTCTGGTCCCTGTGGGCAGGTTTCCCAGCAGTCGCTGGTTTAAACCACAACATGAACACTCAACCCCATTTTGCAGTGGGGAAACCAAAATGACAGTGGGATTTTCCTTGAGCCACAGGAGGAGGAGAGTTCCTGGGTCTTCCTTGCAGGGGCCACCGCGGGGACGTCCGGGTGCACTGTGGGTCGGTGCCACGGCGCTGGACGCAGCCTTGTGTGCACAGAGAAGCTCTGCTGGCCCATGTGAGCAGGGGCTAGGTTTCTGTTTGCAACAGGGTGGTCACGTTGTGTTCAGGGGAGGAACTGAGAACCCAAGGCAAGTTCAGCTTAGGGCAAAGGCAGTATTTTCCCATGGAATAAAATGAGCCATGGTCTGGGAGCAGTGAGAAGCCATTTGGAGAGGGCCTGAGCTCAGCCCCTTTACTGGAGCCTACTTGACGATTCACCCCCAAGCTCCCTGTAAATACACAAGGACTCACCAATGCAAAAATGCAACTCGGAGCAAAAACACTCATAAGTTTAATGTAGATAATAAACCATCTTCAACTCCGCCATCTTCTGGGTTTGGGGGGGGGGGGGGGGCTGAAGTATTTGGTTTCTCCATTTGCCTCAATTCAGTCCCTCCAGCTCTAGTAATAACTCCCTGCTTTGGGGTAAACAGTGCTTCCTTGCTGCTGTGTCCCCCTGCTCTGACTGCTGGGGGCTTCAAAGCTGTACAGAGCTTGGGTTTGCGGTGACAGCTGTATGGAGACTACTGCAACATCCCCTCCAAGTCCTGGGGGATGTCAGCTGGAGCACTGGTGAAAACCACCATACTGCAAGGTTATGGGCTTGTCACCCCCTGTTTCCTAGTACCACTTTCAGGGTGCTTCACGTCCCTGACTGCTCCCAGTGAATCCCAACTCCTCCTGCAGCCATGGAGGTTAAAAGCCAGCTGGCTGCAGAGAGCAGGGGGGCTCCAGATGAGCAGGAAAAAGGTCTGAGGAGCTCTGCGGGCGGGGAGCCGGCGCTGTGAGTTGTGCCAGGGCTGCCATCCCCGCTCGTGTCGGCAGAGGGAGAGGCAGATTGGGTGACCTGTGACTGCAGCCCACCTGCCTGCCAGCACGCGGGTGCTGGGGAAACACCGGTGGAAAATAACCCGTCTGCAGAAAGAGGATGCCAAGCAGCCCTGAGCGAGGCGCAGTGCTGGCCTGCGCCCATGCTCTGCCCGAACCACTCAAGGTCTCGGTGCAAAAGTCAAGGTGATTTGCACTTACCAGGAATATCGTGGTGTGTCTCTCCTTGGAAAGCCACGAGGAAGGAGCTGGCACGTGGGCAGTCTGTGCTTGGGTGCACTGCTTGGGGCAACCACCCTCCTGTGCAGGGGCAATAGACCCCCCCTGCCAAGGGCTGCTGGGCTTCAGGACTGGCAGCAGGGTGGTCCAGCATCAGAACCCCTGTGGGAGGGGGCCTGTGCCCAGCACTGGGCACAGATGGGCCAGGAGCCTTGTGAGAGATTGTGGTACATGCAGGGGACCTCATGTGCAGGCTGGCAGGTCTGTGAACTCCTTGCGGGGCAGTTGGGGTGGCCACAGGTTTCCATGCTGCAGGGGTGCCATTCAGAGACCTCTACCCCACCCCATATCCAGACCTGGTCTCCTGAATGGCCTCTCCTGGTCCCCCCACAGCTTGCCTTCAAACCAGACAGCTCATCTTCACCATCCTGACCAGATACTGCCCTTTCTGCATCCATGGGCAGCACCTGGCCACATAAGCCAGGGCCTGATGCTGTGAGGTGCTGAGCACTCCAAAAAAAGTCCGTCCATGCCAACATCTGCCATCGGACAGTGCAGCGCTGGTGTCACTGCCCACCCCTTCCTGCAGGGTGAGGTGTCGGCACCTGGGGCTGGACGCAGGCTGGGCAGCGGGGACTGCCTGGGCATCAGCCCCACCGAGGCCTGGGGATGGCTGGGGACCGGGGGACCCTGCCCTCCCTGGGGACGTGCTGTGGGGGCTGGCAGGGGTGGTATCCCTGCTGCTTGTGCACCAAGCCAGCAGTGCATGGGTGCTGGGGGCAGGGTCCAGACCCCTGGCCTTTGCCCTTTCTGGCTGCCCTGACAGTGCTGCTGTCCCCCTGCACAGAGGAACAGGTCCCCAGCCCGCCGGTGGGGAGTGGGGCACCGCAGTGACATTTGGCAGCTGCTGTGGGTGCCCCACCCTGGGTGCGGACAAAGGTCACCGTGCAGAAATTTCGGTTGCTTGCTGACGGAAAATTCCCTGCTCGGCTCACATGAAATGAGGGCTGAGGCTGTGGACACTGTGCCCAAGCCCCCTGCAACTGCCCTCCCTTCTGCAATTCCCTGCAGGGCTGGGGGGTCCCTGTGCTGCCCCTACCCTGGCCACCATCGTGGCAGACTGGTCCCCCTGAAACCTGTTCTCCACCCTGGAGATGTCCTTGTCACAGGGCACAGCTGTGTCCCCAGAGCAGTTCTCACTGCCCACAGCCTGTCCACACACCTGGGTGAGCTGTGCCCATGCCCTGCCAGACAACCCTCTCCTGATGGACCCACTCTCTGGAGCCAGAGGAGCCTTTGCTGGAGCCACATGCAGGCAGGGCCACACCAAGACCCCAAGGGCCAGGATTGTCCTGTTGAGCTGGTCACATCCGCATTGCTGTGGCCAAGAAAGCAGGGGAGAAGATTGGGCCAGCATCCTCAGAGCTGGGGGCTCATGGGAGGAGACAGACATCTGTCTGTGCTCTGCCATGCAGGATTGGTACCTGTGCCCACTGTAGAGCACTTGGCACTGTGGTGCTGGGATTGCGCTAATGCTGTGTGGCCGGACCTGGCCTGACAACTGAGTGGGCAGGGCCCCTCTGAGGCCCCAGAGGTGCACATCCTCTGAAGGTATCTACAGACCAGGCTTTGCTTTAGAAGTCCTATTTTCCAGGGCTATGGTACTGCCTGGGATGCTTGAAGGATGATGGATGACACAGGGAAGGAAAAAACACCTTACCAAGCCTGTTATCCTGCAGACTCCCTGCATCTTGGGATGCCTGTTATGGCCACGAGGACACTGCTGTGGGTGGGTGAGATGGGCTATGTCCACATTGGAGCTGCTATACCCCAACACCCGCAGCATCAGCAAGGGCAGCCACAAGCACAGAGGTGCAAGCAGAATTCCTGAGGCTGCTGGCACCATCCATCCCAGGCTCCAAGCCCTGTCGCCTGTGGGTCAGAGGTGTCAGCCATGGCCATGGCAGCGGGCCAGCAAGAGGGAGAGGCTGTCCTCTCCCCGGTGATGGAAAAAACCCGAGGCTCCCTATGCAGTTTTCCCCACTCCTTGTGACTCAGTCCCACGCGGTGAGTTGCTCAGCACTGAGACGCTGACCCACACAGCCACTAGCCAGCAGCCCAGCAAGGGCTGGAGTTTCTCAACGCTGCAATAAGGCAGCAGCCAGCAGCTTACAAGATGTTCTCCCCTAGATTCGGGCCAGTAGCTCCAGCTTCACACTGAAGCCAGTGGCCCTGAGTCACCAGGTGACACAGCCATATCCTGCTGGTATCTCCCAGGTGTGGCAGCTCAATGGGTGACGTGAGGCCAGCTGGCTCTCGCACCAAGTAGGTGATGATGCAGCACTAATTGCAGCCTGGTGCTGATGACACTGTAGGTGGGGTGTATCTTTCTGCTGCTCGCAGCTCTGGGCAATTGCTGAAGAGCTGGTAAGACAGACTGCTTGGCTGGAAGATGTCACCAGTGTGCCAGGATTTGGGCCATTGTCTCCTGGGAGGAGCTATTGAGCTCCAAGGAACCCTTTTGGGGCTGTCTGGGGCTCGTGCCTGAGGCAGGCTTCTCACCCCTATGTCTCTGTCCCTGACAGCATGGCCACAGGCATGGTCTGCCGTCTGCCATGGCCTGATCATCATGCTGGGAACTTCCCTGCCTGGTCCACTGAGTCAGATGCACCATCTGGGAACAGAGCCAGCCCTGGACCCTGCATCCTTGTGAGCAGCAGAGAGCTGGGCTCCCCAAGGCCACAGCACCAGGCCATGGGATCCTGGAGCCCCCAGACTGGGGATACACCAAATGCAGCAGTGAAATACTGTGAGCACATCCAGGACAGAGGGAGAAAGAGTCCCTGGGACATGCTTTGACTTCTACTGCTGCTGGTGAGCACTTACAGACCTGATGGTTCATACTACGTGCTGTACAGGCAGGGAGGGCACCTTCAGATGGAAGGGCAGCATGCCACAGGCATGTTTCCCATTGGGATCCCAGCTACTGGTGCTGGGAAGCTTTAGGCCCATTGGCCTGAAAGTGGTCGTTCTGTTTCTTTTCCCTTGAACACCTGGCATGTCCGTCTCCAAACTGCAGGAGAAGAGTTACACACCATGGTCCATGGGAGGAGGATGTTGGTGTTTTGTGTCACCAGCCACCTGGGCTGCAATTACCCCACCATGGGAGAGGTGAAAAGCTGGACTACAGGATGGAAAGCAGGGGTCCAGGGCTGGCCACAATCCCAGCACACTTCTAGGGACTCTTCGTACTTGGGACAGATGGTCCCTTGGCCCTACAAGGGTGTCTTAAGTCTGTTGCCCTAATTATGGACATGCAGGTGAGCTCACCGGGCCATGACAAGGTCCTGCTCCGCCTGGCAGGTGTCTCCTTCCCTGCTGGGACACTCAGAAAATACAACATTTTCTCTGATCTCACTCTATAGGAGCAATCCTGGGGCTGCCAGCAGGGAGGAGGTGAGAGAGAAAGTGGGACACGCAAAGGGCAATAGCCCATGAGCGTTATATGAAGCAAAGCACTAGAGGATTTCCAGCTCCTCGGGATCTGACATCCCTTTATCTGCAGGGTGCTGAGTGAGCCCCCAAAGAAGGGAAGAGGAAGCAGACAGCCAGTGCTGAGCAGAGCAGCAGGGCACAGCCAGTGTGTTCCTGCTCTGTGTGCCTGGGCTCCTGTGAGCTCATGGTTGTGGGCATAGGAAACCCATGAAACACGGGAATATCTGGGACCATCTCCCCACTCTCAGCACTCACTGCATGCTGGCAGAGAAGCTACCACAGGCAGGTATTGGAGCTAGCATCATGTCAGGCTCTGGGGCCAGTGGAAGGGCAAGCTGCCAAGCAGGTGGTCATGCTGCCAGGTAGTGCAAGGACACTTCTGCCAGCAGAGAGTGGCACAGACAGGTCAGACAGATGTGGGAAAAGCTGCATGTGAGGATGTCCTTTCTGTTTACATGGCACACACAGTGTTTGTACCGAGCCCAGGAGGCCTGCACTCTTGTAACAGGAGGATGATGCCAGCAGATACCCTGTGTCTTCCTCATATCCCAATCCTTTCACAGAGAGTTGCTAAGAAAGACACCCAAAATGAGGATGAACAGACAAAAACCAGCAACTGTGCCTGAGTCCCATGAGAAGTGAAATGAGCAAGGTTTGGAGGTGAAAGATCCTGCAATAATAACTGTCGATGCCTGTCCAAAACCTGCCCCCAAAGTAGTTTGTCGGTGCCAGTTGAGAGGGTTCCATGCAGAGAGGACTTGACTTGGCGCCCCTGTCCTCTATGTCAGCCTCTCCAGGCAGAGAAAGGCATTATAGACTAAACACCATGTTGGACAGTGGAAACAGCACATCTGTCCCCAAATGTCGGGAACTGACATTGGACTGAAAATTTGAACATGGGACTGAAAATCGACTTAAAAGCAGGAATTGTCGCCAAGGAACGACTGACCTCCTTAATCAGGGCCACGGCTCTAATCAAACTGCATTGGTGGAGATCAGAGCAGAAACACAGGAGAAGCAATGACTGACTTCTGAGCATGTAACAAAACTCAGTGCTAGACCTCGGTGACAGGGGATTTCTATTTAAAACAGAACTGACTCATCTCTCACACTTCTTGCTGCTCTCTCTCACCCTCAGCCACCCCCGCCCCGATGTGTTTGCACAAGGGGTATGGCCAAGTTACCAGTGTGCAGCACCGAGCACGAGGGATGCTAGCAGATGGGTCTTCATGGTACCTCATGGGCTCCTCTTTATTGGCTAAGCAAACTGGTGACAACAGGTCTTTTATACCCTTTAGGAATCAACCATTTTCAAGGCAGCATCTTTAGCCTCTGATCCTTGTCCACGTCACTGTCCCAGAGCCTCAGGGAGGTTTGTGGGCCTTTGTCTGGGCTTCCTTGTCGTGGGTGTTTTTTACAGGTGCCATCATGGTGTTGGAGATGTAAAGGATGTGCTTGTAACTTGCTGCCATCCTCCTGCTATCAAAGCACGAATCTTCTGCTGGTGAGTCACCTACACCCAGGGCTTACCGAAGTGCAGCCATCTAGGCTGATGCAAACACCAGATTCCCCAGCATCTGCCTGATGTTGATCGTGCCACTGGTTATCAGTGCAGGCCACACTTGTAATTTCCTCTTTAGGGTTTCTTCTGGTGCTTTCATACCCAGCCATTCCCACACACACTTTCTCAGTGTATCTGTTACTTTGCTCTACAAGCAGGACAACAAACCTTGTCCAAAATGTTATTCTGATGACCATAATGATGTCTTGGATAGGAAAACAAGCAGCATAAAACATGCAGTAATAGTTATGTGCAAAAAGAGGTACACTATTAAAATTAAGAAACCAAGAAAATGAGGAAATTAAGAAATTAAAAGTAGCAACCAAAGTAAAACGCTGGACATTATATAAATATGATACTGAAGGCACTCAGTAAATGTACAGTGTCTGTCTGAAGAGATTCTAGCAGTATTATAGCTAATGTTTTTTAAAAAGCAAGTATGGGACCCTGTTGGAAGTAAAGTGGTATCTTTGAATAGCTATAGCCATGTCCCAACAAGGCAAACAGCAAAGGTTGTAAACCTGGGCAAGTGAAATGTAAAACCACACTAAGGCAAGCCAAATTTTTTGAGAAACAACTTGCTAAAGGCATAACAACTAACTTTCAAACTTTTTTTGAGCAAAAGATGGTTGCTTGCCAAAGAGGCTAGAGTCAACAAACAATGGCGTGCAACACTCGTGAAGATCAACTGTAAAGAGAAGTGAGATGAATCCCTCACATTTTTGTTCTCTGGAGAGGCACCCACGGGCTTCCCGGGCTGCCTCTTTCTTTAGAGTGAAGAAGTTAGATGAGGTCCCTCGAATGGAGATGCCAGAGAGAGAACACTTACAACACGTTAGTTTATGTGAATGGAAAGAAAAAATGCCAGGACCTTCACCTGAAGAAGTATTTTCACACAGAGGCTTGGGGAGCTCACCAGTGGTGCTGCTGACTAGCAGGGGACCCGTGGCACATGGTTTAGCAGTATGTTACGGGGAAGAATCATAGTAATTTTGGCAGTGAAATGCTCCTTGAAGATTAAGGTCACCAGCTGAGTCTCACAGGGATCCTTTCTGGAGCTGGTGCTGTAAAAGCTACAGAAAGACCTTATGGTGACAAATGATTGCCAGTTGAGTCGGTACATGCCTGGTAATGACAAAGACAGAGTTGCTGCTCGGGAAACCCCCTGTGCAGGTACCACAGAGGAAGGGGCCTTTCTGTTTTCATGTGCTACGCTAATGGACCTAGCACCACAAAGCGATTCAACACCAAGCAGGGAAGCACCACAAGCGATGCCTCACACCCACTTCCCCTGGCTTTACCTGGTGCCTCTGCCTGTCCCTGTACTTTATGACCTGCTCCATGCTCTGCCGCACCGATGGAGCCACTCCCTTCCACTATTCTCTCAAGGAATCAGAGATACTGTTCCAAGCTGTCAGGACTGCAGCAGGGAACAATTTTTGCCTGTAGCGCTTTTGTTTCCTCAGGCTCTGCAGCTTGCTCCGAGATTACAGCGGGGAGCAGGAAGGACAGCGAGCCCATGCTAAAGCCCAGCCCGGGCCCCTGGCAGCCGCTCTCAGCAGACGGCGACACCAGGAAGGAAGCAGGGGCATCCGCAGCGTCCTGACACCGGCTCCGGCCTCCGGGACGTGCGCGCCGGGGCCGGCCTCCGCCGAGCGCGCAGCCATGGGGTTAGCCACGGGCAGGCTCTGCCCTCCCCCCGGGGGCAGGCCCCACGGCAGGCACTGCCGGGCCGGCACCGGGGCCTGGGGCAGCCCTGGCAGGGCTGTCTCCGCGCCACGGGAGGGGCTGGGACCGCGCAAGGAGCGGGGCCGGGGGCCCCCCAGCCTCCCTCGGGTGGGCGCCCCTGCGAGCCCGGCCCGGAGCCAGCGCTGGGCCCGGCCGTGCCGGCGGGCGCTGCCCCAGCCCACCATGCTGCAGCCCCTCGTGAAAACCAATGAGCCCCCAGCAGGGACGCAGACAGCCAATCAGAGCCGAGCTCTCGCCAGTAAACCCTCAGGAGAGACCCAAGCGGCCAATCAGAGACTGCCTGTTGTGCTGCACTTGTGGGCGTGGCAGCTGTGTTCTGATTGGACCTGGGAGCCACCTTGCTCTGCACTGGAGCCAATCAGAAGCGACTGCTAATACAGGGTTACTCGGGCATCAGGACTTCCGGTTGCTGGAAAAAAATGACGTCAGAGCTGCTGCGACAGCGCTGGTGGGCGCTGGGCCCGTGCCACACCTGGAGCCTGGGGGTGTCTGGGCTCTCCCCTCCCCCCCCGCCCGCCTGAGCATGGCCCTGGTGGCACTCTGTGACCCTGGCGGCCTGGAGCCACAGCCCCTCAGGTGCCTCCCTCCAGGTGCCTCCCAAAGGGGACATCAGAGGAAGGCTGAGGTTGGGGTCAGCTAGAGGAGGCTGCCTAGGACCATGCCCAGGTGATGTCTCCACAACTTCCCTGGGTAATCCTTCCAGGGTTTTCTCTAGCTGTGGGCACGGAGAGCTTTGTGCCGTGCAGTGCCCAGAGGTATCCCAGAGCAGGTAAGTTTCTGGCTGCTCCAGGGAGGGGTGGTGGACCCCTGCACATCCCCACATTGAGTTGCCACACATAAGGTATGTGACAATGCAGCACGTGCTGCCTTCTCCGAGAAGTCACGGGCTGCCGGGACACCACAGCAAGTTCTCCATGCGGGAGCACCCCTGCCACTGTTCAACAGGGTGAACAGTGTTCTGTCACCCACCGCAGAGCTTGGTGAGGCACAGGAGGCGGCAGAGGCTCTCCCTAGCCTGGGTGAGGCTGCAGGCGAGGAGCGCTCATCTGCAGCAAAGCATGGCTGCTGGAGTAGGCTCGGCTGCTGACTCACCGGCTGCCAGAGGGCAGGTCCCTGTCCTGCTCCCCCAGCTGCAAAACTGCAAATTCCTCCCAGCTCTGTATTTTGCAGAGCATGACTGGACGGTGAGCAAGGGGAGCAGGTACAGAGAGAAGGAAAGGTGTTTCAGGGCTGGGAGGGCGCCGCAGTCGAGGGACCTTGCTGGTTGCAAACTCTCCTTCAGATCTTATGGGGCGTTTCAAATGGCTTTTGTGGCCAGTGTACCATGCTGCTCCCATAACGGGGAACCCATGTACCACCAGGGTCTGGACCAGAGACTGACACAGACAGCACCGTCTCCAAGGAGATAATTCCTGGTTGCCACAGAAATGAGGTGGGTTTTTTTGTGCCCCCTCTGTCCCTTACTGCTACGGATACGATAATTGAAATAAAACTTTATTTCACTCCCTGGAGCTTACTGGAGGGATGGGTGTATCCCAGGGGGTGCCATCTGCCAGAGACCACCAAGGTGCTGCTGGCCGGGTAAGTTCATGCCACATATGTACAGGGTGATGTGGTCAGGGCAGAGCAGGTACCAAGTGAAGGAGGTCGCTAAATGAGGACTGCAAGAAGGAGAAGAGGTTCAGGTCTGTGCCCGGGGCTGAACCCCCAGCATGCCCTGACACAGCCATCTGCTACTTAGCACCGGGAGCATGGGGTAAGCACATTCCCCAGTAGGAAAGGAGCCCACCCCATCCCATGCCCTGCTTTCCATACACCCGTGGGTGCACCCCCATGCTGCAGGGCAGTGGCAGCCCAAGGCCACGTGGCAGGTTGTCACCCATTCCTGCCAGTCATCCAAAGGGAGAGGCCACAGACAGAAGAGTCGAACAAGCGGGAAAACGGGAGCAGCAAAGGACCTGCTGGCCTTGTTACTGATTTACAGGCATGGGTGGCCCCTGGATGTGCCCTGCAACACACCCCCTCCTGACACACACCCCTCCCTGGACACCCTCAGGGATGGGAGCAAGGGGTTTGTATCTTGCGGAAACCTGCCAGATGCCACTGTAGCAGGGAGGCTGCAGGTCAGCCCCAGCCCAGGCTAAGGGAGAGCTGCCACAGGCTGGTACTGGGAGAGGAAGGGGCAGTGGGCTGGCTGGATGCACATTTGGGGACCCATCCCTGAGCAGCAGCTGATACAAAACGTGTTGTGCCCATGGGCGCATACGCCCTGTGGGCAGATATTCCTGGCATGGAGTGGGTGAAGACGTTTCTGTCACGTGTCGGCCTAGCCCTCTCTGATGTTCCTGTTGCGGAGATGGGGCAATGGAGCAGTCAGGGTGAATGCTTGGGCACCAGTGGGGAGGAGCAGGTGCCCAGCAGGAGCCCAAAGGGCAGCGAGGGTGGCCGAACCCTGCCCAGGCAGCCAGAGCGGGTATCAAAAGCGATGCCCAGCCATAGCACTATATGGCTGCCTCTTGCCACCCATCCCCACAGCCCTGGAATGCTGGAGGAGCCAGGTCTTCAGCAGCAACAAATATTGCCCAGCTGCCCACCTTGCCCCTGCCACCACTCCTGGCAGACTGGGGGCACCAGTATCTGGCTGCTGCCTGTAATGCGAGCTCTTGCCAGCCTGAACCTAGTTCGGTAACCAAGCAATAAATATCCCAGGGACAATGCAATAACACAGGTCCCTTTCCAGCCGTTGGCGCTGGGAACTGACATGAATCATGCAATGGAAACCAGCCAGCAAAGAGGCCAGCGGGAGACGAGCCCACACATGGTTTTCTCTGGAGGGCCCAGCCTTGCCCAGAGATAAACTGGGTTAACAGGGAACTGCATTTGAGGTTAACTGCTGAAAACAGTTCATTTGCTTAGCATGACAAAGGGTCCTGGCTGGCACAAGCAAGCAGAATTCAGCAGATGATGGCATTGCTCTGTGGTGCCCTGTATCCAGCGTGGTGGGGATCAACATGGACCTGTTGAAAACACCTGAGATCTCCACTGATGGCTCTAGGGTGTCTTTTCTGTGGGTTCTCCCATGTCAGGTACTCCTGCCCATGGAACAGCAGGCATTCTCAGTTGCAGTGGGTTGTGGGAGCACTGGTGACCTTTGCTGTTGGATGTTCATCCCTCGCAGTGCTGCAGTAGCAAAGCCAAGTTTGCCTTGGTAAAGAAAGCAGGGAGATGGGCCACCACCTGCCATCCCCTTTTCCAGCTCATTGCAGAAACAAATGTGGTGTTTCTGCTTCTGACCAGCATTTCCCATCTCAAACTCCGCAAAAAGCTGAAATTAAATAAAACATAATTTGGATCTGCTGTCCCCAGCTTTCCTCTAGGGAAAGTTCTCAAAACAGCACATTTTGCTCTAAAACAATTAATAAAAGGGAATTGCCCCTCACTCTGTGTCCTGCCCACCCAGGACATGTAGCCTGGTAGCTGGCAGAAGGTGGCCAGGTGGATGGGACAGCAGTTTGCAAACGGTGTAAGGAAAGCAGGGGAATTTCTGTCTCTCTCCCTGGGATGACATCATGTGGATAGAAATGTTCCGATGTGCCACCAGATTCCCGTGGGCTGGGGCTGTGTTTCAGTGCACCGGCAGTTTTCAGCTGCCCTGGGAGCACGCTCCCCGACCTCACCTGGTGCGTCACTGTCCCCTTGGGCAGCGGCAGAGCGCCAGCAGCAGCACTGGAGCAGAGAGCCAGCCCGAGGCTCCTTGCAAGCTCCCCTCTGGTGAGCAGGCTGGGGGCTGAGGGGGATCAGCTGCCCGCCCTGGAAGGCACGGGTGGCCCAGGTCCTGGTAAACACATTGCGAAAGGCTGGGTTTGATGGAGCCTGAGCTTCAACCCCCACATCACAGCTGAGTCAGCCCGTGCTCCAGGCTCCTCCTTTTGCCGTGCCTGCTCAGCCAGCCTGCCCTCTCCTCTGCACCCATGCAGCTCCCCTCCTGCTGCGGGCCACACAGCCGGTGCAGGGTCCCAGCTCTTCCACAGCACTGCCTGAAGATGGGAGTGAGTCACGACCTTTACCCTGCCTCCGTTTCCCCATCCACGGTAGAAGGTCTCCCAGGTAGGAGGCAGCTGACTCAGTTTACCAGCCTGCGAGAGGGCAGACACATCCTCTGCAGGGCCGGGCACACCAGGCACTTACACCTGTGTTGGGAGGACAGCTTCCCAGAGGGATCTTGGCGCTGGGGACAATTTCTCCACCCTGCAAAGAGCTGGCAGGACACTCCTCCCAGGTATGCCCAGGATGTGCACCCAGGGCAAGCCGAAGCTGCTGAGGGACTGAAGTGCCTCTTACCAAAGCGCATTGCAATTGCAGCTCGCAAAGCAAGGCACAGAGAAAAAAAATGCAGGCATGCTGCCTGTTCTGCCTGGAGAGTTTGGCTCTGCCTCTTCGAGCTGGCCAGCACTGTCTCGCTGGCAGCAGTGCTCAGCTGCCCCCCCCACCTCCTTCACCATTGGGGCCAGGCTAGGACTGGGGCTGGGAGACCCCCAAGGCCATCTCTACACCTTTCACTACCTCCAAGAAGAGCCTGCTGTGCCAAGGTCATGCAAGGGAGGACTTTAGCTTCTCTCCACTTGCTCTGAAGTGATGCAGTTTCCTGGCATGGAAACAAGCCACCATGGCAGCATGCCAGGCTGGTGCTGCCACCCATCTGGTGCAGTGTGACACCAGGACCCGTGGCACAGGGCACTGGGCTCACTGCAAGCACTTGAGGAGGTCCCCAAAGCTGTCCCAGCCTGGGCTGCTCCAAGACCCCAGCCATGGCTCTGCTCCCCAGCACCCTTGGTGGGAGGAGAGGCAGGGGCTGGTGGGGGTCCAGGCTGCCCCCCCAGACTGGTGGCTGTGGAGCTGGCGCCAGGGCTCTGCCCGGCCTGTTGTGCAAGTCCAGGGCCAGGAGCCCAGGTGCAGCGTGGCGCAGGCTGACAGCGCTGGGTTTGCGAGGGAAGGCGTGAGCAGCCTTCAAAGGCGGCAGTGGGGCTCAGCTCTTGGCTCACCCCACCACCCTGCGGGGCCCAGGGAGGCTCGTGCTGTGTCAGAGGAGCAGGGCTGGCAAGAGCTACGGGCTCACTCCTGTGCACCCAGAGCCGGTCCATGCACAGCCCACAGGCTGGAGGCGATGGGTAGGCTCAGCTCCCAGTGCTGCTAGGCGGTTCTGTCCCAGGCAGGTAAACCCCACAGCTGCATCCTTCTGTGCTTCACTGGTTTGCTTGCCACAGGGACCTCCCTACCCCTTGGCTAGCACACTGCAGGCTATCTGTGGTGTGCAGCCATGCTCTGCACATGCTGGTGTGTATCACCCTGGGCAGTGTGGGGCTGCCCTGTGGCTGTAAGCAGCCTTGCTGGGCATGAGCCATGCTGCCTGGGACTGAACAAGATGCCCGTCAGCTTGGGAACCTGCTCCAGTCTGGGTGCTCAGTGCTGGAAGATGCCCTGGAGCAGGATTCCTTTCATCAGCCACAAGATGTAAATCTGGTCTTGACACCAAGTTGAGGTTTCCTTAAACTCCTCTCACCCACGAGCTGGCAATACTGGAACAGCAATAACATCTGGGGAGATGGAAATACCGCCAAGGTGCCAGACCTGGCTCTACTCCAGGTGCTCTGAGCTTCCCACCTGGCTTTCCCTGCTCACCTCTGTGCTGTGCCCCCAGGACTGTAGCAGAGATCTGTCACTCAGAGCTGCATCCCCAGCTCATGCCAAGTCAGCTTGCCTTCAGGGACCAGAAGCAGCCCTGTCATCTGGACACTTACCATTAGTCACCTGCAAAATAACCACCAGCCAGAGGGTGCCAGTGGTGGAGAGCTGGCACAGCCTGGACCGGCCACCACCTGGCAGAGCCTCTTGGGCTACAAGGCCAGCGGGCAGGACCTTCAGCCACAGAGAGCCTGGGCTAGCAGTCCCTCAAGTCTCCTGGGATCCACCTCCTCAGGAAACAGCCAAAAAATCTCCTGGCACCCCTGGGCACATTAGACTCCATCCCACGCTTCTGCCTAGCAAAGGTCCTGGAGTGCAGTGTGCACCAGGTACTGCCTGTACCTATAGCTCACCTTCAGTGTCCTCCAGAGACTCCTGCCTGATCTCCTGACATGCTTCAAGGGTGGCCTGCCCCTTTTCTTCTTTTGATCACTTGCTGGGGCTTCAAAATGGCACTGCTCATGCTATGAGTGCAACCCCCAGCATCCCAGGCCATGCCTGTCCGAATGCCACTGCTCAGGCTGTCTCTGTGCTCTTCCATGCCTCATCTACTTCTAAAATGTTGCTCAAGCCTCGGGACAATGGAGGCTCAAGCCTACCTGGTCTCCAGCACAAAAAAACCCCACTCACAGTTTTGCCCCATGCTGCAGGCTTCCTGCTCCGCCATGGGCTGTGCATGTCTGTGGTGAGCTGGAGCTGCAGCAGAGAGGCTGGGCAGCCTACATGGCTGAGGGTGTCCAGACCACCCACACACCCCTGAGAAGTTTGGCCTTTGGATAAAGGGCTTTTGGGAGCTTAGACCTGGATTATGAGAGTCTCTGGACATGGTCAGGATAGGCAGGCTGGGTCAGGGGAGAGGTTTACTTCAGGCAGTCCCAGGCTGTCTGCTACATCTGAGTCTCAGAGCTTGCAGCATGGGCTGCCTGAAGCCAGATGGGCAGCAGATTGAAGGATGCAGGAGGAGATCTTAGGGTGGTTTAAGCAAGACCTGGCAGAGAGAAGAGAGTAAGGAGATCTTGTGGGGTCCTTGCAATGAGAACCTATGGAGTAAGAAGAGTAGGACTTGCAGCTCCTGGGCAGGCATAGACTAGTCCCCTTCTCCATGCATGCGTCCCTGCAGAGAGCACACAGAGCCACGAGAACATGCGAACATCTGCAAGCAACTTGGGGACCCAGTTGCATTCACACTCCCACCCATTAAGGCATGTACACAGAAGCACACGTGTGCCAAAATGGACATGCAGCACCTGCAGTGCCACACATGCATGGTCAGCTTCACATCTGCTCTGACGCGGCCTCAGCTGGATCTCAGCCTCCAGCAGAAAAGACACCTTCCTCCTCCAGGGATGTTTCACATGAAGTGTAGGCTGGGACAACTGAACAAGAAGAGCAATTACCAAGTGCAAACTGCCACATGCAGCATGGGTTGATTTGTCCCCAGGCTCCCTTCCTAACACCCCTGCATGTACCAGGTTTGGGTGCAGGACATCTGTCAGATCACCATGGCCTAAGCACGGGGTGGATACTGGCTGGGGGCAGCCACCAGGAGCTAGTGCACATCTGGCCAGGCTGCAGCTGTAAGTGGAAGATGCTGAAGGGAGCATGGTGGACCTTTTACCATGCACAGGAATTCAGTCTGATCCACGTCAGCGCTGCTTAGGGGAAGCAAAGAACTGCTGTGAAGCCACCCACCTGCAGTGGACTCTGTATGCATTGTAACTTCTGTTTTGCTGGGGCAGCTGGGAGCATCCTTGCCCCTAGGGCTGCCAGAGGGCAATGCAATCAAATTGCAAGAGGGGTTGTAGCAGTGCACAGGTGACAGGGTTTAAACAGGACCCTTCAGCTTGCTCATGGAGTAAAGCAGCCTTCAGACAGCAAGGACACATGCAGAGGCAGTGAAGGATGAGCTTTGGTAGCATGGAGGCTCTTGGCTCCTTGCCCAGGTGGGTGCGAGTGGTGCCTACGCAGTGCTGGATCCTCGGGTTGCTGGGACTGGGTCAGGAGGCCAGCGGCACCCATGGGAGGCCAGTGCCCGGATGGGCGTTGCTGTCCGGAGAGTAGGAAAGGGTTAGCATTCCTGGTGATGCCTACATCCAGGTATGTGAGGTATGTGCCTGCACAAGCTCAGCAGGGGAGAGACTCCCCTTAGATCTGGCTGGGTTGCCTGCAGATAGCTCTGCCAGAGCATGGTGGGGAAAGGCAGCTGGCCATCGGTGTGGAGGTGGGCCCCCATACCCTCACCCCGCTGACGACAACAGCTTTGTGGGGCTGGGGAGGGAGGTTGGCTGCTGGCCTTAGCTCGTGCTGTGCTCCCTGGGAAATTTACCTGGCAAATGAGCAGGTGTCCCCACTCCACTGCTCCCACACAGCCAGGATTTGCTTTGCAAAACCAGAAGGTGACACCCAGCACAAGGAGAGGGCAACAAATGCACCCAGAAACCACACACAAGGACACTGTTGGCTCTGTTCATATTGTCCGTTAATTGATCAGCCAGTCAGTCACCACAACCACAACCACAGTCTTCACAGCAGCTGCTGCCTAGATCTGTGCTCTGGCTTTGGCATGCCCCATCCCAGAGGGTTTGCCAAGCCTCCATGGATGCAGGCAAAAGCGGGGGCTGGTGCATGACAGTGGAGCCAGTTGCTGCTGGAAGATGGAAGATAGTGACTAACGCTGCTGGCTTCCCCAGGGACAGCTCATTTTGTTACGTAGGCTGAGAAGAGCCGTGCTCCATCATGGTGTATAGAAATGATAACCATCACCCAAGCACAGCCCAACGGGGTCACACTGGACCCTGACAAATCCCCAGAGCACTTGTGGTGACACTGTGTTCCCCATTGACCAGACCTTGGTGCACATCTAGTCAAAATCTTGCCTCATACCCCAGGAAAAACTGTCACAACCAAGGTAACTTGCACAACTGGGCCCCGTGCCTGCTGCTGGAGAGCAACGTGTGGTTTTGACAAAGGCAAATGCAAGCCACAGCCTCCAGTAGCCCCATGCCAAACTGGGACCCGTATAAGGGTGGAGGTACAGACCTCCAGAGTAGGCAAGGGAGCTGGGCAACCTGCAGCAGAGAGAGGAAGGGGAGACGAAGGTGCTCCTGCAGATTGCCAGTCTGGGGAAGGCTGCAGGGCTGGAAAAAGTGCAGAGACAGACCATGTAGACCATGAAAATGCTGCTTTTTATCAGATGCTGGTTTTCCAGTTTAGACTGGAAGGGGGTCCCAAAGGGGTGCAAGTGTCAGCAGGGTGTTGTGGGGCTATCCTCCCCAAGTCCTTCTGTGTTCTTGGGCTTGCCCCCTAGTGACCAGCTCCCAGGCCCTGTAGCAGGGCTGTCCAGCCAGCAAAGTCCATATTGCCTGGAGAAATGCAGGCTTAGGGCTTTCCACTGCTGCCCGCGCCCAGGGCACAGAGCACAGGGAACTGAACGTGCAAAGTGTGGAGCAGTGAGGGGCCCCAGGACAGTGCCTGGGGAGCTGCTGTTTCAGGGGCAATGCCAGGAGCCTTCCCCTCTGATGGCAGCAGAGTTGCCTACCCTCCAGCCCTGGTTGGGGACCTGCTCTGGGAGCCTTGACATGCCCTGTTCCCTACAGTGAGGTGCTGGGTGTGATGCACTGGGAGGCAAAGAAACACCCCCCGTGTGCAGAATGCCCTCCCACGTACCTGCTTGGCCCATCCCAGAGGCTGGATTTTGGGTTACTCGCTGGAGCTGGGGATGTGCAGGGGTTTCCCCCAGGGCAGTGGGAAGATTTTGTGGTACATACGGGGGACGAACAGGGCTAAGCACTGGGGGAATTTGACCTGCTGGCACTAAAGGACTCCCATTTTCCATGGGGAATGAGGATGCTGAGCTTGGTGAGCTCTGCCCGCTGCTGTCTCTATGTCATCCACCCGGAGAAGAAGCCAACCCTGACGAGGGCTTGTGTAGCAGCGCATCTACATGCTAGTCCACTCGGCACAAGGGAGGGAGGGTCCAGCACGAAGGGTGACATAAAGAGCTTATTGTTCCCAGATGGAAATGATCATCCTGGTGACCTGGAAACACAGAGCAGCTCTGTCAGCAAAGCTATAGGGTTTCAAAGGCTGAGATCAAAGGGCCCCCGGGGGTCGGATTCTGCCAGGCCTTCAGAGACACCTGTAATAAAAGGCACCTCCTTCTAATTATTCTCATTTTGCCTGCGACATCCGTTGGGGTCATGGGGCTCAGTGCTCACTCAGAGAGCAGCGGCAGCAGCAGGGATATTGTCCCTGCTGTGATGGGAACAGACAAAGGACCGTTGTGCAGGGAAGGGTGGGTGCAGAGGGCTTTGGCCCCCCTCTGCCTCTCACCCTCTCCCTCCTCCCACCATCCACGGCCAGGCAGCCTCCTCTGCTCCCACCACATCCCCCGGTGATGTCCCTCTGCACCTCTGCCAGCTCTGGGGCTGCACAGCTGGGCAGTGTGGAGGCAGCCAGAGCGGTGCTGGACTGGTGGCTCATGGGGACCTGACCTCTCCTGGCACAAGCTGGCAGCCCCAGCCTGTGCACTGGGAGCCTGCTCCGCACCCTCTGCAGGACCCTGAGATCTCTCCTGGCGGCAGCTCCCCAGAGTGCTTTCCCCAGCCTCTTATCTCCTGGACTTCAGACCCCACCGTCATTATCTGCAGACACACCTTGTGCATGCAGTTATCAGCCTGTGAACACTCTTTCTCTGTCTGCTTTAAATTGGCAGAGGTGGCTCTGGAAATGCCAGTGCTCTTATGCAACCAGGCCAGGCTCTCCAGGGCCACATATCTCTGGTCTGGGTCAGCTCAGCTCCTGGCACAGCAGGGACGCTGAGTCTCCTTGGCTGGTACTTACAGGGTAGATCAGGGATGGAGGAAAAGCTATTTCGGGCTCCCTTTCAAGAGGTGTAAAGGGCTTCTGAAGTGCAAGGCCAGGCACCCACCTGCCCGTCGGTCCAGCAGAGAGCAAAGCCTGCTGCGGCACATGAGTGATGAGCAGGGTGTGTTCTCAGCAGGTTGGGCTCAGCAGGTGTTAAGAAGAAAAGTAGGACTGTGTCTGACCCGAGATGTCATATGAGAAATTAGCACGGCTCCCCAGCAAATTGTCATGCTGATATAGGAGGAGAAAGTGATTTATATTGGCTCAGAGGCTCCTACCAAGGGTCAGCCAGGTCCTGGCTTGGCACAGGGTCAGCTCTGGCTGTGGGCTGCAGGTTCCCAAGGAGCCAGGTGTGCACAGTCCCAGCATGGCCCTTTTCAGGTCAGGTAAGCATCTTGTCTCCCCCCAGCGCTGCTGCCTCGGTGAAGGCAGCCCTGCCAGACAGAGCCCTGGACAGCTCACCCTCAAGGCCAGGCCAACACACATCAATCTCAGACCGGGACATGAGACCCCACCGTTACTGCCCCAGGTTTAATTTGGCTTGTCCTTTCCCAGGCAGTGCTGGGGAGATACTTCAACCTTTCCCTTCCCTCCCTTCTATCAGGGCACCCAAAGGGAGCTGAGAGCAGAGGGGGCTGGAGGTGCATCACGCCAGCCCCCTCTGGCTGCAGATGTGACACCAGCCCAGGATGTGCCTGGGGCTTAGAGAGAAGGGCAGGGTGCTGCTTGTGGGATGTGGGTACGCTGCTGGTGGGGCACAGGGTCGCTCCCGGACAGTGGGACTGACTGGTCCAGGTTCTGCTCCTCAGGACAGCACATGAAGATAGCAAATTTAGCATGATGGTGTCAGCCATCCTCCCGCTGGGGACTGTCCCTCTGTCCTCAAGAGCCACCAATCTCTGTCCCTGGGAGCTTGGTCTGTCTGGCTGATATGGCACAGTTTTAAAACCTGCACTCTGAGAATCACAGCCTTGGGGCCAAGCTGGGGGAGGCTGCTGGGGCTGCAGCAGTCGGAGCCCCTGGGCTGAGGTCTCCCATGCTGCGGGTTGTGCAGCTCTGCTCTTGGGACAAGAGACCCTTAAGTGGTGGTTCCTATTTGCTGTGCTCTGAGATGTCACAAGGAAGAGGTGAGGGGCTGTTGGGGCCCTGGGGTGCCGTTGGCTCCCGCTGTGCCCTGGGAACCCCCCAGACATCACTCACTGTGGCGGGAGGCTGTGGGGCTATGCCAGCCTCTGTTTGCCCTCATTTCTGCTCCTTCTGGCACAACCGTGTTTGCCTTCACAAGGCACCCAGCACTGAGCAAACAGCACGTGGGGAGGGATGAGCAGCTGGCCAGGACGGCCCATGCTGGCAATGTCCCCATTACCGCCTCCCTGTGCTCCCTCCGCTGCAGGCTTTGCAATAAAAATGCAGATCCAGTTTGGGCTGGGAGGCTGTGGGGTGGGGAGACCTGGTGAGCCACGACTGCTGGAGCAGCAAGGGTTGTTGTAGCCTATGGGAGAGATTCACCAGCCTTGCCTTCAGGGGCAAACAGATCTGCTTTACCCCGTGGATGCTGTCACCCCTGTATGATGGTGGTGGTGATGACACAATAGAAATCATGGGAAACATGCCATGACAGGGTGGATGCTGGGAATGGGGGTGCCCCCTGGGCCCGTAGCAGTCTAGCCATGACTCCTGAACCTGAACTATCCCTCCTCCATGCCATCATTGTCCCAGGGACAAGGTTTCAGCCATGGCAGGGCTCTGAACTCTGCTTTTTGCCATTAGTATTTGTTGTCTCCTGTTCGGTGGCTGCAGGCTCACAGCTAGCTAGGGCTACTAGATGGGGAGAGCTCACAAGCACCCCAGGACCCAACCCCACATCCCCAGCGCTACCAGCTCAGGCAGCAACAGACACATCAGGCTTCTCCCAGGCAAGTCCCCACTGGGAAACTGCACTGATCAAATGCATGAGGTGATTTGAACTGATTTCTCCTTTGTCCAGAAGGATAATGTGAAGACATCTACAGACCAAAGTCTGCTGATGACAGAGCAAAACCACTCCAGTCTCAGGCTGGAGTGAATTCAAGGCAGTAAAGTTATACTGGTTGATGCTGGTGTCTTTTCTCAGTATAAATGGGACAGCTGATGTGCTCATTTATGTCATTTGTGAACTGGTTTAAGCTAAACTGGAAGAAAGCCAGTGCTATATCAGCAAAAGAGCAAACAGCCCAGATGTGCGCTTGGAGGATGATGTGGGTTCACCAGCTCTGTGCAGGAGGTGTCTCAACACACAATTTGTTACGAGCACTGTCTGGGTGTCCCATGTGGTCATTGCCCTTCTGTGGCCATTTCCAGGCCACCCAAGTCCAGCACTGTGTGTGTGCACGAGGCTAGCAGTGGTCCAGGCTGGCTTGGGCCACCCCATCATCAGCATCAGCTGCACTGAGAAGCAGCTGCAGTAGATCAGGCTGTCCCTACAGCCCTCTCCTGCTTTGCTGGACACAGTCCCAAAGCACTGCTGATCAGCTTCACCTGGTGATCAGCTTAAGTCTCACCTGATCCCACTGAACCTGTCCTAGCCTTGCTGGATAACAGGGCCATGATGGTTTACTGTTAGGAGATCACCAGGCAAGTTGCAGTAGGACTGATGGGCATAACTGCATGCACTCATACCATCACATCCTGCTGCTTGTTGGTATGTGTCTTAAATACTCCTATAGGATACTGAGCGGCTGGAGAGCTGGAGCATCCCCAGAAGCACACGTATGTGCTGCTGAAACACCCTGGGCTTCCTGCAGCTCTGGAGAGGCAGTGCCAGGTCTCTGGATTCAAAATACAACAGTTCCCAGATGGAGTCATATCTGCAGTCATGATCAGCACAGGGCTATCTGGGTATGACTCTGCAAGGAACCCCCACAAGGATCTGATGATGCTCCTTGACGGAGCGGAGGCCAGACTGCTGTCTGATCCCTGCTGCTGGGGAAGGAGGTACCCAGGTGGACCAGGCATGGGGTGACCAAGGCAGGAGCCAGGGTGATGCTTGCTGATGGAGGATAAAACTGACACCTCAGCAGCTTCCCTCCACAGCCCCAGGTTACATATAGGGATAAATTTCTCCCAAGGAAACCTACCAGCTTTACACTTGTCCTGCCCCCCAAAACACACAAACACTCCTGTTTGCAGCCAGGCTTCATAGGTGAGTTAGCTGTACCTTGGGTGGGGAGTGGGTTTGGCTAGCCAGGCTCATGCTGTGAAAAGCTCTGCTGCTGCCAGGCTGGTGGGAATGAAGTTTCATGGCCGCCAAGACCTGTAGTTCGGGCCTTAGGCGGACATAAAGCTCCTTTGGTGCAGAATAGCCCAAAACTGAACAAGACCCTTTTTCTAACAGCAGCCTTGCTTATTTTGGCTCCTGTTATCCTTCTCAGCGCACTGCTCCAAGTCCCAGGAGTGGAGGGATGCTGGGAGACATGGCATCAGGTGTCATGCAAACCATTTTGCTGCAGCCCAGCATTATCTTTGTTATGGTCAATGGCAGAGAGGACCTGCCCACTGCAGGTGCTACGCTCTGTGGGCTGGTCCAGATGTGGGATGAACTTGTGTAAGGGCTGGGGCAGATCCAAACAAGCCCTGAAGAGCTGAAGTTGGTGTCTGCATTGGGTCCGGGCCATGAGACAGCGCTGTATGGACCCTGGGCTTCGGGCTTTTGCTGTCCTTCACTTCCCTTGCCGCAGTCTCACCCTTCCCAAACAGCTTGGTGGGGGTGGGGTGGGCCACCAGCTCTGGGCCAGGGACTGGATGAGACCTTGGTGCTGTGAGCCCTTCCCACCCTCCAGAGCACATGTCCAGCCCTGGCTGGGGGACATGGTGTAGGGTGCCTGGGTTTGGCCATCACAGCGGCCAGGGGCAGAGGCATGGGGGACGAACAGTTGCCTGCGGGGCCCCAAGGGGCACATTCTTTCAAAGAAGCTGTTAGCATTCAACTCCATAAATAAATAAATACCGGGAGCCTGGCACTCGCCTGCTCCCAGCCATCACAAAGAGGCCAGTGTTTGCAGCCAGGCTCCTCCTCCAGCACTGTCAGGGCTTGCTCATCCCCGGGGCCACTGGGTTTTTGGAAGCGGGGTGTGGGCTGTTCTTCAGGGCACAAGATCTGCTACGGGCAGCGTGCAGGGCTGACTGGGGGCAGAGCCCTCGGGATACCTGGGTGCTGAGCTGGAGCAGGGCCTGGGAACTGGAAAAAGGTGGGGAATTTCTGCAGCCAGCAGCTGAGCTGAGCCCACTCCTTGGGAAGCCCAATGACACACAGAGACACGGTGGCCAGCCCAAGGTCAGGCTATGAGCCAGTAACACAGGTAGCAAGGTGCAGGGCTGGGGACGAGGCTGCAAACTCTATGGCACGTGTAGCAGCATCAGGCAAAGCCTGCAAAGCTGCAGGGCTTCTGCCCAAGGGTGCTGTGTGAACCACCCCGGTCCCAAGAAGTCGGAGAGAAGTTCGGGGGTCCTGTGGCCCTTCCCATCCCTGCACGCCTGTTCTTTCTCTGGGGGAATGAAGGAAAAGTGCTGCCTTCATCCAGGGTGGATATCTCATCCAGTCCTGCGTTAAAAGGAGTAAGCAGCTCTGCCACACTTGCTAAGCCCTAGATCAGCTGTCCGGAAGATGCGGAGTCTCTGTGCCACGGCAGAAGGCAGACAAGCAACAGCACAAGAGCAGGAGTACAGGGCTGCAGGCTTGGGGGCGGGGGGGGGGGGAGTGCTTTCAAAATGGGGTTTAGTTCGGTGTCTCCACTGCCACTCTGTGTTGCTTTTTATTTCTGTGAGCAAAGGATTTCCAGGTAAATTAATTTCATTTTGTCTGAAAAGAAACTGTGCTCCCCAGAGCATGCAGCCTTGGCCCCACAGCTTGCTGCTGGCACGGGGCTGCCCCAGGTCTGCAGGGTCCTGTCCCCATGGCAGACCTGAGCTGCAGCCAGGCTCAGACCCGCCTCCGCACTCGAAATGCTCTCTGCAGCTGAGACACCCCCTACAGAGCTGCTGGGGAGGGCAGGTAGTGGCAGGGCTGACACAACCCTGCAGACTGGGGAGGCAGTGCCGTGTCCACCGCTCCTGTCCTGGGGAGCCCCCCGTGCTGTGCCTCGGTGACCCCTGCTGCGAGACAGATGACGTGGGAAGGCAGAGTAGGAGAGTGAGGTCCCCAGCTGCTGCTGCCATGGACTGCGGTGAGGGCATGGAGGGAGCTGTGCTCCTAAAGCCAGGGCAGGCAGGGGCACTTCAGCCAGGACAACCAGCCCCTGGCTTTTGCTGCTGCACCAGGGAACAAGTGTTGCTGAGGACCATTATGGCTAAGCTGAGCCAGAAGCCTGGCCACCTTCAGCAGCCCTGGAAGGCACAGCAAGACTGCAAGATACCCAGCTGCCCTGGAGATCTGGGTGTGTGCTGGGAACCTCCTGGTTTCCTGCATCTCCGCTGAGGGTCCAGCCAGAATGTGATGAACCCCAGGTCCACGTGCCCGTTGCTGGGGGAGGTAAGCAAGGATGCAGTCCCAGCTGTTACAAACCTACCACCCTTTGCTGTCAGGAATCCTCAGTCCTGAAACACTTCAGTTGCACATGAGCTAGTGGTGTGCTTTTTTTGTCCCAGGGCAAAGGTTTTGCTGTGTCCTCCCATCCACCCCCTTTGCCATGCTGCTGCTCTGCTCTCCTGGGGTGACCTGGATGAGGCAGGTAGGGTTCAGCCTGGGCACTGGCACAATCCACATCTGCTAGTTATGTAGTTCATGACCCCATGTCTGTTTGCAAAATGAATGTCTGGGCGGTGCCGCACCCCGGGCTAACATGACGTCCTCACTCAGCTCCATGCTTGGGGGCCCTGCCCACACGTACTCGTACTCGCATGTGCATGCACACACACACATACACACACCCCCACACACCTCCCACAACACAAACAGCCCTTCAGTTGCATCGGCCTCAGATGACGGTGGTGGTGTGAGGCTGCAGGTGGGTCCCTCCACTCGCCAGGTCGGGCAGGGAGGGACCCGGTGACCTGCTCTGGCACTGGCTCCACAGGGCATGATGCAGCTCAGCTGTGCCAGGCTGTGCCCTGGGAGGAGGTTGGTTTTGTAGTTCTCTTAAACCTTCTCTCCTTTGCACTGCTTGTGTGCCCACCTCACTGGGCTGGTGCCCTGCAAGCTTGCTGTACGGGGTCACCTCTCCCCCCAGCATCCCTCTGCCCCCAGCCAGGTCAGGCATGCCCAGGCTCTGCCCTCCCTGCCATCGCCAGGTCTGGGTGCAGCCCTGTCTGACGGGCTTACACAGGCTCACAGGAGTGGGGGACAGCTCTTTTGGCTATAGACAAAGGTCGTGCAAGGAGAAGTGAATGTACAACAGTGCCTGTGGCCATATTTCAGCTGGGAAAGAGAAAATTTCCAACCATCAGGGCAGGAATGATGCTGCAATCATTTCCCAGGCAAGCGGCTGGAGCAAGGACCAGACGCGGTGTTAAGGCATTGCTTGGCCTGTCCATGAGAAGGGGAACCCATGTAGTCCTGCGGCCCCTGGAGGCAGAGGTCCCTGCTGGCCCCCTGCCCTGCCCTGGGCTGGGGATGGAGCCAAGGGCAGCATGGCCAGCCCAGACCTTTGCTGGCATTTGGCTGCATGCTGGTGGCAGGGCTGGCTCTGCAGCCACCGGGCAGGCCTGGGCCAGGGCAGGGTTGTTGGACCCCAGGAGCATCCTCAGCTCTCGCAGTACTTCCCTGGCCCCTTCTCTGTTTTCTGGAGGCCTTGGCTGAGGCCAAATCTTCTCTGTACAGATCACATGTGGTATCAGGTTTCCAGCTGTGACTGCTCCGAAGAAACCCTCTGGGTCAGCAGCCAAGACCCACCCCAACACCCAACTCACCAGCCCAAGGGACAGAGCAGGGAGGGACATGGATGAGGGGGCATTATGGTACCTGGACTGCTCCTTCCTTCTTTTTCCCTTAGGTTTTGTTTCCAGAGAGGAGCCTCCGGCGCCTGCAGACATGTGCTTTGAGCTACCCTGCCTGGGGCTGGATCCCACCACCCATGTTGTTTCACACCCCAGGTGGAAAAGACAGGTGTTTTCAGGTTCACTGTATTTATGGGTTCCTAAAAGCAAAAAGGTGAGAAGAAACAGACAGTCCCAGGGCCTGGCATGTGTGTGCACATGTGAAAAAGATGGGTGCAAGGATAGAGAGTGTGTGTGCAGGTCTGGGGTGTGCGTGAGAGGAGTGAGGGTTCTACATGGGCAGAGGGTGATGTGTGGTGCAGGGGAAGAGGTGGCAGCACTGCAGCCTCCCCAGTGGCATGTGGGATAGGCATGGGGTCCACAGGGGTTGTGGCCAGGGCACATCTCGGGAGGAAAAGCAGCTGTTGCAGAGGAAGAGGAGGTACAGCCTCCCGTGAAGCATCAGCAGGTCTCCAAGGTGCCCAGCGGGTCCAGTGCCTTGGGATGGCAGACCAGAAGGGCTGCTCTGCCTGCTCCTGGTGCCCTGCAGGGTCATGGCCCCACCAAAGGGGGCTTGCCTAAGTTGGTGATCAGGTGGCAAAGGAGAGCCTGGGGAGGGCAGGAGGGGGCTCCTGGGAGTGTGGAAAATGTTCTGATCCATCTGGGGACATTTAACCCACTGGTTCTCAGGCTGGGAAGATGACAGTGAGGGACACACTGATGGCCAAGGAAGGAGGTTGTGTCCCAAGCAGCGGAGGGATACTTTCATGCTGCAAAACCCATCGCAGGGGGTTTCTGTTGTTCCCATCCGGGTCCAGTCTCCTGATCTGACCTCCTGATCTGACCCAAACATGACCCAGCCTGACCCCCAGCCTGCCTTTTCCGGCATTGATAATTATGCCCTTCAGACTGTTCAGCCTGTCTGCCGCACCTTGTAGGTGGGGGCAAAGTCTGCTGCTCCCCCCATCCATGCCCTGTGGCTATACCACAGTGCCTGGTGCTGGGCTCCGGAGCCCCCACCTCGCCGGAGCTCCTGTGGGAAGAGGAGGGGGCTGCACTTTGCCTGACTGCCCTGCTCTCGCCCATCCAGACACCCCCAGCACCCATGCTCACCTGTGCTTGCCCTGGGCCCCGCACACCTTGAATAACCTGTTCCCACTCCTCCTCTTGCCTCATGACAAAGCACCTGGCATGCAGCAAGGGTAACCACAGCGAAATGAGGTCATCACCACCCCAGGGACAGTATGGGACAATCACACGGTCATGGGAGCTGCAGCCAAGGGCCTCTTCTCCATCCAGCTTTCATTGTGGCACACCCTGTGTTAGGTGACTGTTTCCTCAGGACAAATGCGATTTGCTCTCTTGCTGTTTGGGGACAGGGTCATCAAGCTACATCACCGTTGTAGGCTCTGCATCTAGATTCCCAAAGTGCTGTTGCAGATCCAAGGTGAGCATATGGTCTCCCCACTGCCCTGTGCACCAGCAGTTTCGTCTGGGTGTCTGCATGCTGCCAAGTCAGTTCTTGCAATGCTGCACCCTCAGCCTACCTCACCTCCCATCTGCAGTCATTTGCTTTGAACCCTGGCCAGCGTGTCTGCCTCATGGTAGACCTGATTGCTGCTTTCGTTCAAGTAATCTCCACCACCCAACCCCTGCTTTTTGGGATCCATGTGTCCTGCTTACCTCATAGCCCCAGGGATGCTTGGTGGCCTTTGCCTGGGCAAACTGGGATGAATACCGGACAGTTGGTCTGGTACATGAATGACCCACTCACTGTGGTTGGCTTGCCAGGGCAGGGGGGTGCCCACCTACCTCCAGCTGCACAGCTGCACAGCACTCTCACCCCAGCCTGTGGGGTACCCAGGGAGCTGGGACAGCTTCAGCAGCACCCCACGGGCTGGGGAGGTGCAGGGCTGGCATGTCAAACAGGGGTCCATGGGAACTTTGGGTTGCATCTTACAGGCATGAGCAGCAAGAGGACATGGGACCCTCCTTTTGCCTGAAGAAGAGAGGCACAGCCCATTTCTCTGCTTTGTTTGCAAGGGGGTTGAGATGTCTGCAGCCAGTCTGGGAGACCTTGAGCTGTTTGGCCTGTTTGCAAGTGGCTGGGCAAGATGATGAGGCTTGTCACCTGGGGCTGGAGTGGCCCAGCCAGATCCTGGAGGCTGTGACCCTCAATTAGCTGCTGAGATGCTGTGGGGGTGCTGGAGGTCTCTGACCCAGATGAGTCTGTCCCTGCAGCTCTGAGCTCAGGTCACCAATAGGTCCCTGGGGACTGAAACTAGGAAAATAAACAGTGTGAGATGACACAGCCCTTGGACACTGCCCAGCCATGCCCCAGATGGGCCCTCGTGGTCCCTGTGGGGGACAGCTGGGTGGCTGGGTGCCAGAGCAGGCAGCGTGTGGGCCAGCACTCCCACAGGTATGGGCCTGGCACAGACAAATCTTGCCAAAATACTGGGGATGGGTGAAAGTCCAGCCATGGTCTGCTGGCATTTTCACCAGGCAGGGCGAGGGGTCGGCTCCCGACTGTTGGGGGTTCCTGCTGCCACAAAACAGGGAGCAGTCACGCTGTATCCTCGGATGCCCTTGCCTGTTGCTTACAGCTGGCCCAGGGCTGGAGCAGGGCATGACACACCGCTGTGATTTCTTGGCCCCATCAGCACCCTGCAGGGATTTCTGCCCATCCCAAAGCCCTTCCCAACCCTGGGAGCTGGGAGCAAGAAGACAGGTTGGGGAGTGAGCAGCTGGCCACAGTGGGGCCGGAGGGCACCTGGGCATCTTCTGGTGGGGGTGGGAATGGGGCATGAGTGCAACATGGGCTGCCACCATGTTGAGTGCAACATGTCTGAGGGGGGGTGTGTGCCCATGGGTGAGGAGTTGTGTGGGGGCTTGTGTGAGTAACTGCATGTGAGCAACCATGTGTGTAACTGCTTGCATGCCTGAGTAATGCAGTATGTAACTGTGTGTGTGTCTGCATGTACGCCTGCAACTTGCACACTGTGCGCCTACCTGTGTGTGCTCAGTGCACTGTGCCTATCTGTGTGTAACTGAGCACGTCCGTAACCACCTAAGTTGTGCAGGCATCTGTTGTATATCTCAGTTTGTGACTGTTTACCAGTGCAACACACTCTACACGCGTCTGTATGCATCCCTGTGTGTCTGCAAGTATGTCTGTCGCAGTGTAACCCACTGCATGTGTGGTCACGTGTGTGCACCTGCGTGTGCTTCTGGGTAACATGCCACAGTGCAGGATATCCCCACCCAGCAGTGTGTTGCCTCCCGATTTCCTTCCATGTCAGGGGCAGAGCTGTCCCCACAGGGTTGCACTGCTGGCCAGGGACCCTCCTCCTGCCCACTGCAGCAGGGTGATCCCTGGCAGGGCCCCGGCAGGTTGGGGCAGGCGTGCAGGCTGCGGGTGCCAGCAGCTTCCCCCACCCTTGCTCTACCTGTCAGACAGGTGGGGCTGGCCGCCTGCCACCGTCACTTCTGGGAAGGGAGGATGCAGGAGGGATGGTCTCTGCACAATGGCTGGGGACCTGCCGGCAGCTAAAGCAGCCCTTGGGACCTGCTCCCTGGGATGGCTTGGCAAGGGAAGCACCAGGAACCCTGGAGAGCCTCAGGGCGGGAGTATGCCCGAGGAGAGGAGGGACTGCAGCCCAGTGACACCTGGTCCCTCCATTTGCCCATCTCTTCTATTGCTGTGCTCAAAGAACCCCTGAGGCACATCCCGGCACCCTTCCTTCCTAGTTCCATGGCTAGAGCAGGGTCTCCTGCAACTTGGGTCCCACCACCCTATTGGGGTGGGGAACATGAAAGGCTTCCCCTGCATGCCCTGGGGAAGTCAGTGCCTTTCTACCCCTATATATCCTACCCAGACCATCCTGGCCACTGGCAGAAGCTGACTCGGGGCCAGACCATCCTGTCCATCCTGGTGGACCTGCTTCCCACTCTGACCCTTGCTCCTGACAAGGCCAGCACCCCAGAAAGGCACGAGCTGGAGCTTGGTGCCAGATAGAGCCAGGTGTTGCTGTGCTCAGCTGGGTACACTGGGAATTTACAGGGAAGAAAACTGAGACACCCAGCAGCTCTGGCATCTCCACGTCTGGAAGCCTGTGTAGCTCACCTGACGGCCACTAGCCATGCTGTGGCCACTGTATCAGATGCTGCTCATGCACCAGAAAGTGCTTGGTGCCACTAACGCAGAGGCTGTCCTTAGAGCAGTTGCAGAGCTTGTCCTGGTGGGGTATGATGGATCTGGTGGAGCATGCAGATCTCATTGGGATAGTGCATCTGGTGAACATGCTTTATGGTCTCATCCCAAAAGACCTGGCCCCAAAGTCCCTGTCCCCCCTCAAGCTCAGCAGCATCACCCCATGGCTCAGGCATGGGGCTTCCTATCAGTTCAGTCTGCTGGCCCCTAAAACATGTCTTATGTAATGGCAGTGGTGGAGGCGGCTCCCACAAAGCATGCTCTGAAATTCAGCTTGTTTTAAAAAGGCCTGGAGCAATGAGATCTTCTTGTAGGACCCACCCTTTGCCTGAAAGCAGGCTCAGGCCCGGACTTGCTCGCCTGCAGTCCTGAAGGCAAAAACTAGAGGAGCACCAGCTCTTTGGAGACCCCGAAGATCCCACAGGAACTGTTACCACATTACTCCTTGACGACAGCACCTCAGCCAGCTGGCTGCACCTTGGCTGAGACTGGCATCTGTGGTCTGGACACTGTGGCCACTGGAGATTGCCAGCAGATGAGGGTTACCTTGCCCTGGGGTGTTTTGCAACAGCAAAGACACTGCTGCCCTAGGGGGCAGTCCCCTGAATGAAGACAGTCTAGTCAAGGAGATTTGCCCGCTGGCCAGATCGATGTGAAGGGACATCCTGAAAGGCTTTGTATTGGGATGACCAGGACTAGATCCTCTGCTCATCTCAGCCAAGATCTTCCTGCCACCTCCACCCCAAGAAGACCTTTGCACTAGGGCTCTGGAGGAGAGCAGAGCTGACGCAAGAGCATGTCTCATGCTCCGTGGGTGTGCCCACAATTCAGCAAGGCATCGCCATCCTTGTCTCTTCGGTACCAAACCATCAGGCAGCTGGGGGTTTGTGATGTTGGTGGCCAATGACAGCATACATCACTGGGGCTGCCGAGGGGTCACTCTGCCCTGTGGCACAGCTATGCTCTCTGGTGCCGTACTTTTCTAGGAGTTTTGAAAGAGGTTGAGCTGGGGAACATCCCCACTGGCCCAGCTATTAACTTCAGGGGCCAGCAGGCAGGAAAATCTGGCAAACACTGTACCATACCATGCCATACCGTATGGTACAGGAGGCCGGACATTTCATTATACATGTCTTCAATCTGTGCTCACTGACCCATTGAACCTTGCCAGAAGTAGACACAGGAGGGGTGTGACACTCCTGTCCATTGCCATGGCAGTCCTCCCTGGCCCACCGCAGAGTGACACGTTGACTGTGTAATAGTCTCCACGTCTGCCCCAGCTGCTCTTGTAACATTGCTGGCCATCAGCAGCCCTCATGCCATACCTGATGCTGGAGGCCAGAAACTCCCTAGAGCTCTTCCTGGAGCACCCAGAGAGAGACTGCACTATTCATCCAGGCCTGGTGGACACACTAAAATGCCTAACAAATGGTTCCCCATGTGTCTGGCATCTTTAGGCACACAGGAACGTGGCATTGCAGCAGCACGGTCAGCTTTTGTCTTTCAGTGCCCACCACTCCCTTGCATCTTCTCTCAGGCTTTTTGGACACCAGTGTTCATCATGTTCCTCCCCTCTCCACCACCTCATTCCTCTCTTCCTTACTCTCTGACTGCATGTGTTCATGTGCTCTGTCAGGGAGCTGGGACAGCCTTGCTCATACTGCTCCGTGCTGCAGCAAGGCAGGTCAGGCCAGGGGGAGTGTCCTGGCCACGGTGGCTTTCAAAACTGTGGCTTTTGAAGAGTAGCCTGATGACCAGTGCCTTGCTGAACTGGGGCCAGAATGTACCCAAAATGGTTTGGTGGGCTCAAATACCTTAATTTACTGCCTGGATTCTCAGCTGAAAACTTAAAGTTGAGCATGTGGCCATGGCTGGGTGGAAAGGTGAGCAATGAATGGAGGAGATCAGGGCTACTAGAGACCTCACTGTGAAATGAATCTGCATAAGCTGGAGGAAAGAAAAATATCACCTGGAAGCTGCAGCCCATGAGTTAACACAGCTCTGTCCCCCATATCCCACAGCTGCAGTGTCTTCAGCTCTCCCCAGCTCCATGCGCTCTCATCCCCAAGCCTGGAGGAAGCCTTTCCAGCACGCAGGGGGTTTAGGACCACACATCCGATGGTCTGACAGAGGGCTTCTGGGTTTGTTTCCACATGGTCTGCTCAGCAGAAAGTGGGGAGAAGAGCTAGAGGTGCATGATCACCCATTAGAAGGTAGATCTCAGGAGGCATTGGTCCATTGAAGTGAAATGTACGTGCGATGGGAGCAGGGCTGCAGTAACCTTGGGCAGCCTCTTCAGCATCTGCCAACCTGCCAGTGATACCCTGAGCTCTGGGGGGCCTGCAGTTCACACTGTCTCATTCCTGGACTTCCCAGCTTGCGCTTTCTGCCCTGTGACTCCATTTGCAAGCTGGTGCAGTCCCAGGCTCTGTGCCATCTTTGGTGGATAGCAAAGGGTACAGTTGGCCAGGAAACAAGAATGCGATGAACATTTCTTTTTGTTTCACAATGAAACAGAACTGGGATTTTTGGTGGCTGTGGTGGAGGGAGGGAAAGGGAAGAAGCTAGGAGACATCCACCCAAGAAGATCCACCAGTGCCAACCTTTTGAGGATGCCAGATACCAAGGGATGAACATCTATCCTGACCTGGGCAGCCTGGGCTCTGGCATTTTCTGCGGGAGGGGAAGCATCTGCTCAGGGAACACGAGCTGGGCAGGATGCAGATGTAGCTTTGTCAGACCTGGGTGGGAATAAACCTGTGGGCTGGGAGCAGGTCCCCAAATCTCTTCCTGAGGAGCAGAGACCAGCCGATGTGGTGAGCAGGAGCCACACATGTACAGCATGGCCAGGCTGCATGCAGACCTCTGGTCACAGAGAAGCAGCAAACACAGCACAGGACAGATGGAGCTGGTGTGATCCCTCCCCATGGGTGGCAGGGCAGCTTCTGCTTTGTCCGCAGGCTGCGGGGAAAACACCTGGTGCTGAATCACCATGGGGGCAACCAGGAACCAACTGTTTGGGGAGCCTGAACCCTCCAGTTCCGTCCTGGATGTGCTGGCATACCAGGGAGACAAGCAGAGGACTTCCTAGTACAGACCCCCTAGGAGGTCTGGCTGGAAGCAAGAGGTGGGTGGGATGCAGAAGCTTGAATGCAGTGCTGACCACATGGAAAAGGGAAGATGGGCACGGGCTGGAGAGGCATGTGGCATGCCCCAGGGTGGTAACCCATGCCCTAAGGGTGTTCCCCAGCATGCCCAACCTGCTGTCTGCCTGCTGTCTCTGGTTCCAGGCAGCCACCGCAGCAGCTTCCCCGTTCCTACAGCGGGAACAGCCGCTTTCTTGTTTAACAACCAAACAACTCAGGGTTTTAACAGATGAGTTACCATCAGTGGGTAGCTCTCCTGGACAAGCCAGACACCCTTGGGGCAGCTACTGCTGGAAGCAATTTCCAAAGAAACTGTTGGGCTGCGAGGCAGGGGGGAGCATTGACTGGGAGCCCAGGTAACTGGTTACCCTGGGGAAGAGGGACGCAGCCCTGGGGGGCCTGCCCATCCCCAGGCATGCCAGCCCAGCCCTGAAACTGGGCTGGGTTTGAGCCTGCTGTGGCAGCACCCTGCTACAAACCCCCAGCAGCACTGTTCTTCCCAGCTCCTATGGGCAATAACTCTGCCCTCCATATCACATCTGAGCAATAACCCTCACCTCACATAATTCAGCTTCCAGAAGTGCAGGTTTGTAACACCCCCATCCCTTACAGCACGTGCCCCAGCAGCGTTCCCCCTCCTGCCCCTAGCACAGCCCCTCCACCCACGAGACCCTTCCCAGGACTGCAACCTGCAGCTGTGCAACCTGCCCCATACCCTTCACCCACCCCCCACCCCCCGTGCAGTGTGGAAAATCCCTCCCATGCAATGCCCTTGCTCCCCCAGGTGTTCCCAGCTCCGTGGATGTTTGTTCCCGGAGCACAGTCCCTCCTGCAGCAGTGGCTTCCCAGCCCTGCCATTCCTATGCGCTAACCTCGGCTGCTCCCAGGTTGGCTCAGGGGTATGCAGGTGGGGTGCCCCATCAGGAGGATGCTTCTCCAGGCATATTTATGCCAGCTGATTGTTAACCTGGCCCACTGCTGGAAAAGCATCCATAACAGTCAGGCATCCCAAACTGCCTGACACTTTTGCTCTCTAACAATTTCCATGGCAGAGTCTGGGTACTCTGGAGCCTTGTTCTGTCCATGCCAAATCCTGCATACCTCCTCCAGCTACAGGTCATCCTGAAAACTGGGAGATATTAGACTGGATGGCATGAAGCAAGCCCAGGTCAAGTCAGGGACGGGCAAGGGCAGTGCCAGGTGAAATTCAGTGGGGAGAGGGTTCCTTGTCACAGCTGCAGAAGTCCAGCTGCAATAAAAGTCTCCTACAGGCTTCCGAGGCTTTTGTCCCCTGGATATTTTTAGGAGGACCAGACCCAACAATACACACGCCTTTCTTTCTGCAAGCTTGTTTCCAGAGTCTGAAGGGCTGATTGCCACCTGGACCAGGTACCCCAGGGAGAAGCACACCAAAGAAATGCCCCACCAAAGAAATGCTTCCCCTGAGGAAAGAAGATACTGGATATTTTGAGACAACCTTCTCTTTGGGTCAGGTGCTGCCCTGGCCCCCTCCTCCTGCCTTCTCTGTGGAGCTGGGGCCAGTCTCCATCCTTGTGCTACTGGGAGCTGTCTTTCACATGGCAATGGGAAGGCATCTGGGATTCCCACATCTCCAGTTAGGGTTCAGTCCTGCTCCACAGTTGTGCTGAGCCAGAGGCAGGAGGGTAAGAAAGTGTGAAAGCCAGCAGGGACTGGAGGAGTTTTGAAGAAAAGGCAGTGGGAGTGGGTGAGAGTGAGGGGTCCCAGGCAGATGGTCTCTGCCTCCTGCAGGCTGCCCCCATCCCCACCACATTCCCATCTACCCTGATCCACTGCAAGGATAGCCACGGTCCGGATCAGCTGGAAAATCAGGTCATGCCGTTGTGCTCAGGGGCAGTTCATGGTCTGGCACATGGGATAATGGACACCTTGCTGGCCCAGCCAAAACTTCTCCCCTCACCCCATTTCTCTGCTCCCACAGAGTCCACAGGTCCCAGTCAAGCACTGGCCAGGGCAAACTGCCCTCTTCTTCCCTAACTGGGACCAAGGAACAGCAAGGGTCCCTTTGGGGGGTCTTGGAGGAGAGAAAATCCACTTTAATGCTCAAACTTGAAGGGCGACCAAGATGTTTCCATGGCAACTTTGTGCCAGAAACGTGTTCAGCCTGGGACCACCTCATGGGAAAAGTCTCTCAGCAAACCCCAGTGTAAAGTGTGAGGGGAAGTTGTTTTGGAGGAGAAAAAAAAAAAACCCACCACCTCTTTTTGTCCATTTTCTGCCATAGCTTGTCACAGCTGTAAAATCCAGGCACCTCTAAAGAGATTAAAAAACCAGATAAATCTCTTTTTCATGCCAGTAGGGAAACTCTGCTGGGTTGGCTCAATACTGGCTTGGAGGTCACTGTAGGGGTTACCCTGAGTGTGTGTTGGTGTGTGCACGTGTGTGTATGTCTTTGCTTGCCCTCCTCCAGTTCTTCCTGGCTCTTTGCCCCACAGACCCATGCAAGCTTCATGGGAGGCTGCAGGATCTGGCCCCCCAGCTCATGCCTGCACAACTCTGCCTCTTCCTCCTCCTCTGGCACAGGGTGCCCATACACCTGAGGGACCCCCCGCCTCTGCCCCAAGCCTCCTGCCTGGCGTGCCCCCTACTTGGTGATGGCAGTGGGGTGGCGGTGGTGGGCAATGGGGACAATGGGGGCATGGGAGACGAGACTGTCAGGTTCCCTACTGCTGCTGGAGCTGGTTAAACATTGTCCCAGGCCAGTTAGGTAACAAACCTCAGTGGGAAAGAAATGAAACTGCTTGAGCAAACAAGGTGCACTTGGCAGGGCAACAGGCTGCGTGACAAAGTGCTCCCCTCTCCCTGCCAACCTGCCAGAGTTATCTATTGACGGAGAATAAACACCTCACCCACAACCCCAAACTTGGAGGGACAGCAGCCAGGAGCACAGCTGGCTCCTGCAGACCTGGCCTGGGGCTGGGCTTGCCCTTCTCACTGTGTCCCTTCCCTGGACACACTGATTGCCACCAAGCACCATCCCAGCCCCCTCCCACACATGCTGCTTTTGTGGGTAGCATGAGCACCTCCACATTGTCCTTCCTGCCACCCACTCCAGCCTGCTCCTTGTGGCAGCTCCAGGAGTTCAGGGATGGGCCTGGAGCACCCTCTGCTCGCTAGAGCCAGCAGACACCAGCTGGGGAAACCTGTTCCCTGGGGAAGGTTACGCAAGGAACATGGAGGTCTGGCTGCAGCCCAGACCATGGACTGGCTCTTAGTTCACACCCAGGGACTGGGACCTCTTCTTGCACCACAGGGCAACTCTGATGGCCTCATCTCAGCATGTGGATCTGGGAGCAGTACAGCTTCAACCCAGCACTCCGGGCAGTGAGCGATGGAGGTCTTTCCACATGATTTTGTCATCTCCAGGATCTTGCATGACTGCAGACTCCCTCTTATGTCTTGTTGAATTGCAGATATGGGCATGGCATGGCATAGCATGGCATATCCATAGGAGACCAGGCATCCCAGCTGGACCAGCAAGGCAGCTCCTTGTGTAAACAGCAGTTGAACCCACCTCAAAGAGATTGGCTCTGACCCATAGGCACCTTCTGCCCCTGGCAAAGCAGGTGGGTCAAGCCCTTGATGCCACGGCAGCATCTGCAGATCTTTCAGCTGCCACTGAGCCCACAGCCTGTGGGCTGCCAGCAGAGTAGCAAAGCATGAGGGGCCATGGCCACAGGGAGTTAGGAAGTGAAATGGAACACTTGCAGCAGGATCTGTGGTTTCCTCAGCCCCTGGACCTATCTCTTGTTACCCATGGCCTGGTGAAGCAGGGGCCTCGACTTCCCCAGGCAGCACAGCAGCTTGGCATTGGGGATGCTCTAAACCACCAACCCCACTCTCAAGCTGAGGCCAGGCAGACTGGGAGCAGTTCCAGCTGCTGCATCCAGGACAGCCCAGATGGTCCATGCTTCAAAGGATTTATTTCTCTCTCTTTCGCATTGATCACACTCTTGCAAGTGTGTGATAGGTGTTTTTTAACTGTACCGTGTCTCCAGCAGTAATGAAGGACAGTCAGGAAACAATGGCTGGGTTCTCCTGCCAAAAAGGCATCTCAGGCTTTGCAAGGCACCCTTACTGCCTAGGGGCATCCCAAAAGCTCCCCCACCCCTGCACTGGTGGGCTGGCTCCCCTCAGTCACTCCAGGCATGGGCTGGAACCATTCAGAAAGATGTGGCATTGCTTTTGCCAGCACATCACAGACCTGTTCAAGCTCCAAGCTCAGAGGAGGGGTCCCAGGGCCTTTCCCATGGGAGTGAACAGGAGCTGAGCAGTGCTAGCCCCTGCATGCCTACATTCGGCAGGGTGTACACCAGCACACGATTAGGGGTGGTAACAAGTCCCTCTGGTACCCAGCTATATTCAGAAAGACTCGTCATGAAATACAGGCAATGCATGCCAACTGGGAGTGATGTGTGGACCACTGTTTGCCAAGCTTGTGGTAGAAACATATCTGAGAGCCTGCTTGGCCTTCATCCCCATGAATTCCTTCTTGCTGCCCCACAGACATAACTTCTGGGTCAGAGAGGTCCTCCCAGCACCCCCAGGACACCCTCTCTGCCTCCTCACAGTTGGGCTAGCTGGGGAAGATTGCTGTGGCCACTGAGCAAGAAGGAGAAGATGATGTGTTTGGGCTGTTCACACTGCCAGGCTTTAGCAGTTCCCCACTCCTGAAGATGTGGTCCTTGAGAGGCATCCAGGCCCTAGGAGAGGTTGCAAATAGCCAGACTGGAAGACAGGCAAGCTTTAAACATATTTTTGTGCCTGTGCTTCTTCCTGATGCACCTTCACATCTCAGAAGAGAGCACAGGCCAGAGACAGGCTGGAAGTCCTCTTGTGTGGACTTGTGAAGTCCATCTTAATGTGGAGGGAGCTGAGAAGAGACCTCCCCACCAGACCACCCAGGAATTTACTTCGCAAACTGCGACTGGCAAACTCTAGCTTGGAGCCAGTGCTCCGTGAAAGCCCTTATGCAAAGGTGAGTGCCAGGGCTGAATTTCTGGAGGGTTCTTAGTAGGGTCAGGGAGTAAGTGTAAGATGCCCTTGCACGGCTAGCTTTGAGACAAGGCCTCCAGATCTCACTCCCACCCACCTAGGGACAAGCAGCCCACCTCATCCCAAGGAAGACCTTGTGTCAAGATGACCAGGCAAGCCCAGTCCACAGCAGGCAGGGTTCATGCAGTGGGACATCCCAGGTAACATGAGTCTGGTCCCCACCAGGTCTTTAAGAAAAACACGAAAAATGACAAGGAGGTACAAAAACACCAACCAAACAACAGTTTATTCCTCTTATGCTCCCATTCAAAAAGGAGGAAACCACATGCACCTGGCTGGGTGCCTGGCTGGGATGGCATCCTCCTCCTGTGGCTGACACAGAGCCAGTCTGTGCCCCATGACATCGCTTCAGTCCAGCTGAGCTCCACCGCCTGCCACAAGGCACATGTATGCCCTACAATGCACACTCTCACACGGGAACATCTTACTCATGAAAAAATATATCTGTACATTCATTCTGTACTTTTTTTTTTTTGGTCTTACATAAATTAGAAGCTACTTTTGGGGAAAAGACCTGTCTCTAGATACCGGTAGCCAGGTTGAAAATGCAGACTGGCCCTGCTGTCCCAAGTCCTCTCCCCTATGGGGGCTCTCCAGGGCCAGATGAAGCTCCACAGTGTTCCCATCTTCTCTCAGCAGGTGCCACAGTGAGAAGCTGCTGCACAGCAGGGGGCTCATTTATCCCATGCAGAGCAAACGGGACAGTGGCCATCTTCTGCACAAGCAGTGATGAGGGAGGACTCCACAGCTGGGACAAGGTCTGTCTGATCACAGGCGAGATGGTGGCGCTGCCCCTCTGCCCAGGCAGGTGGTGGGTGACAGCAGGAGACCTGCTGGCCTCTCATGGTGGTGCCAGCTGCCACTTGAACTTCTCTTCCCCTTTGCATCTGTCCAGGCTTTGAAACAGCCAAAGTTACTGTGACTCCAGTCGGAGGTACAAATCCAGTGAGGGAAATAACGGTTTGCAATAACCTACTGGAGCCAAAATATTAGCTTTAAAGATCTCAGTGCCAGCAGTCACCAGCACGCACGAGTGTGCCCATGCAAGGGTTGGAGTTTCACACACTGCTCGGGGCAGCGTCTTCCAGATACAGCTTCAGGCAAAGTTTCCTGCCAAGGAGCCCAGCTCAGGGCTGGCCCTGAGGGGCATGTCAGACCCCAGCTCGTCCAGGACTCCTACAGCTCCTTGTTCCTGTTGAGCACCTCCTCCTCCTTCCAGCCGCTGGAGTTCTTCCCAAACTTGTACACCAGCCGTCGCCCATCAACTCGCTCCAGGATCTCTCGTTTGTAGTAATATCTGGAGAAGAAGAGAAGGTGGAATCAGAGCTCTGGATGCAGCCCTGCATGCGGGGGAGCTGCTGTGGGGGATCAAGGCTGAGCCCCAGTGGGTCTGACCCAGCCCTGTGAGGGAGGTCCTCCCTGGGGAGAGGCGAGGGCACTCACCGCATGGCTCTGCTCAGCTTCTCATAGGTCATGCTGCTGTTTTTCTTCTTCTGGCCCCAGAGCTGAGCCACTGCTTCTGAGCGCAGGAACTTGAAGACGCCCTCCCGCCGGTCCTCCCACTTCATCAGCCCCTCATTCAGCTCGGGGTGGATCAGGATGTCCCGGATAAACTCCCACAGGTGGGTACCTCTTGGGGCTGGAAGAAGAAAGCAAGCTGAAGAGGAGGGAAGATCCTGTGGGTCCCTGCACTTCAGATCTCCCTAAACATTCCTGCCAAGGGGCATGGCCAGCGGACATGGCCCACCCTTCCATCTCCCCCCGCCATGAAGCCAAGCTGGGGGAGGCAGTCCAAGCTCCCAGGCTGGATGGTCCACGTACAGTGCTTGCTCTTCCGGCTCTCCAGGCAGTCTCTGCTCTCCTTGCTGATTTTTCGGGGCCGTCCCCGTTTCCGCTTGCCGTGTTTGCTGTCCCCTTTCTTGCTCCCCGCAAAGCCATCTGTGCACATAGACAGGGAGACACATGAAGCCTGCTGGGTTGCAGCTGCCCCCTCCCTGGGCACAGAGATGTCCTCTCAGGAGCAAAAGCGCAGGGGAGAGCTGGTTGGGGATGGGGTAGGGGTCAGGGGCTGCACCCTCTTTTCAGACCTGGGTACCAGGGAATTGCACCCCTGAGAGCAAGGTCTCCCCATTCCCTCCAGCTTCATCCCACTCTCATCCATGTCACCATGCTTAGGGCAGCAAGCTGATAATTCCCCAAACCTTACTGCTTCCTTGCATCCTCAGTATTCCCAGTATCATCACCAGCTGGGATCAATACTGAACATAGCTTTCAGTGCCCAGGATCTTTGGCCGCAGCCTTCACCCAGCTGCCACCACCTTCTCCTTCCCACCAAGCTCACTGCTGCCCTGGCAATCCCAGCTCTGCCCCAGAGCCTGCACCATCACCACGCTAAATGGGGAGAAACAGACCCAGGGCACACAGAAAACCAGCCCCCTCCCTCCTTCCCCATGTGAGGATGGATGTTCAGGTATTGTCCCTAAATCATTGTCAGATGGGATATACTCTGCAGCTGCTGGAAGTGCCCAGGAGCAAGTCCTTCTCCCCCAGCTACTGGCAGGAAGCAAAAAAAATCACCGTCAGGGAAGAGCTTTGCTTCCATGGGGTCGAGGTCAAGGTCACTTCCACCGGAGTCCTGGGAGTTGGGGCTGTGGGACATCACAGGCCCTGAGAGGCAAAGGGACAGGGCTCATTCAGACTGCCAGCTGCTGGCATGTGGTGCTGCTTCCTCCTGTCCCTCCCGTCCCCCCTCCACCCCAGGCCCCTGCAAGCAGCCTGGTGCAAGACCCAAACCTGCCCTTGGCAGTGGGGCAGTTGCCCACTGACCTCCCAGAGCAGCACAAGTGAAGGGAGCTTTTCACTGGGCAAGACACTGACCTGAGACATCGGAGCTGCCTGGGGACATGGCACCAGGCAAGCAGGTGAAGTCTGTGGATAGGAAAGGGTTTGTGGGCTTCATGTCCTCCAGTGAGTCCTTGTCACAGGGATTTCCCAGCTCTGGAAGGGGCAAAGAAGGGAAGCAGGGGTTAGCCCTGCCTGCATCAGCATGTGGTCCCTGGGGAAAAGGCTTGGCTGGGGTCCCTCTCCTACCCAGGTGGCTGGAGTCCAGGAAGGTTTCTTGGGAAGTTGCACCCTCTTTTTCCAGCAAATCAATGATCCAGTTCAACTCGTCGGAGGCTGCAGGAGTGGGAGGACTGGGATTAGTGATGCCTATTTGGTGGAAAGAACAGTGCCTAACTGGGAGCTGAGCCCACCCAGCCCTGCCTGGACTCTGTTTTGTGCCCCCATGTCCCCCCACACAGCCTCCCCACCCAGTGCAGCCTCCTCCAGGCAGCCCTCTGCAGTGCCTGGGAAGCAGGGGGTCCTGGGCTGGTAGGGGGGTCTCAGGCTTCAGCCTGACAGGCCTGGGGACAAAGGGGACATTGGGACACTCACTGATCTCATGCAGGCGGTCATACAGCTCGTCCCCCAGGGGCCCAAAGATGAGGCGCATCTGGTCCCTGGTGCAGTGGCAGAGCGCGTGCCCATCCATGTTGCAGCAGGAGAAGTCTATGGAGCTGGCGTCGTACTTGTTCTTCTCCACATGGTAGCTGATCCACTCTAGCACCTGCACCTTGGTCCAGAAGTACGGGAGCTCACTGAACCACTCTGGCTTGTCTGCAAAGGATGGAGAGCGGCGCTCAGGGGCAGGGTGGCCATGCCAGCACTGTGTGCCATGCACAAGCTGCCAGCTGCAGTTGGGCACTGGGTCTGGTTCCATGGTGATCACGTGGAGCACAGCAGGCCCTGCGCTTGGAGGGTTGTGGGACTAGCAGGTGCCTGCTCCCAGGTTACCTCGCTCTGCCCTGCTCCTGTCCTGGGGGACAGCAACAACCTGATGCTTCCTGCAGTGTTGGTTTTGGTGCCATTTGTCCCATCTATGCTGGAATCTGCCCTGCTGGTATGTTTGCTGTACCTCCCCCAGGACCAATGACAGTCCCACCGGCAGAGTGGGACCTCTGTCACCGAGACTGTACTTCCAAACTGCTCTTCTGGTGAACACTGGCAGCCCATCCCCTGGGATGTGCTGGAGAAGCAGGGCAATGGTTCCCTCATCCCCCATATGCACCTGATGTGCTGCAAGCAGCCATGCCTTATGCCACCCAGGGTCTGCTACAGCAACCTTTTAGCCATCACACTCATGGGGAAACCGAGGGATGGTGGAAGCTGTTGACCTGCTGGAGTGGGACAAGGACCTTGCAATGCTCGCCCAAGCTAGGTGAACTGCCTCACTGGTGCCTTGTGGGACGGCTGCCCTGTGCAGCCACCACCGCTCCCCCAGTCCTACCTGTGGTCTGTGCCAGGGGCTGGCTGGCAGGGAGGCTCAGCCCCAGGGTGCTGTCATCTCCAGGGTGTCCCAGCATGTCCAAGGCTGGCTGTACCTCATCCGGCTGGTACATGGCACTGATGTAGTTAGAGAAGATGTTGCTGATCTCACAAGATCCTGCCATGAAGCTCTGTGCCGAGAGATGACAGTGAGCCCCGATCCCCGTGGAAGTGGGGGGACCTGAGCCCGCAGCACCCACAGCACCCTCAGGGCCAGGCTGGGTGAGGCTGGGCCCTCCCTCCCTCCACCCGCTGTCACCTCTCAGGTCACTTCTGCAGAAACACCTGCCAGCACCCGCCAGCCAGGGCTGGGGCCTGACTCACCACCGCCCTGGGACCGAGGGAGTCTGAGCCAGAGCAAACAGGGCACATGGTGTCACCGTGCTCGCAGAAGAGCCCCGTCTCCAGCAGCCTGGCCTCACCAGACCCACTGGCAGCCAGCACAAAGGGACAGCAAGCAGGTGGTTCGCAGAGAATGGTGTTGGACAGCCCCTCCGTGGGGGTGGGCGTTGCAGCGCACTCAGCTGCTGAGCGCTCCCCCAGCCCCCCGGCACAACAGCTCTGGAGCCGGCAGCTTCAGTCCTCTCAGCCCGTTGCAAGAAGCACATCCCAGTAACTGCAGCCAGGAGGGGACCAAGCCCCGGCCCAGCCCTCGTGGAAGAGCCAAATCTTGCTGTTCGTTTGACAAAACCTGGAGGCCAATTAGAGGGCCCCTCCAAACTGCCGTCTCACTGCTCCCCCCGAAAGGGCTGGCCACTGCGGTGGGAGAACAGGTGTGCAGCGAGAAAGACCAAGCGCATCCCCTGGCGAGAGCGAAGATGCACAGGGAGGAGAGCAAAGCAGCCATCCCGGGCTGGGGGACATCAACAGGCCCCGGACGAAAAAGCTTTGGTACCTTCTGCGATGGCAACGATGGCAATCCTGCGAGCGGCAGCTAATCCAGAGAGCAGCGAGGGGAGACGCAGCCGCTAGCCACTCTCATGGGCCAGGGAGGCTGGTGCCGATGGGCAAGCCCTGCCCGCCTCGGTCTTTTATAGCTCGGGCGCGTAACGCGATCTGGCGGCCCGAGGGGAATTCCAGCCTGAAACGTTCGTGCTCCCAGATCCAGGTGATTTGCATAATATGAACCACCGGGTCCCAGCCCAGCGCTGCCTTGCCGGGAAATCTGGGTTGGCCAGTTTAATCATTGTCAGAGCCCTTGCCCTGCCGGTGCCCAGAGTTTCACCCACACTGCCTTTGCGGGGTGTTTTCTTTGCCGGCATTTGCCCGGCTCGTGTTTGTTTGCTCACAGCAGCAGGTTCACTGGGCTCCCACTGCCAAGCAAACACACCCAGCAGGGCTGGAGTGCGCCCTGGGGGCTGCACGCCCCTCCCTGGGGCTCTGCCCCCAGCAAAGAGGCCAGGAATGCCACCCTGGGTGCCCACCCAGCTGTGTGGCATCCCCCTGCTCAGGCGGGCAGCCCAGCCCTCCCCTCCCCTCCCCCTCTCACTGAGCAGCAGCTTGCATGGGTGCCTTGGCTCCATTAGGAGCACATGCTTGGCTGCTCCCTGGTCTGGCAACAGGCACAGCTTCCCCCAAAGAGGGAGGAAGGACCTAGTAACCCTCAGATGGGGTGGGTGGTCTGCATGGGGGTGGAGCAGACACCAGGCAGGTGCCCGAAGGTTGCTACTCTCTCTGTTAGGATGGGTTGGGTTTTGCCTGGGGGGTGGTTTGGAACAGGCTGCAGAGCTGTGACAGCCCATTCCCTGCCCTTTCACAAGCCCCTGGCACAGGCAGACACATGCACTCACCGGAGGCCCATGCCAAGGGGCAAGGCAGGGTTGTGGGATGCATTTGTGGCTTTACCTTCTGGTGGCTCTTGCCCCTCTGGCTCTTGGGCAGGGGTACTTGGGACCCTGTCTGGATATGTTCATGCTGGTTTTAGCCCTGTGCTGGCAAAGGAGCTCCTGGCCAGTCTAAGCCAACAACTCGGCACCCATTTCCCTGGTGCTGGTACTTTGTCGAGCCAGCTATATCCGTGCCACACACGGACTGGTGCAAACCCAGGGCACTGTGTGAGCAGGGCAGACCCTGGCATCACACAGCCACTTCTAGGTCATTGTCACCTCAAACTGGCACTTGGCAGCAAACCAACTCACGTGACAATGTGGTGACAGACTCACAAACATGGATGCTCTACTTCAGCCCATGGACCAAGAAGGGCAGAGTGGCTGTGTGCCCCATCTCCCTTGTCACCTCACCCTGGCTTGTCATGCTGTGCTGTGGCCCCCAGGGCAGACAGGGCCAGCAGGCACCAGGTCATGCTAGCTGATCACCTGCCCCAGCTTCATTCCTCCATGGCACAGTCATGAGGCTGGGTGCTGCCAGGCCCTTTTAGTTCCTAGGCACAGGGATATCCCCACACCTGGACCATTGCTGCTGTGGGGCAAGCCAAGACCACTGGGGAAAAGTACCATTGCTGGACACACACAGAGCCTTAAGCTTGCCTTTAGGTGGGACCTGAGCCAGGGCTCCACTATGCCCAGGGACCTGGCTGCCTAGCTAGGCTTCCAGTGCTTGTGGTTAGAAACCTGCCCCTGGGGAAGCTTTTTCCACCCATTGCTGAAATGCAGATGTCTCTGGAGTAGAGTGGGACATGACAGCTCTATGCTGTGACCTAGGCCACAGGCCAAGGGAAGATGAGGATGGCATGTAACATTTAGGAATCTCCTGCCCAAATCCTGCCCAGACCACCCATGGCTCTCCCCCCATCCTGGAGGATCTGATCGGATGCCTGATGGGGCTTTCTGGCATGAACCACATTGAGTATCCCCTTTCCCAGATCTCCTTTCTCTGCAAACTCACAGCAGATCCTGGGGAGGCACAGTGGTCAGTCCATGCACCAGGGCTACGCCATTGGTGGGAGGGGTGCCCTCAGTGGGTGACACTCCCCAGCCCCTTACATGTGCCTGACATACTGGGAGCCCTCTGGATCCTCCTGGGGCCCAGCCTTCCCCCCTTCCTTCCTCTTGTATTTGGGAGCCAGAAGGCCAGTGGGCCTGAGCAATTCTCCTCAACACCCTGCAGGCACCATTTGGCTTTAACTGATCTGGAGAAATGGCCTTCCTGCCCATCTGCCTGACCAATGTGCCACAACCCAGGCCCTGTAATGGGCTGTGGGGAGGAGATCACAGTGGGGGACACTCCCTGGAGATGCTGAGACACTGTGCCGGGAGCATGGGAGAGCATAAGCCTCTCCCAGGGCATCCCCATGCCCTCCCCAGAGCTACAGGGCAGCAGCAAGCTGCTGGATGGTGCCCAAAGGACCCTCTGCTGTTGAGGCACAGTCATGGCACTGATGGGTTCAGGGCAACTCCTCCTTGATCCTTAGGATGGGTGGCAGAGGGCTGCCACAATCTCATCGACAGAGCCGGCGGCTCCCAGGAAATGTGCCCCTGCCCTCCCCTTGCTACTGGTCCGAGCTCCCAGGGCACCTTCAGGCATATGGGGAGCATGGCACAGAGTGCTGCCATCACAGGCTTGGTGTCTTACTGCAGTGAGAAAAAGGTGGCCGTGAGTTTGGAGCGAGCTGGTGACACAAGGGCTAGCAAGAAAAAGTGTCTTTGGTGCAGTGAGTGGCTGGGACACCAGGTGGGGGTGGGGGTGGGGGATGCTGCTGAATTCACCTGTCCTGCCAGGAGTAATTTGGCCCACATTCATTGCCCCACAGATCCTGTTTGTGCTGGCAGCGACATGGTGTGGCTGTCGGTATGGAGGCTTACACGGAAATAAGCCATGACACAGGCTGAGGGTGACACGGGACACGGTGCTGGGGACTGGTATGGCTCTGGGCACCACCAGCCCTCATGGTTACAGCCAGATGGGCCAGTCTCAGGACTGGCTCTCCGCTCCTGGGACAAGCACTTCAAGGTGTGTTTTGAGCCCATGGCCGGGAGGCCGCCCAGCTCTCACCCTGTGGCAGCACAGCAGGCTGTGGGGTGCCCCACGCGTGGAGCAGGGTGTGTGCTGGGAGGAACCGCATCCGGGGTGGTCTGTGCGGGCACAGCCCATGGCTGGCAGCTCCCTGCTCAGCTGCTCTGTCCGACCAGTTTAACCAGTGCTGGCTGGCTGGGAAAGAGAAAGTGGAGGCTGCTGGGGCTGGGGCTGAGGCCCCGCCTTGCGGGTTGGGGTACGGCTCGCTGCCCCCCTCCCCGCCCTGCAGCTGGGGCTGGGGCAGGTTGGCTGCCCATCGTCTTGGGGGACACAGGCTGGTGCCGGCATCAGTCGCCTCTAGGCGCCCGGCGGGCACCACGCGCTGGCACCACGGTCTCGTCGTTCCCGCCCCCCGCCCTACATCCCCCACCCCAGCATCCCTGCCCGGCCCCCCGGGGGGGGCACTGCAGCCCCCAGCCCCAGCAGCTCCGCCGAGCGCCGGGGCCGCGGTCCCGCAGCCGGGGCTGCCACCTGCCGGCGGCCCGGCCCGCTCCCCGGCAGCGCGCCCCTGCTCTCCCGACCCCCGGCCCCGGCAGAGCCGGCTGCCCCGAGGGGGTGCGAGCGGGCAGGGGGTCGGCAGCCACCGCGGGCGGGGGGCACCCGGACCCCTGCTCGCAGCTCCCCCCCCGCAGCCCCGGGGCGCTGCCAGCCTGGGGACCTGGGGGCCGCCGGCCGGCGGTGCGGTGCCGCGGGGCTGCCCACCCCTCTGGCCTGGGACGGCCCGGTTGGACCTTTCTGGCTCCGCGCCAGGCGAGGGGGCCAGAGCCAGCCCGGCTGGGCCGGCATTGCCTCTGCCTCAGCCCCGTCAGTTTCCCCCAGCGCAATACCCTGTCCGCCCAAGGACTCGGCGCCTGTAAGGATGCAAGTTACCTTGCAACACACCGCAGGTAGGGCCAGAAGGGCTGCGGCCGCATCAGTTCACCCAGTCTGTCCCCCAGCCCCTTTGCCAGATGCACCAGGATGGGCACAGGCAGTTCCTGGCTGTGTTCTCTTCAAAGTCATCACTCCTGAATCACTTCATCTCAGTATATTTTATTCATGAAGACAAAAACGCAAGGAACAAACACAGCCGTTGAAAAAACATGTACAGCTTGAGACCAAAATAACTTACACTATTTACAGGAACACATCGAGGTATAAAATATATGTACATGCCTTGTTCTCTAACAAATTCAAACCAGTGGGCTGGGCTGCATTACCCAGCAGAGGGGAAAAAAAAAAAAGCCTTCACAAGAGATGGCCTCTAGAAAACAACTCTGACCAAGAAAAGGCACCCGCTATTTGCAATACTTGTGCAGCAGCAAGAGGTGATGGAGCAGGCAACACAATGCTGCAGCTGCCCAAGCCCTGCCGCAGGGCTGGACCTGAAGGTACTGGGTGGTCCCAGGACACGGGGGATGTGGAACAGCTGGCAGGTGCCAGGGACAGAGCTGTTACAGATGAGGGGACAAGCTCCTGGGAGCAGGAGGAAGGCGCAGGGCTGTGCTTTTCTGGGGGCAAGGCCCAGGAGGCCAGGCCAGGGCCTGGCAGGGTTGGGGCTATACAGGGCTCCCTCCCAGTTACAGCTGGAGCTTGATACAGCAGATGGAGGGGCCAGGGCCAGGAGTTCCCTTCCCCCCACCAGAAAGGTGCAGGGGGCTCAGGGAGGGGGTGTAGCCTGCAGGACAGAGCAAAGCAGTGAGCTTGCTGAAAAGCAAGTGGGAGCCCTGTGCTCTGCAGGCATTGTACTTGGACCCCATCCAGCATGGGACAGGGGAAGGACAGGGATAGGGACAGCAGGAGAGCACCCTGGAGAGCAGGCACTGGTTCTGCAGTATCAAGGCAGGAGGCAGCGTCTGAGACCCCAAAGCATCTGTGCTCAGAGGTGCTGGGGAGGAACAACACACCTGGGGGGACAGGACCCTGATGCTCCAGCTCCTTGCAGGCGGCCAGACTGAGAGATGCACCACCAGCCTGTCCTTTTCTGCCGTAAGAGCTGTGGGTGCCAGGGAGGGGGCACTGTCCAGGCTTCCTGGGAGGGCTCACAGTGGTTTGAGGGCCCAGTGCTTTTGGACTTCTGAGTCATCTCCACCCACTGTGTGCAAAGCTTAACTCTGGGGCAGCACCTACACCCTCAGCAGAGGCTGGAGCTGGCCCTTTGTGCTGGAGGGAAGAGACCCATAGAGCAAGAGTTAGGGCCCAGGGAAAAAAGCATCACCCAGCAATTTGAGGAAAGAAAGGACAGACCTCCCTGGACTGCAGGCATCATAACACCCTCAACACAAATCAAAGTACTCAAGGGCAAAGGAAAGCGAGGCGCACAGTGCAAAGGCAGCTCCAAACTGTTCCTGCAATAGACAGGCTGGTAGAGAGACTCAGAAACTACAAGATGGACTTCAGCTATGCAAGCAGTGCAAGCCCCGAGACCCAGGGGAGCACCCCAGCACAGTGCAAAAGGATGAAACAGCTCACTTGCTTCCTCCAGTAAAAAAACAGCCCTCCCCCTAGGCCCACCTCTACTTTTGTTGTCCAAGCCCATGGCCCCAATCTGAGTTCTGAAGGACCAGAGTCCAAGGGGCCACCTTTGCTAGACCACCTGCACGTTGGGACCTTGTGCTTTAGTGTTTGGGGTAACTCCCCCCCCCCCCCCCCCTCAACTGACTGTAGCTCAGAGCTGCAAGCCCCTTCCCAAACTCCATTGTGCAAGAGGAATGGGGTACAGCCCTGTGTTGGCTCCCCAGCTCGGACTAGAGGGTAACCTGAGGACTCCAGGGCTACCCTAGTTTATGTTCAGTGCCTGGAACAGAACCTAGATTCAACTGTGTTTTGGGAGTGAAAAAAATCAAACATCACAACATGAGTCAGCTTCTCTCACAGATTGCCTCCACCCTGCCCACGGACTTTTACAGCACCAGTTCCCTGCTGCTCGAGGCTACCACCAAATTACAGCAGGCTCTGGAAAATGGGGACTAGGACCAGCCCATTCCAGCAGTGTGCTTCGCATGGACAAGAAGGGCTTCACTGCACCTGCAGGGAGTATCTGTGAGAGCAGAGGCAGGAATACAGGCTGAGCTGAGCCTTTCAGAAGTCCCTTTCCATGCTTCAAAGGGACAAGAGGGACCAGTTCCAGGCTGCAAATCAACCCAATAACTAACAGCAACGATGCCAAGCATCCCATGAGCAACAGGAACAAAATCTCAGTGTTGCAATTCAGCTGGGGGATCCCACTGCAAAAGTGAAAGCTGTGAGCACAGTGGGGAGGAGGATGCTGGTCCTTCTGCGCTGCCCAGGAGGAGGCAGGGAGAGGGACAGGAGGCATGGCTCAGACATACAGCGAGGTGGGAGTGAGCCCACATGTCCCCAGGATGAATTCAAGTGTTAAAACCATAACAATAACAGTAATTAAGATAAAAAGGTAACATCACAAACTCTCCACCCCATCTCCAAAATGAAACCCAATGACGAGAGCACCCAGCTTGCACCGTTGCTCTCCTCCATAGGAAATATCAACCCACACAGATAGTAAGAAAGACACACACACCACCCCCACCCACCACCCCTATGTGATCAGTCACCCCTCGCTTCAAAGACCTCCCTCTCCTAGGGGGAGCACCCAGCTCTCTCCACTTGCAGGCTGTGAAAGGCTTGAAGCCCCTGCAACACACTGCTGGATGTAGCAGCAAGGTGGATGCTCAGCATCATCCAGGATTGGCCACTCAGCTCTAGGAAACGAAGCAGGCACTTGCAGCCTACACACAGGAAGAAACTGGTGGCGAAAGCCAAGGCAGTCTGACCCCAAGTCCCCCAAGAGCAGGTCCCTTCACCAACTTGAGAAGGGACCAGGGAGAAGTCATGCACTGGCAGATCTTGGTGCAGACGCCGATGCACATGGTACGTCTGTCTAGACAGTCAAACACACACAGGCCCCTATCCTGCCCCTGCCTCCAGCCAAGCAAAGGTTAAACTGGCTGAGGAACGAGCCGGGAAACCCTCTTCAAGACAGGTTTGGAGGGCAACACCTCCACCCCCCACAACTGTGCATTACTTTGATGGCCATGGTGCCCTGTGCATTTCTGTTTGCCCCATCCAGACCAGCAAAGCGCACAGCCCAGAGCTGCTGGCACTAACACCACTTCTCCTCCAGCTGCAGCAGGAGGGGTCTTTGCCTCAACAGAGCTGCTGGTCCCATGCTGTGCAGGGTCAGCTGATCACAAGGGACCAGTCACTGTCCTGGGCAGGGTCACAGCCACACACGCCATCACACTCTCCTCCAAGGCAAGCCAGTAGGATGCGTGTGTTCATGTCCATCTGTCCATCCATCTCCCCAGCTGTGTCACATCCCTGTCGTTCAGTGTCATCCCCCCCTCCCCCTTCAAATCAATAGACATGAACCTGTCTTTCAGGATGCAGACGAATTTCCACACTCCACCGAGAATAGTTTTAACAAGGGCTGGTGGCAAATGATCTGGGGCTAGTACACAAGTTACCATGGTTAGAGAAAGCAGAGGGAAAACAGTCTGTGCTTTATGGGGCAGGTCCTGGAGCCCCTGGCCTCCAAGATCGCAGTTCAGTGCTTGTGGGACCATGTGGAAAAATCCTTAAATGAGTTCAAATGCTGCTTCTTCTGTGACAGAGGGGAAGCAAGAGCATGTGAGGCAAAAGCACCGATCCTGGGGTCTCCTTGGCCATCCCATGAGAAGCCCTGCCTAGCCCAGGGCAGCACAAAGCAGGGGCTGGTCCAGCGAGCTACAGGAGAGATGGAGAAAAGCTCTAGTGTGAGACCTTGAACAGGAGGAGAGGGAGGAGGGAGCCTGGAGAAGCTGCATCCTTGGGGAAACACTCCTGGATGGAGCCTCCGGCCTTTCATGGAGATTAGACTGTGCAAGATCATCCACTGCAGGATTGTCCTTCAGGCATGGGGTCAATCAGGGAACTTGTGTAAGACCAGTGTGTGCAACCCCTTCCTCACCCTGCCCCTGGCACAGCTGGCTCCAACCTGGCCCATCCTCCAGCTGCTCCACACCTCGCTGGGCCCTCTCTGGCTCCCAGATCCATGGGGGCTGATGGGCCAAAACTGAGCTATCCCCCTCCCAGGTAAAGAGCTGAAAGCAGCCTGGGGGAAGGATTTACAACTTCCAGCTCCCAGTAACGGCAAAATGAGATGGGCCACAGGGGTGGGGGTGACAAATCCAGCCTTGGCTTCTTTGTTCTGTAACCTCTGTTCTTGCTTCATTTCTCCATCTCAAGGGGTTAACATGCTGCAGGAATCCACCACAAAACCCCTGCTGAGGGACAAGGTGTCACGAGCAGGACTAAGCATCCCTTCCCCACTGCAAAGCAGGGTGGGCACACGGGAAAGAGCTCAAGAGCCATGGGTCAGCTGACTTTATGACTGGAGTTTGAAGAATGTCGAAGGGAATTGCAGTAGGTTTGTCTGGACGTTGCCTGATGGAGATCCTCCCAGGCTGGCCACGCCTGCGGAGCTGGGACATGGCAAAGGAGCTCAGAGGTGCACACCTCCAGCTGCTGGGGACAGGTAGACAGAGGATGGGCAATGATGGGACTACCTGGAAATCCTTCTGCAGACCCCCCACAGCAGAGAGGCTGTCCCACAAGTAACATCTCCCGAGAAGCAGCCTCTCTATGCTGTGGTCCTGGCCAGCAGACACCAAATGTCCTCGTGGCTGTGGAGAAAGACTGCAGGAATCAGCCCAGGAGCCAGCAGGGACAGGAGCAGCACATCACGGCGAAGGCCACGTGAGTGCATGGTGGCAGGAGGGAACTGGATGTCTCTGAGAAGGAGCCAAGGGAGCTCTGAGCCCCACAAGTCCCAGCAGGCATTACAGCAGGGTAGGTAAGAAGACAGATGAAGGATTGCCTGGTCACTGGAAAACCATCAAGAAACCTCAGCAGGAGGGAAGGTGGAGCTGACAGTGTCCCACAGAGCTGCCTCCTCACAGGAGCTGACAGTGCTTACAGTACCAGATGGGACATGGTCCACCCCGTTGGGTCAGGCACAAAGAAATCCCTATCCCCGGCTGAGCTCCTGTAGATGACCAGGTCTCGACAGCAAGGGAGAGGTACCCTGACCTGTCATGTCTTCCAGTCTTCTTGCAGTTCCTAGTTTGACCCCACGGGTAACCGCCTTCCACTCCAGAGCTTCACTGTGAAGTCGCTGAGAAACAAAGGTGAGAGGGGCAGCGTGACCCAGGGGCTCCGGAGGAGCCCTGCAGAGCTGCAGAGAGGCACTGCAAGGAGAAACGCTCCCACCCTCAGCCCATGGCAGCATGCAGCCCACAACACTTCCAGGCCCTTTTCTCTTGGCAGGAGGTTGCCCAATCCATTCTGGGGAGCAGACAGGCCCAATGGGGCTCAGCCTCCAGCTCATCCCACAGGCAGCAGATGGGGACAAAGGGAAATGGTGACCTCCAGGGCTGACCCTGACAACAGGACTCCTGCACCCCTTCAATGAGCTCTAACTGGGTCAAAGCAGTGATACCACAGGGACCTGCTGTGCTTGGACTCCCCAGGGCATAGGCTGCTTCGGGGATGGCTGCTGACTCCCGCCCCACCATCCATGCAAGGGTGCAGGCAGGCTGTGGCTTCCACGGAGTTGCCACAGTAGATGTGGATGCTTGGCAAGGGGTGAGGGGGATGGGAAAAAAAAAAAAGGGCAAACCAAATCAACGCAGGAGCACATGGCTGAGACAAAGGGGAAAGTCACTTCTAGCAAAGATTTATCAAGTGGGGAAAAAACGCAAAATAGTTTCATACCGTGAAGAAGCAGCTCAGACCAGAGAGAAAGAAAGAGGAGCAGAAGCAAGCAACAGAGAGAAAGACAGAGGGAGAAAGAGATGGAGAAAAAGAGAAGAGGAAAGAAAAGATGGAAGAAGAGAAAAAGAAGAGGAAAGAAAAGACGGAAGAAGAGTGCATGAGCAAGAGTCAGAAAGAGCAGGAGGGTCAAGGCAGACTAGTAGCACGGCCCTTTATGGCAAGGACGCGTCGTGGAAGGCAAGGGGTGAGCCCAGGCACGTAATTCCATAACTTTACCCGGCAGTCACTGTGGCACAGATGCGAGGTGGGGAGGTGGAGAGACAGAGAGAGACAGAGAAAAAGGAAGGGAGAAAAGGGACATGGTCGAAAAGAGGATATCAGAGTCTTGCTGCCAAAGCACTCCCCAAGAGCAGCAGAGGGTGCCCAGCCCCGGGGGAGAGGGGTCTCTGCGTGGGCGATAACCCAGGGTGTCACTGGAGCACGGGCAGGGGATGGCTGAGGGAATGACTCTTGGCACTGCAGTGGGCAGGCCGTGTCATGGGGCAGGCTGAGGTGGGCAAGATGAGATGAAGGAGTGGAGGGACTAGAAAGCTGTGAGACGCCCCCCTTCCCTCCCTCCCTGCTCCCTGTCCACTCAGCACAAACCCACCCAGGCCTGGGGTGACAGTTCAACCCAGGGGTCTCCCACCTCCCAGGGGCTCTGGGGAGCAGAAAGCCTGGGGCTCACCTGGAGGCGGTGAAGATGTGCTTTGAGTTGGTGCAGATAGCATTGATGGGGCTGTCGTGCCCTTTGATCTCCCCCACTGGGGTGAAGGTGTCCACGTTCCAAACTTTGATCATGCCTCCTCGGCAAGCACTCAGCACCATGGGACGGCCGGGGATGAAGGCCAGGGCACAGACCCAGTCTTTGTGGGCATTGGGGATTTGCTGTAGGTTCAGGCACAGAGCAGAGATCATGACCAACCTCGTCATCTGCAGCACCATCAGCAGCCTTATGCACCCACCCTGGCAGGCTCAGATCCTTACTGCCACCCCAGGGCTCATCTGGACCGTGGGGCTAGTGGTTCAAAGTTAGGAGGTCAAGGGGATGGATCCAAAAAGTCATGGCTTGATTTCTCCCCCAGGCAGGAGACAACAATCCTGTCTTGAGAGGTGAACAAAACACACAGCACTGCAACTGCTGTGTGTGGTCAGGGGGAGCTGAGCCCTACAGCACAGACTTATGGGGGCACAAAGCCACCTCACACGTGCACTGCCACATTCCCAGGAATGGGAGTGCCCTCCCTGGTTAGCTCAGTGCTGGACATTGGCACCAGTTCCCTAAACAAAGGTTCCCCCCAGTTCTCCAGCAGCAATACTCCTGTGCCCCATGTCACCCCGAGGACCTGTGCTTTATGCTCTCCTCCAGACCTGGGTAAGCTCCTGCTGCTCCAGATCCCACTTCTTTATGCCGTTGTCCCTGGAGCCGCTGAAGAGGATGTCTCCCTGGATGGCCAGGCACTCGATGCCATCGTAGTGAGGGGGCTCAAAGTTGTGAGTGGGGCCAATATTGCCCACCATGCCCTCAGTAATCTCAAACACCTGAGAGAAAAACAGTGGTGAAAGACCCCAGATGGCACTGGAAACAGCGTTGATCCTCATTTGGAAACTTGGCCATCACCCTCTAGGCTCAGCACACCCGGAGTGATGCCAAGAAAGGGGAGTGGGCATTGGCCACTGGAGGCTTTTTTGGGGCCGAGGTCTCTCCAGGCATCCTGCCACCATCAGGGGAGGTCTGCCACCAGAGAAAGACCCCATTCTGCTGTATTTTACTCATGGTGAGCCTTCACACACCTCCATGAGCCAAGCTAACAGCTTGCACCTGTCAGAAGAGCGGGATCCCACCTCCTGCATCATCTCACCATCCCTCTTCAGTTCCCCTGGTGCCCGTTCCAATTCAACCTGCTGAAACCCAGCAAAAACCTAAAAGGAAGAGGCAAGCTCCTGCTCTGCTGAAGCTGTGAACAAGCATCTGTATTGGGGAGGACAACTGAGCAGAACAGTGCAAGCTGCTGATCTGGGTCAGTCACATGCGAGTACCAGCAACAGAGCCCAGGGGATGACGGAAATGCAAATCTACTCCAAACGTGCATTTGTACTGTGGGCCAAGCAAAAGGCAAGATTTGGGGTGAGGATATAATGCAAAAACCTCTAATGCAGAGGTGAAAACAGAATCTGGGCTCAGGTCTCAGGAGCAGAGGAGAGACCTTAGGGGTTGCCAACATCTGGGCTTCCCTATGAGACACAGAGCTCTGCTCTCCAAGGAGAATACCTTGACATAGTGATCTTTGGAGCCTGTCACCACCAGGTCATGGTTGCTTGCCGTCTGGTTTACCGTGAGACACATCACAGGCCCGATGTGGCCACTCAGCTTCCCGATGGGCTGCAACCTGAGTTCAACAACATGGATCAGCCAGCCCCTTCCTGGGTGCTGAAGTTCCTCCAAGGGGCTCTCCCAGGCAGGCACACCCACAACCCTGGAGCCCTACATTAGGGGTTGTTCCCTTTTGGGAACGGCCCTCTTCCTAGTGATGCCGGGGAGGAAGGCAGTCTCGAAGCCTCTGCCTACTGAGCTCAGGCTGCAGCAACAGGTCAGAAGCCCAGTGCCCATCCGGCAGGGAGGGGGGCAAGGGCAAAACCAGGGGGGTACTGCTCCTCATCCCACAGTCTTTCTCCTTCTCCTAAGCTCTGCCCAGCTCACAGACAAATCTCCCACCCCAAGTAGCTCCATTGCTGCTCATCACCCCCTTGGGTCCTTTAGGAATGGGTCCTGAAAGTCCTTATTCCAGGCAACTTCCACTGCTAAAAAGGCTTTCACTTTCCCAGGGGTAAGGGGAGGAAGTAATTTCAGGCCCCTCTGAGCAGCCAGTGTCCACTTGGCATCTGTCAGCTGTCGTGCTCACCCTAGTGCTACCCCCTCACCTGCTTAGCTCCCAGATGCGGACGGAGTTACCAGTAGCAGCGTAGAGCATGGTGCCAGTGGGGTTGAGAGCAATCTGGTTGATCTGGTGCTCCCCCTGCACACTGGTGACAGTGCGGGTGGTGGTCCCAGCACATGCATCCCCAGAGATCACCTGTCCAGAAGATCTAAGGGAGGGAGAGGTCGGGGTGGAAGATGAGCAGAGATCAGAGCCACCAAGTCCCCACTGAGGAACTGCATGGGGCTGTTGGCTCCAGGTGGGTCCCAGAAAAGCCCTGAAGTTATCACCATCTCTCTGGCCACAATGGGATCAAAAACACCTCTGACCCTGAGGCCAGTGCCCTGCTTGCAGAGGGAGCCACGGATGCCAGGTGTGAGACATGGAGCATCCTGCCCTGCTTTTCATTTGAGAGCTGCTCTTCTCCCCTCCCATTCCTCTTTGCTTCCTGCAGGAAGAACTGGCTAGTGCTGGCAGTCAGCACAGGGAAGCAGCGGTATTTGGCCTCTGCATCAAGGGAGAAGCACCTTCAGGCCAAGATATATGAGCTGAGGCTGGATAGAGAAAGGAACTCTATGCTGGAGTGAGCTGGAAACCCTGGCCTGCCATACTCTCCTAACATTCGAGTCCTGCTCCAGACCAGCAGACCACAGCTAAAGCCTGTCCCATGCTCCTTTCTGGTCCTCAAACTCCTCATAAAGACCTGAGTTTCCCACTGGAGAGCCTGCGATTTACTCTGCCATGATGCTGTTAGGGCCTGTGCCTCCTCTACAGAGCTGCTGGCTGCCTTGTCCACCCCCAGAAGTGGCCACAAATTTCTTCAAAGCTCTTTACCCTGAGTCTTTGCTGCAGGAGGTTCCCACGGGTCCCCTCAACCCAAGCTCTCTCCCAGCCTCCCTGTTCCCGAAGGATGCAGCACTGCAAACTGGCACTAAAGCAGCTGGCATTTGGCCCTGTCCTCAACCCAAGGAGGTCCTGGGACTGGCTTCTGCAGAGCCAGAGATGCCCAGAATGCCCAGGGTCCCCCACAGCTGCTCCTGCCTGTCACGTACGTGAGGGTGCGGATGCACCGGGCTGAGTCCCGGATGTCCCACACTTTGATGTACGACGTGGATACAGTGAACACCAGCCCCGTGTGGCTGCAGTACTTGATGGAAACTACGTTGTTTGGGTGACCCTTGAGGGAAGCAATTTCTTGGCCTGTCACCAGGTTCCACATTTTGCAGCTCCTGTCTGTGGGAGGAAGAACATGCCCAGGAGTGTCAGACTTCGTGGGGGATGGGTGTCTCCCCGCAAGGACTTGGGGGCAGTATCCCTTCAGATCATTGCCTCCCCCTACCCACAGGACCAGAGGAAAGGAGCCAGCCAGCCCCAGCACCAGGGCAGTGCAGGGCAAGGCTCAACACCAAGGACAGGAAAGAGGCCCAGAAGGAACCATCCCCATGGTGTCTGGCACTTCATGCACTCCCTTGTGCTGACCTGCTCCCATAGCATCTGCAGGCCAGCAACTGCCCCATCCTCTGTCCATTACACACCTTTGGACCCAGTGAAAAGCAGCTCATCGGTGGCATCCAGGCAGAGCACAGGCTTGGTGTGTCCTTCTGCCACAGAGACACACTGTAGCGGGGCTGTCCGGGCATTCTTGGTGCCACCCACTGGGTTAATGATGCCCCTTGGGTGGGAAAGAAAGAACAAGCATGGTGGGGTGTGTGTGGAAAGGCACCGCGCTACACAGTCCCAGGAGCACAGGAGAGCAAGAGCTGTCTCACCCCAAGTCTGGCAGCGCAATGAGCCCCTCCATCTGAACCTGGCATGTCTGAGCCAAGGTCTTAATGAAAACCCCGGGAATCTCCCCAGGAGCAGCCCCTGCCTACTACCTCTGTCCCAGCAAATCTAGAGATGGGGAAAGCGGGGGCTGGCCAGTGACTGCTGGTCTCCTGCCGAACCTCTCATGCCTGGCCAGCAGAGACCCATGGAGCCAGGATACCCAGCTCATCAGTTCCCCAGGTCAGTCTGGGACAAACTGCACCTTCTCCAGCCTGAAGCTCTGCTGAGATAAATATTTCAGGGTACCAATATCCAGCACCCCAGTTCCCTGGAGGCTGTCAGCCTGTGGCTGGTGACATTTGGAGACAGGGCCTTGCTCTTTTACCCAAGACCACAAGAGCAACAAAGGACAGCACTGGCATTTGCACCCAGCATTCCTGTTGCAGTGGCTGTGGAAGCCCTGCACCCACTGCTGGCTCTGGGCAGGAGGACCTGTCCCTGCCAAACCGTCTTCCAAGGGGCACCTGCTGCTGGACCCTAGTGTGCATGGCCACCAACAGCCCTTCCCAGCTGGCATCCCAAAGCACAGCCTCCCTGCGGCTGTGGGGCCCTGCGTTGCTCTAGTCCCCTCTTACAGGCAGAGAAACCGAGGCACAGGGCTGCAGAAGGGCAGCCCCGAGGCCACATAAGGTTTACATTAGTCATGAGGCTCATTAATTTGGGTTTGGAAATCACATGCATGTGATCTTTCTTTCTCAGTTAGCAGCTGCATGTACAAACTCAAAAGGAACAGCCCTCCCCTGACCCCTAGTGTTTCTACCGGTCTCCAGCTGATACTGAATCTGAATGGAACTCCTGGCTCCCCAGGGTGAGAAGTTATTGATGGACCTTGCATTGCTGCCTGACTGCACAGCACATACTCATCTGGTGCCACTTCCCCAGTGACTGGGTGCCTGTGGGAACTCAGGGCATGGGCAATGTGAGGGTGCTGGAGGGCTGATGTTCCTAAAGAATGGGGAAAAGGTGGCCCTCCTGCTGGGAAACCTCTGTAGGCAGGAGGATGCAGTGGGACAAGCCCAGGAGGACCTTAACCCCAAGGCTGAGCTCTGCACCACAACCTGACTTGGTTTCTTTGGCAAAGAGATCTACCTACCCACAACCCAGCACTGGGGAAGCACAACCAGGTGTAGGGAGCACCTGGAGATATTTTCCTGGAAGATGCTTGCAAGAAGGACACACTGGGAGTGCCCAGGGTTGCCTGCCCCCTTCCCCAGCATCACACTGTCCTGCTGGAGAGCTGGGACAGGATAGGACACAGTGGTATCATGCTGACAAGAACCCATCAGAAATGGAGGAGAACATGCTGTCACCCCAAACAAGCCAGTGTCCATAGGTGAGCCCAGAACCACATTTCCAAGGGCTAATCAGAGCAGGAACAGCTCAAATTCACAATCAAAGAGACAGCATCAGACACTGGAGGTGGCATGCCAAGAGGGGACAGCACACACAAGCTGGGAGGTGGGGAAGAGCAGCAAGGTGCAGGTGGAGCATGCAGGGACAAGGGAGAGCAGACTTGTGAGACAGACAGAAGAGCAGAAAAGGAAGGGATAATAAATAGAAAGTTGTCTATACCTCAGCACCTCCGAGACAGAGGAATCGCTGTCATCAGACCTAGGGGCAGAAAATTAGCAGGATTATGGGAGAGAAAACTCAGACTAGAAGAGGCAGCAAAGGAGTCAGAGATGGAGGACTGTTATTGCATCCAAGCCAGTGTAGGACAGAGAGAAGGAGGATGGGAGAGAGGGAGAAACATGTGGAAAACCAGGGGAGAGAGCAAAGAAGCGGGAGGGTATGTAAGGATCAGACAGCAGGTCTCCATCAGGGAATATCAGCGCTGCTAAGCAATGCTCTGAGTTGAGGACAGCTACCCATCCTGCTGCAGGGGGAGGCTGGAGCAGCGTTTGTCTGTCACCTTCCTGTGAGCCCCCATCCCACCTCACCCCCTCCTGCTCCATAGCCTTTTCCAGTGGTCCAAGTCTGGCACTGCCCTGTCTCCAAGCAGGGCTTAGCCAGAGGCCAGGACTGCGAGCTCCTGTGCGTGGCCAGCTCAGAGGGCACACACAACAGGCAGAACAGGGCAAGGGTCCAGCATGGCCCCTGCACAGCATCTGCTCCCTCATGGAGAGGAGCAGGGAGTCAAAATGGTAGCAGCATGCTGGCGGGAGCCAACCCAGGTTCCTACACCCCACCACGGGACCTGGTACGTGCCATTTGCTGTTATGGGTGTGGGTCCCCCTCACTCAGACACTCCCGACCCACCAGGACTTACTTATCCAAGGCAGACCCCTGGCTCTGGTTGCTGGTGAGACGAGAGAAGACATTGCGATCGTTGCGTGGACGGGTGGGTGGGGATGAGGGAGGGGTGAAGCCAACATCTGGAGGCCTGAGCCAGGAAGGATTAGAGGGACACGTGACTTGGGAACTGCTCACCTTGGCAGCTGTCTGGCACATCAGGGCCCAGCCAGCATCTCTCCCCACCTGTCTGGGCCACCCAGCCTCTCCCTGCCCATGTCACCACTTCTCCAGCTCCCAAGCTTACCTGGCAGGTTGCCCACGGTCATAGGATTTCCTCCTTGTCAGAGGAGAAGTGTCTGAGCCACGGGATTGCCTGGGACTAAAGCAAGTGAAACAGAGCACAGTGGGTGTCTACTCCCTCTGCTGGGATCCCTCCATGCTGAACACCCATGCCCTTCCCCAGCTGAGCAAGCAGAGAAGTTGGGCTGCCCTGGAGTCATAATCACAAGATCAGAGAATGCCTCAAGTCATCCCATGAGTGTGGAAGCTTTTGGCAACCCAAGAAGCCTTCAAGAAGGCTGATAACCCAAAAGCAGCGAGTCAGGGACCCTTGCACACACACCTTTCTTTCCCTCCTCCTGGAATACCCTTTTCTCTGTCTGTAGAGAATACCGACATATTCCTAGACATGTATCCAAGTCCCACTGGAGAAATCCACCACTGCTTGCTGCAGACAAGCCTGGCAGGACTGGGGTCACCCTCACCACTCTGCAACTCCACAGCCAGGGCACAGCTTCCCACCTGCTGGCCCATGCTTCCATGAGCCTCCCAATGCCCAGAGACCCATCACCCCGTGCTCACAAGGTGCTTCCTCGTGTGGGCAGGCTGATCGTACGTGACACTTTCTCCTTGTAATAGGGGTCTCGGGTGGAGAAGCTGATCCCATCTTCTTTGATCTCCATGAGGGATGCCAAGGACTTGGTGATGTTCTTGGTGGAGACATCCAGCGTGGGTCCTAGACACTCAGCTGACACTGCCTTCATTTGCCCTGAGAGCTTGGGCTCTCCCTAGAGCAAGGCAGAGGGCTTAGGCACAGGCAGCACCAGGGGGACAGCGGGAGCAGAGAGCTGGTGGGTGGAAGAACTCATGCTCTCTGGCCACAGGAGGCTGACATCTCCCCATATTGTGCTCGATGCCCACCACAGTGCTGGCTCTCCACACTCTAAGCAAATGTGACAGCCTGTGCAAGCAACAGACGCTTTCCTCCACCTTTGCCCACAGTGGATGCAGCACTGCACAGGGACCATCTGGACAGTATCGTCTAATGTGGTGGGTGTTTCCCAAGTTCTTGGTGCTTCAGAGGATCACAGCACCAGGAGGTCTTGGTCCCCCCTTGCCTAGAGCAAGGCACACTGCCTTGGTTCTCCCCACCCACAGACCAGCCACACTGCCTTGCGCCAAGCCTGGCACTCCAAGGGTCAAGACTACAGAAGCAGAGGCTTGAAGCATCACTGAACAACATGCCCCCCCATCCCTCCTCCCATTCCCTGTGACAGGGCTACACAGAAAAGCCAACTAACCTTGAATTTGAAGTCATCCTGGCTTGCTGAGCCCTTCATGGTGAAAGACTGGGAGACGCTGCAAGAAGAAGAGAGCAAAGATGGATCTTCAGTCCCAAACTCCTTTCAGAGAGCCAGTTGCCACTGGCCCACCAGACTCCTTGGGTCACCCCTTGCTTCCCAGCACCCTTTCCCCAAGGGATGACCTAGTCTTCACTCCCTGCTGATGTCTAAGCATCTTTGTTTCCCTCCCAAACGACTGGGCACCACAGGGCTGAGGTGGGGCTTTGTTCATCCACGTCCACCTGCAAGGTCCCATGGGTGGCACCAAACATTCTGCCCCACACCCCTGGCCTCCCCAGCCACCACCAGCTCAGGCAGGGTCGGGCTGGGTGCTCACCTCCCATCTGAAGCCATGCTAAACTCTGAGACCTCCTCGTCTGTGCTAGTGTAGCCGTTCTCTGTGAAGGAGGGAGACATCCCATCAGCAGTGCAGAGGGGACCCCATCATGCCCATCAGAACCGCGCAGTGGAGGGGGCAGCCCAGGCAGTTGTGGCAGAGGACCTGGTCTTCATCCCTGCTGGAGCACCCAGCATCACCCCCGGCACAGCCCTGGGCATGCTGGTCCCAGACATGGCACCTCCAGGTGCTTCTTGGGGGGCTGGCAGGGGTGGACACCTCACCCCACAGGCAGCATGCCTGGCCCAAGGATGTGCCTGCCCCGGGTCCCACCTTGCTGGACATTGTGGATCAGGGCCTGCAGCTCAGGGTGCGACTCAGCCTTCTCGCGCAGGGCATCCAGGATGGCGTGGTTCTGCGAGGAGCCAGTCATGTCTGTCTGCCGCAGGCGCCCCTCCAGCAGGCGGATCTGGGCCTCCTTCTGTGCCACCTGCAGCCCCTGGGGAAGGACAGCCATGCCGGGCCTCAGGCGGGGGCCTCAGATCCCCACCACCAGGTCCCCACCCTGGCATGCTGCTCCCCTCCCCAGCTGCAAGAAATCCTGTCATGCATCTAGGTCCCAGCTTGGCCCCGCACCTTGTCGATGGAGGCCTTCAGGAAGTTGTCCAACAGGAGCCGGGCTTCGGCCAGGGAGCAAGAGCTGATTACTACCGAGGTGTCCGTGGAGTCCAGCTCCTCCTGAAATATGGAGGGATGGGTGTTGGATACAGTGGGGGAGCCGTGCCGCCGGGCATGGGATGGGCAGAACAGCCTTGGTGGTCAGCACAGCACCTCCATTGCCCTACTAGCACCCAATACTTGCTCTCTTCAGTCTGCCCAAGTGGCTACTGGGCAGGTCCAGCCACAGAGATGGCCAGCACAACCTGAAGGGCTTCTGTATGGTTACAGAAATCCTGGTGCTAGCACTTAATTAGACACTAATCTGCAGACACCAGCCTCACCCGAATCCACAGCAGATCAGGTCACCAACCCAAAGGCTAGTGTGAATTAACAACAGCCCTTCATTCCCTGCCAATCTAAGTGACAGCTGGGGACAAGCCAGGGACAGCTTACAGCCTCCAGCCCAGGCTGCAGGCACTAAAGGGGAGCCAGGAGCTGCACAGCACCTCTGCAGCACGCCCAGTATCAAAACCAGACATTAAAACCTACAGGGTTTCTGCTGTAAAAAAAGCCAGTGCTCCCCAGGGCACTTCCAGCACATGAAGCTCCCACGGGGACAAGTGACGACCAACCCCATGGGCAGGACAGGGGCTGCAGCTTCCCTATAATCCCAGGGCAGTGAGGCATAGGACACTAGCAGCCTGTCCATGGACGTGCAAGGACCTGACAGCACTCTCCTCCACAATTAACCACCTAATGAGAAGTGATTGTGTGGGTGCAGCCCCACCAAGCATGTGACATGACTCAGAGGAGGACTCTGGGATGCCCAGCCTGGCTGTGCCCAAGGACACCCTCACCTCCCAGGGATTCTTCTTCTCTCTCCCTGCCAGCTGGGCCCAGTCCAGCTGCCCACCTTGGTCTCCTCGATCTGCATGATGGTGGCCTGGCAGTCGGAAATGCTGTCGTTGATGTAGTCAATGTTAGCCCCCAGCACCTCGATCTCCTCGTTCAGCTCCTGCAGCCCCTTCTGCTCCTTGGGGCTCTCTGCCTGCAGTTTTGCCCTCTTGCCCAGCAATGCTTCCTGCAGCAGCGCCAGCTCTTCGCGTTTCTGGGGGAGAAGATACGGGGATTGGCACTCCCTGTCCCTCCACCCCACACACATCACCCAACCCTCTCTGTCCCCAATGCTGTGGTCACCTTGATGAGACGCTCCATGTCAGCCTCCAGGTTGACGATGGTCATCCTCTGCATGACAATGTCGAAGATGCGCCGTTCCAGTGATTGCCACTTGAGGCGGGCAGCTTTGCTGAAGGTCTGGCTTGTCCCCTTCTTGGGGAACTTCTTCCTACAGCCAGAGGGGAAAAGAGGAACATGGGCAACTAGCTGGACCATGCCTGGCAGACTGTGTTTGTCCCAAAAGGATGCCTGGCCTCTGGCTGGCCAGGAGTGGAGGAGGCATCTGCATTGTTTCTTGATTGCCCAACTTCTCCATCACCCCTTAGCAAAGAGAGGGACAACAGATGCATCCAGCAGTGTTTGTGCTGCGGCCTTTAACACTTGCGGAAGGCCAGCACCGGGCTCAAGCCCACGTGACAGTCAGTCACACACTGCTAGCACAGCCTATCAGCTTGTCACTGGGTCAGTGGTTTAATGTGGGTCAAATGCACAGTAAGAAGCTGGCCTCCACCTCCGCCACCAGCCAAAAGGCAGACATGTAAGTCCTGGGATGACTCATCACCCATCCACACAGCCCCCGCTCTGACCTGGCAGGCCGAGCCCCATTCATGGAGGACGAGGGGTCTCCCAAGAAGTTGTTGATTTTCCTGTTCCACTGGCGCACGATGCTGGAGACTGAGCGAGCGCCAGACTCTGGCTCAGAGGAGGTAGTGCTGGCCGAGACCTCCGCACCCGAGTCCAGCATGGCTGGCTTCTGGCTTGTCCTGCCTGCGACCCGGTCTGACATGGGCTTGGCAAGACGGCGAAGCGCTGAGACCTGCCCAGAGGAGGGGTAAAGGAGAGGTGAAGAAGAGGGTGTCAGACAGGCATCCCTGGCCCAAACCTGTTGCTGTCACCTCCAAGTCCAGAATGGGACCAAGCTCTGGAGACCTCAAGCCCCAGGTCCATTTGTGCCTCATGGGTTTCCCCCTTCTCCCTCATAGCCCACCACCTGCTGCCAGGCTCAACTGCCCCAGGAGATGGGCAATTCCTCTGCTGCCTGCAACTGTCGCCCACTTGGTTACTGAGCCATAAAAATCCTCACAGTTTTGGAAAACTTGCTCCCAGAGCTGGTACTGTCTGGAGGACAGGGTCTGAGCAAAGCACTGGGGCCAGGACCCCCATGGGGGCTATGTGGAGGCAACGCCCGCCCCCCCCCCCCGCCCCCCGCCACACCTCACCTCCTGGGTTTTCCTCCGCAGCACTATTTCCTGCTGCCGCTTCTGAGACTCCAGAGCCCGGATCTGAAACTGCACGAGAGGGAGAGACCCCTGGGGTCGTGCCCAGACAGCCCACTGATGGCCACAGTCCCAGGGCTCCCACCGCCAAACTTTGGCATGAACAGTCTCACTCTTGATTTTAATAGCAAGCAGATTTCCAGCCTCGAGGCTGGCCCTGATGGCACATCGCCCCCCAAGCACGGTGGGGAGCTCACAGCATCCCCCACAACCACACTGGGAGCTATGGGAAACCTCTCGGAGTGATTCAGCCGGGTGTGGTCTGCTGGGGTTGCACAGCCCCTGGCAAGGCCACAGGTGCAGCAGGGCTCTGAGTTTCACCAACTGATATTTATGGGCACCCCAGAGTGCCAAAGCAGGACAAACTTCCAGCCCAGTTCCCCCCCCCCACAGGGATGCCCAGCAGCACATGGGTGCGCTGGCCTCCCACCTCCTGCCGGCGCTGCTCCTTCTTGAGCTGCGCTATCTCCCGATTCCTCTTCGTCTCTGCCAGCCGCCTCCGCTGCTGCTCCTCCCGCATCTGCTTCATCAGTGCAACCTGGAAAGGGAAGGTACTGTGTGTCAATGCAGACACCCAACTGTCCCAGGGCACCACCCACCAGACAGATGTCCTGCACTTGCCACCAGCAGTGGAAAACATCACTTTGAGCAGGGAGCCAGACTTGACCAGGGGATGCCCTCCCTGCCTTAGCATGTCCAGGTACCTTTGCCTTCTTCATCTCGGCCACCTCTGCCTGCAGCTTCCTCAGCTCCCGCTCATAGCGGGACTGGTTCTTGAGCAGGCGAGCATGCTCCTTTTGGGCTGCTTGGAGCTTCTGCAGGTCCCGGTTCATCTCCTTCAGCCGCTTCTCATAGTCTGCTTTGATCTTGTTGGCTTTTTCCTCCGTGTAACACTCCATGGTGCCTGGGAGAGCAAGGAGGCGCCTGGTGATGGTCATGCCTGCTGCCCACCCCTCCTTCCCTGGGCTCCTCTGGTACCTACACACCTTGCCTGGAGGCACTGGGCATTGCTCCCTCCCCATCCCACCAGGCCCCACCCTCAGCCCTCTGCTCTGGCCCTATCACAGCCTGGGTCCCTGTCTGGAGGCATCCACTGAAGAGATGGGTTAGGGCTCAGTGCAGGGTGGAGACAGTGGGTTACAGCAGTCGCTGGGCTAAGAAGCTGCAGATCTAGACCTACAGCCATGTGCACGGGTGATCCTGCCCTGCTGTGTAGGGATCAGCTACACTGCTAGGTCTTTGGGGTCTTCATGTGCCCCTCAGCACCTCAGTTTCCCCAAGTGTTCCCACACCACATGAAGTTGTGTTCAAGGCTGGAAAAAGCTTTGCCTTCTTTTGTCATTCTTTCCAGCCACCTCTCCAGCACAGCAGGACTGGGAGCAATTCAGCTGACTAGTCCCACTTCTATGGCAAGACAAGCAGGGTCCCGGGGGTCCCAGAAGCTCACACAGAGGCAAGGGGATGGCAAAACTCAACCAGAGCCAGCGTTACATGCAGAAGGTAGATGCTTTGGCTCCGAGTCAGCTGGGCAGGTCTGGGGACTGGGACCTGATGCTGCAGGGGTAAGATCCCACAGGGAAGGTGATTCTCACTGAGGTTCTGCAGCACACGGTCCCGCTCCAGCTGTGTGTCCCGAATCTTGTTCTGCAGCAGGATCAGCTTCTCCTCATACTGGTGCTTGAGGGTCTGCAGGCGTCGCTGGCTGTTCTCCAGCTCATCAATCAGCTTCTGCTTGATCTCTATCTCACAAGTCAGATCTGCCAGGTCGGCCTGAAAATTCACGGCTGGAGGCCAGTAGGGGACAGTCAGGCTGGGGAGGGATGCAGGAGCATTGCTCCCACAGCCCCACAACACAAATTGTGGGCAGAGGGAGCCAATGGGAATCCATGTCGCTGGGGAGGAACAGCACCCCAAAGAGCATTGGAGACTCCCTGCAGCAACCCTGGTGCTTTTCCAAGCCCTCCCCAGAGGAGATGTGGCCAGGGTGTCCCAGCAGACGCACCCTTCCCAGAACCAGAGCTCAGTGCCCAGAGACACCAGCAAATGCACCCCCATACCCTGGGCTGCACGTGTGGCTCTGCGCTTTACCCTTCTCCTCTGCATCCGAATCTGAGTCCACCAGGCTCTCTTCACTGCCCGAGTCCTCATCTTCATCCTCATGTCCATCTTCTTCCTCACAGCCACTCTCGTCCTGTTCCTCCTCCTCCTAAGAGATAAGTGCCTAACCTCAGCTTGCAGCATGGCCTTTCTGCAGCTCTTCTTCACTCCTCCAAACCTGAGCTCACCCTACAGCAACGGGCTGCAGCCCCCACAATAGATGCGCAGTGGCTGCAGCACCATTTCTGGACTCCCAGCGTACACTGGGGAGCACCCAGCTTCTCCCTACTCCAGCTTGGACTTCTCGGCTCCACGACCCCTCCAGCCTGCTTGCAGGGCCAGGCTGGGCTTGGGCTCTTTCTCACATGGGGTGATGACAGTGCTCCACACCCAACCCTCCCCCGCCTCCCCAGTATGAGGATGAAGCCTGCTCACCTCTTCCACCTCATTCTCATCCGTCTCCTCCCCGTTGTCCTGCTGCAGTTTCTGACGCTTCTTAAATGCTTCCTTCTCCGGGCTGGGGGAGAGCAGAGGGGTGCTGGTGAGTCCCAGTGTGGGGGAGCCTGGGGACAGGTCCTGCTGGGGCCCCCCTCACCTCCTACTTTTGGACCCTTTGAGGAAAACAGCCTCCAGGTTCGTACGGTGGGTGAAAAGGAGACCAAGGACAAGGCAGTGCTGGGAGAGGAACCCACGTGTCTGGGCTCTCTCTCGGTGCTCCGGTTTTAGCACGGATGGGGGAAGCAGAATAGCTGACCCCACAAGGACAGACAGGGACTGACACACAAGCCTCCCCCTTCCCAACATTGCACAGCAGCTGCCTTCACCTTTTCCTCTGTTGCCTTCTCTCTTTCTTTTTCAGGCGCTCCAGGTCCTGCTTGGCCCGCTGGAGGACATCAGAGGCCTCTGTCTCCACCGGAGCAGTGGGGCTGCACAGGCCAGCCAAGCCAGATGCTGGGGATGAGCCCATGGAGTATGGGGGCCGGGCAGAGACACGCGAGAGGCTGCGACGCAGAGACTCATTCATGGACTCACTCTCCAGGAGCTTTGTCCTAGGGAGTGGAGAGAGGATGCGGTCAAAGAGGGGACATCCCACTGTCCCCGAAGGAGGGGATATTGTCTGGTGTGAGCCAGAGACAGTCACCACAAAGCCATTCCCATTCATGTTGGGTTAGAAAGCCAGGATTCTGCAAGACAGGATCCCAGGATCACACAACAGACTGGGACAGACCACACTTTGTGGGGCCAGCAGTCCCTGGGAGACACCAGGCACTCCTGCCAGGATCTTCCCCTCCACCAGTGGCCACATGAAGGATGACAATAGTCAAAGTACTGCCCAGCACCAAGGCTGGGACTCCTACTACCCCAGTGTAGCAGCAGTGTAGTCAGCGGCTACTCCATCAGGGCTTGCCACTCACCCCAGTGATGCTGGAGGCACACAGCTGTGAGCCACACCTGGGCTCAGATCCTACCACAGCACCTGCTGGCCTGGGAACCCAGGTGACTCACCAGACCCCATGCCCAGCTCACCTCAGCTCTTCAATCTCCCGGATATAGTTCTGGATGAGGGTACCAATGGCTTCATTACCGTCACCTGGAGCACAGGCACAGGTGAATCAAGGCAAGACATGGGCTGTACCTCAACACCCATCCCAGCTACGCTGGCTGGGCTGACCCACCATGCCACACACTATCCCAGCCTCACCTGCCTTGGCCAGCATCAGATTGGCCTCCTGGCTCATAAGGTGGGTGACCCTGCTATTGATAGCATCGATGGCCTCCTGCATGGCCTTCACTCGCATGCGCAGGGTGCTGTTCTCCTTCTGCAGCATGGCATTCTCACGGAAAAGGTCACTGTAGCCCTCTGAGCCATCCTCCTGGATGACCCGCTTGCCCTGTGGGGACAGGAGGGGAGTCCTGGGCAAGTTGGGACATGGGGGTCCACCACTGCATTCCTGAGGGCAGCCCCAGCCACTATAGTAGGGGCAGAGACAAATCTAAGGACCAGGAAGGCCTGAGCTAAACAGGCAGACGGTGAGAGATGCTTCAAGGCTTCTCCCTGCCTTAGCATCCCCAAGAGACTCACCCGAGGTCCTGCCTGTGGCAGGGCAGGAGCTGAGCCCGTCTCTTAAGCCTCCTGACCTCTCCTAGCAATTACTCCTATCAATAGGGGCACAGCATGATAGGCAGGAGGGTCTTTCCTGCTAAAACCACCTCAGTTCAAACACGGCTTTCTGCTCCTGCTGCCATCCTACCTCTCTGCAGGTTTGCTCGACCACTCACCGCCTTGTACTCCATCAGTTCCATCTGCAGGCGGGCGATCTCGGCCCGCAAGGCACTGATCTGCTGACTTGTCTTGTCCTGGTTCACCACCACTTTGTTCTTGATGTTGCGAGCCCGGTTGGCATACTTGAGTGTGTTCAGGGTTTCCATGAAGTCCCGGTCAGATGGGCTCACGCAGGCAATCATGATGGTTTCGCTTGGGGAGGGGAAGGTCAGAGATAAAGGACAGTTTCTTTGACCCTGTGCCAACCCAACATCTGGAGACCTGGGACCCAGCACTAGCTACTGTCCCCAGACACCCATCCTAGGCCCTTCTATATTTTATAACCAAGGTATAAACTGGGTTCAGTCCCTCCCAGAGCCAGAACACTGGTAAGACCTCATGAGCAACATCACACAGCACCGAGCAACCTCCACCAGCCAGCCCAAACATATCAGGATTGCTGGGGAAGAACAGGCTCTTTGGAGAAGTACCCTCAAAGCAGGCAGGGAATGCAATCAATCCCATGCTGGGCAACACCACCTGCCAAGTCCAAGATCTGCAAGGGCTCTGGAGTGTTTTGCACCAGCTAACTCTGCCAAAGCTGGCTAATTGTGCCTGGGACTCATGAGGACCCAAGGTCTTTACATTTGCAAAGTCATGCACTGCCTGCCAGGAGGCATCCCCCTCCCCACCTGGCAACCCACAAAGCATCCGAGTCCTGAAATAGCTCCTACATGGCTCCACAGACCCTTGGCCCTACTTGTTGGGGGACAGCCCCTGCAGACCGCTCCCAGGGCTCAGCCTTGGCCTGCGACACCCTTACCTGTTGCCCCCAAGGGAATCCTGCAGCAGGCGTGTGAGCTTGGAGTCACGGTAGGGCACGTGCATAACTTTCTTGCTCTGGTCTCCAAGGGCACTAATGACGTTCCCCAAGGCCAGCTATCAACACAAAGGAAAGCCCCCCCCCCGCCCCCAATTCAGCGCCTGCTGAGAATACGGTTGTCACGTAGCGAGCACATGAGGTGTGGGGCATGCGCTGCGGCACAGGTTTGGAGTGCAAGAGGTGGCGGCGTGGGGCTTCCTTTGCCACTCTCAGCATTCACCCCCCCTCCCCACCTCCCTGGGTTGTGTCTCTCTCCCACATGCACTAAGGAGCAGCATCAAGCCCTGGAGTTTTGTTTAAGTTCAAGTTAGAAGACCTCGACCTTTTGGGGACTTGCACACTTGTGCCCAGCTGTACCCCTCCCCACAGTCCTGCCCTCAGCAGCAGAGCTCTGCCCTCACCACTGGCATTTTGGTTTGTGCATATTCCTGCCTACAGGGCCAAGCAGCATAAACCCCAGCAGAGACAGAAGCAACCCCAACAGCCCCAAACAGCTCCAAGTAGGACACAAAGGTGTTGCAGGCTCCCTCAGGCAGGCCCTGCCTGTCCCCTCCGTTCGCACACCAGTGCCCAGGACTGTACCAGCCCACAGTTGATGGAGATGCCTTCCTTTGCTCTCTCGCCGGTAGCACCCGTTCGCTTCAGCCTCTCTGAGCCAGCCAGGTCTACGAAGTGAAACTTGGCTGTGAGGGTCTCGTACTCGGTGGTGGGCTGGGCTCCATCCAGGAGGCTGGTCACCTCCCCGTTCACCTGCAGCCAGGCACACATGATGAGGGTCACCACCACAGACTCAGAGCAGGCATGAGCTCCCTTGGCCACACTCAGATGTCAGCAAAAACCTGAGCATTCACTCTCCGCATCCAGCACATCAAGGATGGGGGAAAGGATCCCAACAGCAGCTTGCTCCGAGCTGCCCCTTGGGCCAGACCACCCCTGCCACAGATGGGGCTGCTCCAGGGCAGACCTCAGCTCCCTTTAAATACTAACACTGGCTATGACTGGAAAGAAAGACAAAACTCTTTGAAAGACTTCAAACCCTCTCCCCATTCCAAAGGGATGCATACACATTGCCTGGATATCAGATCCAGGAAGAGCCCAGCCACGAGACAGAAGCACATCTCACCAGCTCCGGGCGGGTGCACACTCTCATCTGGCACAGGTGAATGGTGAAGATGGCATGGGATCGGGAGCTCTGCACGTTCATCTGGGTGCTGGCGGTGGTGCGGGAAAGAGCCCCCTGTTTTAGGCACTGGATCAGCTACAATGACATGGGGCGGGGAAGAACAAAACCTTGAAGCACCCTTCCAGGGAGTCAGGACAGCACCCTGCCACAGCCCAGCAGGCATACTGACCTCTCCCTGCATCACCCCAGGGCTGCTCTCTCCCATCCTGAGTGAGATTCCCCCATCACCTGGCTGTCCCCACACACCACATCCCCGGCTGGTGGGCACCCAGCTACCATCTCTTCTCCATCCCTGCCCCATCCTGCACCCACCTCGTTCTGAGAGCTGATGAGGCGTGATGTGACCCCCGTGGTGTAGATACTCCCGCTGGCATCCTCATGAATTTTGATGTTGGATTTGCGGTGGCGTGTGTCGGCATCACGGGCACTGTCAAACAGGTCCAGGATCTCCTCATTGTAGAGCTGAGTGGGGCAGAAGTGTGTGTGGGGTGAGCAGTAGTAAGCAGGAGGCTGCTGGACTCCACCACAGTGGGACATACAGGAGCTAACCTCTGCCATCCTGCTGCTGCAGTCCCGAGAGCCAGGAGGACAAACTGCACAGCTGGGGGTGCATGTGTGTTCACACATATGTGCACATGTGTGTGCTTAGGCAAAGCTGACCATGAGAGCTGGCATGCATGCAAATGTAGGAGAGGGCACACAAGCACATGCATGCAGATAGGAGACGATGCAGTGGCAAGCTCTGACCTGCCTGCATGGGTACCCAGCTAGGTCAGGGTGCCCAGAAGGAATGGTGTGTGTGTGCACGCATGTGCACAGGCATGTATATATGTGCTTGTCCATCTGGTGAAGTTTTGAGCTGCAGTCTGGGTGGTTCCAGCTGCCTTACCCTGTCCTGTTCCTGGCCCACACAAGCAGCTGTGTGGAAACCAGGACACAGTCAGAGCCCTGTCCCCAGAGCCTGAGTGGACGCTCGGGAGCTATGCATCCCTCAGCCTTCCCTGCTCACCCAGGAAGCCCTTGGCCACAGGAGCCAGTGGAGTTCCTCTACCACCACAGCTCCCCAAGGTCACCTCTGCCAGGGAAAGGGGACAAGAGGGACCAGGGAGCGCTGGACAAGCAGTGAAACCCCTGAGGACTCAGAGCTAACAGAGGATGCCCCATCGATATCTTGACCCTACAGCACCCTCTCTCATCCTGGGGTGGAAAGACATCCCTGCCCATCTGTCCCCTCGCCACCACCACTCAGTGCCACACACCACCCTTTTACACCCGCATCCCAGTGCAGAGAGCAGGGTCACCCAAGGACCATAGGCTCCTGGCCAGCAGAGTGGATCGGGCTAATCCGTCCCTGGCTGCCCCAGGTGCAAATGGGCTCCCCACAGGTTTAAACCCCATTCTGACAGTCTGCTCCCTGGAGGAGAGTCACAGGACTGGGATCAGCAGTGCCAAATCCTGGTAACAAGGGTCTGAGGCAGCCACGTGCCCATGCTGGCACAGGAGAGCCCTTGCTGCCACAACCGGCCTCGCTGCCCGCCCCCCCCCCCCCCCCCCCCCGCCTTCCCCCACCTTGCCTGGATGAGGGTGGCTGTAGGACAGGTCTTGGCACAGCAGCACAAGAGCTCCTGGTTTGACGGCCATGCCTGCAGGGTGGACTAGTGGGCAAAGCCCTTGACAGGCTCTGATGGCCCTGATCACCCCCTGATCACCGGGCCATCAGGCAATGGATTTTTACTCTCTCATGTAACAGGGCCCTTGGAAAGCCTTCAAGCCCCCACAGCTGGCAGATGCCCCTGACACCCTGGGGTTGCCAGCGTCCCAGTGGGCACAGCTGGCCTGGGGAGTGCGACTGTGAGCAGCTCTGAAACACAGCAGAGGAAGCCTTGTTCCCATTCTCCACTGCAGCCACCGGACAAACTTCTCTGAAGCTATTCTGAAAGCCAAAACCACCAGGGGTCAGAGGTGGTGAAGAGACAGAAATGCTACAGGAAACCCCTACAGCAGCTGGTGTGACCCCATGCAGGGCCACTGCTCCATCACACCCACTTGTCCCTGAGGTTGTGCTGGACCTCTTGGTCTGCAGAGATGCTTCCTAGGATGGTCTAGATGGCAGCACAGGCATCTCCTCTCCAGTGTTCATCCTTCTGTCCCAACCCCAGGTAACAGGTCACCCAGCTCCTTGGGGTCATTTTGGGTCATCCCAAACTGAGTGGAAGAAACTGAGGTAACAGAAACTATAGTTGGGCAGCAGAGGATCTCCTAGAGGGCAGATAACAGGGGACCTGAGAGGAAAGGGAAAGTGTGTCACATAGGGTGAGGGGGAGTCACACTGGGCTGAAGGCCAGTATCCAATCCTATAGACCAGGGAAAGTAGGACTATGCCCTGGCCCCAACAGGCTTAGGGGGGACTCTCCAGCAGGGAGAAAGCCGGACAAAGTTCAGCCCCCAGAAAGACTTCAGAACAGGCAGGAAATTGTCCCCATTTCCATCCCAGACCGGACCCCCACGAGGACAAGGATGTGTGGGAAGGCAGCCAGGAGCTCAGACAGGTCCGAGTGGTGGGGAGGGAAGGATGTGGCCAGTCACAACAGCACCATGGGAGATAACAAGGGCTCTGCAGATGGAAAGCTGATTGAGAAGGATTTCTCTGGCAAGGAGGTCAGCCCTCCAGGCTAGGAGGTGACTTTGGGCACTGCTTCCCTTCTCTAGGCCTTCAACATCTAGAGGAACCCAGATGTGATGGCCACCAAAGCCACATGGAGGCAAGATCACAGCACAGGGGCCTCTCTGCCTGTCTCCTCTGCCAGATTGAGATACCAACCATATGAAGTTTGTTTAGGGGCTCAGCTTTGCTCAACACCACCCTATGTTTTCTCACCAGGGTCTTAAACCAGTTCCCATCTTGAACTTTGCGCTTTCACCCCAGGACCAACCCCCAGGGAAGCTGCTGCAGACTCACAAGGTCCATAGCTTTCTGGGACAAACTTCTCCAGGGAAAGAAGCAGTTAATAGAAGAGACTTTTGAACCGGAGAGGCCAAAGCAGAGGCGGGAGAGGATGCAATGAAGCATTCCCATGGTCAAAGATACAGCAAAGGACATGGGAAATAGCACAGCCCTTCCTCAGATCCCTGCTTTTTCCTTTCCTTGTTTCACTGGGAATGCTGGTCCAGACCCAGGGAAGTAGGTATGCCACTATCCCCAACCTGAAACAGGAGTAAGCAAGCCCAGATCCCCCTGAATCTCCAGGGGACCAAGGCATAAGCCCCTTCCCCATGGCAGGGGCTCCCTGGATCCAAAAATGTGCCACCCCAGTTTGTGGCCATCATGAGCTCAACAACATTCAGATGCTTTGAGTCTCCTCTGCCCTGGCACACATCCCCAGCCACACAGCAGCTCTGGGGTCCAGGTCAGCCAGCAAGCAGCCAGGACATGGAGGAATCAATTTGCCCAGGAAGTGGGAGCTAAGCAAAGGACAGGACAGGGCCACAGTGTCACCCAGACCTGCTGTCACCCACCTCCAGGAACTGGGCGCTGACTTTGAACTCAGGTGCTGCCACGCCCTGACTCTGCGCCGCCCGCTTGCGCTCCTCAATGCCACTGAAGAGGTGGCCGATGGCCCGTGGGATGATGCCCTGCTCTTCCTCAGAGATGTTCATGTCGAAGCCAGTGCCCATGGTGTAAGTCTTCCCCGCGCCAGTCTGCAAAGAGTCAGGGACAGGGGGAGCTGGCTGGGCCCTCCCAGGTTCAGCTCTGCCTGATGTGCCCCACAGCTCCCCACCATCACCCCAGGTCCCCAAATGCCTCTGCTGATCCCCTCTGATCCCCACCACCACACCAGCTCCCATGCTCCGACCCCAACCATGCCCACCTCTCCTCCCACCCAAGGCCGCCCCCTGTCCCAGCTCTCATCCAGCCCAGGGACAACTCTCTGTCCCCTCTACACTACGGAGCTTATATACTCCACTGCCTTCCCTAACCTCTGCAGGTGCCACCTCAGCACCCCCAGCACCCAGGGCTGCAAGAGCACCCAATGCCCATGCCAGAGCATGTACCTGGCCGTACGCCAGCACAGTGGCATTGTAGCCCTCGAAGCAGCCTTCGATGAGCTTGCCCACACACGTCGTGTAGATCTGCTCCTGCCATGTGTCCAGGTCAAAGACAAAGTCATAGGTGAACGCCTTGTCCTTCCCCAGCAGCACTTGGGGCTCGCCGGGTGTCACTGAGGTACAGATGTGACATCCTTCTATTTTCTCTTTGGCCAGTTGAGGACGGATCCTGCATGAAGAGAAGCAGGCTGAGGGCAGCCTTGGGGCTCATCCTGGTCCTGGGGGACACGAGCCTGGCCCATGCTGGAACCATGGCTGCTCCAGGCAGGGGACTGGCAGCACCTCTGCCTTCAGTGTAGAGCAAACAGCGCAGGGGATGCTTCAACTCCTGCACTCAGTGACAATCTTGATCCGTTCATGTCTGAGAAAAGATGGTGCATCCCAGCAATGCCACCAGCCAACTCTGCAGCCAAAGTGACAGACAGGGCTGGGTGCCACAGCACAGACAGATCTGGTAACGACATGCAGCATGCACTTAAATCTGCCTTTGCACCAACAGCTGAGTACTGTCCAGCACAGTCCATATGGGGCCCACCAACCTCCATGCCTGTGCTGGCTCATTCCCCACAATGCCCCCAGCCAGGCAGCAAGCTCTGGGCAGCGAGACATGATCAATGCACTGAAGCAGCCCTGACATGGGTGGCCAGGGTACGGGCAGGCAGCTGGAATGCACTGCAGCCAGTTGTGTTCGCTTGAGAGGCAGCAAGATCAAGCTGCAGTTACAAAGGCTTAAAATACAAAATGCAAAAATACAACGAGACAGTCTCAGCACCAAAACCACCATCTAAATCAAACCACCACCCAACCCGATGGCTGTCCCCAGCTGTGGACTCCGCAGATGGGAAGGGAACAGCCGAAGCTGTTCTGGGCTCCTGGCTCTGGTGCTTTGCATATGACTGACCCACCACACCCCACCCACCACACTCAACCCCTCCCCGAGAAAACAGGGTACAGGTTGATCGGACCCACAACAGTGTAGCTCTGCTTAAGCACAGGCACTAGTGCCTGTTAGGGCTGCAGCAGCTCCGGCTTTTGGTGGATGGGCCAGCTAGGGGAAGCTGGCTGGCCCTGAGGGAGTCATGGAGAAATAGGGAGTGCAGAGCCAAACGTCATGGCAAACAGCTCTCATTAGAGCTAATGACTGCACATCTCCCCTCCCTGGATGCTTCATAAACACAGCTATTAATTCCTCCAAAGACGCATTGCTGGCAAGGCAGTGCAGCAACCGCAGCAGACGCTTTGCGGATTGGGGCTCTGCGTGAGCCACCGCTTCTTGCCAGCCTGGCCAGCGGCAAGCAAAGACCAAGAGGGGCAAAACTCGCTGTGCTTGGGGGGCCAGGGTGTCCAAAGTGGGGCAGGAGGCAGCTTAAGCACCCCGCTCACCCTGCTGGGAGCCCGTGCAGCAGACACGTGGGAACAGCTATGTGCGTCCATGGGTATATTTAGCGCAGCAGCCACAACAGAAAGCAGCTTCTGATGTGCTCAGCCCTAGACTCACTCCTGTTGCCTTCCCAGGGTCCCACCCTCCTCCAGGAAAATTAAACCCCGCTTTAATTACTCTTTAACCAACATGATGCGCTTCCTCCTGCTCCCCACCCCAGACATGCTGTGATAGTGCCCCCGGGGAATGGGCAGAGAAACAAACTGGAACAACAGTATTTTCAGAATATTTTTTTTCCGAATAAGAAAAATGAGAACAGGGGTTTTAGCTTTTTCCTTCCTACCCCTCTTCCCCCACCCCCCCCACCCCCCCAGTGATTAAATATGTGCACGTGGGTTTGGAAGAGAGAAGCAGCAGCACATTTGTTGGAGGAGTGTGCACACGTTAATCTTCCATAGGGCATTTGGGGACCCACCTTGAGCCAGGCCATGCCGGCCTGTTCCAGCTGTCCACACACACCAACACGGATGTCTCCCCCAACTCCAGCTCCCCAAATCTCGCTGCCCAGCCAGCTCTGACCACTCAAGAGCTCTCACAGATGGGGGCTGGAGGGGACCCCGGTGCCAGTCCTCAGCGTGCTCACTCACGCTGTCCTGTCTCCCTAGGGTGACTGGAGACACAGAAACCCCCTGGGAGGATCTTGGTCTCCAGGCAATCAGCCAGGCATCAGCCGGGGAGGTCCCTGGGAGCTGCTGCCAGCTGGTGGGCAAATACTACAGGCTCCCACTACAAGAGCAGGACAAGCAGAGCAGCAGGGCAGGGACGAGTGCCAGTAGCCACAGTCCCAGGTGGGACGGCACAGAGATGCCACCCAGCACCATAGATGCACATGGCCACCAACAGACATCACAAAGAGTTTCTCTAGGCCAGTGCAGCTGCTCCTCCTGCTCCCCAGCTTCCAACTGACCCAGCTCTCCCACACTAGGGGTTCCCATACCTGCCTTCCCAGGAGGAACATCATGATGCCAGGCAACTGGGCAACTGAGACCCTGGTCAGGACAGGTAGGCATTCACATATAATTCAAGTCATTCCCAGGCACCACAATCCAAACATAGAATCTTTAGGTTGGAAAAGACCTTTAACATCAAGTCCAACTGTTAACCTAACACTGCTAAGCCCACCACTAAACCACGTCCCTAAGCACCACATCTACATGTCTTTTAAACACCTCCAGGGGTGGTGATTCCACCCCTGGCCGGGGCAGCCTGCTCCAGTGCCTGACCACCCTTTCGGTGAAGATGTTTTTCCTCATGTCCAACCTAAACCTCCCCTGGTGCAACTTGAGGCCGTTTCCTCTCGTCCTATCACTTGTTCCTTGGGAGAAGAGATGGATACCCACCTCGCTACAGCCTCCCGTCCGGCAGCTGTAGGGAGCCATGAGGGCCCCCCCGAGCCGCCTCCTCTCCAGGCTGAACCCCCCCCAGTTCCCCCAGCCGCTCCTCAGAGCGCTTGTGCCCCAGCCCCTGCCCCAGCCCCGCTGCCCGGCTCTGGACACGCTCCAGCCCCTCACTGTCCCTCCTGAGTGAGGGGCCGAAACTGAACCCGGGGTTGGGGGTGCGGCTGCGCCGGTGCCGAGTGCAGGGGGACGGTCACTGCCCTGGTCCTGCTGGCCACACTGTTGTGCCACAAGCCAGGATGCTGTTGGCTGCTGTGGCCACCTGGGCATACGGCTGGCTCATATTCAGCCAGCAATCGACCAATACCCCCAGGGCCTTTTCCAATGGGCAGCTTTCCAGCCAAACATGACATAAGCATCTGCAGAACCAGTATTGGCTCTCTCCTTGGCTCTGTCCTTAACCCCACCAGGTGACACTGGGCGACCTGGCAGCACTTGTGCTCTGTCTCAGTTTCCCTGCTCTGCAACAGAGATCAAAAACTTTGGTGGTCATAATTCACCGTCTGAGTGTGTTCTGGCACTCCTTGTCCCTACTTCTACCAAAAAAGATGCTGGACGTGTCCTGTCTGTCCATGGGTCCACAAGAACTGGGTGTGATGCTGTCGGGGCCCAAACTGCAGGATAATGGAGCTGCTCCCTTACCTGCATCTGGACACAGCTAGCCAACCTGCTCTGTGCCTGGTCATGGGCCACCAGACAGAAGGACAGCTTGTGCCCAGCACCAGGACCCACTGCAGAGCCAAACACACCAGGGTGTGCTGTCCTTGAAGGGCTGGGACACTTACAGAGAGCTGGGCTGATCCCCAGGAGCCGATGGCACAGGCTTCTATGGTTATGTGGCACTGAGGGGTTCATCTGCTAGGTAGCAACCAAAATAAACCAGCACTTAACCAGTGGGATGCTGCCTCGCCACCCCCCAGCTCAGGCAGGAGCAGACCAGAGCCGCAGCTCCATGAGGCATCTTGTGCCCGGTCATCCCCACACTGGCGCAGGTGACTGCTGCTGCTGGAAGATGGCATAGGGACGACACAGGCTGTCTTGGGGCCAGCAAGACTATCAGTGCCAGCCACATCTCCCTCCTGCCCATGCTGATAAACCAGCCTCGGCACAGGAAACACACCCAGGGAGGAGAGAGCCAGCAGGACCACAGTGGCACGACAGGCCCAGCCACCGCCTCTGTGTGTGTGTGTATGTGTCCCAGTTCACTGTGAAGGAATGGTGACAAGGACCGAGCACCCAGGACAGGACAGAATAGGTCCTAGCTGAGTGCTCCTGCCAAGCAAACCTGGCAGCTTCCCAGCCCTGGGCACTCAACACACAGGGCTGGGAGGCAGACGGATGCACAGAGACAGAGGCGCAGGCATGGGTGGAGACTGCACCTTCCCAAACCGGCAGCTCCCGCTGAGGCAATGACAGCCAGCATGGCAGGAGCCTGACTGCTCCAGCATCAGCATCCAAACCCGGCAGCATGAGTAGCGTGTGTGCCAGGAGAGTCCACAGCCGCACAGAGGCACAAAGGGAACCTTGGCTGGGAGCCTCTCCATCGCTCCCCTTCCCTGCTGGGCTGGCAGGCTGTGAAAGCACCGTCTCCACGGCTGGGCTGCCAGGGCGACCAAGCTTCTGGGAGGAAGGGGGGAGTGGGTCCTGCACTCGGAGGGGCAGGGAGCTTCTGCTCACAGGCGGGCGTGCTTCGCGCAAGCACAAAGGCTGAGTTGTTCAGTGCTGCTGCCCTATGCCAGTGTTTGGCCGCGTCAGGGGGTGGGAGCCAAGTGCTGGGTGGGCACCACTGCTGGCAGCCCTTGTAGGGGCAGCTCAGGGGTTCCTTCACCCCAGCAGGAGCAGCGCCCCTGGGAAGAGACCTGTCCATCCCAGCATCTCAAGCCCTGCAACCAGTGGAGGGGAGGGGGTTCACCACACCAGGCACAGCCAGTATGCCCATGTCACGGCCACATCCACCAGCAGACACCACCCAGCCCTCCCTGTGCACTGAAGGGAGCTTTTCCGTGCACAGGAAGGCACCATTCAGCTGTCATGGACTGCTGGGTTCATGTCCTCATGTCTCCCTGCCTCCTCATCCAACGGCCTCAGTTCCCCCACTCCCAGCCCACCACCATGGCAACACCAAGGGGCTCCAGAGCATCCCTTGGCCCCCAACACTTTGCCGAAGTTGTGACAGCACACTCCCATAGCCCTCCTGTCCATGGCGAGAGCCATGACACCCACGCACACCAAACTGCCTGCACACTAAACTCCCTCCAGGCCATACCACCCTACTGAGACACAGGCACCCCTGGGGCAGGGTGACCATCCCACCCATCAGGAGAGGATGGGCATGAGGACAGAGAAGATCCAGCCTCCCCAAGACCTGTCACCCAATGTCACCCACCTCAAACAGGAGCTGTCCCAGCTCCCCAGGGAGGCCAAGCACACACCCACTCACCAGCATTTCTCAGTGCTGGCAGGGAGCTGCAGGGCAGCTGCTCCAGACTGGGGGTGCGGGTGACCCCCCAGCTGCAGCTGCCTTTCACTGCCTTTTATAATCTTGCAACTCTGGAAAGGCAGAGCCTGTCTCTGTTGCAGCAGGGAGCTCCCATCCCTCTGAGACTGCTCTGGGAGGGAGGGTGGCTGCCTGCAGACCCCCTGGCAAGGAGACGTTCCTCTCCCTTCCCAAGGCCAGAGCCGAGGAAGCTGCCCAGCCAGGCAGGGCTGGTTTCCCAGGGAGCTGAGCCAGAGAGCTGGGGAGCGGCAGGTGGAAAAGCTCCATGGCATTTTCCCTCCCTGTGCCAGGCCCTGGAGGCTCGGAGCCACTAGCCCTCATCTACCCCATCTCCAGAGGGGCAAGGTTGCCTGCTGCAATACTGGCAGCTCCGCCACCAGATGAAGGGCTGGGGCACTGCTCCCTGCCCAGCGGCAAGCACCTCTGCTGATGCGGGCTGGCAGAGGTTGGATCCAGGCAGACCCTGATCAGCCATACAGCCTGACTGCTGTGGATGTGCCTGCCAAGACAGGTGATCTGGGCAAGCCCCGGCAGCAGTAGGCTCCACTTCCCACGTTGCCCCTATTCATCCTACTCCCATCCCTGCATCACCTGTGTTCACCCTGTTCCCTACATCACCCACACCTGCCCCATTTCCCCTCCCCACATGACTTTGCATTCAGCCCACTCCCGTCCCCACACTGCCCATGTCTGCCCCACTCCTGCCCCCACTCCCATCCTGCATCCCCTGCATTCACTCTGCTCCCATCCTCACCCTCCTCACTGCCTCATCCCTACTCCCTGCACTGCCTGCATTTGCCTTGCTCGCACTCCTTCCAGCCTCCCCAGCACGGGAGCTGAAGGAGCATCTGCCAGACAGCCCAGACTCACACATAGCCCATCTGCCAGCCTCACTACCCCCTCTACTGCCCCCACGCTTTGCTCTCCTCTTCCTCAAACCTGCTCTCCATGTTTTGCTGCTTCCCTGCAATCCCACCCAGCAGCACAGGACAACCAGGAAAAGAGCAGCTCTAGCATCATCCTGTGCGCCCCTACCTAGGACATCCTATGGGTCAAGAACACACGGGGCATTGGAAACCCAACAGGCAAGACAGCGTGTGGCACATGGGGTGTAGCGTGGTAGTGTACAGGGCACTCGGCCTGGCCAAGCAGCTCTCCAGGAAGCATGGTGCTGTCAGCATCACTAAGGTAAGATCAGAGCAAAGTGCTCCAGGTTTTCCTGTATCTCCAAGACCAGCACAGCACACATGGAGCTGCCCACCCTCACCAGCAGACAGTGGTTCCCCAGGCCTCAGCTTAGCATGGCTTGATCCTGTGGGGGAATCTGATCCCTTGCCTGGGAAGGGATGCCCCTGGCCCCATTTACCCCTGAGCAGGGGGTCCCAGGAGAGGGCTGGCTGCCAAGGGCTGGCTGTTTGCACACAGGTTGCTTTGGACCCAAATCAAGACAAAGTTAAGCATTTAATTACCACAGCAGGGAAGCGGCTCAACAATCAGAGAAAATTGAATCAGGCTCCCTGGGGACTGCCAGGTCTGGTCAGCAAATGCTCCAATTAAGAGATACAGCAAGCCATCTCCCAGTAGGAGTGAGCACAACATGGGAAAGCACCAGGCTCAGCCCACCTGTGGAGTCACCCATGCCACTGGATCTCTGCCCGCCAAACACTGCCAAAGCAGAGGGTGCTACTGTCATCACAGCTGGACCAGCACCAGGGGCAAGACAGAGCTCCCTGGCTGCTGGGTTCCCATCCCTGCCACCATCAAGCCTGGGGACAAGCAGGTCCTCACAGAGCTGGGGTGTGCACGGAGGCGTGCTGCACACGGCTCAGCGGAGACATGCCTCTACCCCACATCCATCCCCTGAGGAAGAGACCCTAGTACAGATCCTCTGCACGGATGTGCTGGCTGTGCTCAGTTCCTGGTTGCCCAGCCAGCTCCCCTGCAGGGCAAACCCCACTGCCTTAGACCCCAGAACCCCCCAGGCCCCCTCTAATCCTCCTGCTCCAGGCTTTCCCAGGCTTAAAGAAACCTTTAAATCAGGCCTTGGCAGCCGCCATGTGCTGCTTATTAGCAATGGCAGGAGCACACCGGCGCTGAGCTGCACCATCTGCTCTGCACCGAGACCCACCACAGGTTGGGGGCAAGAGACATGCTGCCTGCATGGGGACCCAGCACCTGGGGACACCCAGCCCAAGGCAGTGGACAGAGACCAGCGGGGCCTGGGGGAAGCACAGGATCGTGCTTTTCCCAGCCTAGAGGCAAGCAGAAGTGAACCAAGCCTGGGATCTCCCTGGACTCCTCCACCTCTGTAAGCAACTGGCAATGCCATCAGCTCCATGGTGGACCCGCCCAAGAGAAGAGGCTGGGAAACACCACGAAGATGTTTGCAAATGACAGACCCAGGAGAGTCACCCACAAAGGGATGCAGGGCCCCAGCACCCCAGGTGGGATGGCCAGCACAAGGAAACACACGCATGGCAGCACACGTGACTTGATGCACACCCTGGCTGGGCCCCTGCTCCCCTCTGACGGCACAGTAACAGCCACAAAACCACCGGCTCAGCAGCAGTGTCAGCAATTACTGGAGAACGATAGGAAGCCATCATTTACCAGGAGACTCTAGGCCTGACGAGCCACTGGCTTGACCCTGGGAGGGCACAGAGATGCCACAGGTCCAACAGAGACAGAGGAACACACTCCCCACCCTGCTTCTGCATCCCAGTACTGAGGCTCCCATATTCTTCCAAGCCAGTGAATCACACCCACTGGGTATCTCTCTTCCTCAGGTGACCCTGTGAGGTCCCCACATCCCAGTCCCACCCCAGTACTGGTGCACCCATACTGGAGATAAGGTATTCCTGGCCCCCTGAAAGCAGGTACACCTGAAACTCCCCCGCATGCTCTGACTGCCACTGGGAAAACAATCCAATTCTGGCAGAAGATACTGGAACCCCAAAGCCCACAGAGCATCTCTGGAGCAACTTGCCTGCAAGACAGGAGAGTGGGTGGCACAAAAGAGATGCCTCTCCACCCCTCCAAAAAAACCCCCAGAAGAAATCCAAAACCCTTTGCCAGCAGGATGGGGGATGCTATGAAACACACAGGAGCAAACCTGGTCCCACAGCTGGGAAGGGAACCGGCACATTTTGCCCTAACATCCTCCTTGGGCAAGTGCAGCATGAAATAATAGATGATCAGAGACCCACAGCAACATGGCCAGAGAGATCCGCTCTCCTAACATAGACAGGAGCCAGGTTGTGCCTCCCAGCCCTGCAACACTGGGCCAAGGAAGTGCCCCTGTTCAGTGCTCAGAGGGCAGAGGAAAGCAAGGACCAGGAGCCCTGCTCCAGCCTTTCTCCCCCAACGTGATGCCTTTGCTCTGCCAGCATTGCTCATCTCCTTCCAGACCAGTGCAAGGATGGAGACATCCCTCTTCTGCTGCCCAAGCAGCATGCCCCCAGCACACCCATAGGCTGCTGCCAACTGGTTATTTAGGTTATTATACCCAGCAGCGCAGAAGCTCGCATGAAGCTCAAAGGACACCTGCGACTTCTGGGGAAAAGCATGCCAAACGGACCCGACACATCCCACTCTGCTGCGCAGAGCCTCCTGCCCCCGTCACCTCCACCTCTCTGGAGTACTTGGGTTCCACCACCTAGATGTCTCCCAGCCTGTGGCAGAGGAGGAAGGAACAGTCAGGGAAGATGTCTGAGGCTGAGAGCCTGCAGGGCCCTGGCTGCAGCAAAGCCCAGGGGCAGGGGGGCAGAAGGACCTTTATGAAATCTTTCAGCCCAGAGGAGGGCCAGACCAGTGCAGGAAGGCCCCTTGGGCTGCCCCAGTGCCAGACACCAGAGCTTTGTCCTTGGCACTGGCCCAGACATGAGGCTGGGAACACTGGGAGAACAGACCCAGAGCTTGGAGGGGGGCTGCTGAGCCACCCGCCCTGGGCACCACGGAGGCACCCACCAAAACCAACAGCTGGGCATGGGCATACGGGCAGGGAGGCGTTCACAGCCCTGTGAGGTTACACGGGGTGGAGGGACCATGGGACAGGGGAGCTTGGGGCCAGGCTCAGCTACAGCAAGCTGTGACAAGAAGCACCTCCCCTGCCCATGTCCTGGCCCCAGAGAGCTGCAGAGAAGGGGAAGGGATATTGCTGGGACCCCTGGGGCCTCAGGCTCAGCCCCAAACACTTGCACTTGGCAATGGGGATGATGACCATGTTGTGTCCACATGGAGCAGGGCAGAGGGACAGATGCCAAGCTGGATGAGGCTGCCAGCTGCCCTGGCCTCACAGCAGTGCGGAGCCAGAGGGGACATGCCAGGGCAGGGCAGCACTGGATCAGCTTCCAGTCTGCCAAGAGGGGAAGGGATGGTGGGAGGCCAGTCACCTTCCTCCCACCAAGCCAAAGCAGAAACCCATCAGCATCTGACCAGGGCAGGGAGTCAGTCACCCCATGGCACACTCATCTCCTGGAGCAGAACCCAGCACAGTTGCCCTTACAATCCCCTACATCCCAAACCTGCTGGCTGTTTAACCAACAACAGGGACTGTTTTGACAGCCTCCGGCTGGAAACAGCCCCATGGGACCACCGGTGCCAGCGCCTGCTCCCAGCAGGAACAGCATGACAGCCACCTGGCCAGGGCTGGCTCCTCAGCACCAGGCTCAGTGGGGGTATTGCCTTCCCTCTCAGGGGGCCAGGAGCCATGTTTCCAACAGCTTTGTTTAAGGTTTCGTCTCCTGCAGTTTTCTCCTGCCCCCAATTTCACTGCTGGTGCAGGAAAGCTGCAGCTGGCTCTGTCCTCTGGCTTAGAGACAGCCTCAGCCTCCCAAGTTCCTGAGACTTTGTGGCATTACATATTTAAATCCCTTGCTGATGGTGATGGGTGCAGGCACCAAAAGCCTCTTAAAGCTGCTTTGCTCTGAGCGATGCTGCAGGCACGTCTGTGTGGGACCGCAGAGTGCGGCCACACTCTCCCCTTGCACCAGCACCATCTCCATCCCCTTTCTAACATTTCCGCTGTAAAAGCCAGCGAGGCACGCCTGATTGAAGCCAGGCACAGAAAAACCCCTCGCGCCCACACACCTGGGCTCAGCACTTCCCTCTGAGATCCCGTGGGGCCCCCCACCCACCACAGCCCTCAACATCTCTCTCCAGACTGGGGAGGCCAATTTAACTCTGCTTGCTGGGAGCCAAGAACACACATCCCCCTTTGCCACAGTGGGGCTGGGAAGCCCTGAAGTGAAACCAAAGAGCAGCAGCTTGCCTGACTGGGTTCAGCACAGCAGCAAAACAGCCCATGGGAGGACCCTGCTACCGGGGTTGAGCTGCCCTCTGCAGAGGCAAAGGATGGGGAAAGTGACTGGGGGGTGCCCACACCAGTGCCCTGCCTGCCCAGACACCCAGGCTATACTAGCCTCCTGAGATACTTCTTTCCTGGGATCCGCAATTGGTGGACAGGCCACCCGAGGGCCAGACTGTGTGCCACCCCACCAGGATGGGCTGTCCCTGCCATCACCGCATCCCATGAAGCAAGGCGAGTTTGCCTCACCTCTCCTCTGCACAGTCCTGCAACATTTGAGCAAAACCAGCCCAACACCAGGCAGGCTTGGCAGGAGACACTGTCCCATAAGCCACTCCACAGTCTCCCCCTGAGATGATGCCAAAGGGACTCAGACCGGCAGCAGCACCATCGTGATGGTGGGCAGCAGGTACCAGGCTGTACCACCCCTCTCCACGCTGGAGCCATTGGACAGCACGCGCATCAGTGTGTTACAAGTTGGGCTCACATCACTTCTCCATCAGGACCCAAAACTGCCCCTGGAAGCGCTGGTGTGGAAGGGCTACAACAACTCTGCCTCCTCAGGGACTGACACCACCTGCTCTCAGAGGCTTCAGGTTTGCAGAAACCATCCCAGCAGGCAGAAGAGCCCCAGCCACATGGCAGCAAAGATGCCAGGACCCTGGCAGGGCCAGGAGCCCACCCAATCCTGGCACATGACCTTTGCCAGCATGCTTCACTGAACTGAGGCCCTCCAGGGCACATGGTGATGGGTCTATCCCATCCTGAGTGGCGCATCCCACCCTTCTTCCTGAGGAGGAGGTGGGAGCAGCTCCCTGGGGCAGGAGACAGCTAGCACTGGGCTGCCTGCATGTAGCGTGGAGCATCACGGCAGGACTGTTACGAGAGCAGCTGAGCACTGGAGGTTGCATGGTTTAAATCAACTTGAAATCCAACTCAACTTCCTTCCCCAATTTCACAAGCTTCGTTTCCTGAGTCTCTGCAGTCAGCTAGACGGGCTCGGGTGCCTTGGGCAGCGCTGGCACAGGGGGTGCCACTTTCTCTCCAATGAGCTGAGCGGTTTGAAAGTGCCCTCAGGGAGCATTTCTGCAGCCAGTCTAGCTTCTCAGACCTTCCCTGGCCAAGGAGTTTAATGGCCTCTTTGTCAATATGTGCCGTCAGCCCTTCCTGACGCAGCAAAACCACCTGCATGCAGTGGGGCTGGGCTCCACCTCCTGCAACCAATGTAGCGAGTCCCACTCCCCTCAGCTCACTGCAGCTGCAAGAGCTGACAGCACCTGACTGCAAGTTTGGGTGCTGCTGAGGCTCAAGGGGAGACACGAGTCTCAAATTGATGACTGCTCCCAGATCAAGAGCATAAGCAGGGAGCTGCTGAGCTGGCTGTGTTGCAGCCACCCATTTCAAGGTCACCTACAGAATAAAACGGCAGCTGTTGCCTTCCCTAGTCTCTGAGGAATGACTCCCAGCAGCGAGGAGTGAGGGTTCCCAGGCCACCCCTCAGCACCATCGGGGCAGGCACAGCTTCTCAGCTGAGACCGTTACACCGGCACAGGGTGCGCAGATGCTCAACCGCTGCTGGCAGCTCAGCCCCATCGCTTCCTCCCCTGTGGCGGCTGCTGGAGCCAGCAAGCTCAAACATGCCCTCAAAGTGCCACGCCAGGCTTAACACTGACGGGCAAGTGAGGTTCCTGCAGGGAGGGTGGGAGTCAGGGCAGGATCCAGCCCTGCCCTTGCAGAGGGTGCACATCTGAGTTGCAGGTACAAGGTGCAGGTACAAATCAGCCTCTGGACCAGGAGCAGCTGCCGGGCCTGCATTTCCTTCTGCTGACAGAAGGGCAGGTACCAGCCATTTTATGCGTGGCCCGCAGGAAGCCTATATAACACCCCCATGCCCCAGTCAGTGGCTCAGCACCTGGGTCCCTTGGTTACACAGTGCCAACGGGGCAGCCAGGGGTCTCCCAAGGGGAAGATGGGAACCCATGAAGCCAACAGTGAAATGCCTCAGCATCTCTCCTGCCTCTTCCTACCAGGCCAAGAGAGGACCAGCAAGAACTGGGATCCACCCAACAACAGCACACCCCCACCATCCCTGATCCTCTGTCCCCACTCCTCCCACCCTGAGGGCTCTGCGAGGCTCCAGAGACAGGCCCCAGTAGCTGTAGCACATTGACATTGGCTGGGTCATCCCCATGACCCGGACATTTAACTCCAGCAGCACATGGCACCTTCCTCCAAAGCCCCATCACTTCCCAGTGTTTATGGCCCTTTCCCAGGTCCCACCTCACTCCCACCTGGAGCACAGACAACAGAGACCCTGAAGAAGTGGCACAGCTGGCATATTCACGTTATAAAAGAACAAAAGGGGAGCTTTGTTCCATGTCCTGCCACACTCCAGAGGCAGTCTCCTCCATGCACTGGCACCTTGAGGGAGGTAGGATCTGTAGGCAAGTTTTCTTGGAGGGGGGGCGGTTCTTGGAGACTCTTGAAGCCTGGCCATTCCACTTGCGAGGTGTCACAAGCACTCATAAAGGAAAACCTCGCTCTTCGCTCAGCCCAGGGCAGGGCAGGAGGTGACCATCACCAGCCCCCTGGGGCTGCTTTGGCAGAAAAGTCAGGTGGTCTGCAGGATGAGCAGCTCAGCCCTTGCACACCCAGCCCAGCCTCAGGCGCCACCTTCCAGCACGGTGCTGCGACCTGCCTGCTTTGTCTTCACAGCCCCCTCGTGCCCAGCCCTCCTCCTTCGTCCTGACAGTTCACATTGCCCCACCTGCACGGCAGCAACTGGCTACACCAAGCCGGACTCTGGCTCACTCCCTCAAGGAGGGGGTGGGAGAGAGTTGGACCTCCCCCTCCCTTCCCTGGATCCTCACCGTGAACACCCTAGCCCCACTGCAATGCTGCATATTGAAGTCACTTCACAGTAGCGATCACCTCGACCCCATTGCTGGCAGGGGCCAAAGGGAGGTGGGAAGAGACCAGCAGAAACGACTCAGGTGCCACTCCCAGCAGCACCCATTCCATCTCCCAGGCAAAAGGGAATTCAGCCTTGAGCTGGGCCTTTGTTAAAAGGCTTTGTCCTAAGAGAAATGCAGGATGGAGGATGGGAAGAGTCCGGCCAGCAGGAAATCACCTCCAACCACCGAAATCACTCGGTCCCAGGGTCTGTGTCCTGGCATGGGCACCCCTGCCTTGGGCACAACCCAGCCCAGCCCTGCCCCTACGCCGGCACCTCAGCAGCACCGACACAAGGGGGATGCTGTCACCTCCCCTGCAGCTCCCTCATCCTTTAAAATCACAGCTGCTTGAGCAGAGCAAGGCAGAAAATCAACACTGCCTGCTTCCAAGACAGGAAGACTGGACCGGCAGGCAGTGCTGGGAGGTGTCCTGGTGCGCACACCCGCATGCATGCAGACATACACACACACACCAGCGCGCACCGCCCCACACCCATCCTCTCTCCCTCCATCACTGCAGCTGCACCCGGCATCTTTTGTGCTCTGGCTCTGCCCAGGCAAGCAGGGACCAGGCAAGGCAGTGCCCTCTGCAATCCTCCTCCGAGGACTAACACAGCCCCCCTGCAGACTGCCATCAGCACCCCAACCTGCCTCGCGCCCTTAGGGGTGCGGACAGGGGGCTGCAGCGTGCCCTGCCCACCGCAGGCGGGCACCTTGCAGACCCACGGTGGGAGACAAGGCAGGCACAGCCAGACGGGGAGGTCGGTGTGACCGCGTGGGCTGGGCCTGCCGAGCCGTGTTCCCACGGGGACCCGATCCTCCCCTCGCGGCACCCTGGCAGCGCACGGGAGCCCGGGGCCGGGGCCGGGTCCCACCGCCCGGAGGGAGCCGCCGGCCCGGTCCCTTCCGCGCGCGCGCTGGCTGCCACGCGGGACGACAGCTCCGGTCGTGACAGCCGACAGGGTCCGTCCCTGCACCTCCCGCTGGCTCCGGCGGGGCTCGTACCCCCACCTCCTCCGGGGCCCCCGTCCTCCTCTTGGGGCAGAGAGGAGCAAACCGACGCGGGTCTGCGGGACCTCAGCGGCTGTGCACAGAATACACCCAGCCTGGCACGGCGCTAACAAAGAGCTCCCCGGTTTCACCCACCCCCGTGGGGCTCAGCAGACGATGGGTGGTCTGCCCGCCGGCTGCCGCGCAGCCCAGCGCCCCCCGAGCTCCCGCAGCACCCCGCCACCCCCTCCCGCCCCGAGGCCCCGCATGAATTAGATACCGCCGGCAGCTCCTTTATTGAGGTGCACGCTCTGGAAGGCGCATTGTTCCCAGCCCGGAGTCAGCACAAAGGACACTGAGATGCCGCATCGTTCCCTACCACCTAGCTGGGGGGAGGGGGGTGCAGGGGCAGGCAGGGATCCCCCCCGCACCCCACCCCCCCCGGCATCTTGCCCGATACCGCTGGGGCGCCAAATCCACCCCCGACGCAGCCAGGAGCTGCCGAGCTGCCAAAGGCTGGGCGACAGCGAGGTCTCCAGGTGAAGGGACCGGGGGTTCCAAGCTTCGCCCCCCCGCCCCCAGCCGCAGGGGACGGGAGGGGCGGTGGGCACCTCAGGGTTGCACAGCGGGGGAGCCGGTGGGGTGAGGGAGAAGGCAGCCCCGAAACGATGCAGGGTGGGGGTGGGGAGGATAGCAGCGGCAGCGGGGCTGGGGAGGAGGGGAGCAAAAACGCGACTCGGGAGGAACTCCCTGCCCCGGGGACGGGCAGCGCCGAGCGGGACATCCGCAACCCCTCCCCGCCCCCCGCGCCGTGCACACGCAGCTGCAGCCCCCAACCTGCCGGTGGGCATCGGGCCCCCAGGTGCACCGAGCTCCCTACGCCCGCCCCCCCCCCGGCAGGAGCACTCACCTCACGGCCACCTTAACACAACTGTCCGGGGCCGCCATGCCCCCGCCACCCGGGCGCCGCGGCCGCCGCTGCCCGAGAGCATCCACGGGCGGGGCGGGGCGGGGCGGGGCGGGGGCGGCCCCAGGTGCCGGGCGGGGCGGGGCGGCCACGCCCACCCAGCCGCAGTGCCGGCGCGCGGACACGCGTGGCCAGGGCGCGGGCGTGCAGAGGCACAGAGACACGCACGGCTCCGGTTCCCCCGGTCACCCTGACACGCTCCACACGAATGCACGCCCCGCCCCCCAGACACACGCACACACTCACTGACACGCACACGCACGCACCCGTCGCCACACACACTCCTGCACACACTTACACACACACGCTCTCTCTCTTGCCATGTTGCACGGCGCTCTGCACCCTGGGGAAGCTGGCTTGGCATCTGCTGGGATGGGTAAGTTCCAGGGCACGTCGTGCTCACACAGCATCGAGGGGATGAGCAGGATACGGCCTTTTCTCCTGCAAGGGTATGCGCGTTTCTCTTCCTTTGTGCCTGGGGGCCACGTTTGCAAGGATACCTGGGTCGGGTGTGGACTGCTCACCCTGAGCTGCCGTTTTCTCTGAGGCCGGGCCCATCCCCACCAAAGCTCCAGGCAGAGATGGGCAGCAATAGTGCTTGGTGTTCCTGGCCCTATCTTTCTACTCCTGCCCTTCTGCCAGACATGTCACAAACCAGACCTCTCCCCCAGTTCAGCTAGAAACCAACTCGAGAAAGACTCCTCATATGCTAGTTTGGGGCAAGTCATACCCTGTGCAGCCCCAGACCCCAGCAGAGGGTGCAAAGGCACTGCCCCATCACTGCAGTATGTCCCCACCACAGTGTCACCCTTTGTGTTTGGAGTCCCCAGTGAGCACCCACCTGCCTTGGAAAGTGGCACACACAGTCCTGCACCTCACTAAAGGGACCAGGAAACCATCACCATTCACCTTGTAACTAATGAAGCACATCCTTGACATCCCCCCGGCAGAGCAGATGCCAGAGCCTCATTGGCAACCATCCCATGCCCCTTCCTCAGGAGCAGGTGGGTGTATCTGTGAGTGTGGGTGTAAAGGGGTGTATGTCCTGCCCCAGGGCAGTGAAGCAAGAACAAGGGATGCATCAGCTGTTCCTATGACATCCCTGCTGATTGCCTTCATCCCCTTGGGGGAAAGCTGTCTGCGCTGCCATGTCCCCACACTCAGGCTGCAGCTGGAGCTCAGCAACAGCCATTTCCCTTTTATTAAGTTAACAAATAAATGCCCTGCTGGAGAGCAGGCAAGCTCTATTGATTCAGCATCTCCCCCAGGACCCATCAGTTTGCTGCATTTTAATATATATTAGGCAAGGAAGAACCCTGCATTACCCAGTTTGGCTGGGCTGGGGGCCCTCTGGAGCAAGATCCCAGTGAAAGAGATGGCCTGGAGAGATGGGGCTGCCTCAGCGCTTGGCACCCAGCCCCCACCTGGGGCACTGAGATCTGTAAAGCTATACCGCTGAGCAGACCCATTCCCCTAGACCAGGGGTCCTCAAAGTACGGCCCGCAGGCCCTATATGGCCCCCCAGGGTCCTCAATCTGGCCCCTGGTATTTACAGACCCCCCCCGCCGCCCCCCTCTGCCGGGGGTTGGGGGGGGGAAACCAAGCAGATGCAGATTACTTCCTGCCACTTAACCTGCGCTTTAATTAAAAAGTTTAATTAAAAAGTTTGAGGACCCCTGCCCTAGAGGAATAACCTCAGCTGCTACTTGATACCAGGCAGCAGTGGACAGCGCAGAGGCAGTACTGGGCAGTACTGCCATGGGCATGCAGCAAGTGCTGTGCTCCCCATGCTCTCCTGGCTGTGGCATCTCCAGCCTGTCCCCTGCAGAGCAGTGGGGATGTCTGTGGGCTGGATGAGACCCTCCTGTGGGCCGGACTGACCAGTTAGTACCCAAGCCCGACAACAGTGTTTGGAGATACCTGAAGTGACAGAAATTGCATCGCAGTGGCCAGCTCTCCTCTTGGTTAGATCCAGGGCTGTCATACTGATGTGGACACGCTCTCTCACACCTCTGTCGCATCCCCAGTTTCTTACACAGTTGGGAGATTGAGCCAAGAAGTCCCCAGGCCTCACTGTGGCACAAAGCCTGTGCCTGCCTGCTGCCCCAGCCCAAAGCAGATCTGCCATTTGTCTTCCAACAGGACATGCTTGGCTGCAAGCAGGAGGAATACCCTCCAGCAGAGACATAAGGATGCCGTCCAGCTGCGGGGATACCAGGAGACCCGCAGTGTGGCACCCTCAAATGGTTAGTTGAGGCATGAGCACTTGGGAGCAGGGTCAGATCTCCCTCAGCATGGGGACTGGAGGCTGCCTGTGAATCACCACCAGCTCTGATTAAATGTGTTCTCGCATTTGCAGCCCTCTCCCCAGGCTGGGCTAGGCAGCAAGCAGCCGTGGGCACAGGCTGTGAAGGCAGGGTGGCAGAGGAAGGAGGGGACAGGGGGATCCACAGAGTCACACAGCAGGAACACTTTAATGACCTGTCCAGCTCTTGCAAGACCCTGCGGGCACAGCATTATCCTGTCCTGCACCAGCATCCTGGAGACCCAGCCCAAAAATCCTCCTGCAGCTGGATAGAGCCCATCAGGACCCCAGGTAGAGAGGGGGATCAGTGCGGCATTGCTCCAGTAACCCCCCCCTGCAAGCTCCTGAAGGGACCGTGCCCACTGGGCTGCATTGGCAGGTCACTCACAGGCGGGTGGCGGTGGTGGTCTTTTGGGAGGGGGCTGTGCTGAGCTCTGGGGAGATGCCTAGTGACGCAGCCGAGGTGTCCTGGGGGGCAGAGTCAGTTTTTGTACCCTGCGGTGTTTCTCTTCCCTTTAACAGCTCCAAGGCTGCCTTCTCCACTTCATCCATCTCCAGCTGGCTGCTGGCTGCCATCTCGTCCCTGGTCACTGCTATGAAGGATGGGTCACAGGCCAGAGCCACAAGGCCCCCAGAGATCAGAGCCTGCAGCAGAGGATGGGGTCACAGCCTGGTGTGTGTTTAGTCTGTAGAAGTGTCCCAGGCTGCAGGCAGCCCACCCTCACCACCTTTTCCCTGCTGTGCTGGCACACACCTGCTGCTCATGCTCATAGCGAAGCTTTGCCCTCCAGCCTCCCAACCTGGCATGAGCATGGCACCCCGGCCAGCCCCTTTCACTCCCTGGCAGCCCTGCCTCTTCCTCTGCCAGGCTGTGTCTCTGCCTTACCTCCTGAATGAGGAAGGTGATGGGCAGGGTGGAGGATGTGCTTGGGTCACCACTTTCACCCTGCTGGTACCCTGAGCTGGACTCTGTTCCTGTCACAATGCCACCTTCTCCAGGCAGCTGGGCAAGAGGAGCAAAGTACTGCAGCCTGGACTTGTGCAATTCCCATGGAAGATCCCTCCCATATTCGTGTGGAGGCTGCAGGTACTGTCCCCAGCCTAGGCATGCGCTCCCATTCTGCCAGAAACTCTTGGGTTCAGGACACCACCCGCAACGGGACCAGCAGGACCATGTGGGCAAAGAGAGCTGGGAACCAGACCCTTATCTCCTGCCACAGCACTTGCCAGGTGATGAGGCACTGTGGCCAGCCAAGGGCAGCCAGGGAGTGTGAGAGCAGATCTGATGCACCCCTTTTTTCTGCCCTGGCTCTGGAGGCAGCCAGGGAGCCAGAGAGATGCTGCTTTGAGCTATCCCAGCTTGGATGAGCACCCTGTGCCTGCTGCAGCAGTGGGGTGAGGGCCTGTCTCCTTCCCTGAGCTGATCAGAAAGGAAAGCTCCAGTAAGGCTGGCTTCATGGCCGGCAGCTCTAGAGACTGGCTCCTCCCCAGCACAGCCTTTCCCAGGAGCAGAAGGAGGTTCACCAATGTCCCACACATTGCTGTCTCAGGGCATACATTGCCCCCTTTACCTCCTGGGGGAGAAGGTGCAGCTCTGATGATGGGTGAACTCCAGCGGTGGCCCCTTGTCTCCTGCTCAGTCTCCACTGCAGCCTCTTCATGGGTAGGGGGTGGTTGAGCTCTGGGAGAGGGAAAGGTGGGGACATTAGATGGGCACAAAAGCAAGGACACCACTGCTGCCCAGAGCTGGGAATGGGTGTTCTGGGTTAACTAGACTGGGGGAACCAAAGAATTTAGAAGTTCAGGACCAACTGAAGTCCCAGTGTCTGCCCACTGCCCTGTGCCGGCTTCCCACTCACACTGGGAAGGAGAAGTTCCTGTTTGTGGAGATGAACATGGTCTTTTGGCCCTGCTGCCCAGGGGTGGCCATTCCTCCCTCAGCCCAAGGCACTGGATCCATCACCCCAGAGGGTTGGAAGGTGGGAGGATGGTCTCCTATAAGTCTCCAGACAGGTCCCACTGTGCTCGGGGCTCTCAAATAACCTTCAAGTTGTTGGGGTCTGCGTCTCCTCCTCCTGCCCACCAACATCAGCCCTTTCCCCCTGCCCTGGCCTTTGGGCTGGTCCAGATCCCCCAGCAGAGGAATGATGCTGAGACTCACCCCGTGCTGGATGCCTGGGTGCTGCTGAAACCGTCTTCCTCAGCACCTCGTCCTCATATTCCATCCTGGCAAGGGCAGGCAGGTGGGTCAGCCTGAGCAGGGACCCCTGCACCCAGGGGTGCAGCCCTCCCCACCTTCTCCACCCTGGGGAATGCAGCTGGGGGCAGACCAGTAGGGGCACCTGGGACGGATGAACAGGGTGGAGACACCAAGAAGTAGTATTAAGTACATCCTCTTATAACGGTAACTGTTGTCCCTTGTACCTGTGCCCAGGAAGGTGCTGGTGGCCTCTACCTGGCCTTGGCACTGAGAGATTGGCAGGGAAGGGGGAAGGGCTGTTCATCCCTGGAGCCCTGCTGTCCACCTCAATCCTCACGGCACTGAGATGGAGTGATGGGAAGGACAAGAAGGGCACGCAGGGAATCACACACACTGACTCACATCCCAGGGGCTGAATTTCTGCACAAAGCTCCTGTGACCATGGAGCCACTTCCACAGCCATCGTTCAATGCCTCCCCCAGTCTGCAGGGACCTCGCTGCTGCAACTCGGCCACTTCTCCAGACCTTACCCATCCAGGAAGACCCTGGGCAAGACTGATGTACAGCCAGCTGCCAGCACAGCCCCTCTGGGAGCTACCAGGCATGGCCCAGCTCTGCCCCTCCTCACCCGCCCACATGAGGCTCGCCAGCCCTTACCCCTCCAGCCAGTTGTTGCTGTTGGCATTGTTGCTGTTGGTATTGCCTTCCTGGGGGAAGTCATCAAGGAAGACAGGGGAATCGAGGTCCTCGCTGCCCACCTCCAAGAACTGCAGGGGCCTCTGGCTGGCCACTTGGGGCTGCAGAGGGCTGCTGGGCTCCAGGAAGCTGTCGACCTGGCCAAACAAGCCACCTGTTCTCTGCAACCAACAGGGAGGGCATCAGGGGCTCACTGGGCTGTTCTGGGGCCATTCCCATGGGAGGAGACGTGTGGGGGTGCCCATGGGAACAGCAGTCTTCTGGTCTGTCTACTTGGGCCTCACAGACCACATGGTTTCAAAAGCCTGACTGCCTTGGTAGGGAAGAACAGAGGCACTGAGGGGTGATGGTCACATAGCAGCACTGGGATTGGAGCCAGCCCTGTGCATGGCAAATCCTGCCACCTCTGTGGGACAGCCTGAGCTAGTGAAACCTCTGAACACAGCAGGAGTTGCAACCCTGCAACACCACACCTGCCCAGGCTGTCTCAAAGACTCCCAGGGAGTGGGAAGTGAATCTGTTTCTGCTCTGGTAATGATAACACCTGAGCTACCCTGCCTTAGCCTGATGGAAGGTGTGAATGGGTCCCTCCAAACCTGTGGGTAAACATTCAGCACACCCCGGCCAGGCATATGAGCAGGGTCCTTTTACAGAGGGGAAACTGAGGCGGAGAACAGGTTGCCCAGGATGACTCAACCAGGATGTCCTAACGCTCAGGGAGAGGAAAGAAGTGCTGACCCATCCTTGTGGTCCACACTGCCTTCCATGGTCAGGCTTACCTCTGTGGACTGTCCTCCAGCTGCTGGTAGCCACACTGACCCACCACCAACACATTAAAATGGGGACTTGGGGCGACCACCACCACCTGGGGTGCCCTGAGGGCTGCACTCACCCTGTATATCCCTTCCTCCATGGCAGCCTCCACCATTGCTCTTTCCAGCTCCTCCTCAGCAGTGAGGTCCCCAGAAATGGCCCGATGGATTTCAGGAGCAGCTTCTTCTTCAATGCTCCTCAGCCCAGCCTGGTGGGGACAAGAAGGCATGGCTGGGTGTGGCCTGGCCCCACCACACCTCTCACTTTGGGCTTTGGACAAGGAAACACAATGAATCACGTTCACTAGGTAAGCCACGCTGCTCTGCCAGGTCTCCTACCAGGGACAGGCCATGGGTCGCCCTGCAACTGGCTGGTTCTGTGCTTGGTGAAAATAGCTTCTGGGCTAATGCTGTCCCACAAAGGGGTATGCTAAGGGCAGCCTAACGAAGGGCTGAGCTGGTGATGCACAAAGAGTAGCTGTGCCTTTGTCCCTGACCTGGAGATAGCTGATCTGGGGCCTGGCTCTGTTGCTTGCCTTGCACCTTTTGTTCCTGGTGTTATATCTCTACAAGTTATTTCTTCTCTATAAGGTCAGGAAAAGCTGGGGACATCCCAGCTGCTCTGGCCAGGTACCTAAATCCTCTCCTGTCCTACCCTGACAGCACCCTTGAGGGCTGTTGTGCAGGCTTCTCTAACTGCAGTGGTCCTGCTCAAGATGAGCCACACCAACCCCACTCCGCATGATGTTGCACTAGGCAAAGTGCAACAAAGTGCACAAAGAAAGATGACACAGAGAGCACCAGGCACACAGAACTACCTGCAACACTGCTAAGGTGAGGAAAAGGAGAAGGCCCTGGGAATGGAGAAGAGTAGGTGGATAAGGGCCTGGATGAGCAGCATTTGGCCCAGACATTGGTTTGTGGAGGGGGTTTCCAAATCTTAGAAACTGCTTGGTGAGGCCCCAGACCCTGCTGAGCCCTCTCTGTGGCCAAAGTCAGGAGGGCAGGGAGCTGAAAATCTCCTTTGCTTCTGGAGTTACCTGCACCCTGGACACTAAGGTCACCCTCAGCAGCGGGGTGCTCATGGCCGGTTCAGCACTTAGGGCCACCTCATTTCCAGAGACCAAGGCACAGAGGTCCCCATGTGTCACTGCAGCTCTGTCTCTCACCTTGGACTTTCCTGAGCTGGGGGAAGCCTCTTGCCTGATCTGCAGAGCTCCCCACCACACCCTGCCTGCCCCCAGGAAGGGTCACCCCTCCAACACCACCCACATACTACCAACCTGGATCTCCACAGGGTTCTTCTTGGGCCGGTACCCGTAATACTCCTCCTGGCGCTTCATGAACTTCCTGAAATGCTCTTGGATGAGGAAAGTAGCATAGAATTTGCCCACTGTCACTTCATCATCTGGAGGGGAGGAAACCAACCTGACGATACTGCCTATCACAAGGCCCTGGAGCTGTCAGAGCAGTTGAGACCCTGACCAGATGTCCCTCTGCCCCTCTGGGAAGTACCATCATGTGGCATACCTCCAATAGGTGGGATGACCTGGTCCAAAAGCTTCATACTTGTTCTCTTCCAGATTTTTTTGATAATGGCTCTGAGTTCCTCGTTGGACTGCTCAAAGTTACCTGCAAGAAAAGTGAGCAGGACAGAGTGGTTCATTCCCAGGGGAATGTGAACATGAGTGAAGAAAAAGCATGTGAAAATCTGGTGCAGGGAGAGATCAGACTACACTCAACAGTGCAGGAAGGGAGGCTGGTGGCTGTACATTGTGGCAGAGACGGTAACTGGATCAGAACCACTCCTCAGCTGTTCAGGGCTAAGTTATTCAGCTGGGGTGGCATTGGTTCACTCCAGGGCTGCAACACATGTGCCTGCAGCTAATAATGTCCTCCAGGCTTGGTTTCAGCAGCCCCATGCACATGGCCATGGTCTCTGGTCCAATGAGGTAATTAATAGCATGAAGCTAAGGGTTGCACCAGAGGGTCTAGCCTCATAGGCAAGTGCCCTGAGGTCCCTGGACAGAGTAGAACAGTGTGTAACCAGCACCCTGCAGCACAAGAAGAGGGTCACCCCATCAGGCCATAGAGGCAGACAGGAGCATAACTTACCTTCTGTCTTGATCTTGAGGGCTGTCCTCACCAGTGCAAAGAGAGTTGCATTGAAAGTGACAGTGCCATCGCTGTTCAGGGGCATGTTCATGCACACCAGACGCTGCAAAGCAAACCAACACCTGTGACTCCAGGCACCAGAGCAGTCTGGCAGCTCCCCACAAACACACAGCCTGTCCTGGCCAGAGGGCAGCCACACTGGCCAGAGAGAGGCTCTGCTCAGGGCACTGAGCTGCTGGTCAAAGAGCCCTCCCAGCTCTATCCAGGCCCACGGGGCTCTGCACCAGTGCTTGGCAGCACACAGGCCACGGGCAGCAACATTGCTGATCCTAACCAGCCAGCTAAACCAGATGAAGCTACAGGGAGAACCAGGTCAGATCTGTGGAAATAACACAATCTATGGGGCATTGGTGCCACCGGAGAAAATAATAGAATCATTTAGGTTGGAAAAGACCTTTAAGATCATCAAGTCCAAACATTAACTTAGCACTGCCAAGCCCACCACTAAACCATGTCCCTAAGCACCACATCTACATGTCTTTTAAACACCTCCAGGGATGGTGACTCAATCACCTCCTTGGCCAGCCTGTTCCAGTGCCTGACCACCCTTTCAGTGAAGAATTATTTCCTAATATCCAATCGAAACCTCCCCTGGATGAACTTGAGGCCGTTTCCTCTTGGTCTATCACTTGTTACTTGGGAAAAGAGATGTATACCCATGTCACTACAACCGCCTTTCAAGTAGTTGTGGAGAGCAATAAAGTCTCCCCTCAGCCTCCTTTTCTCCAGGCTTAACAACCAGCCAGCAAGAGACACAGTATTGCTGTCAGGGAGATGGGAGTAATTCTGCATTGTGCTCCACTCTCCAAAAAGTGCCCCAGGCTGCTGTGAGGGATCTGGGGATCAAAACTCCTAATGAGTTTGCTTAAGACCCACAAGGGTTTACACCAGTGCCTAAGCCCCTGCCCGTGTGGTTTACACGTTGAGTCCCACACAGGCCCTGGACTTGCGCACAATGAGCTAAGCCAGGTAAAGTGTACTGATGCATACAGAGATGGTGTTTCCAGCTCCCTCAGTGCTATCAGCCCTTGGAAACAAAATTCTACAGCCCAGTTGGTATGGCCAGGTACTCAGGCCCAGAATTTCTCCTGCAGCAGATGCAGATGTGGGGCACACCAGTGTGGCTCGGGAGTCCCTCTGCACGGAGCGGTCCAGGTTGGGCGGAGACCCCCCCCAGTGTGGGGCTGAGCACAGGCAGTTCCTTATCTCCAGGAGCCTGAAACATCAGCTCCGTGCAGGTTAACAGCATCTCTCCTTGCCTCCAGAATACTCCCTTCCATTAAACACAAGAGGTCAGAGCATGCATATAAACCATTATGCTGGGAAGCTGGCTGGATCGTCACCCTCAGCCTCTCTAGGGAGGAAGCAGACACAGCTTGGGGAAGGTGACCCTGTGCTCACACACCCTGTCACCCCCTTGGCTCTTACCTTACAAGCTACACGGTGCGGGCAGAACTTTCCGAAGCCCAGGGGAGGCTGGATACGTCTCAGCAAAGTCACTACATCCAAGTGTTTGATTCTGCCCCTGCAGAGATGACAAACTGCATCAGCAGGTGGACAGTGGTTCAGGCAGGGGCTGGGTGGGTTCATGCTTGCAGCCTGCCCTGTGCTCCTGTGGTGGGCAAATCCCTACACTTCCCTATGCTCCTCTTGGGGAAAGCAGCTGTTCCTCATGGCACCAGACAGCAGATAAAGGTGTGCAGTGGCATGGGAAGAGCTGGCAGCATCACCTGGGCTGGATGAAGAGGGGACTGGAAGTCTTATGTCCCCAAACCTCCTGATGGCTTGTATCAGCCCTGGAATATGCTGGCAAGTCCACATCCACCTCTGAGACACTGGGAACTAACTCTTAGTGCCACAGCTCTATTGTGTGTCTAAGGGCAGCCAGCCCCAGGCTTCCCACAGACCATCCCCTCTGTGCCATGCATCCCCTGTCACTCACTTGGCCTCAGGGTCATACTCAGCCCAGATCCGTTTGAACTCGTCCAGGTGATGGGGCCCAAGGATGGACCAGTCACGAGTGAGGTAGTCAAAGTTATCCATGATGACCGCCACAAAGAGGTTAATGATCTGAGGGCAGAGGAGTTGATGTGAAGGACACGAGTTAGGGCAGGGCCAAGCACTCAGCAGGTCCCTTGGCAGAGGAACAGCAAAAGCCTTCACAGCTGGCAGCACAGAACAGGGCAGTGCTGCGCACAGGCCCTACCCAGGACCATGGGAAAATGCAGGCAGATGTGCTCAGGAGGAGAAGCCTGAGTTCCCCTGGAGCCAGGGGATGCTGTGGGTCACCCCATGCAGGAATGGACCTCCCACCCAAGGAGATCATGTTAAAGGCTGCAGCAGGCACAGGACCTTTCCTCGCCACCCTTGTGAGAGCCAACATAGACACATCTGGATGGCAGCACATGGAAGCTGTCTGTGGGAAGGAACTAATGGGGGATCCTGGGCCTGACAGGAATGCGGTGCCAAGTTTGCAGCATGGCTGGGTTGATGGGCTGGGGGGTGATGCCCCTAGGAAGAGGGTGCTGTGGGCTCAGCCCCATGAGATGCAAATCTAACTCAACACCAGGGACTACCCAGGGCCAGGACAGGGGTGCCGAAGGGAGCCCCGTGGAAGCCAGCATACCAGGAAGGCACAGAGCATGTAGAAGCTGATGAAATAGAAGTAGGCAAAACCCGTGCCGCAGGTGTACTCCTCGCCCTCAGCAAAGTCTGACTCAGGGTCACACAGCTTGCCGTAGCTGCAGTCCAGTAGGATCTCCTGCCAGGCCTCACCAGTTGCACACCTGGGGAGAGGGGATGCCTGCTCGTCCTTCAGCATGATGAGCTGGGCATGCAGGGAGGGCTGTGGCCAGCCCAGCACACAGGGGGATGGGGAGCCACTGGGAAAGGAGCAGCCAGGATCTTGGGCTTGGGCTGCTGTGGGGAGTCTCCTATTCAAAGCTCCAAAGTGAAGCATTTGGAACTGAGGAAAGGCTTGGACTGAGCTGTTGCTTCCCCTTGAGTTTCCTCAAGATTCACAAATTAAAATCCAGTCTTGGAAAGAAACATCGAGAATAGAAACCCCAAAGTGCCTCTCTCTCCTCCAACTCAGCTGCACCAAGCAAACCTGAAATGTTTCCACTGCTTCAAGAGATTTTTCTGTAGGGCAAAAAAGAAATCAACCAGAGAAATGCTGGTCTCCCTCACTCCAGGCTGGTGGGCTCCCATGCTGACTCTGAGCCCAGCTCGCTTCTGAAGATGTTAGCTCACCAAGACAAGACTGACCTGAAGAGCAGCAGCACAGCTTGTGGAAAGGTTTGGAAGTTGTTGTTTCGGTTGATCTGGGTCCCATCCACCATGGCAATCTTCCCAAACATCTGTAAATCACCTTTTCAGCATCACAGCACCTTTCTCAGGCACCAACTACCTTCCAGAGCACCCCTGTCCCTGAGCTCCTCTTCCTCTTGTTTACTTGGTTTTGGGTGTCCCCAGAAGAGACTGAAACTGGGTTGTGGGTGCTCTGGGGCTCACAAGCTCCTTGGACATTCCTGCCTATGCTGAAAATGCCCCTGTCTATGCTGCATTTCTTCCGGGCCAAGGAGACAAGGTCTTCTGAACCAGGCACAAGCACTGGTGACTGTGTCTAGGTTGTGTCTTTGACTCTGAAAGTGCTATTTGCTGTATGCCTCAGTTGAGCTAGCTGCAGCCTGAGGATGGAAGGAGGCTGCTGGGGCTGTAAACATCCTTGCAGACCAGGGTAAAATGGTCCCATCATGTGCAAAGTCCAGGGAGTGCCTGGCAGACAACCTAGTCCCTTTCCATCCCATCTCCCCAGATGCTATTAGGCTCAGGGCATCTGCTCAAGACCAAATCCCACCCCTGTGCCTCTCACCTGCATCCCGATCACAGCATAGATGAAGAAAAGCATCACAATCAACAGGGCCACGTAGGGCAGAGCCTGTGACAAAAGGACCACGGCTTATGTGAGACAACAGCCCAGCATCAAGGCAACCCAGAGACAGGAGCTTGAGTCTGGAGCTACTGTGTGAGGCCAGCATCCTGGCCGCCATGTGGGGAGTGGATAGCTTGCTTTCTGCCTGCTCCTCTAACCACCCTCCCACCAGCCCCACTGTCCAGTTGTAATGCATGGGCAGGTTATGCCAGCCCCCGGGGGAGCATCAGGTCTCTGCAGCTGGGACAAAGGCTGAGCATAACACAGGAACGCCCAGGGCTGAGGGAACTGCCCAGGCTCAGGGGCTATGTGCTGAGATGCTGCAGAATGCTCTTGAGCTACCCACTTGGTGCAGAGCCCAGCCTCGCTGGGACTGGGGCTGGTGGACCTGGGCAGGCCCTGCCTGTTTGCTCAGCCCAGCACTGACACACGGTGTTGTCAGCCAGGGAGCCCTCCCACATCTTCACGCCCATACAGGAATGTTCTCCTGTACAGCACAAGCCCCTGGTCCAGTTTAAGGCCAGCAGCCTACCAGCACTGGAGCTTTCTTCTGCCTGGTGAGGACAGACTGCTCACGCAGCTGCCCTGAGGATCAGAACTTGCTGCCAGTCCAGGGCACGTGCTTGTCTGGGAGGGGAACACTCACATACCTGGAAAGACTTGATGAAGGTCCACAGGAGGGTCCTGACACCTTCCCCCCGGCTCAGCAGCTTCACCAGCCGCATCACCCGGAACAGTCGGAAGAAAGTGATGGAGACACGAGAATTGTCATCAGAGTCCTGCAGGCAGAGCAGAACACTTGGTGGGTGTCAGGTGCTGATGCCTCCAGGCAGACAAGAGAGGGTCCAGATCCTGGGGGGTGGAAGGGTAATGACATTCCCTCCCCCAGGCACCAGTCCTGGTCCCTGCAGCCCTTGCCTGCATGGAGGACCAGACTGAAAAGAGGATGTGCTGGCACCTTCCCTCCAGCCCTCCCAATATGTTCATCTCCCCAGCTCCATTGTCTCACATCTCTGTCCCCAGGCTGCTGGGATGCCCGATTATGAGTATGAGAGTAATCCTGTTAGCCAGAGGGATGGGACACTGCAGGGAGAAAGGCATGCTGTAAGGCAGGCTGGGAGAGCTGTGCTGTTCACCACACGCATGCCAGACAGGGCCACCCAAGGACAGGCTCAAGTCCCTGAAGGCTTTCGCCCAGCATGCACCATATGGGATTCTCCCACCTTAGGGCCTGCTTGTAAGGTGAGCTGTAGGCCAGGCACAAGAAGGGTTAATGATGGCTGTTTAAGTACATAAAGGCTGGTTTGGGAATGTCCCAGCATGGCTTTCAGGGACCAAAGGAGGGACTGAAGGCGGGGTGGGCCTGGGGCGGCACTGCTCAGCGTCACCCCTACCTGCAGTGATGCCTGCTTTCTTGGGGTGGCTGTGGGCCCCTCCTTGGAGGGGTGAACAGCTGTGTGCCAGGGCTGGGGACTCCTTGATTCAGGGCAGAATTGTCAGGAAGGAGGGGGTTCAGCAGGCACAGGTCCTGGGCCCAAAGGGCCAGGTTTTGTCTGGGAACACCCAGGACACTGGCAGTTGGAGATGCCGAGGGCTTGGTCAGCTGCTCCCCTGGTTGCTCCAGCATGGCACAGACTCAGCCCCAGGCTCTACCACAAGGATCCATACAAAAAAAATAGAAACATAGAATCTTTAGGTTACCTTTAAGATCACCAAGTCCTAACATTAACCTAGCACTGTCAAGCCCACCGCTAAACCATGTCCCTAAGCAATGCATCTGTACGTGTTTTAAAGACCTCCAAGGATGGTGACCCCACTGCTTTCCTGGGCAGCCTGCTCCAGTGCCTGACCACCCTTTCGGTGAAGATGTTTTTCCTCATGTCCAACCTAAACCTCCCCTGGTGCAACTTGAGGCCGTTTCCTCTCGTCCTATCACTTGTTCCTTGGGAGAAGAGATGGATACCCACCTCGCTACAGCCTCCCGTCCGGCAGCTGTAGGGAGCCATGAGGGCCCCCCCGAGCCGCCTCCTCTCCAGGCTGAACCCCCCCAGTTCCCCCAGCCGCTCCTCAGAGCGCTTGTGCCCCAGCCCCTGCCCCAGCCCCGCTGCCCGGCTCTGGACACGCTCCAGCCCCTCACTGTCCCTCCTGAGTGAGGGGCCGAAACTGAACCCGGGGTTGGGGGTGCAGCTGCGCCAGTGCCGAGTGCAGGGGGACGGTCACTGCCCTGGTCCTGCTGGCCACACTGTTGTGCCACAAGCCAGGACGCTGTTGGGCTCCTTGGCCACGTGGGCACACGGGGGGCTCACGTTCAGTTTGCCGTCAGCCAGCCCCCCAGGCCCTTTCCCTCCGGGCAGTTCCCAGCCCCCTGCCCCCAGCCCGCAGCGCTGCGTGGGGCTGGTGTGACCCAGGTGCCGGACCCGGCACTGAGCCGTGTTGAACCTCCTACAACTGGCCTTGGCCCATCGGCCCAGCCTGCCCAGATCCCTCTGCAGAGCCTCCTGCCCTCCCCCACATCAACGCTCCCCCCAGCTTGGGGCTGTCTGCAAGCTTACTGAGGGAGCGCTCGATCCCCTCATCCAGATCATCGATATTAAACAGGAGTGGCCCCAGCACTGAGCCCTGGGGACACCCCGTGTGACCGGTGCCAGCGGGATGTAACCCCATTCCCCACCACTCTCTGGCTTGGCCATCCAGCCAGCTTTTAACCCAGCACAGAGCACACCCGTCCTGGCCACGAGCAGACAGTTTCTCCAGGAGATGCTGTGGGAGATGGTGTCAAAGGATTTGCTAAGGTCCACAAGGACAACATCCACAGTCTTTCCCTCAGCCACTCAACAGGTCATCTTGTCATAGAAGGAGATCAGGTTCAAGCTGGACCTGCCTTTCATAAACTTGTGCTGGCTGGGCCAGATCCTCTGGTTGCCCTGCCCCTGCCATGTGATGGTGCTCAGGACAACCTGCTCCATAACCTTCCCTGGCACCAAGGTCAGGCTGAGAGGCCTGTAGTTCCCCAGATCCTCCTTCCTGCCCTTCTTGTGGATGAATGTCACATTGGCTACCTCCCAGTCTTCTGGGAGGTCCCCAGTTAGTCAGGGCTGCCGACAGATGATGGAGAGCAGCTTGGTGAGCTCCTCTGCTGGCTCCCTCAATACCCTTGCGTGGATCCCACGCGGTGCCATAGACTTGTGTGTGTCTAAATAGAGCAGCAGGTCACTAACTACTTCCTCCTGGACTGTGGGGACTTCATTCCACTCCTCATCCCTGTCTTCCAGCTCAGGGGCTGGGTACCCAGATGGAACCTGGTCTTGCTGTTAAAGATTGAGGCAAAGAAAGCATTAAGCACCTCAGCCTTTTCCTCATCCTTTCTGGCAATGTTCTGTGCTGCATCCAATAAAAGATGAAGATTCTCCTTAGCCCTCTTTTGGTTTCTAATGTATTTGTAAAAACTTTTTTTTGTTCTATTTTATGGCAGTGAGCAGCCTGAGTTCTAGCTGGGCTTCCACCTCTCTAATCTTCGCTCTGCAGAAATTTGTGACATACTTTTAGTCCTCCAGAGTTGCCTGCCCCTCCCGTGGGTGGTAAACTCTCCATTTCCCCTCCTAGTTCCAGCCAAAGCTCTCTGCTCAGCCAGGCCAGTCTTCTCCCCTGCTGGCTTGTTTTTTGGAAATGGGGACAGCCTGCTCCTGTGCCTTTAAGACTTCTTGAAGAATGTCCAGCCTTCCCGGACCCCTTTGCCCTTCAGGACTGTCTCCCAGGGGACTCTGCCAACCAGGCTCTTAAACAGGCCAAAGTTGTCCCCCAGAAGTCCAAGGTAGCAGTTCTGATGAACATCCTCCTTATTTTTCCAAGAATTGGAAATTGTATCATCTCATGATCATTGTGCCTAAGACATCCTTTGACCAACACATCACCCACCCGTCCTTCCCTGCTTGTAAGCAGAAGGTCCAGGAGGCATCTCGCCTGGTCGCCTCACCGACCAACTGTGTCAGGAAGTTCTTCCACACACTCCAGGCACTGTTCATCCCAACTGCCATGACTGCTTGGAATATCTTTCCCACTGCCACCTTGGCCTCTCAGAGCTTTACTGCTGCCACTGGATCCCCCTCACTCCCATCATCCAGCTCACTTGCTTCCAGCTATTTCAGGGCAACAGACCCCATCTGCAAACACCCCTCCCAGCAGCTCCATTTTGCCCAGTCTGGCATTTCTGAGTTCCCAGGGCTGCAATGGACAACACCATCTCCTCTCCCCACGTCTCTTTCTTTTGCCTTTCACTCTCCTAGTGCCTAGCACCTGCCCAGAGAGCATGGTGGTCAGGAACATCTCATCAGCTCCAGTGCATCATGTCCCCACCATCAGGACCTGGGCAGTGCCTAGCAAAGGCCAGCCTGTCCTCTGCAGTTCCCAACACCAGGGCCCTGGGAGCCCTGGGAAGAGGCTCTAGCTCATGGGACCCTGCAGCCAGCCCCTGCCTGTTTTCAGAGTTCCTACGGGAGCTCCTATGGGCCAACCCAGGGCATCTCACCCCACTGCACCCCCATGGTGGTCTCAGCCACCAGCACAGGGCTTGACCCACTCAGCCTCCCAGCACATCAGGCCAGGAATCATGGTACACAGTCAGCCCCCTGAGGGAAGGCATGGTGCAAGAGTTACCTCTCTAACCATTTCTCCAGCTAACAGTTTCAGAGGCTGTAATCGTGCAGGCCAATCCCTTCAGAGGAACCATGCCAAGTGGCCTGCCCTCAACAGCCAAGAACACCTTTGTTAGATGCCCCATTCAGGTCAGGTATTGCAGTGCTGGAGGGCAGGACTGGGCCAGCAAATGGACTCAGGAGGGCTGGGGAACAGCCTGGTACATCTCAGGGTGGGAAGGGGTGCCTGTGTGTGAGGTGTCTTGCCCTGAGTCCCTCTCAGGAAGGGGAGCTGCACCGCAGAGAGAGCAGCTGGGTCTGGTGTAGTTTAATGACATGCAGGACACATGCAAACACTGGCCACAGGCACACTGGTACGGCCACGGGCAGCAAAGGGGAGAGGGGCGCACCACAAGCACATGCAGCTGATATTTACGATGCTATCACAGCCTCCGCTGAGGCAGTACAATCCGCCACTGGATGCAAGAACAGTCTGTCAAGAGAACAAGAAAGTCAGCAGGAGAAGTGAGGCAGGAACAAGAGGGATGGAGGGAGGGATGAGTGGTGGCAGAAGAAGACAACTTGGACACAGAAGGAAGAGTAAGATGGAAATTGAGGACAAGAGGAGGAGTACAGGGGAAGGACAGGCAGAGACCCACTGTCACAGGCTCACTGACAAGGCAAGATGACTTTTGAGGGGCAGAGGCAGCAGATGGATGGCCAGGGAGATGCACTGATCATGAAGGACTTACCCACGTAAGGAGTAAGGTGTGTATGGGCCAGGAAATCTGGGCTAAACCTCAGAACTGTGTAATTTTTCTGGTTCCCATGGTCACAACCCAGGTCAGGCCAGAGGTGGGATCTGGAGGCAAGCTGACCAGCTCAAGCCAACCCATGGCTCCTCCACAGCAAGCTGGGCTGCTTTCAGGAGGTAGGAGACAAACCCTTCCCTGCCTGGTACTGTTCACCCACCAACCCAAGAGGCAGGAACTGCTGGTCTGCACACACATCGGCACACACAAGGCACGTGTTCACACGCAGGGGTGTGCTTACACACACACACGCACAAACCCCTGAGGCTCCTCGAAGCTAGCTGGAGACACACTCTTCTCTGCAGAGACCCTAGGATACTTTGGGGCAGGGGGTATCCCAGTGCAGACACCAACACCTGACCCTCAGTGGGGTGGCCCAGCCCCAGTGCCCCTAGCACAGACCAGGTTTGTTCCTGGGTGCCCAGCCAGTGATTGCAGGAGGCTTTGGGTAGGCTGGGAGGGTTGGCCCTTGTGAAGGGACCAAGTTTCCAGGCCAGGCATTGGCAGGAGTGACATAGAAGCATGGACACTGCCAGCCCCCTACACTTCAGAGCTTGGGGTAGCATTGCCAGAGCAGCCCCCATCCCTACTTTCCCTTTGCCCCAGATCCCTCAATACCGTCTGGGATCTGGGGGAACTCAATGAACGGACAACCATGAAGATCTGGCTGTGGTGGCTAGCAGAGAGCTCCTGACAGCACAATTCTCCCCACCACCTCACCCTGACAGCCACACACAGAGACATGAGGGAGGAGAAAAAAAGAGGCAGAATGGAAAGAGAGAGGAGAGGACAGACTTTGCAAACCAGAGTGCCTGGCTGCTACCAGGAATGGCACAGCTGCTGCGAGGTGTCACTCACCACCCCTGTACCACAGTGCAAGCTTGTTTTGTGAAGGCCATCCTCCTGAAAACACTGTAGCCCCCCAAGGTCTGCCTGCACCTGCAAGGTGATCTGTGATGGGTTGCAGTGGTTGCAAACAGCTCCTGGGGGCCATAGGTAACAGATCCACCTTGTACTGACCTCTCAGCAGGGAGGACACTTACCAGAAGGGGGGGGGGTGAGTTTGCCCTCCCACCTCCTAATCCTCCTGCACATCACCAGATGGCTGAGAAAAGCTTGGTGATGCTAGTAGAGATGTGGGCTGGATAGAGAAGAAAGCACATGGAGGTGGCAGCTGGGAGGGGCCCTGCTCTCAGGAGGAGACATAAATGGTCACCGCGGCATGAGACCTGCAGGACTGTCTGTGATGGAGGTCCCTGAAGAGCCTGGGGGACTTGGTGGGGAAACCAGTGCTCCTACTGCTGCAGCGCCCAGACCTGGGGGAGAGGGCCAGGGAAGCTCAGGACATATAGGGCCGTTTGTGAAATCCTTCCTGGCCCTCTGCACAGCCCTGCCACAGCCAAAAGCATTGCAGCACGCAGGGCACAGCACCTGGGTCAGACCCTGCCAGCCTGGCCAGGGCACCAGACCCCTCCGGGTGCCTATGACCTGTGTCCCTGGGCACCCCCACAGACCCATGGCAAGCACAGCAGTACTTCGGCATCTGTGCCAGCTGACCCAGTCTCTCACTCCACAAGGACTGAAAATCACTGCCCAGTCCAGGGCCTTGAGCACCATTTGGACTTCATTCCTGAGTGATAACAGGATGGGGAAGGAGGTAGTGCATAGTGTATTAGGAAATTATATCCTACAGGCAATGGGAACCCAGTTCACAGGTGCAGAGAGCTGGGGGGCCAAGGATGGGGTCCTGGAGGATCTGGTGACAGATCAAAGCTGCTGGTACTGGCATGGAATCTGGGAGCTCATCAAGGCTGAGAAGCCCAGAGGCTAGAGGACGGCAGTATCAACATGCAAGTCTGCGCAGGGAGGTGCATGTTGCTGTCACAGGGGAGGAAGGTGGATGGTTTTGTTCATCCCAGCTCGGTAAGGCCTGGACCACCCTCCATACCTGGCAGATAACTGTCACCAAGGGCCCCTAAATGCCCTCTTCTCCCTGGCACAGAGAACAGCAGAAGGGTACCCTGGTGCAGGGGTAGCAGTGCAGTATCTCTGCCAGACACAGCCCTGCAGTACACTGGAGCTGGCAAGCCCTTCTCCCAAGAGGAGACAGCATGCAAAGTCACTAGGGAGGGTTAATCTATAATCTACTCGATCCTACAGCTGCTTCTAGGGTTATCATCAGATCTGCTAAATGCAGCATGACCTCCTTGTGCAGAGGGGCATTTTCAGTGCTAGGGATGAGGTGCGGGTGTCCCAGTGCTATGAAAGGGAGTGGCATGCTGGCTTCCTAGCACTGCTCTGAAAATGCTCCCCAGCAGAGTACTTACCATATAGCCACTGCCTGCAGCCACCCAGCCAAGCAGTTTATATGGTGTAGAGCTTCTGAAATATGTGTAGAGTATACACATGCACACATACACAGTCAGTATGTGTATGTGTATGTATCACTGTATAAAGAGACACATGCAAAGCAAATGCCTTGAAATTTGATATGTCTGATCCTCTCCTGGCATGGGACAGAAGTGTCCTGTGGGTACAGGGAGCTGTGGGAACCCTTCTTCTTCATACCTGCACTGATCTGAGGCTGGATGTGTGGGTGACTGCCTGTCCAGACACACACATGGAAGACAGACAGGGTGAGGGGGGAAGGGGCTGGCATGCATCCTGCTACTCGTGGTCCAGTCCTCAGTGAGTAAACTGTGTTCCATAGGACCCCAGTGCCTACAGGTTCAGGGGAGGGGAGGGGGCCACTGTGACATGCTGGCTGGCTGGAGATGGTCTGTTATGTTTAAACAGTGCTTGAAGTTCCACAGGGCCACAGCTGTGATCTCCACAGACCCATGTCACAGGCTGATCCTGGCTTGTCCCTCCTCAGAACCAAGCATAGCAGGGAGAGAGGAGAGGACACCAACACTCTGCAGAGCTAGACACCACACCAGCATGCCTGTCTCACCCCAGGGCAAGTGCTGTGGCACAGCCTGAGGTGGGTGTCAGCAGTGGTGCTCTGCAGGGACACCCTCGTGCCCAAGCAGCCTGATACTTACATCAATCTCACTGAGGATGACGTCAATGATGCTGCCAATCACTATGAGGAAGTCAAAGACGTTCCAGGGGTCCCCAAAGTAGCCCTGCCAGGGAAGACCCAGAGAAGAGGAGTGAACATCCAAAGGTTAAGTCAAAGAGGAGACAGATGATGGTGCCCAGAGGAAGGAGTGGCAGAAGAATCACCAGTGACCTCTGCCAACTTGGGGAGAGTCAGAAGAAGGGGTGGTGGTCAGACCTTGCACCCTCTGGTCAATTGTTTGGTCCTGTCTTGCGATGGTGTGAAATGAGAAGGGTGGATTGAGGTAGCTAGAGCTATGATCTCACCAGTGACAGATGACCTTGAAGATGGGAACAATAGCCAACTGGATTGGGTTGGATTTGGCTAGCAATGGTAGCTCTGACAAACAGTAGTCCTTCTAGAAACTCACAGGTCCTGTGCATGCGAGACCCCAAGGGTCTTAAAAGGAGAATTTCTCTGGATTTTCAGGCCTGGGGGTGCTTGTACTCCAGAGATGCTAAATGTAGGGTTAATGGACACCCCTGGCCTGGACTGAGGTCCTCTCCTGCTCTCCTGACCATGCCCTCCTCTCACCTTGGCTTTAAAGGCCATGAGCTTGAGGATCATCTCCAGGGTGAAAAGGATGGTGAAGGCCACATTGAGGATGTCTGAGATGTGGTTCATTTCTGCAGACTGGTTGTAATGCTGACGAGAAGGCAGAAGGAACCATGTTAGCCCGTGGCAGATCCAGCCTTCGTTGTGAACTCAGAGGTGTGTGCTGGATGCAGATCCCTGTCCCTCAGACCTATGGCTCAGCAATGATCAGAAAAAAGGAAATTTCTTCCTTGCAGCCCCTTCTCTGGGCTCCATACATCTAACCAGTCCCACTTTGCCCCTATCCCCAGGGGTGGTAAGCACACATCACAAGCTTTGCTGTTTAGGAAAGATCTTCTCCCCAGAAGCTCCCTTGGAGGTGGCAGGGCTCAGCTAACCCGCCTGCTGCTGTGGAAACTCCTCCACCACCCGTGGTGGGCACTGTGCCCCTTACCTGCATGCCCAGGCAGATGGTGTTCAGCAGGATCAGGAAGAACATGAGGTACTCAAAGTAGGAGGAGGTGACCACATACCAGATTTGGTACTGATAGGGGTTCTTGGGGATGTAGCACCGCAGTGGACGAGCCTTCAGCGCATACTGCACACACTGGCGCTGGGGAGGGGAGGGCAGGTGTAATCCCACAGTGGGGCACAGGGCAGTGCCAGGGGCACAGACACAGAGTCAGCACCACCGGCAACACTGCATGTCCCCACAGACACAAGCTGGATTTCCTCCTTTTCTCTTAGCTCACCAACATGGGCCAGGGACAGCAATGGTTCAAGTATCTGCTGTGCTTTCTGGAAATACACCCCCAGGGCACGTACACAGGATCAAGTTTCCAAAGCCACTGCTTGCCTCCAAAGACTGCCATGCTGCCCTTGTACTGACCACTCCAGCCCAGAGCCTGTCTGGTTATCATGGCACTTTCCCAGGGTCTCTCAGGACTGGCCAAGACCAGCCTGAAGACATCACATGAACCGGGGGTGAAGGGGGCACTGAGTTTTCTCTCTGAACCTGAGAGGTACTAAGCAGGCCCTTCCCTCCCCAGGAGGCCAGAGCATTTTCTGCTGAGTTCATGTGCAGCTCAGATGACCCCTGCTACCCTTAGCCCAAGGTGACCATGCTGCATCTGCAGGCTTGCTCAGCAAATGAGCATGCCAGCACCTTCTCTGGGCCAGCAGGCAACTCTCTAGCTGTCCCTCCCAGAACATGCCACATCCTCTGCTGATGCCAGTCTTGCTTCTGGTGCTTTCACCTTTGATGTTCCCCAGCACCACAGAAGGGCTGACAGTGGAAAGTGGCTCTGGAGATGGTCTAGTGACTGTTCCCTGCCTAAAGAAGGGCCAGCTAGAGCATGTGGCCCAGGACCGTGTCCAGCTGGGTTTTGAATACCTCCAAAGATGGAGACTTCGCAACCTCTCTGGGCATCCTGTTTCAGTGCCTGACCACCCTCACCATAAAAAAAGGGTTTTTTTAATGTTTAAATGGAATTTCTTGTTTTCTTCAGTTTGTGCCCATTGCCTTTTGCCCTGTTAAATGAGCACAACCGAAAAGAGCCTGGTTCCATCTTCTTTACACCCTCCCATTAGGTATTTATACACATAGGTAAGATCCCTTTGAGCTTTCTCTTCTCATCACCAGACTCAGCTCTCAGCCTCTCCTTACATGACAGATGCTTCAGACCCTCAGTCATATCAGTGGCTCTTTGCTGGACTCGCCCTGGTACATCCATGTCACTTTTCTACTGGGAAGCCCAGAACTGAGCACAACACTGATCCAGCTCAGTGTGAGCACCTGCTTGCAGCAGAAGGCCCACTCCCTGGTTCTGGTCCACTTTGCCCTTCCCTTGGAAGGCCTGCACTGTGGCCAGGCTTGGGTCCACCTCACCCTGCCCCAGCAGCAAACAGATCTGGGGCACGTTCAACTTTTCTGCGCCACCAGTGGCACCACTAAGGGTTGATCCAAATTAGCCAGTCCCAGCAGTGCCAGATCCAGGGCTGGTCCACCTTGCCCTGTCCCAGCAGTCCCATTACCTGGTTCTTGTCCAGCTCACAATTCTTGTACTCGCTCTCCCCCTGCTCCTGGAAAGTGACAATGACAAAGCCCACAAAGATATTCATCATGAAGAAGGCAATGAGGATGATGTAGATGATGAAGAACATTGCAATCTCCACCCGATAGTTGTAGATAGGGCCTGTATCCTCAGCGTTAGTGTCAATAGCCATATACAGCAGCCTACAGGAGGGATAGCAAGGCAACAGAGATCCTAATTAGCTGGGAAAGACCACATCTCCTCTTGAAGGTTACAGAGAGCTCAGGGGACATCCCAAATCCAACAGTGGTGGGACAGGGCTGCTGGGATGACCTTGTCAGCTGCACAGCCACTGCCAGGATGGCTAGCCCTGCTCCTCAGCCTGGGCAGCTCTTCTTTCTTTACCACGGTAAAGGCCTATGGCAGTGACCTGCTCCCAGCACAGACCCATCCCTTGGCAGGCCCCGCATGCAGCCAGACTCACTGTGGCCAGCCCTCGAAGGTGGAGACAGTGAAAAGTGACATCATGGCTGAGAAGACATTGTCGAAGTGGAAGTTGCTGGGCAACCAGACACGCTGCTGTAGCTCAATCTGCTTGGGGTCCCCGTCCACGTAGTTGATGAAATAACCCCTGCAGCAGAAGGGATGTGGTGCTCACCAGGCAGGGTCCCTTTCAGCCCACCTGCTGCAGTGTTGGCCCAGGGTTCTTTCATCCCTGGGAGGGGAGGATAACCCTGTACTTGTTTCTGATTTACCCCAGCGGGAGAGAGAACAGCACGAGACCTCAGGTCCAATTTTTGATGCAACATCCCCATGGAGGAACACAAGTGACCCCTGCCACACACACCACTCCCATCTCTGGCCACTGCCCTGCTGGGGCTGAGCTGCAGAGAGCTCTTACCTGCAGTCCTTCTCTGTCATCTTGGATGGATCTGTGCATCTATAAAACTTGCCCTGCATTTAACAGAGATCAGAAGAGGCTATGATTTTGCTGTGACTTCAGAAACTCTGGGGAGTTTTGACTTTTTCACAGCCCACAGTCAGTCCCCACCCTGCCTCTGTGCTGACTCTGGCCCCTGCCTCACACCACTGCTGGCTTCCCCACTCTGCATTCCAACACAACCCAGTTCACAGAGTGTTTCAGGAGCCACAGGAGACCCTAGGGTCAATCCCATGCTGAGACAAGTAAATGTTGCCTAGTGTCTAGCTCATCCTATCTGGGAGCCAACTATTTGGAGAAGAGGAAAGAAAGCAACAACCTTAGAATTAACTAAAAGTTAAGGTATGCTGACAGGTCTTCTCTGTCTGCAAGGTGTCCTGAAAGCTCTCCTCATATTGGCTGGGAATTTAAGCTCAATTATTAGAACAAAACTGAGCTCAGCCAGGGCCAGCTCTCCCTTGGAGCAGCCAAGGTCCAGAGAGCAAGAGTAGTGCTGTGAAAAAGGAAACTTTGCATTCAAAGCACGGAGGAAGTCAGAAGCACTTGCTGCCTTAGAAAGGGGAAACTGAAGCACAAAGTGGGGCAAAGGCAGCTGGTCCCTTTACATGTGTTGTCTGGACCTGGCAGTATCCTGGGTGTTTCCTGCCTTCCTCTCACCGCAAGGTCTTTTGCCAGCAGGTCTGGTGCAGGCAGGTCTTCTTGCAGAGAGTACGGCCTGTGCTGACTTCAACACTGAGAGGCACCATCCCCAAGGGCTATGACTAGGAGAGCCTGTCCAGGATGTGCCTGAGCAGAACATCTTTCCTGCCCATCTGAGACACATCTCACCTTGAAGAGCTGGACTCCAATGCAGGCAAACATGAACTGCAGCAATGTTGTGACGACCACAATGTTACCGATAGTCTTGATGGCCACGAATACACACTGGACCACGTGCTGCAGAGGTTGAGGACAGTGCACAGGTAAGCATGCCTAGGGCAAGCCCCTGCTGCATGTCCCACACCCTTTCACTGCAGGGATGGGCCCCAGGAAGAGTGGGAATCTGCCAAGAGCAGTGGGATGGGGCAGACTCCTTCCACAGATGGGGAGTGGGAATTGGGTTCCTGGCCTCACAAACCCCACAGGGCATGATGTCTGCCACATAACCTCTTGTAAGGGCCAAGGACCCCTAGCCCCAGCCTCCCTCTTTACCTTTAGCCCCTTTGCCCTGTTAATGGCTCGCAGGGGCCTCAGCACCCTCAGCACCCGGAGGATCTTCACCACTGAGATGGCACTGGACCTGAGAAGGAAGGCAGAGCTGAGATGGAGCAATTCCCCTGCCCAGGCCAGCCTGACACAGCCCCAGCAAGCAGTCATAGAGGCCAAGCTGGGACCAGAGGTGAGGGGCAAGGGATGGCAGAGACATGCGGATATCGCTAACCCATCACCACACATAAGACCAAGGGACACTGGCAGCTGGAGAAGGCAGATCCAGATGGAATTCCTGCTCAGATCTTCACCTTTGACACTCAAGGAGTTTGCCTCCCTGACTCCCCGTTGTGCATGCCCTGTCCCCCTCCCTGTCACTAGTAAAGCATGACTTTAGGGACACTAGCACATGGGCTAATGCTTGGCCCTTGGGCTGGCTGCTCCTTTTCCATCCAACTCAGAGAGCTGCAGCACTCCAGATACCCTGCCAGGCTAAACAGACCTGTGCCCACCCTGTCAAGTGTGGAAATGCTTACTCAATTCCCATGGAGATGAGGGAGACAGCGACCACCAGCAAATCGAGGATGTTGAAAGAGTTCCTGCAGAAGGAGCCTTTGTGCAGGAAAGCACCGTAGGCTGTCATCTGTGGAGCAGAAGGAGTTAGGAGAGAAGCCAGGCAAGGCTTAGGGTCATGGTCCTTCCACAGCCCTGGGGTGGACAAGGCACGAGGGGCCTGGGGACCCTATCCCGCTCAGACCTCTACCTCTGCAGCCAGGCAGGAAGCTGACTTCAGCTGGAAATCCTCTGTCCTGTACTGTCTGGAGACAAGACTTCTCAGTCATTCAGCAAATCAGAGAAGAAGAGTAGAGAGACTTGGAGTGGGAGCAACATGCAGCAGCTGCTTGAACTACTGTTTTACTCCACAGATTTCCATTGCTTTCCCTTTCTCAAAACTTTTCTTAAGGGCATTGTCAGAATGAAAATGCTGGTGCCATGGCCCATCTATCCATCTGTGTCACAGCACAGCTGACTTGGCTGCCTCCTTACTGGAGGGACACGTGGCCTCTGGGACAGGTTGCATACCACCTAGACTGCATGAACTCTGGGGATGTGAGGGTCAGCTGGCAGCTTGCCCTTGCTGGGACCTGGAGTTTGCACCCAAAAAGCATGAGTGCCCATGGCCAGGACAGTTTAGACCCATGCACTGTGTCACGTGTGTGGCCAGTCCCACAGGGCAGAGAAACTCACCTTCAAGACTATTTCGACTGTGAAGACAGAGGTGAAACCAATGTCAAAGTATCCGAGAATCTGGGAACAGAAGCACCAGAACTGGATGAGATTTGGGCAATGTGGGAAATGCTCCAGTGTGTTCAAACATCCTGGCACTGTGATTTTGCCCTCCACTCTGTGGACTGGGGATCCTACCTAGCTCAACAGAGCCTGCAAAACCCACTGCCAAGAAGACTCCTGACTTCCCTTAGCTTTGCTGATTTTCCCCAGTGCATGGTCCAACCTGCAGCCTCAGACAAAGCACAGTTTCCAAGCGAGTGAGGCTTGACTTGATTCACCTGAAAGCACCTGATCCCCAAAAGCACCGAGTGCCCTGGGAAGCTGCCTCCTGTGAGACACCCCAGAGACTGCATCTCCAGTAAGCCTCCATAGCCTTGAACCAAGGTAACCTGGTGCACCCTGCAGGTGGATCTCTTCACCCAGAAGTAAACTGAGACATGGAGCAGTAAAAACTTGTCCCAGCTGTGTCCTGAATGGAAAACACAACCAGCCTCTCCTCCCAGAGGCAGGGATGAAATCACCGATACCTGCCCAGGCATGACATCTGGCATGCAGGTCTCTGCTTAGTGGGGAGCTGGGGGCCTCCATGAGGTCTCCCTACCCATCCCAACCCTTCACAGCTACACAGGCACCTGATTGCGGAAGGACTCAGCCCGGATGGGGTCCTCAGCTGCCAGTGAGATGCTGCTGAGCAGAATGAAGAGCAGAATGAAGTTGGTGAACCAGGTGGCATTGACAATCCTGTGGCACAGCATCCGAAACCTGCCAGGGACAGAAACAGCATGAGATGCTGTGAGGGGCCAGAGGGACATCAGATAGGGCTGTGGCAGCCTGGAAGAGGGTTACAGCTAAACACTGAACACAGGAAGGCCCTAGGCATAATGGGATGTCTGTGCCAGACCTTCCACAGAGAAGAATTTTTCCAGTGAGCTGGCTCCCTTCAGGTCTGGTTGTTACACACAAGTAGGACCCCATCCAGAGGTACCTAGGCCAGGCCTGGCTCCACAAGGCAAGGAGAAGGGTCAGTGCCTACTTGTTAGTTGGGCTGAAGATGAAGAAGGAGCTGGCTTCAGGCATGGGCACAGCCTTCTCTTTCAGCTGTAGCTCTGCGAGGGGACGTGGCCGAGGACTCAGGGGGATTTCAGGCTCATCTTCCTCATCGTCACCTGCAGGGTGGCCACGAGGAGGGAAAAGGAAAGAATCACTCAGAGAGGGAGAGGGAATGTGACCTTACTGACAATCCTCTGCTCCTGTAATTCTGATTTGGCATCTGTGCCTCAGAAGGACCTCAGTACCCCAAGGCTGGTGGAGGGTCACCCCATCCTTTGTTCCTCACATAGCCAGGGTTCTGGCACTGTCCCTCTGCAGTGCCTCCCCAGCTTTCCTGCTGCTCTGCTACAGACAAGTCTTACCTGGGAAATCTGCAGAAGGGTAGGGGTCTTTGATCTCATTGACATTGGATTCAAATTCATCCACTTTTAACTGAAACAAAGGAAAGACAGAGAGGACATGCAGCTGTGTGTGCTAGTATTGCTGCCAAATGTTGTATGTTGGCCAAAACCTATAATCTTGGAAGTCATGTGGGGCAAGCAGTGTCTCTGCATTTGACCCATACAGGACCGAGCACATGGAGTCCTGGCCCAGGATGGAGTAGGGTGAGGAGAAACACCTCGAGGATGCTGCAATCTGAGCAAAGAGCAATACCAAGAGGATGAGACAGGGGACTGTGTGCTGGGCAAGAGCCTGGGGCCGTGCACCTATACCATGGGTAGAATAAGACATGGGGTGACTCCTGAGTGAGTTCCCATGAGGCATCTCTGGAAAGTGGATAGGGAAGTAGCTGCTGGCCAGATGCTTATAAAAGGCAGCTCAACACGCAGTCAACACAACTGAATAGTGGATTTTGCATACGCAGGTGTGGCATGGACATAAAGGAGGTCTGGGATGCTGCTGACCTGCTCTGCTCCCCTCCATCTGGTGTGCATCAGCCCATCTCAACCACTGAAAAGTGGCTGTGACCAAGGTAATGAATTAGAGGAAAAGAAACCCCAGTAACAGACTTGTTTCACCAGGCAACATGTCCTGCCCAGGCCCAGAGTGCCCCCATCACCAGAGGATGCTACGGCAAGGAGTGATTCTGGCCCAGAAGAGTCCAGACCCAGCCTGGCTCCAAGCCTTTGTCAGCCCTGGCTGGTAGGAGGATGAGCCAGGTCCCTCACCAGGGGCTCCCAAAGGCCCAGCCCCACCAGCACTGACCTTGGCTGTTGTGGGAATCCCTTCTGCCTTTGCTTTCTGCTCAAGCTTCTTTGCCATCATCTGCTTCTCATCTTCAGACTTCTCTGGGTAACCTCTGAGCAGAGAGAAGGAGAGAGCAGGAACTGAACTCTGAGCAGGGACATAGGCAATGCCATTTTGTCCCCTCGTACCAAAGCACCTGGTTTGGGAGCTTCCACTGCCAGGGACTGCAGCACTCACCTTGACATCTTCCGCCGCTTGCGTTCCTCTGCTTTGGCCTTCTGGGCTAAGGTCAGGCTCTCAGCCTCAGCTAGGTTATCAACTGCAATGGCCAGGAAGACATTGAGGAGGATATCTGGAGGGATGGCACTAAGGACATGAACTTGGTTCCTATTTGGAGGATGTGGCCAGAGCTGTCCACGGTCTCCAGGGTGCCTTGAGAAACCTTCCTGGAGATAAGCCCTTGAGATAACCCTGGCTGGTGATCCCTAACCCTGCACCCATATTTGTGAGTACTGAGCTCTGGGCTGGCTGCCCTCTATGCCTTAGTTCAGTTGGTCCAGCTCAGTCTTGTTACTGCATTGAATGATGGCTGAATCCAAACCTGCCTCGTGATGTGCTTTCCTCCAGATTCCAGACCCCAGCCACCACCAGTGTAAGCCCTGAAGCCTGGGTTTGTTCCCTCATTGTTTAGAACTGAAAAGCTAAAGGCAAGCACTGAAAACCTTAAGGAAGCCCCACCTTTCACCGCTTCACAGTCCTGTGTAGCTGATGCTATGGGCCTGGGTTACAGGGAGCCTGGGCCTGGCTTCACAGGCAGAGGATACAGTTCCCACAAACAAAGAGGATGATGAAGTAGATGCAGACCAGCATGCCCGGAAAGGAAGGACCCCCGTAGGCCATGATCCCATCGTACATGATTGAATTCCAGTCCTCCCCGGTCAGGATCTGAGAGTGAAGAAGAAAAAGGGACTCAAGAGCCTCCCCAGCAGAGCACAGCAGAACCCCACAGCTTGATCCTTCCCTCCTGGCTCCGGACCCAAACTCTCACAGCCCCTAAAGCCCCATGGCCAAACGCCACCTCCCTACTCAGTGTTGAACTTGCACTACTGCTAGTGACTCCAATTCCATTCCTGTGCTCCTCCTTCAGAGCCACATCACCCCCCACAAACCCACCTCCCTCTGAGCCCCAGCTCTTGCCTGGAGACCCACAGCCCAGGCAGGACTCCCAGCACCCTGTCCTCCAGCCTCCTGCTGCACTTCCCACAGCCCCATACCTGGAAGACACTGATGAGGGCCTGGGGAAAGTTGTCAAATGTGCTGCGCCGCACTTCCATGTCCTCAAAGTCAAACTTGCCCCCAAAGAGCTGCATGCCCAGCAGTGCAAAGACAATGATGAAGAGGAAGAGGAGGAGGAGCAGAGAGGCAATGGAGCGGACTGAGTTCAGCAGGGAAGCTACCAGGTTGCTCAGGGATGTCCAGTACCTGGGGAGAGGAAAGACAGGAGTGTGCGGGAGGTGAGGACTGTGGGCAGGACCAGGTAGGCACAGGGAACAGACCACCCTGCCCAAGGGTATGTGCCAGCAGCCCAGCAAGGGGGGTTCTGAACCAGCACCACTCACAGGCTGGGCAACAGGACTGCTCCAGCCAGGCCCCAGTAGGTGGAAATGAAGCTCCCGGTATGTTGTGACAGGTAAGACACCCTGCTGCCTGCACAGAGAACCAGCAGGCAGGGTGGGGAAGGGGGATGAACATACAGTGGGCTGGTGCCAGAAAATGAAGACAGGAGTCCTGCCCCACAGCACCCCCAGTTACAATACCCCAGAACCCAGAGCAAGAGAGGGATTTCAGGAGACTTCCAACAAACCAAACACTGCCCTGTCCTCCTTACCGCTCCCAGACCGTATCTGGGAGACAGAAATGACTGTATGACCCGCCCCCTCACCCCCCAGCTTCCTCCATCCAGGAACTACCAGCTCTGCTCAGCCTGCAGCCCTCCCCATGGACAAAGCCAGTGATGCCTGGGGACTGCCAGCTGCTGGCACCCACAGGGCTCCCTCTCCAACCTGGTGATCTTGAAGATGCGGAGGAGCCGGATGCAACGCAGCACAGAGATGCCCAGGGGTGACAAGGTGTTAAGCTCCACTAGGATGGTCTCCAAGATCCCCGCACACACCACGAAGCAGTCAAAACGGTTGAAGAGGGACATGAAGTACTGGCGTAAGCCCAACGCGTACATCTTCAGCAGCATCTCAGCCACAAAGAGTGCTAGCAGCACCCGGTTGGCATTATCTGGGGTGGGAGATCCAGCCCATCAGAGCATGAACCTCTTAATCTCAGCATGGCACAGTAGGAAGGGAAGGAGAGCCACTCTCTGCCCACTAGGCCCTGAGCTGCAGCAAAGGCTGTTTTCCAGAGAGCACACAGGAGAGGAAAATGAGAAGGGTGATGTGCAACTGTGTGCTTGTATGTGAGAGAGTGGCTGTACCGTGCATGTGAATCCACGCAGTGCACGCATGTGTACTGGGGTATGCATGTGTGTGTATACGTGTGGCTGAGCTATGTACCTGTGGCACAGCTGTATTCCATGTGTCTGTGTGTATTTCCATGTGTGTGGGTGCAGGTAGTGTGACTACTCATAAATGTGTATGGCTGTGCTGTGCAAGTGTATGCAATGTGTGTTTGCGTGTACTATGCACATACAGGTGTAAATGTATACACTTTGTGTGTGTTCACCATGCAAACCCATGTCCCTAAGAATATATACACTGTGCATGTATAGGCATATGCACCACGGATGTTCAACGTGCAATTGTGTGACTATGCAGTGGGGATGTATACACACTTGTGTGCAGTCTGTGTTTGTGTGCATGAGCAAGTCTGCATGTGTCTAACAGCCCCTGTGCCATGCCAGCGTGGCTGTGCATGCACAGTAAGAATTCAAGCATGCCTCCAGCGCAGCAGAGTGTCCCAGGCTCTCCTTCTCCTTTAGACTCTTTGCTCACCTTGCACATGTGTCAGCCATTCTGGCTGGAAGTGGTGCTCAGAGGCGATGGAGAGGGTGTTCAGTGCCACCAGAAGGATGACAAGCCAGTAGAAGAACCTGGACTTCACCACATCCCTGCACTTCCTGCGAAACATTCGGTTCCAACGCCTCCACTGACGGCTGGAGAGACAGCCAATGGGTCAGCAGGGCTGGCCAGCCAGGTCCTGCTTGGCCCAGGGCTGTGCCTGCAGGCTGCAGAGCAAAGCCACTCCCGCTTCTTTCTCCAGGGGCCTTCCCTGAAAATGTCTGAGGAACATAACCCTGCCCCTGGTACTTGATGCATTCACTCAGAAATTGCAGTCCATTCACACAAACACCTCCCGCTCCTTTTTGGCCTACAGTGACCGCTGATTGATGGCTACAGCCACAGGTTCTAAACCCCAAGACATGCTGATAGGCCATGATATGCTCTGATACTGGTCCTAAAGTGAAGAGGCTGTTCACCTTGAAGTGGCTTTTTGTCAGTACCAGAGCAAAATTCCCTGTTTGCTGTCCACAATGTTTGCATCATCTCCTGAGCACACAGCCCCTGGCTCTCCCCCAGAAACCAGTGCGTGACAAGAAAGCCTGGCCCAGCCAGGACAGCAAGCGAGAGACTGTGCAGAGCAGCAGATGGTTCAACCAGTGAATACTTACAAGTAGAGAATCCACTTGTTCATGCCCTCAATTTCATACAAGCTCTCTGTCTCTGACCCTCCTTCGTCTGATGCCATCATACCTAAGGAGGGAATGACATCCCAGGCTTTCCTTGGAGCCCTTGGGAAGAACATATCGGAGGGAACCTCTCCTAGGAGCACAGCACAAAGAGCTTCCCCATCAGATGTGAAATCAAGAAATGCTGTCCCGGGGAGACAGCAGTGAGTTCGCACAGAAGGTTTTGAATGTCAAGTGCAAACCAAGTAGGAGGCACCAGGAACACCTGTCCTGCAGCAAGAGCAGCAGCAACCCAGAGAGGCAGCCTGAAGAAACAGCAGGGTGTACATAGGCTCCCTCAGTGCAGGACACTCCCAGCATGGAGAAAACTGGGGTCAGTTGTGATCTGAGCAAATGCTGAACAACAAGGGGTTTGTAAGAGCACTGGTCACAGGTGTGGAAAAGGCATTTTGTCTTTCCCGCTGTTTCCCAAGGCTCTCTGCACACATATATTGCTCATCTTGAGGCATCAAAAGTTATTTCACTAGGCAGGGTGAAAAATTATTTCACTTAGCAGATATAGCAAATCAGTGGCAGAGCTCCCCAGGCCTTGCTGAGCCTTTGGCTAGATGCTTGTATATTCACCTTCTTCCCTGAGCCACTTCTAATCCTTAAAATTGTCAAGCAATGGCAAGAAAGTCATGCACCTGTTAGTGTTTGAGCTAGTAACCCTGCACTCTGCCCCTGCACACCAAAAGACAAATGCCCCTCTTGGCTTCTCCTGGCCATTTCAAGTACATTTTGCCAAAGGAGACCTAGGGCTTGCTAGTAGTCTGCAAGTATTAAATACAGTGGTTGAGGTGGAGATTTAGTATGAGGGCCAAGTTATTGCTAGTTTGGGTGAGATTCAATAAAATGATTCAGGAAAGAAAAAAAAAGAAAACAAAAAGGAAACCACTCTGCAGAAGTCAAAGCATTTTGTTTCATAGGTTTTCAAGCAAAATGAGCCTGTGATTTCTTCAAAGGTTTCTACCCTGCCTCTCTGGGTTAGCGTTAGAAACACAACCCGCATGCTAAGGGTCTTTGACCCTTCTGGTACCTTCTCCTCTGGCCCGGTCACCGTCCATGACCTCAGCGTGGGTGATCCAGTCCATGTAGCCCTTCAGATCCTCCTCCAGTTGCTGCTTCTCCCGCAACTTCTGAAACGTGCCCCGTGACTTGGCCTTCTCACGCTCTTTTGTGAACTCTCTGGGATAAGGCAAGCAGCAGAGTGAGAGTCAGGAGGGGGATGGCATATGGAGGTCAGGTACCACAGCCCTGTGCCAGGCTAGTCCTTGCAGAAGGGTAGAAGCCTGAAATACTTTACCACCTAGTGCTACCACTGGATTGCTCTAGTGACTTTCCTCTTTCTTGGCCCTGTTCCGTGATGCAAGAATATGGGGGAACATCACCTGATGCCTGATGGCACAGGGTTTCTTCCCCACCACTAGCTGCTCTTTGGGAGCTCCTTGCTGCAGGATGATGTGGCTGGACAGGCCAACTAATTGAGATGTTGGAGGCTGTGGGAATTCTCCAGAGCTGCTAAGGATTAGAGCAAGTGAGGTCTCACCCATTGGGGGGGACAGAAAGCTGCTGCAAGTTTTCCATGTGCAGAAGGTGAGCTCATCACATGGCAAGTAAACAGGACACTTTTCATGGTAACATGGAAAAGACAGGTCTGCCAATGCATAGGGTCCCACTCTTCTCATTGTTTTTTAATTAATTTATTTTCTCTCCTGGTATCTGGTAGGACTGTAGATCTTCTGCCCAGCCAGTCTGGTGTTGCCATGTGTTAGTAATAGGACCAAGACACTATAACAATAATTAGACATACTAAGCCTCAGGACTCATCAGGACTTGTCTGGCTTTTGCTGATCTCAAGCAGATCTAGCTAAATTTGCCAAAATAGTTCAGAATAGTTTGCTGTGCCTGCAACTTAGTCTAGGATCAGATGGCTGTTTTGTCCTGCTTGTCCTGCTGTTTTGACCAACTTCATGCACAGGTCAGGTGCCTGCGGTCCATCGTTTTGAGCTTGTTTTAATTATATTAATACCTGATTTGTTATAACCTTGTGCAGTTGTATGGTTATTGCCACATAAGAGGACCAACAAATCCAAGTAATTAGGGTATAACTAACCCTGTGAACTAATAGAGATGATGAGTATATCCCACTTGCACACACAGGATTGAAACATACAAAAAAGACCCTGAGCCTACACAGATCTGAGGAGAAAAGCCCCCCTTCACTTCCCAGGACAATGCACACTTCCCAGCAACAAAATCGGGATGCTGGCACCTCAGTGCAGCAATGCATAGTAGGTTGAGCATCACACCAGAGATATTTTCTGTGTATCAGCTTTAACTATACTACTATGGAAATTAGCACTGAGTCATTTGGCACAGAAATGTTACGATCATTGCAACCAGAGCGATGATAGCTCGCTATTGTATTTGGATGAGACTGCTGAAGCATTAATTAGACTAACATTAATTCTCTTGGATCCCTTGCATTCATATCAAAGAGTTTTCCTTAGGCTGGCCATAAGGAAATCGTGTCTTACAACAGGAAAGCAGCACTGTGGGTACTGGTGAGAATGATGTCTCGATCCACAGCCGTGGGGTAAGGACTGCTGCTTTGAGCTCCCTGCTCAGCTTTTTCTGAGTCCAAGTGCTGGCAGACCACACTGCAAACACCTAATAATGTGCTCCATGGCTGTGTTTGAAAACAGCTGCTTGTGCTACAGGGAAAATATTTCTGTGTTAGGTGTGGAGCCAAAACCTCAGGTGGTCATGGACAGTAACACAAAAAGTAACTCAAGGTGCAGGGTTTCTAAGTAAAAAAAATGCAAAAAAAGGGAAGAAGAATGGGAGGAAAGGAACAGAAACTTCCAGGATTTCTTCTTGTATAGTCAAAACCAGCCAATGTCCACATTCTGATCACACTCACTGATCTGCTAGCAAAGAGAAAGGACAGAGTGGGACTTACCCACTGAGCACCCCTAGCACCAGGTTGAGAACGAAGAAGGAGCCTAGCAAGATAAGGCTGACAAAGTAGATCCAGGGCCATTCATTCCCAATGGCATCATTTACCTGGCAAGGAGAGAGGCAGATGAAGCATTCTGAACACAGTTTACTGTCTGTCACCCCTTAGGGCACCCTCAAGAGCCTCTGGGAGCTTTGTCCCCTCTAAAGTGAGTGCTTGGGATGGTAGCAGATAAACCTGACTCTGAGTCCTGGCTCCTTATGACTGCATCTGGTTTTAGTGGAGGTGAAGCCAGACACAAGCATTTGGGGAGCAGATTTAAACATCGGCCCCATGCCTAAGCCTCAGCAAGTCCCAAGGACTGCAAAACACGGGGTTTTGCTGGAGAAGTATCCACCAGCCAGCTGTTGATGTGCCTGGACTGTACCCCTTCACAAAGGTGGGAGCTGGAGCACCCTTCTGTCTGGAGAGCAAGGACAGCTTGGGCAGGACAGCTTGGGCAGTGCCTGCAGACATGCAGAAGACATGCCTGGTGCATTACGGGATGTGCATCACAGTACACTACCCCTTGGTAGGGGCAGGATGTCTTTCATTGGCTGAGAGACCTAGTCCTGCTGTGGGGTCCTGTGTCCTGGAGGGAATTCCCTGCTCTGAGGCAGGACCAGCAGTCACCTCTGCTGAGCTGGGCACCAAGCCCCAGCTGCTGGAGCCTACCCAGTAGAGGACTTCGGTCCAGCCCTCCATGGTGATGCACTGATAGACAGTCAGCATGGCAAAGCCAAAGTTATCGAAGTGAGTGATGCCATTGTTGGGCCCCGGCCAGCCACTTCGGCACTCAGTGCCATTGATGGTGCAGTGTCGCCCATGGCCAGAGCTGGTGCATGGAGCTGGCTTCTCTGATGCCACCGTGGCAATCACATCTGAGGGGGAAAGTCATGGTATGAGCAGCAGGTTATGCCAAGTAGAGCTTGTCCCAGCACCTCCCAGCCTCCTATTAAGTTTTCCAAGGGGGCCCCTTTCACCAGCTCCTCACACCATGTCCCGTCACCAAGCTATGTGCTATACCAAACATCCTTTGGTCCTGCCACACTCCCAGCCCTGATGCTGGCAAGACCAGCCTGCTACCCACAGAATCTGTGTGTGGTCCCCACTGCAGCCACACAGAGACATCTTTGCTATATCAACCCGCTGCCCAGTCCCACCTGTCCCAAGGTAGTAGCAGGTCTTGTGCATCTTGCCCTTGAAAAGCTCTTGCCCGACGATGGCATAGATGATGATCATGAAGAGGACCAGCAAGGCAATGTGCAGCAGGGGCACCATGGCCTTGATGATGGAGTTCAGGACAACCTGAAGGCCTGCACCAAGGAGAAAGAAGAGGTCAGCAACTTCCTAAACAGCTTTGGGTGCACCTTGCATTCCTGCCAGCCCCTCTGACAAGTAGCCTCTGAAATGCCCTGTGCCAAGCGAAGAGGGGCACAGGTGGGTTGGGACTGAAATCTCTGAAGCGAGAAATTCTTTCTGTAACCACTATGCAAGCATATGGAAGACCACAGCAGAGCCAGGCACCAGGCAGTGCTGGAGGCTGCTTCACGCTTCTCCATTTTTTCTGTTGCTCTCATCCTTGTTGTATTCACATGAGTTATGGGAGAAGGAGATCCCTACCCTGTGAAACTAGTGTAGTCCTGGCCCCTTTCACACTGGCCACTCAAAGGTGCTGAGACTCAGCCATGGAGGGAGCTATATGTGTTCTGGCCTGCAGCCCCCCACTGTTGACAACTGCAAGCTGTAGGGATGAGCAAGAACCTGTGGCTCTTCTACACCCACCTCGGGGCTGGGCTTGATCCAGCAGCAACAAGAAACCTGCCCCATGGCACCCCCACCCTGGCTAGGTACAGGGGTTCAATCCCCCAGCCAGCCCTTCATGCTGGCAGGGCACCCAGCACCCACTTGGCACTCCGGACACCAGGCGCAGGGGTCTCAGCACACGAAACGCTCGCAGGGCCTTCACGTCAAAGCCGCCTTTTCCTCCTGAAGTCCCTCCCTGCTTCGCATTGACCTGCTCCAGGGTCATGGTGATAAGCCTGAAAGAGCCAGGGCACAGAGCAGGGAAGGGAGGGGGAGAAGCAGAAGGAAGGACAAGGACAAAGAGAAAGGCATGAGGATGGAGACCAAGAAATCTGTGCTAAGGATTCAGAGCTCTGAAGGCAGGAAAGTGAGGGATGGGGCTCTGCCAGCCACACTCAGCCTGATCCAGGGAACAGCTCTTGGCTAAGTCCAATTCCTGGGCACAGTTGTGGCTGGGCACCCCTCCACTGGATGCTACTCACACTGCAGAGCAGCTGGGGGCCCTCCCACCCCCTGATGCCCAGTGGACCCTCTCCTTGTGTGCCAAACCCCAGAGGACCCCACATCATTCCCACTCTCCAGGGCAAGTAGACCAAAGAGGCATGAAGGAGTCAGAAAAGGAAGAAACAGGAGTTAGAGACGAACCCAGGGGATGTCAGGGCATGAAAAAGGGGCCCATGGGAGAAGGCCATTAACTGAGCCTACCAGTTGCCCCCAAACCCACTGCAGTCACTAGAAAAGATGATGTAGCTGATGGGCTATGGACCAGGCCTGGCACAGGCTGAGCACCAGCAGCTTCCCCTCCTTGCATTACCCTAAAGACACGATGGAGAAGTCGAGCACATTCCAGCCGTTTCGGAGATAGGCATCCGTATGGAAAAGAAACCCATAGGCAATTATCTTGAGCATTGCCTCAATGGCAAAGAAGATCAGGAAGGCGTACTCAATCTTCTCCTGGGGATTGGAAAGGCAAGCAGGAGAGGATGCTCCATTAAAGCAGACTGTCACCTCCATTGGTATCACCACCATGTACGGCTGCCCCCTGCATGTTTCTGGATCAGCCCATGCTGCCAACCCATCTGTGATCTCCCACGCACACCAGGCTCCCCCATTTCTCCTCCATTTGCAGCAGGCGAGATTCCCCACCACACCACTGGCTGCTGGTGTGGCTCTGCAGTCCTTCTGTACCTGAAATTATCCTCGCGATAGTTGTGTTTACATGTCTGGGATTGCAAGGACAGGCTTTTGGGGACAGACTAGGGGGGTTCTGTCACTGATAAGAGGTGTAGGTGAGTGGCATTGAGTTGCCTTAGCTAAAACCTTGAAGACAGAGCCCTGATAACACCAATAATCACATTGCTTAGGTCTCTGGTCTTACCATTGCTGCCCTCAGATCCAACAAGGAACTGTCACTTGCATGGGTGACAGTCATACAGGGACACTTTTGGACATGGTAATTTGAGCAAGCAATGCTTCTGTCTGAGGCCTAGCCCTGGTTTCTGAAATGGACAGCATTTTGCCAGAGCGTAAGCCAGAGGGACTGTGGAAGGAAGGTGTGTTCGCAGCACTGCAGGCTTCGCCGGTGGAGACCCATTCCCAGTTTAGTCTCAGAGGAATGTTTCTGCCTTCCTGGGTGCAATTCCATGCAGAGTCCAAGCAGGGATGCTCCTTGCCCTTCATGGGTTGCAGATGGAGGAGAGGGGCCATGGAAAACCAGAAATATAAATAGCCCCATCCACTTGGCTGCTTCAGAGGGATTTTAATCCCAGTCTGGAAGGAGCCATCAGCAGCAAGGACAGTGCTCACAGTGACAGGCAGAACCAGATGGGCACAGGCAGCCTTTGGCCACACTCCGGGGAAAGATGAGCTATTCTGGGCCCTGCAGCTGCAGGGCTGTGCTGAGCCCCTGCAGTAGGGTGCCAGGTCCCACCTGGGAGTGAGTGCAATGCTTCTGCCCAGCAAAGCCCCCAGGCCAGTTTCTAGCAGTTCACTCTGTCAGGAAGACGTGACCCCAAGGCCTCACTTCCCTGGGAGCCCAGGGCACAAAGCAAGCCACAATGCAGGCTGCCTTCTCCCATGGTGACTGTGTGGTGTCTCCAGGACAAACCCAGCAAGCCCTCAGCTGGAGAGGATGAGGAGAAGACATCAGTGTTGCCTGTGAGAGGAAGGTTATGGGAGAATGGGATGGTGAGGCAGCAGGGAGGAGAACCAGAGGCAGCAGGGAGGAGAACCAGACATGTGCAGTGCCCTGGGCCAGGCACCTTTGGCTGTTGAGTTGGGAAGTGGTGGCTTTGCTGGCACAGTTTGTTAAGAACAGGTCCCCATAGCCTCTGGCATGGTCCTGGTAGCACCAATGAAGGGATGCAAGGGATCATGCTGCAGGCCAGGGAGTGGTGTGTGGTGGCTCAGCATGCCACCCCTTCCTGCCCCGCTTCATCCAGCAGGACAGAATCAGGGTCTCTGGCTAGCAGGGATCTCCCTCTAAAAACCCCTTGCCCAGAATAAAAAGGTACTTGCTATTCTTTGGAGGTCCCTTTGAGAAGCCCAAACCAGATGAACAGTGCTTTGGCCAGTTCCAGTGCTGTTTACCCACCACGTACAGCCAGTGAGCAGCAGCATTCAAACCTGGGCCAAGAGAGAGCGAGCAGACAGCCCTCTGCGACCTGGCTACGTTCCACCCATCCTGGAAGAGGCACTAAGTACAGATTTCCTTACAGTACCAGCTCATTGTTGTGCTTTGCAAATCCAGCCACATACATGGAGCTGGATCTGCCCTGCTGGTGTAACCCCCCCTAGTACAAGGAAAAGTCTTAACAAGACCAATATGAAGGTTCTATGCAGTGATCCATCAGTGCTGGCTGTGGGGCTCCCCCATCACCTGTCCTACAGCTGTGGGTCCAGTTCCCCTGGCTTATCTGGCTGTAAACTGTGGGCAAGTGCTGATGTTAGCAGAGCAAGAGAAGCCAGGCTCCTGACTACAAAGACATCTCACAAGCATCTTCGCCAGTGGTCTGAGGTGGTATAGCCTTTTGGTGGGATACAACCCAATGCAACACAGAACGGTGGGATTTTCAGAAGCATACTCCTTTATATTGAACATCCATTCTACCTAAACATAAAGCCATTATCTGTGATACTAACAGGGTGCCTACACACAGACCACTACCTGTGTTATTAAGAGTGGCTTCTGTACAGCTAAAGCTCCAGCTCTGACACTAACCCCCCCCAGGCCCCATGTTCTACCTGATATGCTTACAAAGCATACGGGACTCAAGCCCAGCTGCTTTTGGGTGCTCTGAAAGGGGGGCCTCCTTCTAAGCATCACACTTGTTTCCCATTAGTGGGGAAAAATAGGTACTTCAGTGTGTGCAGCATGTCAAACTCCACCCACCAGAACTGCAGGAGGAAGCCAACTGTCCTAGGAAACAAACTCTACTCTAAATTTGCCTTTATTTGTCCATTGACCATAAATGGAGTCCAGGCAGCCAGCTTACAAGCAGACATCTGTATTTTCTTGGGTGAATCCCCTTGAACAACCTGCCTTGCTAAACACATTTCTGAACTTGTTTGCTCCTGGAGCAAGGCTTCTAGTGAAAGAAAGCATGATTTGGAGCTCATTGACAATTTTGGAAATTCAAGTCAAAGTGAAAATAAATGCTGTGAATTTTTGATCAAGTTGAAAAGTCAAAATCATTTTATCAGGGTCAGAGAAAATACTTTGATTTCATTAGAATTAGACAAAATTATACAAAAAGAGCATCACAAAAAACATCATCTGAATCAGAAGAAATCTAATCTAAAAATAATAGTAACAAAATATGTTGAAATTAAACAACTGTATTTCTTTCAGGATAAGGCAAAATGGATTCATAGAAGATTTACAGGTTATTAAATATACATTTTTCACCCCCCAAAAAGAGTTCTGGTTACAAAGCTTTCATGAAACAGATTCTAAATCTAGTGTAAACTTTGTGTGCAAATCTTCCCCTGGTCGTCCTGGAAAGACAGTCACAAGTGTGGCTCTCTCCAGGTTTTCCAACCTTGCAGAAAGAAAGTGGCAGCAGAGGTCTCTCAGGAGATCCTCCTTCCAGAGACTCTCCTTGTTGGAGACCCTCCGCTTTAGAGCAGAGTGGCTTTCCTGGCATTAAGTGCCCGGGATGCAGGAGGCTTCTCTGAAGGAAGCTTGGGCTGGAGAAGGTCCTGCACAGATGTTAGTGGTGAGCTCTGTTAAGAGCAAGCCTCGATCCTGCCTTCACAAATAACACGGGGCAATGTCCTCAATGCTCTGACTCAGTTTCCCCTCACACATTTTGCCTCCTCAACAATTTTAAAGGTCTTTATATAAACTAAATCCTCTCCAGAGAGGACTGGGCAACGAAGAGAGGCAATTAAAAAAGTGACAGCATCTCTCTGCTGCAGGTAGAAGCACCTCCAACAAGCCTTTACTGCACTATCTGCAGGCCCTGTGCAGAGCACAGCCTGACACCCAAGGTGATGGGGCTGTGGCTTAACTCTTAGCTGGGATTGCTCCCACAAAGCCACCAGAACATGATGACAAAGGGACATGGAGAGTGGGGATGAAAGAACAGAAGCCTGGGGCTGCCAGGCTCCTGATACAGAGGGCTGTTGGCATGGCAACAGGCTGAAAAATCCCACAATAGGATATAACATAAGTCATCTAATACACAGTAAATATAAATCGAAGAAATTTCATTTATACTTGACAGAAGAGAACATTTAATTTATAAAGGGTGTATTTAGATGCTTTGATTCAGTCACCAAAGTCAGACTGTCAATGGAAATCAATGTGGATTGAACCACAAAGGGGATCTGAGGAGGGGAAAAGGGTGGGGAAACTAAAGATAGTGCAAACTATTGATTTGGGTCACACCAAAACATCTTATTCCAGGCAAAATGGTGACTAGGAAAAAAAAAGAATAACTGATTGGAAAGAAGCAACCTCTCTGCTTAACAGAGAAGGTTATTTTCTCTCTTAAATAAGAAGTACCAAAATTAAAATACAACTTTGAAATGAAAGGTCAAAAAAATTTATTCAAAAAATGCTGAAACAAAACATTTGAGCCTTTCTGGAACAGGATGTTTCCTTTTGGAAGTATCATGATAAAAACATGAGGGAATTTGTTCTCTTTTTGGCATCAATTCTTCCTTCCTGTGTACTTCACACACCAATCTGCTGCCTTTGATCTCAACCTAGGGTTGGTTTCAGACCCTCTGAAAAATCCATTTTATAGCGGTTTCTCCACCACTCTGCCTCCCTATGGCTTTGCATCTCTTGCTGGACTGACAATGCCTGACTGCACCCCACAGGGCATCAGCAGATGCCCTCACTACAGGTATTACCATCTTGCACCCACGCCATGCCACACTGAGCGACCCACCCTGCGGAACCCTCAAAGCCGAGCACCCGGCTGTCCAGCAGGACAGTGGGAAGGGCTGTGCCTTACCAGGCTGGAGTTGGCAACATTGGTGTCATCCTCGGGCATCGGCAGGTAGATGGCCAGTGCAACACAGTTGGCAAAGATGGTCAGGAGGATGATGATCTCGAAGGGTCTGAGAGGAAGCGTTAAGGAGTAGAGATGGGAACGAAAAAGCAGGTACAGCCCTGCCCCTGCCCTGTCCTGCCTGGGTATGCGTGGGGAAACCCCACTGGCTATGGGGAAACTACCTCCCACCGGGGCAGAGTACCAGACAGAGCAGTCAGACCATCCTCTGCACATTCTCAGTTGCTGACCACTTCTTGGGTCCCCAGAGAGGGAGGGAATGTGCCAGGAGGAGACACGGGGCCTGGACACAGCACATGGATGCTGGAGAGGGACAGCTTTGGCATGGGACACATGGGGAGGGAGCAAAAATTTTAAGGTTGCAGAGGAGGAATAATGAGTGGATTGGAGAGCTGGTAGTTTCCCCTCCTCATTCTTCAGTGAACAATCCTGAAGAGTCAGGACCTTCTTGCACAATGTAGGCACTTAACCAAAGCATCACCCTTTGGAGTGTGCTGGCCCTGGTTCCCTCTGTATTCAGCATCCATGAGGGAGATGCTGTTGAGCAGCAGATCTCAGGTGGGTCGCGTTCCCCTGACTAGAAGGTATCTAGGGGCACGACAGTTCAGCCAGGGGCTCTTCTAGCAGAATATCCAGATACTAACATCGCTGGGTGTCCTATAGCCTCAGTGCCCCAACACAGGCAGTGGTCCTATGACTGTCCCCAGGAGTGCCATGGGCTGGGAGTAACCAGAGTGCTCAGCCTGAGCTCCATCCCACTTCCTAGAAGGCAGAATTGTGCTGTTTGTGCTCTATGACATCTCTGAGCAAATGGGGTGACTTGCTCTTTCCCCCAAAGGCCCTAGGACAGGCACTTGGTCACTCCCAGGCTCCTGCTGCTGTCACTGCACTGCTGGGCCCCTAAAACCTCATGGTCAAGCTTCAGCTATCACATTCCTGAAGCCCCAAGCTCTGGCTTCAGGACCTCATCCACAGCCAGGCTCTCACCCCAGGGACAGCATGCTGGTCCAAACCTGGCACCCTGTGATACCCTGAGAGTGCAGCAGATATCTGATCAGAAGATGACAGCCATCATCTTTTACTGCCCCTATGCTGGTCACATCCAGGTCCTGCTGCAGATCTCACGTGCTTGTGCGTGGCCACCACACCATGCAGCTATGCACATACCTAAAAGCAAAGCGGTCTTTTTCACTTATCTAGTGGCCTTGTGCTGCCAGAAGGCAGCTGGGAACAGCATGACACGAAAACCTTCAAGAAACATTTTTGGTCACAATCCTAATCTCAGAGTTCCCTGGTTAATGATGTTTCTTGACAAGTATATCTCAGTTGCCCCTGATCTATTTGCCTTGCCTGTACCCCTGGAAGCCACTGAAACTAAAAGCAGATGGAGGAAATGAAAATGGTCCAGCTGCCTACTGGGCCAGACCCACACACAGTGTAAATCAATGAATAGTGATGTAAATAGCACACTATCCTCCAGCCTCTTCTCTCCATTGTCCTACCAGACAATATCACTTCAGACCACAGCCAGTGGTCTGAAACTGTTTTGAGATCTCTCATCCCCATCCCCACCTGTAACTTCCAACCTGCCATCCCGGGCAAACCAGTAAATCTCATCCAGCAGGTACAGAGGTCCCAGTACAAGACAACTTCACAGCATCCCTATCTCGCTTTGTGTAAACCTTCCAAAGGAAAACAGCTCCCAGGAACATGCTCTGTGGGAATACCTACAGCTCAGCTACACAGATTCATGCCACTACAAAGCTCAGCACAGCCCTCAAAACTCAGTACCCCAGCCGAGAAGCCCTGAAGCCATATTGATGCTTCCCTATGCATTAGTTAATCAACTAATTAGCTCAGCTTTCCAGATAATTAAGATGAGGCCTGCCTTGGGCTGTGGTAGCCATACCACTATCCAATCCAGAACCACGGGGCAAGGAGCACCTAGGGAGCATTCTCCCCATACTGGCCTGCTGAGCTGGCTAAGTGCTGTCAGTTATGTCCTCTACTCATGATGGGTTATTTTGCCTTTTCTGGACCTTTCTATCCATCAACTTGATGACACTTCAAAAAATAAAGTCAGCTGGGAAAGCTGTTTCCCTCTGTGTTCCAGCTAACGGGGCAGAGTCCAGGGGTTAGAGGCTTTCCTGCCTGCTCCGACAGGGTGAGATGAGCAGCAGCCCTCCTTGAAGGGTGACCTATCCTGTAACTGGAGCCAGAATCAGCTTGCTGCTTGAGAGTCTGAGTCTGGCACTGTTATTAGGTAGAAATGCAGTGGGAGAGACTGAACCAAAAGAGAGACATGTAGTGTCACTGGGCACAGTGTCTCTGCCTCTTGCCACTGAGCCAGAGCCTCAACGTTCTCCTCATCTCCTTGTCCTGCAATCTCACTTCTTTCTCTACAGCAGCCTCCTGCCACACAGCATTCAAGAGTCCCAACGTCTGCCTTGCAGCAGGAATTAGGCCCTTAGTGCCTTGCAACTCTGTGGTCCTCCAGGGTCCCCAGACTCCTCACCCATCTGCCTTGAAGTCCTCCTGGCCGCATAATGACCTGGAATACTGGAGTGACACCACAAACCTAGACATGTTCCAACAACCATCAACTTGCTGGGCTAGATGTTGAGCACACAATACCCAGCAATTTGCAGAGTACCCAGATTTCCTTTTCTAATGAACATGGTTTTGAGATGTGAGAAAATTTAGCATAAAGCCCCCTCTGCCTCAAGCCAGCCTGACTTTCATCTACCCTAGGTTGAGCACAGTGATACTCACCACTCTCCAACTGCCTGGAAAAGACCCTGTCTCACTCCTGCAGCTCAGCTTTGTGCTATTATTATTATTAGAAGCTATACAGCAGAGATAGGCCCAGGGAACAGGAATGTGTACTACCATACTGAACCCGGATGCCAGGTATCCCCCACAGAACATGGTCACAGCTAATCTCCTCTTGGAAGCTTGCCTGGCCCTGAAGACCATAACAACCCACAGGAACTCGAGCGACCCTGTCATGCCTTGCAAACCCTGATCCCTGAATGAGGGCAGCCAGGTCCATTTGAGTATAAATACAGCCAGGCACAAGAGAGTCTCCGGAGAAACCCAATGCCCTGGATCATTTGTCCTGCACAGGTCAGAACCACCTGCACCTGCAACCTTCCTGATGAGACACTCACCTCTCCCCTCCACACTCCCTTTCCAGGGTACTGATGTGGGAAAGACCCCCACTGTGCTATGCACTCTCTCTGGCATGCATTGGCCCAGGAGAAGGAATGTGTGTGAGCATGCTGGAAGACATAAGTCCTATTTAAAGCTCTTCCCCTGCTACTAGGGTGTATGCACAAGTTTCTTCCATACTCAGTGCCTATTTAAGACAGTCAAAGTTCCTTTCCATGTGCTTATAGAATAACCCAGTCCTCTCCTCATGCCAGAGAAGCAGAAACAAAGAATTTCCCAATTTTAGCTCTGCTCCCTCTCCTTGAAGGACACAGAGCACCTTTGCAGTGAAGGAACAAGAGCTTTAAATCCATGTCGAGCACAACACTACCAGAGGTGTGAGCATGCCCTGAGAGCCTGCAAACAGGCACCCTGGGCTTTGAACAAGATGGCATGTCTGGCAGTGCAGGAGCACAGTTTTTGTGTCCCTGCAGCACTACATGTAAAGCAACACAGCCAGCCTAAGGCAACCAAGCCACCTCCAACAGCAGCAAAGCCTGGCCAGGGATGGGATAATCCTGCCAAGGTCAGGAACATGCAGATAGGGTCAGCAACTGAAATGAGAAAAGTTGGGGTGGAAAAACTGGATTTGCTGGAAACGTCCCAAAATTCCATCATTTTCACTTGAGCCCAAATGTTTTGCTGAATGCAGACTGAAATGTTTCATCTCCCATTCTCTTCCTTTCTATAAAATACAGGGGAACAAAGCATTATCTAATGGCCTAAAATAGTTCCTGGAAGAGTGGCAGAAACATGACATTTTAGTGTTTCTAACACCCCAGTGAAAAGATAGCCACTCAAAGAGCAACCACCCAAACCCCATCCCTAAATTAAGCCAGAGGCACAGAGGGATACTGTCCATCTGAACAGTAAAACTCACAAAAGCCTTCACCTGTGACAGCAGTGCCAGGGAGAGATGCAAAGAGGGCGCTGAGAGGACAACGGTGTTGGCAAGGATCTGGGAGATGCTGGCCAGATCCCACCACCAGGGCAGGGAGCAGCTGCCGGATCAGGCAAGCAGTGACACACACAAAGAGCAGTCCCAAGCAGCTCCCATGATCTCACTACGCACCCCCAAAACTTCTCCCCTGGGGAAACCTGTTGTATTCAGCTTGATCCTCAGCTCCCGTCCCCCCTCCTCCTCTGCCTGGTCCCATCCCCACCCCAGGATGGGCACTGTGCCCCCTCCTCACACGCCAAGTCCTCTTCCCTCCCAGCGGGCTGTTCCCTTTTTCCCCCCAGCACAGTTCCTGCCAGCACAAAAGGTATTCACTCCCACAAGACCCCTGCGACCCAGGCTGCCCCTGCACCACACTACCAAAGGTCCCTGTGGCCTGACCTGCTTCTCAGCCCCAGCTTCCCCCACAAGGCTGTTCATGCCCCAGTTTGCACAGCTGTTGCCTTTGCCAGTGCATCCTACCAGGGCTCCCCGAGTGCCTCGCTGCATTTTACAGACCCAATGAGACAGCCAGCACAGGCCTAAAGTGGACTGACAGCAATCCTGTCTGCAGCCGATGGGGTCCTGCTCCCCAGCACAACTCCCCAGCACCCCTGCTCACAGGCACAAACACATGAGCTCCCAAGCCCACACAACCAGAAGGATACTTCCACTCTACAATGCTGATACATGCCTTCCGCAGTGGGTTTTGCAGGGTTAAGCAAAACAGAGCCCTGGCTGGCCGAGGGGCTGCTGGTGGCACCGGCTTCTTGGACTTCTCCTTCTGTTGCCTCCTCTTCACGTCATCCTGGGGAGAAGCAGGCTCCATGGTGTTTCTCCCCCTCCTGCCCCACAGCTGAGCCCCCCTTTCCCAGGTCCCAACCAGCTGGAGCTCCTCTGGATCTCCCTTCTCGTGGAGTCTGTCTCCTCTGCGCACTGGGGGAGGTGGTGGGGGAGTGGGGGCTGGAGCTTGCACTCGCGTGTACAAACACACAAAGCATGAGTTTAAATTTAGATTTCTGCCTGGCTCCCGGGTGCTGTCACAGCTCCTGAGGCAGCAAAAGGGCCCCTGCAGCTGTTGCTTCTTTGCCCAGCACATTGGGAGCGGGGCGAGTGCTTCACATGCCACTGACCTGGGCTGGGGGGAGCAGGCCCCAGCCCGGGGCACGCTGTCTCTGAAAGAAAAGTCCTTTGTCCCAGGTCAGCTCTCTCCCCAGCTCCCCAGGCCTCCTTGCCTGAACTGGGAAGCTGGGCTACCTGGGGCAAAGCACACAGCCCCATTTGCTGAATCGTATTACTCAGGGTGAGATGGAGAACTGGACTCTGGCTGGTTCCCAAAGAAGGGTACCCCACAAACTGCTCAGTCCCCTCTCTGCAGGATTTCACCTTTACTTCTTGGTTGAGCCCTAGACCCTGTGATCCTGGGGCTGCAGGGCCTCTGGGCTTGGGTCCATCTCACTGACAGGGACTTTGACACCAGCCTCAGAGCTCCAAGGAATCATGGCGAGTCCAAAACGTGCTCTTGCTTGCTTTTCTGGAGGGACGGAGGAAGCCCTTGGCTGGCATTGATCACTCAACCCCTTGCTCAGCCTCACCTCCCCAGTCCTGCCTCCAGGGTATGGAGGATGCCTGGGGATGCAGGAACCCCCACAAGCCTAGGCTGGATTGTGTCCTGGCAAGTCCAGCTGGGCTTGAGAAAGCCCAACTGGATGAATGGTATGGACACTTATGGTAACTTCTGAGCTAGAAGGCAGGCAGGGAGAGAGGCAGGATATCAGCACCTCTTCACAGCAGGGAAAACTGAGGCACCAGGAAGTGTTGCTCTTGGGGTTTTCATGGACTGAGTCAGCAAAATAATTGCAGCGATCTTATTACTTACAGTTACGTCCCATGGCAAATGTCTTACAGAGATGTTACAGTCTAACATGACTGACCAGCTGTGCCCCAGTCAACCACATGCATCGCAGGGAGCTGCTCTACCCACTGCACCACACTGCCTTGCTGAAAGCTTCCTCTCCTTTGCTTTGCAGGGTCATTTCCACTGTGGAGGGAATGACTTTGCAGCTATGCAGCAGGCTGTGTTGCAAGGCAGCAGGGCCAAGGGAACTAATCACTCCCTGCCCACAGCCGGGAGACAGCTTGGGAGAGCAACTCCTGCAGCTGCTCCAGCCAGTTTTGATGTACTTTGGAGGAGGGGGGCCTCAATTGTAAAGGGGCTAAATTAGTAACCTGCCCCCTCCTACACCACTGCTGCATTTTGTGAAAATCAAGAGTCAAATAACTCCTGCTGAGGGCTCCAGCCCTGTCTCCGTGTGAGTCAGGGCCATCCATGCATGTTCCCATTTCTCATTATTTAGTCCTTGTTTTTCCCTCTAAACTCTAGTGAAAGCCAGGAGCTGCATTTCTGCTGCTGGCTGTGCAGGAGAACCTGTCCCAGGGACAGCATGAATGTGGGGCCCATCTGGCCACGAGCCTGAGAAGAAACATCTGCCCTTTGACTCACCCTGGAAAAGCCTCAGAGGAAGAAAGCAGCGTGAGTGAGCCGGGAGGGCACAGCCTGGTGCAGGCAGGGGCCTGTGGAGGGGACACTCAAGGGCTCTCTGATCTTCTACACCCTTTTGCTCACAGACTCCGTGTGCAGCTGCTGGCAACCACTCACCGCCTTGCTGTGCTCTGTATTTCGCACAGAGCTGTGCTGGCAACCACCAACCTCACATGGCTTCAACAAAACACGCTGCAGTGCTCTGCTCCATGGAGATGTTCCTGCCTGCTGGGCAGGGAGACACTCCTTCCTTGTGAAACATTTTCACAACCATCCCCATCTTCCCCGCACACTTCATGGGCCTTCATGTTCACCTCCTGCTCCACCAAAGACACGACTTAAGGAAGGAACCCCAAGGCAGTGGGCCCATGATGGAGGCCTGCCACCCCCGGTGGGCTTCTCCTGCTGCTGTGAAGGACAGAAACGCCCCGTGGCAGTGAACACTTCGCACCTCCCAGCACACACAGATGTGTGTTCACATTCCTCCCGAAAGCTCCTTTCTCCAGCCCAGGCACCTCTCCACTTCGCTGCCGACCCCCGCAGGACCTTGCCCTGCTGTGCCTCAGGGTTGCCTGAGCTGGACAGACACAGCCAGATGGCAGCGAGAGGCCCGTCCCCCTCCGAGCCCACCTCGGTCCCTGCGAAGGGTGCAATGTCCCACGGGAACCTTCAGCCGGAGCTGGATCCCCACTGCGGCTCCTCCCGTGTCGGCATCCGGGCTGGGGCGAGGAGCCTGGAGCCGCCAGGGCGGCCGGACCGCAGCTGTCCCTGGCCCAGGCTCTCCCCTCGGCGGCCACAGCGGTCCTGAGGTTCAACCCCACCTCCGCAGCCGGGCCGATACATCCCTGGAGAGCTGCCGGGCGGGAGCCGCGCTGCCGGCCACCTCTGTGACGCGGGTCAGCGCCTCCCGATGCCACGGGCACAGGTGGCTCCTGGAGGAACCATGGGAGCTCGTGAGATGGTGTGGCTTGAACCCATAAGCCAGAACCCTAGATAAGGTTTGTTCAGATTCCCAAACTGGTGAACAGTACCTACACTGAAGACAATGGCAAGGTAAGGCTTTGTCTCAAGTTTCTTTTTTTCTCAAAAACCTCATGGACTCATGTGACTCAAATCAGCACATAAAACTGCTCTGCCTTGAGTTACTTAATGAGATAACAGAACCTCCTGGGTCGTGGGAGGGGAAAGAGCCACTGTCTGCCCTGTAATTGGGAAGAGGATCTTCTGGCAAGGTCACTTTGAGCATATTTTTTTTTTTTTTTTTAGGTTCAGCCATTTTACCAAACACACCTTTCATAGTTAGTTTATAAAATTCACGTAAGACAAGATGTAAAGCATCTGTTTATTGCTTAAACCTAAAAGCAGTCACTGCTTACCAAGTAGCAGAACAAAGCATATGAAGAAACAAATGTGGTTTCAGTATTGTCACCTTCCATTTGTACACCATTTCTGGATTCAGCCTTCATTTGGAAAAAGGACTCGTGGCTTCAATAGTAAAACATTTCCCGTTCCTAATTGGCTTTCCAACCCATTATTTCCTCACAGAGATGCTGCCTGCATCTTTCCTAGACTGTGTTTGCTCTGATGCCTCAAAGGATGATAAAAAAAGCCATATTTAGCCAGGCCAGATGTCATACATTTTGGTGTCCTATTTCTCACACCAGCCAGGAGCAGATGCTCGCATAAATTTAAAAAGCAAGGTCATGTTTTAGCGTAGTTGTCTCTCTCTGTCTGCCAACTGTACCACTCACCTCAGTCAGTGACTGTGTCCTAGTTCTAAGGCAACTGCAATTATGCAGGTTTTATATACCATTCATTAATTTTTGTATTTTCTACACTGAGTTAACAAAGAACAAAAGACTGAGGGAAGATAAGGAAGAGAGTGAAGGAGAACGAGAGGAAAAAGACAGAGACAAAAAGAGAGAACCCCTAAACGTTGGTAAGCTGTTAGTCAGGACAACACAATCTTGAGACAGAATTATGCAAGTAAATGGATGAAACTCAACCTGTAATGCACTGGAAAGCAGTTACAACACTAAAGTGTTTCATGACAATGGGCTGAGCAAGGATCACATTCCTTGCTGACAAGGAGAAAATTTGAAAAACTTGTACAATATGTAGATGATTTGTTACTGGCCAGTCAAGTTTCACCAGGCAGATCCCTGCAGGAGGAAGAGAGCACCCAAAGGAGGAACAGCCAGGTATGCTCAGGGTAAATAAGAGGAAAGAGATGAAGGGATCAAGGATGAATGAAGAGCTGGAGAACTAACTAAACTGATGATATAGTAAGTCTGAGAAATGGGTGGATAAATGCTTGGAAGAATAAACTTTTGGACTGGTATTTGCTGTGTAAACAATAGAAAAGGTCAAGGAAGGGGATGAGGAAGAGAGATGACCAAGTCAAAGGAACGGGGGGACAGACCAGTACTGCTGGAAGATTACAAAGAAGCTGAGAGGGACAAAGGTGGTATAGGCAAAGGGGTGCAATGGGAACTCGTTATACTCACAGTCAGCTACAGTTTTGCTCAGGGAGCCCTCAAAACTGGAGTGCCATAAGGGTCTTCACCAAGTCACATCAGCGGATGACTTTTCCCTGGGTGCCTGGCAGAGCCAGGACAAGGAAGAAAAGAAGAAAGCCAAAGAGCAGCATTGCCTCTCTCATAATGCAGTCCATAGCAAGGACGTGCCAAAGCGACTTGAGCTGTCTTGTCTGTCAGGACTGCCTTCAACGCCAGCCTTTTATTCCTGCTCCCAGGAGGAGGACCAACTGGCTAGCCAAGCACGCCTGGAAAGTCTAGAATGCCTTTAGAGTAATGAGCCAATAAGAAAGTGGCCAAAGGCCAAAGACAATTCCTGGAGGATGCCAGTACCTACTTCACCAACCCCGCAAGGTTGCGGCATGTGTGTGCCACAGACAATCCAGCAATCCCTAGTTTGATATTCCAGATATCATGGATCAAAGGCTGTAGTTAACTTCCATAGGTGTTGTGGTTTATCCTCACTAGGCTGCTAAGGCACTTGCTCGCTCCCCTCACAGTGGGATGAAGGAGAGAATCAGAAGGTAAAAATGGAAAAATTCATGGGTTGCGATAAAGACAGTTTAATAGGTAAAGCAAAAGCTGTGCTTACAAGCAAAGCAAAATACTTCCCATCAGTGGGAACATGTTTAGCCGCCTCCAGGAAAGCATCACACATAATGGTTACCTAGGAAGGCAAATGCCATCACTCCAAACAACCCCCTTCCTTCTTCCCCAAGCTTTTATTGCTGAGCATGGCATTGTATGGTATGGAATATCCCTTGGGTCACTTGGGGTCAGCTGTCCCAGCTGTGTCCCCTCTCAACTGCTTGTGCACCCCCAGCCTGCTCACTGGCAGGGCAGTGTGAGGAGCAGAAGAGGCCTAGATGCTGTGCAAGCGCTGCTCAGCAACAGCTGAAGCATCTCTGTGTTGTCAACACTGCTTTCAGCACAAATCCAAAACACAGCCCTGTACAAGCTACTATGAAGAGACTTAACTCTATCCCAGCCAAAAACCAGTACAGTGTTAGCAAAAAGGACTTGCCTGCATTTTCTTCTACTTCATGCATGGGTACTGGAAAGAAGGAAGCAGATGTACACACAGTTATCTTCAGTCATTCCTCCATATTGCCATAATGCTTGCTGCAAATGACTCCAAAAGTCGCTCAGGTGCTTATCTGATCTTTGCCTCCCTTCCTGAACTCTTTCCCAGATAACATCAGTTTGTCCTGCAGCCTTTATTGCCAGCACCAGATTATGGCAAGCTGTTTCACATGCAGCTCGGTCATTTGCATTGTTACCCTGACAGTAAATTACTCTGAAAACCGCTGTTTTCCAAGGACTAATTGTTGGACTTTAACAATGTGCAATGGAGCCAATTTAAAGATGCTTTTGAATTTATTTGGGAAGTTACATCTTTGCAATTTGCCAAGCACAAGCTTCTTAATTGCATGTACTGAGAGCTTCTTAAAACCATCCCAAGCAATTTCCTGGAGAAACAAACTAATTAAATGAAATTGCTTGCTTTGGCTCTTCAGTCACAAGCCCCTTGAAACTTTAACCTCTTTAGAACCTGCACACTGGATTTTCTTATCAAACCCAGAATGATTATTTCAAATCAGTACTAACAATAATCTGCACAGTTTTCTATTAGAAAAGCCCAAGAATCACTACAAACTTTTTTTCCTAAATAAAATCTTTAAAATTTGCATTTAACAGTGTTAAAAGACAAGAAAATACAAGACAAGAAGCTAGGAAATTAATTGTACGATCTGTGATTGTGAAACTGTAAAGAAGAAACAGCTGAAATGTGTAACTTTTGTTCTGATGTGAAATGTTACTGATTTTCTGCTAATAAATACTGACCCATGTTCCTGTGTTGCACCATCTTTCCTTCTGCTTCCCTAGCACAGACCTGTCTAAAGGGGATGTCTCTTAATGCCCAGCAAAAGCAGAACAGCAATTGACAAATTCTGTTTTGCACTCAAACATCTGTCACTATCACAAGTTATCAAAAAAACTCTCCCAAAGATCTATAGTTATAGACATAGATACAGGCGTAAAAAAAAAAAAAAAAAAAAATTCCTTTAATTATAATAAGATTGGAAGTCTACACCAGTCTAAATCCCATAAGAAGTCCAGGTACTACAATAATGGTAGATAGAAAACTGGAGTCCTTTCCCATTCTAAAATCTCCACTGTGCTAAGTGGCCTTGTGACACCAAATAACCCTGAAAGAAAAGACTTTGTGTTTCCAGTTGCTCCAGTGATCCCAGACCTGGATATGAAGAAAGAATTCAACACTGCAAGGAATAAAGATGTCTCAAGTTGGGTAAGTATATTCTAAAAGCCACCCACCACCCAGGTTTCTAAACACATCTGTTGTGTTAATTCTGCCAGTTCTCCCCTTCTCACTCGTTGAAGAGAGTAGGCCAAAAAGGATGGGTTGCCTTAATGAATGGATTACTAGAGACAGCCAAATGACCATGACTCCAACATGGCAGAGTCTTGGGAAATCTGAATTGGGTAGTAGGGGTGGTAACTTTGAAGGAGCAGGAAGGATAACAACTTTATCCCAAAAAAACCAGTTATGTCCTCAGTTTCCTGTGGTCTTCATAGTGGTTAGCAAGTCCTAGCTCTTCAGGTCAGTCTTCTGAGCAATGAGCCTAAATGACCCTCCTATGCTCTGACCAAAGCCTAATTCCCTCAGCCTCAGCAGAACCCATTTGCTGAGAAGACTGTTTGCCATCCTGCTGCTAGTTAGGAGTGGGGGTATAGCCCTGTGCTGGATCCTTCATATTAAAGAAATTTGCTGTGCTCTGGAAAATTTTGGAAGATGAAAAACCCCAACAAATGAATTATTGGTATGTAGGGGATAACTGGGCATATGACCATCATAAAGAGGATGGTCAAAAATGAGTACAAAAACCTCAAGGAAGAACTTTAGCTGCAGTAATTGTGAGTAATTTAACCAAGGCACCTGCAGAGCCCAGTCTCTGCACCATCTCACATTCCTCCCTCTGCAATTTTAATAACGAATTGGCAGCCAGTGTGTTTGTGGACCAAGCCGCCTCTATCATCTGCAACTATTTAAAGGATCACATTCCTGGCTGACAAGGAGAAAATTTGAAAAACTTGTACAATATGTAGATGATTTGTTACTGGCCAGCAAGACATGCAAAGGTTGTTTGAAAGATACTACTTGTCAGTGGACTGCTTTAGCAGAAAAAGCTGACCATGCATCTCTTTCTAAGATTCAGCTGTGTTAGCAGGAAGCAAAATATTTAGGATTCATATTAAAAGACGGGCAAAGATTAGTAGATCCAGAAGGGGTGCAGGCTATTGTAGAAATACCTTGACCAGTAACAACGGAAAAACTGCGAGGATTTTTAGGTGCAGTAGGATACTGCAGGCTGTGGATACAGGGGCTAGGGGCGTTAAGTAAGCCATTGATAGAAGCTACCAAGGCAAACGAAGTGGAGCCTGTATGGGGTCCAGAGAGAGAAAAGGCTTTCCAAGCTATAAAAGGAGTTTTAGCTTCTGCTCCCGGATTACTCCCAAATCCTTTGAGCTATTCGTGCGTGAGAACAAAGGAGCAGCCAGCGGCGTCCTGCCTCACAAGGCAGACCCACACCGCCACCCTGTGGCTAAAGCAAGAAACAGCAACTGCCACAAAAAAGGCGTAGAGTCACCCGACAACTGTGTATGGTATGGCCTGCACGAATTGCTTCTTAAACATTGATTGTTAAACAACATGCTACATAAGCACTGTCCCCCACAAAGAGCACATCGTTATGCATTCATGATTTTAAATGCTGTTAATATTACTTTAAAAAGATGTAACGTTTGAATCCAGCAAGTTTACTACCAGTTCCCTCTGATGGTGAGCCACACCATTACTGTGCTAAGGTAGTGTTTCAACTCCAACCACCTATGAGAAGATCTGTGAGATCAACCTCTAGAGAACTCTAACCCTTTTCACCGATGGATCTCCATACTGTGTAAATGGAAGATGACACATGGGCAAACAACAGTGGTGAGAAACTCAAAAGGTACTTAAAACAGAACCTTTACAAGGCTTGGTGAGTGCCCAAGGGGCTGCATTAAGAGCATTAGCAAGCTATTAAGAGCAGCCCCAACCTTAACACATCCCTGCTGGTCTCACCTGCAAATCTCACTTCCACAGTTCCAAAGATGAAGGAGTTACAAGGGAGTTTGGATCTCACATACTAGCTGAGTGTGCGACAACCACCCAAAGTCAGGAAAAGCCTTTGGACCAGGGTTCCACACGCCTGGCAAGACACTCAGCCAGGACAGCTGACCCATGAACTCCAGAAAGAACAGAGGCATGGACTTCACTGTTGGGGTACCCTTGACCCCCTTTCACAGTCGTGGGTGTGGTGGAGGTGGCAGAGCAAAATCCTGTGTCCACTCCACCGAGATGAGTGAGGAAGGTGGTGCTTCACCTTGTAGTGAGCAGCCTGGCTGTGGCACCTGGCAGCTCGCCCACCACTCTGTTAAGGACCCAACATGGGGGCCAAGGTCCTCAGGACCCCATGCACAGGGATGGTATTGGGACCAGCCACCAAGCACTCTACCCTTCTCACAGCAGTGCTTGGCAGATGCCTAGCAGGGAAGACGGTGGTGTGAACCCCAGTTGTGGCTGGCAGACAAGAACGTTGACTGTGTGGTAGCATGGTGACACCAGGTTCAGAGTGACATCACCTGACATGACCTCATGTTCTGGGGCACCAACACACCCTACAAAAACAGGGGATCGAGGGACACCAAGCAGCCGCAACAGGATGTCTGAGGCACCAGGGCCAGGATCTTGGGACACTAAAGGAGGGGAGCCCTTCTGCCTGCCTGGCTTTGGTAGCAAGACACCTCACAGCAGTGTCCCAGGGGCTGTAAGGAGACACTGCCTATGCCTTCTTTAGCTCAACTACTGTATCCCTTATTCTGACCGAATTCCTCTTTCTTCTTTATTTTTTTTTAATATGCTGAAATACAATTTTAGGGTGGTTTTGTTTTTCAGATGTGTTTGCCTCTGGGTTGTTAAGCACGCTGGCAGTAAGGGGCAAGCCCTGTGGCTGGAGGCTCCTAGCTCTGTCTCCAGCAGGTGCCCCACAGTGCAGCAGCAAGGGCTGTCTGGTGGGGAGAGGTACTCCTTTTACTCCCAGGTAAATGGCAGGAGTAACTATGACTCTCTTAAAACAGGATCATAGTTGCTAACTGGGCTTAGCTGCAGAGGTCACACCTCCTCATGATCCTGCCAGATGGCCCTTGAGGGGTAATAACTGAGCTGACCTTCTGCCCCATTCTGGGTTATAGTCACTACCCACCCTATCGAGTGGCTTCACCAACCAATTCATAGTATTTAATTAGGCAAAATAAATTTCTGGCTTCAATTAATATTCATTGCCTGAAACCTTTGCCCATGGGTATCATTGGGCTCAGCCAACAGCTCTAGAGGCAGTGCTGCCTGGCTTATGCTTGTCCTCAATTTAATTGGACAACATGTGTAAACCAATATGAATAAATTACATACCGGTTGCCACACAAACAAGTCTCAGTGACTTGAAAGATAATTTGGTCAGTACAACTATCTCTGGCTGCATAATACCTGTGGAAGAGGGACTGAATTTCATTTGATTGGAGTTTATCAACTCAGAAATTGATGGTTCAAAACGGTGTCTCCCTTCCACTGAGGAAGGCTGCTTAGCCAGGGCTTCCAGAGGTATAGGAGGCTGGGAGAGACAGAGGGGAGATGGGGGGGCTGGAGGTGGTTGCAGAGCACATGAGCTGCTGTATGTGTCCCTGCAGCAGCTGCAAAGCCACCGGACAACAGCGGTGGTGACGATGGCAGCCACTTAAACATGGCTGTCCACATGGTGGAGGTGACATTTTCATCCACTAATGGTTTCTGGGAGAGGCTCACAGTTGCTCTTTGGGCAGGGAGAGAGGAGCATCTTTGATTTAAAGAATCAGTCACCAATATTCGAGTGAGCAGAGGTTACCTTTATTCGGCAGTGCTGGGTGCCTGGGGGATCGCTCCAAAGTCATGCACCCCAAGGGAACGTTTCAGCCCCCTCTTTATACAAGTCACTCATGTATATTCATTAACTTTCTGGGAACTCATTAACATATCTCACACCTGGACAATTAGCACACTCCCATTCAAGGACCTAGTACATCTTCAAGTTAACAACATTAACATAACTTGTGCCTGGACAATTAGCACACTCCCTATTTCACCCATTCAAGGATTTAGTACATCCTCAAGTCAACAATAAGGGTCTCCTTAGATAAACATGAGCACACCGTTCCATAAATAAATCATATATAGCCCATTATTCATTCTCCCCCTTTTCTAACAACTATTGTAAATTCTTTTACAACTATAAAAAAATCACTATGCCCTATGATCATTCTTCGACAGCACCAAACAAAACATTGAAGAAATACACATATTAGTATTCCTAAAACTAGTACAATGAGTATTGTAACAAAAGCATGCTTTAATCATCATGTAAAATCTGAAACCTGTTACATATCTTATGGATATCTGTTTCAATTTGATTACTCTGATCTACGTATACATCCAGTAATCATTCCATCCATCAGATTGGGAACAAGTGTTTTGCCCTGGGTTTCCAGGACATGCTCTCCCTGTCTTGCTTCGAGCTTTCCAACGACAGTTATTATCACTTTTATATATATCACTTTTAATAAATATTGTGGTGGTTAGGCTTAATATTTGTAAATCAAATCTGGGACCCAACTCGTATGTTTTATTATCAAATAGGCAATATCCTTCACCATAGTCTGGCTCTTTCCAAAAGTCTGGCCAGGTAGTCCATTTGTCATCAAGATAATTCCAGTTTTGGGAGGCCACCCCATACAGGGGTGTTATCAAGACTCCTTTAGGAAGAGAGGTACATATCCAGCATTCCTTAGCTTTCGTAGCATTAACAATCATTTGCAATGTTTGAAGACTGGTATTGTTTACCCATGCTTCAGTTTCTAATATCTCTAGAACAGTTACAATTAAGATCAGAATAACTTTACACAAATGTCCCTGATCCTTTTTTGACAGTCCATTGTGTCTCCGGAGATTTCTTTACGATCTAAAGAACCGTAGTCCCATGGGTCCTGCCAGGGTGACAGCCCATGATTTCTCAGGAGCCTTCTTTATCCGAGAGTAGTGAATCCAGGCTGGTTGCTCTCTTATCTTGACGGCGGTGAAGGTTGCCAGCAGCACCTGATAGGGTCCTTCCCACTTCTCTTCCAAAGGTTTCCCTGAAAATGTCTTTATATACACATAGTCACCAGATTTAAAGGAACGGACTGGTTGATCCAACCCTCTGGCCCTTGTTCCCAATACTTGTTTATTTATAACTTTTAATTCTCCCTGGAGGGTCTTCACATATTCACACAAATATCCCTCCCCTAACTGCCTTAAATCTTCTCTGGCAAATTGTAACTGGTATGGTCTCCCATATAATATTTCAAAAGAGCTCAAATTCTCCTTTGTTCGTATTCTTTAGTTCATACTCTTAATTTAGGTTTAGTTCATATTCTTAATAATGCCAAGGGAAGAGACTGTGGCCAAGTTAGATTTGTCTCTTGTCCTATTTTCGCTATCTGTTGTTTAATTAAGTGGTTTACTTTTCCGCTTGCTTGAGGCCTGTAAGAGGTGTGTAATTGCCAATCTATTCCCAATACCATACTCACTTGTATTATTTTGGCACAAAAAAAGGGTAATAGCCCTATTTGATTGCCTTAAGACTTGGGAAGCTAAAAGCTTCCTTTAGGTTGTCTTCAGATTTGGGGAATTCCTAGAATGTAACAACTGAAATAGCGCTCTGTGTCTTGTTTGTTCTATATGTTGTCTTGTTACATGTTCAAAATTGGAGTTGGAAGAAAAAAAATAATATTCTGGTAATTCTAGGCAAATAGCTGAAAACTTATCACTCTGCTTAAGGCCAGAAAAAAATTAGAATCTGTTTTTTTGGCAATTGTTCATTGAAACAACTTATTTGGCGTTGAACTTCAGTGAAAAGAATTTGTTACAGTTGTGGGAGCTGCTGGTCACCAGGAAAACATCCTGAAACCTTTAAAGTACAAACTAAGAAAACAGATAAGAGCGCCAAATTCACCAAAATCTTTGTTGGGATGAGATTTGTTAGAACATCTAAACGTTTAAAGAAGGAGAAATGCAACCAAAAGTTAAAAATTATCAATTACTTGAAATCTTGAGCTTATCTTTAATTCAACAGAAAAGTGGAAAAGAGGGCCTCCCTGAAGTAAAAGAAATCTCTAACCGGGTATATCTGGGAATAAATTCCAGGTAAGGCGAAAAAGCATTTTTACCTGCTACAGTAAAAATGATAAGCGGGAGGCCTGCCTAGTTCAGGTAAAACAATATCCCTTGGTCAGCAGGGCTGGGGGGGATATTGGCATAAAAACTGAAATAAAATACACTCTGTAGTCGTTCTACTAATGTAAATCTGTGTGTTTTGCCATGACAGTGACTTGTTACGGGATGCGCAGATGAAACTCTGCTTTGACAACGAAGTACAAGGAATAAGGTTGGTCAGGTGCCTCCTACCACAATCAAGGGTAAGACTGGGTTGGCCTCTGTGTTTGCCACCAAGAAGGATCTTGAGCTCCACAGTTGGCTGCAACCCCGCAGGCGTTGAGTGGTGGGAACATGTGCCATGCCAGACCTTGATGTGAGGAATGGCCCCCGCTGTTATAAGAGGGTCATCCAGGAAGGAAGAACATAAGATGACCCATTGAGGCACAGATTTGGAAATTGGAAACCGCCTGGCCGACCATGAGGCTAGATGAGCAGCAGAGAAAGTAGGAAAGGAGGAACTATGCTTAATACCAGACGGTAAAATCCAAACTCTAAGTACAGATGAGGAGCCAAATTATTCTAAAGGAGACCTAAAGTTAATTCAGGACATGAATGGTAAAATTAAATAAGTGGGCTTATTTGGCAGATGGCCGTATAGTGGTACCATCCAATTTAATATGGACCACAGCCCTAACAGAACATAATAAGAGTCATTGGGGAGCTGATATGTTATATAAAAGCCTAAATCAGAAATTGATAGGGTGAAACTTATATACTGTAGTAAAACAACGTAATAATCCCAATGTAGCAAACAGAATAAAACTAGGGAACATTAGTAGAGGAAATTATCCAGGACAACAGTGGCAAGTTGATTTTTCCGAACTCCCAAGAAAAGGGGGGTACCGGTATGTATTAGTTATGACTGGTATGTTTTCAGGTTGGCTAGAAACTTCCCCTTGTCGAACAAATAAAACAAGAGAGGTAACAAAGGGATCGTTAAATGAAATTATCCCCCACTTTGGGGTTCCGGCAACAATCTTGTCAGATAGAGGCTCACACTTTTGTGCCAAAATAATACTGTATGGGGTGGCCTCCCAAAACTGGAATTATCTCGATGACAAATGGACTACCTGGCCAGACTTTTGGAAAAAGCCAGACTATGGTGGAGGATATTGCCTATTTGATAATAAAACATACGAGTTGGGTCCCAGATTTGATTTACAAATATTAAGCCTAACCACCACAATATTTATTAAAAGTGATATATATAAAAGTGATAATAACTGTCGTTGGAAAGCTCGAAGCAAGACAGGGAGAGCATGTCCTGGAAACTCGGGGCAAAACACTTGTTCCCAATCTGATGGATGGAATGATTAAACAGACATCCATGAGATATGGAACAAGGTGCAGATCCTGCATGAAATTACTAAAGACAATTTATCATGGAGTTTTAAAGTTATATGAGACAAACTGACTTCGTGGTTACCTAATTTGGAATGGTTAAAACATGCTTTTATTATAATACTTATTGTAATAGTTTTAGGAATATTGTGTGTATTACTTCAATGTTTTTTTTGGTGCTGTCGAAGAATGATCATAAGGCATAATGATTTTTTTGTAGTTGCAAAATGATTTGCAAAAGTTACTAGAAAAGGGGGGAATGAATGGTGAATGATGTGCCACTTATCTAAAGGATGATGTACTTATGTTTATCTAAAAGTTGGGAAACGTCCAAGGACCCTTATTGCTAACATGACGGATGTGCTAATTGCTAAGTCCTTGGATCTGTCATCTTTAAAAAGGCTATCTGGTCCCAAGTTCCTGTTGTTTATACAACATGGCAAAGACAAGGAATTAAATCATGGTCACTAGCTTAGTGAGATATGTAAATGAGTTCCCGGAATTGTAATGAATATGTAAACTATTTCCCAGAAAGTTAATGAATAGGTCTGAGTTGCTGTATAAAGAGGGGACTGAAAAATCCCCTCAGGGTGCATGACTTTGGTGGAGCGATCCCCCATGCACCCAGCGCTGCTGAATAAAGATAACCTCCGCTCACTCGAATATTGGTGAATGATTCTTTAAATCAATCTAGTTGAAGATACCCTTGCTTCCTGCTGGGGGCTGGACTAGGGCACCTTTAAAGGTCCCTTCCAGCACAAACCATTCTACGATTCTGTAAACTACCACTGTCATTCCAGCCACTGTGTATTCATATATACTTGAGGAAGTCAAAGTTCTTCATGACTGAAATTTTACTCTGAAAGTTCTGAATTGCCTTGAAATTCTCAAGAGCTCTTCTCCAAAACATCCCTTCCAGAGATACTGATATTCAGGTCCTGGACCCAACACTGTACCTGAGGTTGTTTTACAGCAGGGCAGCAAAGTTTTGTAGAACAAGTGAGGCCGAGAAACTGCCCAGACACATTCTCCTCCATGTTCTCCCAGACCCATGTGGCAGCACCTTCAGAGAACACTTTTCTATTCGTTCCCGATAGTTCTAAACATCTCTAACAAAATTTCACCAGTGTCCTCCCCCCTGAAGCAGTGCTGCTGTTACCACAGATAGCAATGCAAAGATGTTCAAAGGAAATGGTCTGAAACACTTGGAAGCTAAAGGTCACAATAAGCAGGAAGAGAAAATACTTTACCATGTACATGAGACTGCTGGAAACTTTCTGCCGGTGCAAAGTGGAAATTTTCAGCTACCTGCAGGAGACAGTAATCTTTCATTAAAAGGCCTGAATCTATATAAACAAAGCAGTCATACCGGCAGTTGGATTTTCAAATTTTTGTTTGAATAAGATAGACAATAAGCAACTCATTGTCATGGGTGACAATACCAGCAAATATTGTCCTAAAAGATACGAATTTCCCCTCTTCCTCACAGGCAGTCATGTGGAAAGCCATAATCACATACCGATGTTGACAACAACTGTTCTACGCAGAGTATTTTAGCGGACGTAAAAATAAGAAGAAGGAATCAAGTCTATGGGAGGGAACTAACTGCTGCTGTAGGAAATATCAAAAGGTATCACAGAAACGGAGTGGAGAAAGTAACTGGGAGGGTGAGCAGGCAGGGTAAGAAAACCCTTAATACAATAAACAACAGTGGTCCTATGTATGCATCCATGAAAACAAGCCGTGTTCAAAAATAAAGCACTAAACCTACCTACCACCAAAAAAACCCCCACACTCCAAAATCCCCCAAAAGACAAAGGTTATTCAAATTTTAACCTTGAACATGAAAAGGATATGGATATTAGGTGTCAGTCCTCCCTGACACTCGCTAGCAATCATACACACCCTCCCCTGGAAGATTTCAATGCATCAAGCTCACACGCTACATTACACCTTTGAATGTCCGTGCAAACCTATCGCATATGTTAACTGCAGACCCGATGAGAATGGAGATGTGCAAAAGTCCAAGTGCCTAACAAGGGCCCCCAGAAATTTCCCTAGTGACACCCACGCACCCTCGGACCCTTGCTACCCACAGCACTCCCCTTTGAATCTTTCCTGCTCACCACACTTTGTGGCAAAGGGTTCTGTAACGGTTCAGCACTCATGATGATGTTCAAAACACGATGTCTGGCTTCATGAGCAAAAGGGTGGGGTGTGTTTGGTTTTGGTTTTGTTTTTCCGAAATAAAAAATGTTGCCTCCAGGAATAGTACACAAAGATGTAAAAAAACCTCCAGATTTTGAAATAAAGTAGTAAAAAAAAAATTACCCTGGGCCTGACTGCTAGAATGTACTTGGGTACGTAACCTGCACATCCCAGTGTTTTGAGCTCGGTAACCTGCCAAATGACAGGGTAGTTACATAGTCATCTGGCCTATCTTGTACTACATTTTCATACACCAGTTGCAAAAAACATCTCTTTAAGCATCTTCAACCTTGACAACTCCAATAGTCTTGCTTCCACTGGTTTTCTAAAGAAGGGAACATTTCACTCCCTCCAGCACCTCTGCTGACAAGTTGTTGGTTACTGTTATCTCCAGCACCTGCTGGTGGTCTCTGTTGAGACTAGAAGGGCAGATGGGACAACCTCAAAGAAGCTGCCTCTCCCCCTCCAGAAACCTCAGTAAAAAGACTCACTAGCTAGATGGTAGAAAAAGCTAAGCTTCTCCAGCCAGCCCACCTCATGAAATAGAGAACTAGCCCCTTCCCACCCTTTTCCTGACCCTCCTAGTGAACCCCTCTACAGGCACAAGTACCTTGCTGAGCCCAGGGGTTATTACAGTCCTGTGAACACTTAAAGTTGGAAAAAAAGCAGAATGCCCTGACTGTGCCTTCTGACGCTCATCACCACCATGCAACAGGCTCACGGCAAAACCCATCTCTCACCTTGTTGACCTCCAGGAAACCGTACACTCGGCAGCCCTCGTTCTTCTGCTCTTCCATTTTCTGGCTAAATCCTTCCCTCTTGCACTGCTCTACGCTATCCGGGTTCTCGAAGGCCCAGCCTCATCACCTGTATGCTTCTCTGACATCGTCACAAGTATTGCAGCACCTGCAAGAGCACAAACATCATCTTATCATCTTTACAGAGATAAAGAGACACTCCAGCTCAGGACTCAAATCCCCGGTGGATTTTATTTCAAAGCAGCAAACTTCAGAAACTGGACACTGAAAGGTGGTCTAATGCTCCTGAAGGCGCTTGAGTTTCCTGACGTACTTTTTGAGATTTTGGCAAGAGGACGCAAGCTGTTTTAATGCAGCACTTAATTCTGAAGAGGGCTTTAGTTGTCCATTCAGACAGCCAAGTCCATTCTTGGCAAATAAATTTGCTGCAGAAATGACGTTTGTTTCTGTGAGAAGTCTCCCACAGTTCTGAGCAGCTTGGAACTTCCCCATGTGAGCAAAGCATCTACCTGTTTCTATTCCTCCCTTCCTCCGTTTTTAGGGAAAGACTGCCAACATCGGAGGCAAGGTTAATGGCAAACTTTCTTCATTGCTCTTCTACCTCTGGACTCACCAGAGTCTCTATCACGCTCACCAGAAAAAACAACTGTCTGTCTCTGCTCCATGTTGTGCCGGACAAAACAAAAAGTTGAAGGCTGGAATCATGAATCCCTCAAGATGGAAACACCTCTGAGGAAGGATGCAACTTGACAGACATGACAAACTAAGTTACTACAGAGACAATAATAGCAAAGGATAGTCCAGAACCTGTGGACTATCACGAATCCATTCTTACACAAATTTGCAGGTAGAAGGAATGAGAAACACCGAATGACGCCCATCATTTGTCTGAGTGATGGGTGTCTGGTCTTTGCTCCCATAAGGATGCAAAGCCTGCAGCAGAAGCGAGAAGGCAAAGCCGTAACCGGGTTTTATTCCAAGACAGCTCACAGAACAGTGAAATAATTTACACAGCTCCCCTCTGGACACCAAATAATCCCAGAAAAGGTTCTGTTTGCTAAGATACTATCTTTGTGCTACTGCCCTTAAACAGGCACACAGACAAAACAGACAACCTAACTGTGCACGCTCTTAACAATCGTGAGCGCAGCACAGGCGTACTAAAACACAACAGCTCTCACCATTCTCTGAACAGGTGCCCAGGAGGATTTCACTGTACGGACCTTCACAGACATTTTGGAAAAAAACGTCCAACACGTATGCCACATTAACTGTATCGATTCAAGCACTAAGAAGATGTGAAGGTTACCGAATGTCCTCTGACTCTGCCCCGTAACAGCTTTCACAGCGATCGGCATCCAAAGCATTTGGATCAAACACCTTTTCTTCTTCTTTCCCCAGTTCTAAGACAAGAGGATTCATAGTGACGAGGCACATCTAGAAACACTACCTTGTACTTCTGCTCTACGCACAGAAACTGTTCTACACATGAAGGAAATGATATTGTATCAGAATCTGCACATCCTGCACCCGAAGCTCACCTGAAAGAATGCACAGGGCCTGTTGAGCTGCAAAACAAGATCAAGAAGCAGAGTAGCATTTGCCATCTGAAGAACGCCCTCCATAGAAAGAACCAGCCACCTGTAAGCCTTGCCAGAGCGCCGATCAGATGTTACTTGCACAAAGGCTTCGTTAAAACTTTGTCTAAAGCAGACCCAAACAGCAAATTGCGACCGATACAGGACCTGTTACACAAACAACATTTTAAATAGCAGACAGCAGCGCATAGCGCATAATCCTGTCCCAAGATATGCAGGGAACACAGTTATATATTGCTGTGAAACTAGATCACAGTGGGAATCTCCCAAGTGGAAAACTGACACTCAGCTCTCCAGTACAACAATGCTGACAATGCACACACATTAACCACTGGCTTACTAGAAATCTCCAAGGAATTTCTATCTTTGTCATGATTTTACAATTCTGCAAGTGTCTGTGCCACCTGTGTGTTGAATGCGCAGCCACAGTACAGCTGGGGCACAAAAATGTTCTTAAATGCAGAAGGCTGCAGAGGGACTCTTAACCGAGGAGATGAGAGCTGGTGACAGCTGAAACCTGCCAAAGGGCAAGACATGCCTCCAGAAAACTCAAACAAGACCTTTGTTTTCCCAAAACCCAAAACAAATAAGAAAGGTCTGTAAACTTTGGAGTTCGGAATAAGCGAGCCAAGGAACTGCATGTCTAAAATTTTCAGAAACATGGGTTCTTATTGGAAGAGGCCCCTTAAAACCAGGCTGCTCCACTCACAAATCCTGAAGGACAGGACCAAGTCTGCTGGATTACAGAAGCCCTCTAAGGCTCACTGTCTAGGCACCGCCGCACTACGCTCTTACGAGCCTCGGAAAGGCGGCTTCTTGCATAACTAAGGCCGGGGCAGGTGATAAGTCAGACACTGCTGAGGGGACAAAATGTTATCGGGACCCTCTTTGTTGAGATTGGGAGGTATAACAGGCAGACAGAAGTGAGAGTATTTAAGACATCTGTATTAGCCACAGAAAAAAAAAGAGATTTTAATTAGGAAGTATGAAATATGCATGAAAATAAATAGTTAACGTCACTTTATGGTAGTTATGATCAAGCAAATAAAAAATTTTAGAAAAATGTACCCATTCTTAAACCACTGTATGAGACTTACTTTCTACAGCTTACAACATTCAAACAAGGTGAGAGTACAACTAAGAATTCAACCAGTATGGGTTTTGATCCTGTAATTACACTAAGAGATAGCGTCAGGAAGAATGCAGCTTAGTAATTCCTACGCTTTGTCAAAGCCATGATTCCTGCCATTTGAAGAACACCTGTACAACACATGGAGTCTTTCAAGATACAGCAACTAGTAACAGCTTTCTGAATGTAATCGGTAGCTGCCTGTCGAGTCGTCTCAGAGAGCACCCAGAGGTACTGCACACAGCTTGGATACTATAAAGAAACTGCAGTACATAAAACCCCACATGCAAAGTTTCGTGCTGTTAACACGGTCCTCGACTTGCATGCAGATATGACACATGACGCCGGAAAACTCTGTCCATGTTAAAAGGAAACGAAACAGTAAAGAAAAATAAAAATTAAAAAAATTCAATCCTCTATCGCCATCCAGTGGAAATTAATGAGATGACATCCCAGCACAGAATGCAACCTACCATAGAAATCATTAAGCTATTAACTATTTGAATGTAACTATGATCAGGAAAAGCCTCCACATACTACTCCATAATATTTAGGTATGCTTTACTAAATTTAAGGTTAATGTTAAATAAAATGTATTTTTAACTAAGAAATTTAAAGTGCCGAAGCAGCTAAGTGGCAGAACCAGGCCCCGTCCCTAGCATAGCCCTAATCCAAGGCTGGTTTAAAACCCAGTCCAGTTAATCAGTGGGTGAACAGAGAAGCAACAGATGATCAATCTGTGGAAACAGGTGCTTTCAGAAACACAGGCGGTTTTGGAAAAATTGGTGCATGTGAATAGGAACTGCTCTTTCAAAGACTAAGCGCGCTTGAAGGAGCGTGTGAGTTAAAGCAGGCAGAAAGAAGATCACGATCCAAGGAGGAGCTTGGAACCGAGGCAGAGACTGGAACCGAGCAGGTGAATCAACTGGGACAGAGTCAGGTGATGGATTCACAGAACTGACAGGACCAAAAGAAACTCCTAAAAACTTCAGACATTGACTAATGATCTGGTAAGCGTATATAACCTACGCTGTATCCCTTGGTTCTCTGTCACCCACTGGGGTGGTGGCCCAGCTCTGAGTCATGACTAAAGCAAGCCCGGCGGTAACCACGTCTGTGTGGATTTTTCCTTTACCAGACAATACTGCTATAGTTGCCATTTAAATAACTGACTGAACATCAAGTGCTACTAACAGAAACTGATAATCATAGCGTTTCACAAAGGTGGGTGGACACTTCCAATCTAACTTGCCACACGTGTGGTGGAAATCAAACCAGCCATATCCTTTTTCCAGACAGCAGAAGAAATTGCTCGTTGCATGCAATGCAATTTGATCGCTTTCAAAATGCCTCTCCTGGACGAGACACTTTGCTCCCTGCAAGTTTCTCTTCCTCTCTGTCAATAATATAATGAGCGAGAGCAACCGGTTCAGACCTAGTAATCCCAGTGGAGACTGGCAACACAAGTAAGGCAGGAGGCCCATATGTGGAAACAGAGAATTGGGTACAAAAAAGCGGGCTTTGACCCCAGACATTACATTTGTCATGCCACAGCCTCTGAATACAGAAAGGCTGCTAAGTGACACAACAGTAAGAACGCTATCACCTCACTTCTGTGACACCAGGAGAAGGTCTCGTACCTACCCACTGTTCAGCTCTTGGCTTAGTTTAGCCTTTCAGCTTTAAGAACAGAAAAGTTAAATCTGAGTTACAACAAATCAGCAAGTTTAGTTCATGCCAATACACAAAACTACACCATCTCCCAGAACAGATAACAAGGACCTCACGTTTTAGAAAGACAAAGTCTTGCAGTATTACCGTTAAGACTGCAACACTACCAGAATCGTTCCCGGTTTGTATTGAAGCAGAACAGTAGGCCATAACATGTCAAAAAATACAGAGGAGAGGTTTATGTAGCCGAGGACCACTTACTCCAACTTGTAACTGATAAATCAACTGACAGCTATTAATCAGGTAAGCATTAACGCACACAAAGCAAACATAGTAAGACACAAGTTTAGGCTTAAGGGTCAAGTCAGCGGAGCCTTCCCTGGAGAGAGGCTCTTTCCTCTAACCAGCTCGTCCCGTTTCTCAGCCTCCTAGGATTTAAAAATGCAACCAAAGTCAAGTTTTGCCAGAGCAGCTGCTTGATTTCTAGTAGGAAAAGCCTATTCACTCAGCAGCTTTGCTCCTGAAACGCATCAACGAGTCCTTGTCCCAGTTTCAGAGGGACCAGGCAAAGACTTGCCTCGCAAAAGTACCGAGTATAATGTATATACACACACACAGAGGAGCTTGTCTGATCTACCAGTGTAATAGACTTGTGTCCTATAAACTTTTCAATAGTTTGTGGTGTTTAAAACGCTGTGAATTCAGCCGTCCCTTGTTCCCATGAATCTCATAGCAGGCATACAGTAATGGAAAGACTATGAGAGCATCCATCCAAGAATGACAGAATAGCATCCTACCGTGTCTCTCTGCTTCTGGAGTCACACGATTGGCAGCTTTATCCAAGCGCTGTTTAAACGGCTTGTGCTCGACGTCCTGCTGAGGCTCTCCTGCTCCGTCCATGGCATCGATGCTCAAATCTGAAAGCAGCGAGCAAGGAAAGCGGTCTATGAACACACATTTGTTATGGCCTGTGGCAAGCCGAGGAAGTGAAAAGACAGAATCTTTCAGCCAGCAGGGTAAGAACGTGCCAAACCGGGAGAGCACGTACAGCTAGTGTCAAGTGACCGACAGGGAATAAAACACACGGTGCAGCACGCTAAACGGCCCTCCCAGGTACGGGGTTTGGTTTGGTGTTCAAGAAGGACAGTTTCCAACTTCCAAGAAAGCGTTACCCTGAAAGGTAGATGCGCTTAAGGCAAAAAGCCAAAAGCAAACCCCTCAAAGCCCAGAACCATTCTCAGGAACACAGGAGTTAAGCCTAAAATTGGTTGAAAACTGCCTCCTACCTCTTCCCCTACCACCTTTCCCCCTTCAACATCAGCACATTTCCTTGTGATCCCTTTTCACAAAAAACATTGAGGTCTGTCATATCGGCTTGGTGCCGAAGCACCACGATGCGCTTGCTGGCTACATGCTCTCTTAGAAGGCTCATAGCTTCTTCGCACACAACAGCCGAGGCTTCCAGCCTCTTCAGCCTTCCCACGCCCTGTGAAACATGAGGAAGGCAAACACCGATAACATCACAGGGGATCAGGAGGAAGTCAAGATGCACTACATTCAGAGCCCAACGCATTACCCAGAGGAACTACCACAGCAGAACAAGAGGCAGGAACGATCAGTAGACAGGCAGATAACATGCACGGCAGCGATACCCACGTCAGACTTGCAGGACGCTTCCACGCACTTCACCCCGCCACTTTGTTTTGAATTTAGTTAAAAGATAATCAGATTCTTAACGCTCATTCTGCTTTTAATAACTTCTGGAGAAAGGCTAACACGTGGCATTGCTATTACAGTCAGAATTCCAGTATAAAAATCACGGCAAAGCCGTGCCTTGTCAAGTGACTTCCAAAGCAGGCTCTGGAGCCTTTCAACGAGACAGTCAAATCTGGAGTCCCGCGGGAACCCTGTGCCAGCTCCGTCAGTACGGCCGAGCTCTCCGACAAAGCGCACCGCCGTACGGAAACGTCAAGCGGGTTTATACCTCGGGCTCCTTTACAGCCTCGGAAAACAATACTGCCCGGCCGGACGCGCGGCTCTAAGCGCCTAGCAGGCCCGGCTGCGTTACCACGAGGGACCGACAATTCCTCCCCGGCCGTTGCCCGAGCCGCAGCGCAGCACTCGGCAGCGGCGGGCACACGGAGCCTCGCGGGCCCTCGGCGGCTACAAAAGGGATCCCTCCGTAGTCAGCAGTCCGACTCGCAAGCACGAGGCACGCGTGGCGAAGTAACATCTCGAGCGACCTTCGGTTCCGCTCCCCTTGACTTGTCGACGGACGCTTCCGGACGAACCTAGGGACAAAGGGAAAACAAAAGGCCCCGGTTTCGCGGGGAAGCAAACCAAAGGCCTCTTCCCCTCGGCTGCTCCGGCCCCGGAGCTGACTGTCACGACACAAGATCAGCCAGACACCTGAGCTGCCGCTGCCTCCCAGCCCTCCCCGGCAGTTAAAAGGCTTGCGGAGAAAGCAGCAGTCGGGGGCGACGGCTGGGGATTCCGCTGCCGGCTGCCTTTTCTTGCTCTGGCCCGCTCGCAGGGGCGGGAAGAGGCTCCTGAGCCACAACACCCCCCCCACCCCCCCCACCCCCCCCCCCGCGACAGCGTTACCGCAGGCCCCGAGGCAGCCTCTCTGCGGCCCGCGGGGGCCGGCAGCCCCAGCCGGCTGCCACGGCTCAGGCCAGCGGCTGGGGGAAAGACAAAGCCCCGCGCAGGGCTGCGGCGGCTGCCCGGGCAGCCCGCAGGCGGCGGCGGGTGGGCGGCGGGGCGGCGCGGGCCGACCCCTCTCCCGGGCGCCGCCGCCACGAGCGAGCACCGGGGCCGCCCTGCCTGCCGCCGCTCCTCGCCGAGGTAGCGGCGCGGCTCCGAGAGACAAAAAAAAAAAAAAAAACAAAAAAAAACCCACCCAGAAAAGGGCAGCCCCGTGAGGAGCCCGCTGACCACCGTCCCTGCCGGGGAGACGAGAATCGGCGGCAGCCCCGCCGGTCCCGGGCCGGGCCGCCCGCCTGCCTCAGCCCGCCCGCCGCCGGCACCAGGCGCTCCCTGCCGCGGCCGAGCGCCGGGCCGCCACATCCCCCCCGACCGGGCCGCTGCCCGCCGGCCCCCGGCCGCCCTTCAGCCCGAGCGCGCCGCCGCACGTCCCGGCCCGAAAGTCTTCCGGGCTCCCGGCGAAGGCTCCGCACCTCCACGGCCGCTCCAGCGCGCCGCGCGGGCCGGGAGTGAACCCACCTTTCCCGGGCCGGATGCGCCATCTGCCCCTACGCACGAGGCCGGAAGCCCCGCCCCTAGGGGGGTCAAAGCCGCTTCTGCGCATGCGCCGCCCTCGGTCGGCCAGAAAGGCTTCTGCGCATGCGCCAAACCCGGATTGCGTCATCGGCCCAGACGCAGGGGGCCGGAAGCCCCGCCCCTAAGGGTCAAAGCCGCTTCTGCGCATGCGCCGACCTTCCTTGGCCAGAAAGCCCTTCTGCGCATGCGCCAAAGCGGGATTGCGTCATCGGCCCGGACGCACGGGGCCGGAAGCCCCGCCCCTAAGGGTCAAAGCCGCGTCTGCGCATGCGCTGCCCTTAGTTTGCCAGAAAGCCCTTCTGCGCATGCGCCGAGGCGTGTTGCGTCATCGGGCTGCGACGAAGCCGGAAGCCCCGCCCCCTTCGGCGTCAAGCCGCGTCTGCGCATGCGCTGCCCTTACTTTGCCAGAAACCCCTTCTGCGCATGCGCCGAAGCCGGATTGCGTCATCGGCCCGCGACGTGCCCGCAAGCCACGCCCCCTTCGGCGTCAAGCCGCGTCTGCGCATGCGCTGCCCTTACTCCGCCGGGGGGGGCGCGGTGCTGCCGCCTGGCGAAAAAAATTGGGTACTGCAGCCCGTCTAGCTAACGGACTGCACAGTTTATTATATAGGCACGGCATCAAGAGGGGAACTCTGCCCACGGCCCGTTAGGAAGTTGCCTGGCTTCCCATCTCGGTGGATGAAGTTCTGGCAGCGAACATTCTCGATTCCACTAGTCTAGCGAAAAAGAAAAAAAAAAAAAAAAAAAAAAAATCACTCGAGAGACCAGGCTTACGCTTTTTTTTCCCCCCTTATAAAAACACTAGCAACAGTGCCTGAACGGGAAAAGGGGTCACGAAAGTTTTTATCGTAAAATGGAAGGGCACGAAAGAGAACAGAATTCGACAGACGATACGTAAACCTCTGCAGCTCTTTCCCCGTGCCTATCGGACATCGGTTTCCAAAAACTTTCTCGGGTGAGCGTCTTTTGTCTTTGAGCAGTGCAACAGACGCTTTGCAAACAGCACAAGTCTGCTTTTGAACCATCGTTTCAGACTTTGCAATCCCTTGAGATGGGGCGCTTTGTACTTGAGAGAAACAAAACCCACTCTGAGTCTTTCCTTTAACGATACAGGCCTATTCCCCTTTCCCTTAGAGAAACAACCTACTCGCTTCTGATCTCTCGAGGAATCTTAATACTCCCAACACACTGCGCCGTCAAGATCAACAAAGCAGTTTCCTACCACGTTGCCAGCGAGCGATAGGACCGTCTCGAGACGCAGTTTCCTCGGACAAAAACCCGAGCGATCTATCTTCAAGACTCGGTCCAAACGGCTCCGTCACCGTTCCATCGCAGTCCCCTTCGGCTCCACACCACTGCCTTGTGGGAACGCCCCCTAGAAAAAAAGAAACGCTTTCATCAGGGTAACAAGCAGAATACAGCTCTAGCCTCGAGGACGGCTGGCACGCACACGGCCTGTATCGCCGCAGTCCCCTGAGCCGCAGCTCAGCGCGCGCCGACAGCGGTGACGGAGGACGCGCTGAAGGCGAAAAGCCGAAAGCCAACCCCCCCGAAGCCCAGAACCGTGCTCAGGCACCCAGGAGTTAAGCCTAAAACCGGCTGAAAGAGCTGCCTCCTACCTGTTCCCCCGCCACCTCTCCCCCTCCGAGGCCAGCACCTTTCCTCGCGATCCCTTTTCGCAAACAAAAGACGGACGCCTGCGGCCTCAGCTCGGTACCGAAGCACCACGATGCGCTTGCCGGCGGCGTGCTCTCTCACAAGGCTGACAGCTTCTCTGCACGCAACAGCCGAGGCCCTGTGAAAGGGGAGGAAGGCAAACACCGATCACGTCTCGCCGGGGTCAGGAGGGAGTCGGGGTGCGCTGCGGTCAGAGCCCAACGCCTTCCCCAGAGGAATTACCGGGCCACAACAAGAGGCAGGAGCGATCGGCAGACAGGCAGGTAACACGCACGGCAGCGATACCCACGGCAGACTGGCAGGACGCTTCCAGCCGCTTCACCCCGCCGCTTTGTTTCGAATTTCGTTAAAAGGCAATCCGATTCTTAAGGCTCACTCTGCTTTGAGGAGCTGCTGGAGAAAGGCTAACACGTGGCATTGGCGTTACCGTCGGAATTCCGGCGTAAAAATCACGGCAAAGCCGTGCCTTGTCAAGCGGCTTCCCAAGCAGGCTCTGGAGCCTTTCCACGAGACGGGCAAAGCCGGAGTCCCGCGGGAACCCTGTGCCAGCTCCGTCAGTAGGGCCCAGCTCTCCGACAAAAGGCACCGCCGTACGG